>NW_020230012.1:0-600000 GCF_003227715.2 Harpegnathos saltator
AGAGAGAGAGAGAGAGAGAGAGAGAGAGAGAGAGAGAGAGAGAGAGAGAGAGGCAGGACGTAAAGATGAAGGGAACTCGGAGGGAAATTGAACCGGTCGGCTCTCCCTCCCCTCCCCCCGCTCGGCTCGATTGCTGAACTTTTCGACATGCATACATAAAACTTGCGACGCGACTTCTCCTCCTCCTCCTCCTCCTCCCGCTCCGCCGTGGCATTTCATTCTTCCTTCATCTCCATCGCGGAAGCTGAAACTCTCCCTTTATTCCAAATTAAATTATACTTCTTTCCTGTGTGTGTCTAACGACACGGCCCGCCGGCGACGTATTTCAAGTTTCCCCACTTTTACAGTAACCGCTTCGCTGTCTTGAAACTCGCCTTCTCTCGACGCGGCGCGTGTATTGAACTCGCCGACTCTCCGCGCACTCGTTGCCCCCTCTCCCGCTCCGAGATTTTCTTTTTTCTTCTTTTTTCGCGTAATCGTTCCATCGCACCTCCGCGAATCGCCCGCAAAATTCTCGCCCCCGTCCCTCTCCCCCCTGCTCGCCGCTCGCGCGGCCGTACTTTGGCAATTAAAAGATTCCTCCTTCCTAGCACGCCAAAAAGACTCACGCGAGTAGCAAGGACGAGGGGAGAAAGAAGGAGCATGCTGCGCGCGTACCCCGACATTATGACGGCGAATATAGCGCGAGTGTGATGTATGGTGCAATTGGTCGTTCGACATAGGATGCGCGCGCGGAGGTGCGGCGGAAGAGGCAGGGTACGTCCCTCCTCGATCCACCAAATAATTGATGCATGTTCGAGCCTCCGCAGGGTTCAACGGATAATGATGGAGGTCCGGGCTCTCTGCCTGGGCTCCCCGGGCTTCGCGGTTGCATCCTGCCCCCCGTCCGTCCGTCCGTCCGTCCGTCCGTCCATCCGCCGTGCATCTGCCCCCCATCTCGACTCCCAGATATAGACTTCCTTCATCCTTCCCGAAGGGCCAAGGGGCTGACAGGGGAGGGGCGGGAGAGGGCCATGCTAAATTGGAATCTCCTCGCAAAACGGATCTACGTGATTGGCATCTCTTCACGGTCCGCTCGTCAAATATTCCATACGAGTAACTATTATAATTTGAACGTTCGGCTTGTGTGTGCATTGCTCCTACGCGGGGGCTAATTAGGAAAAATTGATCGAGGAATCTGCGAACTCGGGCGAGATGATTTATTATACTATTATACTAGTATTTGTCGAGGTTATCCTGGAAAGATCGATTGACACGACTGAGACGAATTTGTCTCGTCACCGGCGCGACGCTGTCGTCGTCACGCTCGTATCTCGTGTTTTCTTCATTTCGACAGTTCGCTCGAGTCAATCGGTTTCTTCCCGGCCGCGTCGAATTTTCTCCGGTCATCCGGTCTAAACGAGCACGATCGCGACCCGCGCGCTCATCTTCGCCGAGCACAGGCAGAATCCGTGCAGTCGTCTAAAAATAGCGGATTCACAGTCGACATGGACACGTTACGTCGACGGCCGTCGGTATTAGCATTCCGCCGGCAGCCGCGCCAGGTATTTCGATAATTCGACGGAGACGTGTCGCCGATCGTGATCGGCGAGCGAATTTGCGAAACCGGGTGAGCAGTGTCGTGCGCTCATGTGTCCCACGAAACATTGGTGTCACCGGAGATTCCTCCGTTTCTATGCTCGCATCATATATATCCTCTTCCCCCCCTCTCCTCTCTCTCTCTCTCTCTCTCTCTCTCTCTCTCTCTCTCTCTCTCTCTCTGTCGCACGCGCGCGCGCGAGCGCGGCCAGCTGGATGGATACTCGCGAAACGCCGTCGGAATATCTTTCCCTTCGTCACGTAAGGCCGAATACGGAAATTCCAATTACGGGCTGCGCCCGAAAACTCGCCGATCGAAACTCTCTTCGCCGTCGCGATCCCAGTCGGACGGGACTGACTTATGCACCCGTCGTCGCGGCGAGTAGTAACGGACGAACGTGTCTTAAAACCTGAGAGGTCTCAAGATTTCTTATTAAAAATAGCGTTCACGCGAGCGCTGAGTGAAAGAAAGAGAGAGAGAGAGAGAGAGAGAGAGAGAGAGAGAGAGAAAGAGAGAGGGAGAGTGGGGGTGTACAAGGAACAGAGAAAAAAGGAAAGGAGCGTGCGCGCGCGAAAAACTCGGTGTCCTTCTCGCTTTATTGATCCTCCAGCGGGAGGCGCAAACGTTCTCCGTATATAAAACCGCTTCTAATGCATTCTCCGTTACGATCCGAGCCCGCCGCGATAATTAATCGAATAATGGCATGGAAATATTGCACGGGGATTTTTCCTAGCGGGAGAAGGTCGCCGACCTCGTGCCTCGCCGAGGACCCCAAACGCACGCGTATATACGTGTGTGTATATTTACATATATATGTATAATGCCCGCTCTCACACGTAGAGTCGATATCACCGCGCGAGAATGTCGAATGGAATTACGTCAAGAGGAGATATCCTACTCTGTTGGCGCGAGTTTACCGTTTTGCGTTCGAGCGGGCGCCTCTTCTACGCCTTCGCGGCACGGCTCAAAGGTTAGAAACGCACTGACCCATGCGTGTCACCGTTATTCCCATTGATTTTTCTCCTCGAAAATCTGCAGAGCGTGCGATCGGGCGGACAACTCTCTTTCTCTCTCTCTCTCCCTCTTCATCTCCCTTCTCCTCTCTCACCCTCTCTCTCTCTCTCTCTCTCTCTCTCTCTCTCTCTCTCTCTCTCTCTCTCTCTCTCTCTCTCTTTCTTTCTCTCTCCCTCTTCATCTCCATTCTCCTCTCTCACCCTCTCTCTCTCTCTCTCTCTCTCTCTCTCTCTCTCTCTCTCTCTCTCTCTCTCTCTCTCTCTCTCTCTCTCTCTCTCTCTCTCTCTCTCTCTCTCTCTTTCTACCGGCGACGGACGCCGGCACGTACGAATCGAATTGGCGGCGTGCTCGAGACACACTCGCACCCCGAAGAAGGTGCGCGCGTCATTACCTTATGTAGTACATGGAAAGAGACAGTCGGAGAGCCGTTTTCCAACGATTCGAGCCTACCGTATTTGCATGATTGACGCACTCCCGGGGGGAGAGGACGAGAGAGAGAGAGAGAGAGAGAGAGAGAGAGAG
The DNA here is from genome assembly GCF_003227715.2 of Harpegnathos saltator. NCBI lineage: Eukaryota > Metazoa > Arthropoda > Insecta > Hymenoptera > Formicidae > Harpegnathos > Harpegnathos saltator. The sequence goes on from NW_020230012.1 coordinate 3,116, forward strand.
AGAGAGAGAGAGAGAGAGAGAGGAGGGAGGGAGGAGGCTGAGTACACGATAACCCTTAATCGCGGCCGAAGGCACGAACGGCAGCCCTCCGTTCCATTTGTCCCGATGCGAATACTTATTAACGTTGTTACGACCTTAATCAGGGCTGCTAGTTTAATCTTGCGTAATTCTGGATTTCTCGTCTGGTACCGCCCGATTGATTAACCGCACGGTAGTCCTTTCTAATTAGTCTTTCGTTCGTCTTAGGGGAGCTTAGCGGTGATAGATATCCTGCAATACAACGCGTACTATCGCCTGGGGGCCTGAGAGTCAATGTATCCAAACCGTAGGTGAAACTAACGTAGTTGCACCGTGCGGCGATTCGCCAGGCAGGGATTTATCTTCGCATTATTAATGCCTCTCTCTCTCTCTCTCTCTCTCTTTCTCTCCCTCTCTCGGCTCAGTGATATTGAGATCGCGCGAGGAACGTTTCGCAATTCTCTCTCTGCCGCGTTCTCTTCACCAAAATCTCCTCCAGCCATTGATTCTCTCTCATCGGGATAGCGGGCTCTGCGAGCATACTGGCTCGATACCGCACGCGGCAGTTTGCCCATGATTAAATCACCGGTTAAATAATCCAATTCGCGGATTCGTGAGACTCGATTCGACTCGCACTAGACGGCCGGCTGAAGCGACGCGGCGGGAAGACGGCGCCGTATCCTCGGCGGCTCCTCGGAGAGCAAGGAGACGGTGCAAACACAGAGAGACGGTCCCTCCGAGACGATTCACCCTCGATATCATCGAGACGTACCCTGGCAACCCTCGGTCGAGACGTTGCTTCCATCCCCTCGCGGCGCGGCGGATTGCGACGTAAGGATCGATCTGGCGTTGTCACTGCACGCGCGAACGCTCCCGAGCGCTTCGACCGTCGCCGCGCCGGCGAGCACAGGCGCCCTCGGGCCTCGGGCTCCACCTTACGCTCGTCAAATTGAATCTCGATACACTCGGTTGATCGGCGTTGCCTCTGCTAAAGCATCGTCTCTCCCACAAGGACGAGAATCACACCCGGAGGATGCCGAGTGTGGCTTATAAACGGCTCTCGAAAACGTCGTCCGACGTCGCCGGCGAGGCCGGCGCTAGGTTACATTACCGCGGATTGACCGAGAGAGAGCGAGAGAGAGAGAGAGAGAAAGAGGGAGACCTGCGCGACCTGCGCGAGGAAGCTGGCTTGTCAAATTTCAGCCGGGCAGGCGAATCAATCGCGATGTGGCTCGTGAAATCCACGAAACAATGCTCTCTTGTAATTTAACATAACTACCGATGCCGGCTACTGCTACGCACATATACGCGTGGCGAAGCAGCCGCCGCCGCCGCCGCCGCGGGTCTCATCGAACTCTCGGCTCGGCATCCGCCGATGCCGCCGTGGTTCGGTTTAATGTATCGATCCGCCGTAGCTACGGGCGGCGGGAACCTACCGGAATATTTTAACGACACAGACGTAGTTAGATCGCGGTGTCCCGGGCATTTTAAACGCGCGCGCGCGTTGGTCTCTTCCGGGCCTTCCTCTTCAAGGCTGTCGCTCTACCGTGGCAGCTCACAGTTCGGATACCGTTAACCGGCGAGTTTTGCCGGCCGGGGACACGTAACCGTCTAATAACATTAATAACGAAGAAATGCCTAGTAGGTGGTCGTAAGGCCGAGGGAGATTTTCATAGATTAGTTCGATCAGGGAAGGAGTGTATCGTACGACCGAGTGTCATTACGCGTAAGTACGGCATGCATCATGCGATTACAGCTGTGTCAGGCAGTAAGGAAACGATGCTCAAGCGACTTCGATTAGATTGCCGTCGATACGAGCAGCCGTCGGTAATTCAATATTCGCGCAGGAATTGCGAGTTATTATCTCGACACGTACTTTACACGGCTACGATGACGAGGGGCGGAGAGAGAGAGAGAGAGAGAGAGAGAGAGAGAGGGCGGGGGAGCAAAGAGAGAAAAATTGCTTTCGTCGGGCGAGTCGTATGTTCCAAGTTCGCACGGCCGATTGGCTCCACGAACGTGAGCTCGTCCACCTCTGTATCGGATTTTCCGGATACAGCTTCCTCTTTACTTCGGGGCGGCCCGAGGAAATCGAGAGAAAAGGAAACAAAAATACGCGCGAGATCGATAAAGCCGCGAGTGTGTCTCGTTTGCACGACACACGCGGAGAAGCCTAATGAAACGTTAAGTCGACAGTTTTACGAGTACATTTGTTGAGGAAGCGATAAATCGACTTTATTGGGAAACCGGTATCAGAATCCTGCTGGAAAATCGGATTAGAGTGAATTAATCACGCGACGCGGAGAAATGTCAAATTCAATATTGCGCAAGACGGATTTTTCGATTCATCTCCTTTTCCTCGTCTCGACACCGTCCTCCTTGTTCCTCGACGTGGACGGGAGCGCAATCGCAACTGCATATTCGGTCAATCTAAACGAGCGCAGACACCGCGAGAGCGTTGTCATGCGGGGCCCGTTGGGTCCGTACCTTCACGCGCGATTGCCCGACAGATATCCCTACCTGGTCTCGCTGGTCTTCGGACTCGCGTGCACGCATGCACGCATGCACGCACGCGTGTACGCGTGTATGGAACGCATGCAAGCTTCGTGAGAACGGCGCTCGTGCGTTCTCTCGATTCTATTGGCGCCACGCAGCGACTCGGCGCGAAGGAAGAAGAAGAAGAAGAAGAAGAAGAAGAAGAAAAAGAAGAAGACGAAGAACAGAGAAAGGAAGCGCGGAGCGCGACAAATTTCTGCGCTTCTCATTACGTGCGCTATTGTCGATGAGGGACAAGTGAAGCCGCGTTTGTCCAAACTTGTCTACCCGCAATTATTACGCAAGTTTCGATTAATATCTTGCGAATCTCACAGAATTGGCATTCGCCATCGCTGCCGTGTGGAAAAGCGTCGCGCGCGATTTTGTCGGGAGTATCTTACGATGAATTTTTCTCTCGCATCCCCGATATGTCCGGCGAAGTGTACACTTACCGTCCCGCTGTAAACGTCGGGCGGCAAGGGGGGGGGGAGGGGGGAGAGACTCAAATATTGCGAATCCCTTGCTTCTAATATCGCTCCCCCTCTCTCATGTATATATTCTATCTGTTCGGCTCTCATAAAAAGCAGATGCAGAGAGAGAGAGAGAGAGAGAGAGAGAGAGAGAGTACAGTCTTCCATATATTCGCTCGTAGCTCGCGACTCTGTACAAATATACGCGTATATTCCGATTCCCCCTACGTGCATGCGTCGCGGCGCGTAGGTATTGATCTAAATACTAAGCAGAGAGCATACATCGGAGATTCGACGCGGAATCTCTCCCACGCATACCTGCGCATCTGCGTTACACACCGCTCGGACTCGCGGCGCGCGGGCGCTTCGCGATTAATCGGCGTCTATGCTGGTCAGACATTCGCTATACAATTCCGTCACGTGTGAACGAATTGGCCACCTGGCCAATATAAATAAATAACGGCCGTTGGTATGCGAGACGCGGGGCCGCTTACGTGATCGATTGGCCGACGCTCGCGTCGCGATACGTGCGAGCGGTAATCGTCTGTAATCGTCCGGCAAGATCGCGCGGGCTCTCGCGTTCGTGCACGCCCGTTTGATTCGCCGCGAGAATTTTTTTACCGTCTGCCGAGCCGTCTCGAGCGCGAGGGTGCACTTCGAAGTACATACAAATAATACGCACACGTACTTCCAAATCGGGTGATTCGGAGAGCCGAGCGAAACGTCACCGTTTCGAGGTGGAACGACGACTCGAGAGAGGCTCGCGAGATAGCGCGCGGTGACGAATCGGCAAAATTAGCCGTCAATGGGAGTCGCGGAGTCCGCGACTTCCATTGCTCGGTCGACTTCAATGTCAACGCGAGCGGGACGGCTCGATTTTCGCGCTGAATCACCGGCTAATCTCTCAATGAAGTGTAACGCCGCGTTACACGCGAGACCGCCGGCACTATCGGATATACGTGCGTGCGTGCGTGCGTGCGTGCGTCCGCGTTAAAATCACGATGACGATGTTATCCGGCTTACGTCAGGGAGCGCGCGCGCGCGGTTCGCTCTCGAGAATCCGGATACGATCGATGACGCGCGTCCCCCGGGTGCTCCGATGCGCCCGCTTAGAGCACCGGCGATTAACGACACACTCGTAAAAGTGACTGTTTTACCTCTGCGCGATGCGAGCGTGCACGCGCGCGCGCGGCAGTTTACGAGCGTGACTCACGTTCGCCGTTCGCTACATCGATAAAACCGAGTTAAATTATGTAAAGGTTCACACGCGCGTTCCGACACGTCGGGCCGACTTGCACACTTGCGTACTACCCGGGAGCTATCGCTTTTAATGAGATGCACGGAGCGCGCGCGCGCGCGCGCGCCAAGATCTCTCTCGCTATTTTCGCTCTTAAATTAAACCGGACGGCTCGAGAGCGGCATTTCAATGACCGCGGATTTTCAAACCCTGGCGCGGGTCAGGCCGGGCCAGGATTAATAATTCCTGATCTCGCGGGGAGTTCTCCCGGCCGGCGAAGCGTCTCGCGTCGTGCGCGCTCCGTTTCCGACGATGGGAGTTCGCGGCGAATGGGAATTTCGATTCTCGTCTTGAAAATGCTTGAATTTGTCGCGCGTCCTGCGTTTTTCAGTCGAAGCGTTCAAGCGCGAGTACATTGCGGACCTGGTTGGTCGCGAAACGGAATGTTTGACACGCGTTAATAGACAGAAGGAGGAGAGGAGGACAGGTAGAACGAAAGTCGGAAGTGGCAGGATGGCAGAATTGAGCGAAGCGGATTTCGTTAACATCGATAACTCACCGTGATGCCCCGCATCGACGTTAATGCGTTAGTCGTCTGTCCCCCCTCGCGTCCTCGACAATTACTTCTCGATCCAACGGCGCAGCGCGGCCGGGATTCCCCGGCCTTTCGCGATGATAGGCTTGATTCACTGGAGCATTGTCTCCGGATACGATACGCATACAATGCTTCAAAGCGATCTGAATCTAATCTATGACTTATGGCCGCGACGTTCGCCTCTTGAATGAACAATGTGTGCCGCGGCGAGCGCGTTTTTCTCGCCGTTCCTCTTATTTTACGATCGATTCGGCCGCTCGAGCTCGTAACTCGTGGAGATCGGCTCGCGTTCCGACACTTGAGAAGAAGGGAGAAAAAAGAATAGAGGATGGAAGAAAGCAGCGGGGTTAAGATTGTCTCCTCGGCGCATTCCCCGCGGCAATCCTCTCCCTGCGAAAGAGAAGAGAAAGCCTCGATGGGTCATCGCTAACTCACAATCCAACCGCGAACTTGGCTCACTCTCGCTACACGGTAGCTACGGCCCTGTATACCGAAGGTATACAGGTCAAAGGTCCCGCGCTCGAGCTCAGCCGCTTTGACGAAAGGGAAACGGCGGAACAGCCCGCTAACGCAATATGGCATATTGCGCGGCGGCCGCGGCGGCGTTTGGCGTTGCGAGCAGCAACAAAGTCCGCGGCGTACATAACTGCGACTGGGCAAAGGCAGGAAGTCAACGGCCACGAGGATGTGCATTTAGCGGTCGGAAAGAGCATTACCTAACACACGCCGCGAGATTGGATCTGCTTACGCGAACGCGGAGAGGAAAGCGAGTGAATGACTTCCTACATAGATAAGAATCACCGCGGACGAGTATCCTCCTTAAAGCGACGAGGTCGCCGGTCCTGCGGCCGCCATTATGCGATTCCTCGAATTCATCGAGAGGATCGTCGATGTCGCCGCTCGTCTCCCCCGTTTCTTCGAGACATTTTTCCGCCCTCCCGCCCTCGAGAGGCTTCGAGAGACGACGAAATCGCGATTGAAGCTGACTCTTTATCTCTCTCTCTTTCTCTCTCTCTCTCTCTCTCTCTCTCTCGCTCTCTCTCTCTCTCTCTCTCTTTCTGTCGCCTCGTTCTCTCTGTCGTGTCTCGAATATCGAATCAGTCTCAAGAGTTTGTACATAAAGAAAAAAGATTAAAAATATATCTCAAGGAGATTTCGTAGGACGAGCGCCACGGGGAAAAAAGTCGCGGTTTTCGCACGCTCGACATTTCAATATATATATATACTTGGCATATTTCAACGGAAGGGTCATTTTAATAAGTAGAAACCGCAAATCGGGCATGTATATCGCGCTCGGTCGCGCGCATCCATCGCGGCGAGAGCGCGCGTTCCGGAGCATCGCGAATGCATCATCCGCCGGGGAACACTGTTGCGCCGCGCATTGTGCGGCGATGTAAGGGGCCCTCGCGAGCGCGCTGTCGCGTCGCGAAAAGGAAGTATCGGGGTTGTCTCTCTCGGACGGGGATGGCGGAGATGGAGGTGGAGGAGGAACAGGAGGAGGCGAAAAAAAGAGGAAGTGAGGAGCGCAACAAACTGCGAAATATAATAGGTCTGAGTTACGGCCGCGGCTGTGTGGTCCCGGTTTGACCTCTGGTCGCGCGAGATAGTTAGCTTCGAGGCTTAACACACGGCTGCATGACGTACGCAACACGGCAACGAGGCCGGAGCGCAATAGGGTAGGTGGTATAAACGCGGCTTTCGCGCACGAGCGCCGCGCCGCGCCGCGCCGATGTTAACGCCGGATCGGGCCGCGCTTTTATTACCGTAAAATATTTTATCCGAGCCCCGCGCGCGCTATCGCGATGCTCGTCGCTGATCAACCTGCTGCTGCGTTTACCAGTGAGAGGCCGCTTCCTTTCTCTCGCTCCCTCTCGCACCGGCGGACGGGATTTCATCGCTTAAATTAAGTTATTTAACGCCGCTACGAAAACGCGGTAGTTGCGCTCGACGATGGTGAGGAATTAATGCGCGCACGCGCGCGCGTGTATGTGTGTGTGTGCGTGCGCGCAAGATTAGCGCGAGAGACAGGCAGATCGCATGCTCGGTGTAAATGCGAATCAAGTTAAAAATTAAGGGGGTGACGTAAGGTGTACGCGACGATGAAACTCAGCGCCTCTCTGGTCTCGCGATTTTTCCCCTCGGCCCTCGTTATCTGTCGGGGAAATAATGAAATTTCACGCGCGCGCGCGTGTTTCAATGTCCGCCGATGAATCAAACGAGACGGTGAAGTTCGGAGTCGAATGTCGCGAAAAATTCTTCTTGGACAAGTCTCACGGAGAAGTCCGACGCCACCCTGAGAACGGCACGCGACGCTATTCCCCGTGAAGGAACGGGCCTTTGGTCGGGCCAGGATAGGAACCGGTAAGGACAGAGCGCGATTACCGCATTCGCGCAGTGCGCCTGCCGCATTTCGTAACCCAGACGAGCCGAGAAGTGCTCCGACGAATACAGAAGACGCATCCGAGCGACCTGCGCGCGCGCGCGCGAAGGTGAGGAACAACGCCCCGGCTCGGCCGATGCTTACCTGCATCCGCAAACATTGCGTAACAGCTCGGAAATGGAACGCGCGAGGAGCGATCGCGCCGATGAGATCAGCCTGATAAAAATCCCTGAAACTTCCTCGCCGCCCTCGTCGGGAGAAATGTCTAAAGTCACGGTGTCGTTGCGTCACTTCGGAGAGCGGGACGCGCGAATCTGAACCTGAACAAATCACGCAGCCTTTTCGGAGATTACGTTACCGCGTCTCGCTTCCTTAGCCGTGACCTTATCGGCCGATTGTATCTGCGAAACACGCAAACCTGAATTCACCGCAGTCGATCAAAGTCGAGGCACAAGTCGAGGCGATTAGAAAACGCCAACAGTACGGCAAGACCCAAGGCTACGTCCCTACGGAGGAGGACAAGCCCTCCGCCGAGGGGTCACCTCTCGAGAGATCGCGTCCCCTCGAAATCACCGACCCTCTCTCTCTCTCGGTCGGATGCGATGCTTTGGCGCGACAAAAGAAACCACGTCCGCGTCGCGGACGCGTCGAGCCCACCCGGCGCGATCGAAAGTCATCCAGTCGCCGGCATTCTGGCTCGCGGCCAGCTGACTTCGCGAGAACACACCACCGTAGCGGTTCATACACCCACACGTGAGCGCGCACCGCCTGCCTACCACACGTGCAACGACCCCGTGAACTTGAACTTACCGGTCTCGTTCATCTCGTTCCGTCTCGTCTCGACTCGACTCGCGGCGCGGCGCGGCGCGGCGCGGGTCAGCTCGGCACGCATCGTTCGCCGAAACGTCGTTAGGCGGTGCGAAAAAAAGGGCCCGCGACCTGCATCCGCGCGTCGGCTCGAGGAAGAGCGCCGACGGCGATGGCGACGGCGACGGCGACGGTTGTGTTGTACTTCTCCTTGTACACGAGACGAAGAAGAGGAGAAGTGCGTTCGTTCGGGGAAGGGGACAAGTGGGGAACACACGGCGATGTTAATCGCTACCAGGAAACAGCAGGGGCTCCTTCATAGCGCGCGCACGGAGCCCGCACCGCCTCGCCGCCGCGCCACGGCAACATGTGCGTTTCCTCGCGCGTGTCAGGGTCCGGGCGCACTGTCGCGGTCGAGACCTCCGCTCGGCTTCTCTCTTCAGTTTCTAAACTTCGAGGAGCCGCGAACGGACGGACGGACGGACGGACGGACGGACGAGCGGACGAGCGGACGGACGGGCGGACGAACGAAAGAGAGAATAAGCGAGCGAGCCGGCTAGATTTCAGATGCACCGAGCGACGCACGCGCGCGGGCGAATCTTTATGCCGTCATATGGCGGCCTCTTCCCTCTGTTCTCCCGCCGGTTTTATACTCCCGTCAGACAAGTGCGGGCTGTTGTGAATGCGATTACGTGCTTCTCGCATAAACGCGATGCCGTGGCTGCTGCCGCTGCGCGGCGGCGGCGCGGCGGCGGTGACGGCGACGAACCGGTAGCCACCGTCGTCGCTCCTCGTATCGCGCTCTCGCGGCCTCGCCAAATTATGCCGACGTCCGTCGACCGCGCGGGGTCGTTTAACCCTGTCCGAAGAGCCGATGCGAGAGAGCGTCCGATGTGACATCGAGACGAGAACCGCGAGACTCGACGACGACGACGATCCTCCGGATGCAGCATGCAACGCGGCCGACGGATTGCGTTAATGGCTCAAGAGGGTCAAGGGGGACGCATGGAATTGTCGGCAGAGTCGAGTCCCTCCGACGGCGAACGGGAATCGACTCCGAATTTGTCGTGGTATCCCCGGGATCTGGAGATTCCACGGCAACTTCTCGGCGGGAGAGAAGATCTCCTTTAGTCGCTCGGCTCCTCGGTATCGACGATCGCCGATACGCGGAGAGAGCGACTCGGCGCGCGCGCGCTCATCCTTGGTGCATCAGCAACCTGGCCGGAGGACGAGGTAACTCGGTATGCGGGTCACCCCGTTCACCAGTCAGCGTATCGCGAGATACATTGTCCGATCAGATAACCCGCGAGTTTACGTTATCTCGCGGCCGCTACCGCATAACTCTCGCGTTGCTCGCTCTCCCGTGTACACTCGCGCGTACTTGCCGTCGTCGTATTGTGCATTTGCGGCTCGCTCGAGCTCGGCGATCTCGCAAATTCCGAATTCGCGCGTCTCCTTCTGCTCGCTCGACTGCCCGGGAGCTCCGTTCGCTGGTCCTAAATTCGAGGGGAAAAAAAAAAACGAAAATTCAGAATGATACATTTGCGTCTAATAATATTTCGAAAATTATCACTTTCACTATTTTTAATTATCATTTAAATATTGCTTCCGAGTAAATAATTCCAAGGAAGGAAAACACAGAGATAGAACACGCGAGTACGAACGCGAAACGTAGAAAAATATTAATTATGCACATGTACGATAATTCCGAAGCGTCGAAGAAGTTACCGTAATAACTGCGAACATCGCATGGAGCAAAGTGTTAAAGAGTTCGCAGCCATTCGCGGTATGTGTGTTCCTCCGATAAGTGGTCGAAGCTACGCGTGGTTACGCAGGTGCGTCTCTCGAGGTGCGTCGACGATGGGAATACAGTACTTACCCTCTTAGTCGCGAGAGGCGATCGCCTTTCTCAGAATTAGATAAGTCCCTTTATTGGTGATCGGATCGCTGCAACAGCGGCGGCGACGACGACGACGGCGGCGGCGGCGGCGACGGCGGCGGCGGCGACGGCGGCGGCGGCGGCGGCGGCGACGGCGGCGGCGACGGCGGCGGCGGCAGCAAGTTCAAGGTTGGCCGGGTAAAAATAGCCGGACCTTGCCGGACTCTCTCGCTCGGGAGAGAATTCGCGCTGCCTCTCTCGCTGCTTCTATTGGCTCTGCTCCACCGGAAATGTACTGTCCGCTGCTGGTCTCGCGAGGATGGTCGTGAGACCGTCCCTTCGAATAATTCTATCAACTATCGATCACTCGAAAACGATCAAGACGACCAGTCGTCCCGGAGGACGGCCGCGTCGAAATTTGGAGAACGCGGATGGCGCACCTGTTTCTTTCCGTCGTGCCTTTCCGATCTACGAAGATCGTCGTTGGGTCGATCATCAAAGGCAAAGTGAAATATGCCGAAGAGCCGATTTCTGAAAAAACCGACACGCTCTTTACGGCTCGGAGATCCGCGGTTCTCGGCGGTTCCTCGGGTATAAATCTAAGCCCCGCCGGTGAGACCGGCCGTTAATCCAGCGGCTAAGAGGAAAAAGAAGCAGCCGCGACCGCGACAAAAGCGACGTCGGATAATTAGCGACATGGGGCACGAATCGCGCTCCGGCCGGCATCGTGACGTCGATAATGGACACTGGAATTTGTCGATCGTGGCAAGAAGCGCCGGTATATACGGAGGTGCCGTTAACGGTGCCCCGTCGCCCCGTGGCTCCCGCGAAAAAACGTGCCTACACCTCACGCGCAAGCGCCCGCGCGCGGAATGACTCGGGCGACCTTAGTCGTGCACCCAGAAGGAACACCGTCCGGCGGCACGTGAACCCTCGACGACAAAGGTATATAACGAGGTCGAGCGTGTCAACGGCTCTATCACGCAACGGTCCCCGGCCGCGTGCCTCGCGAGCCTAAATCTCGCGAACTGGGTAAAGAGCACGCGAGAAAAGTCCGTCCGATGGACGAACCGGACCTCCGCGGGGTCGGGTCGCCGAAGCCGCCGTCGCGGCGGTAGCCAAGGCACCGTGCGATCCGCGCGACATCGCGCTGTCGAGCGTTCTCGAGTGTCGAGCGATTTTTCGATCGGCTGAATTAACTCGCCGGGAAATATCTCGCGGGAGCGCGAGAGAAGACGGTAGGACAGGTGCGACGGGGGGGAGGGGGAGGGTAATTTGGTGGTCACCGTTGTGGGAGATTGGTAGAAGCAAAAAAAAAAAAAACCGATATTGTATATACTAAATATCGTGTAATTACCGTATAGGTACATGACACAATAACGCTAGAAGGGGTTCAACGTCACTTTTTATTGAATATTCAAAGTGGTAACACTATAGTAGCGACATTTCTCATAAGTGTAATAAACGATTAGCCTAAAAACCTCCGCCGTAGCAACATCATTATCATCATCATAATCGTCATCATTATCATCCTCGGTATCATGATCGTCGTATCGTATAGTATCGTATCGGCAAATAACTTTTCCTGAGACGAAATACAAACGGTTTGTTCTTGCTTCGTCACATGATAATACACGCACATTGATTTAATAGATATTGCGGGGATCTAGCATAAAATCGGGGCTGTGTGTGAGTGTGAATGTATATGTGTTTATATGTGTATTAGTGTGTGAGCGTATGCGTGGATGTGAGTGTGTGAGTGGTGAGTGACGGATTGTATTTATATATGTATAATTATATATAATACGTACATATAATTATATATAATTATATATACCTATATACATTTATAGGTATAGAGGTACACTTACGGTGTGAGAGTTATCTCGGAAGCAGGACACCGAGAATCGCGTCCCGCGTCGCGGGGTCCCGCTTTCAGGACACATCGTACCCTAAAAATCACGATGTCTATCTTACGTGACAATTGTCTACCTATTATAATCAGGCGTTCCAATCTCTGTCTTCCTCTCTCATCCTCGCTCTTTTTTCCCTCTTCTCTTCTCTCTCAAGCACGGGCTAACGTGAACTCGATCGCGCAAGCCGATCGGCCGACACCACCGGCCGCGACACGATCGACGTATGCAATTTCATAGTGAAAGACCGGAGTGAGTCGAGTGGAGTTATATGTTACATTGAAACAGCGAAAATGAATCGTGAGCTCGAGGGAGGGACGGATAGTCTTATCGCGATGGCGATATTATCCGTACAGGTAGCGCGAGTCTATTGCACTGATACGGCTATTGCAGAAGAAAGGGGCTCGATGATATAGATAAACGCTGTGTGATATGCTCGAAATATAATTGCAAACTATATACCCTGATTGTTATTATCGTATAACTAGTTAGTGGGGATTATCGATAAACTCCTCTTCGAAAGAGGAGGAAAAAGATGGGAAACCGACGGTCGACTGTGCGCCCGAGACGTGTCTTCGAAGACGTGAAGATTTTCGTCTGAATCTCGCGCGTGTCGTTGCGAATATCTCACTCACTCTCGCATTGCATTTTGATGATGACGACAATGATAACGGTGATGAAGAAATGGTAATTTAACTTTACGATTTTATGATGTAGGATATTCTATAGGAACACACTGATATTGGACACATCGAGATGTAAGTAGTGGATTCATCATTTCTCATGAAACGGAATGAAACGTTTGACGCGTTCAATCGATCATGCGTAGAAATGATTTTTTCGCGTTTCTTTCCGCGATCGTTAAAAACATATCTCGCGCGGACCATCAACGTCGGTTTGGAAAAGGAGAAAGCGAACAGTTTATCGATAATTCCTACTGCGCATCGGCGATTGCATGTTGCACTCGCGCAATCGATTTCGCCCGGCGACTTGTCGCGTTCCTACCGCCTCGGAACATTTTGCTTGTCTTCGTATGAATTATCTGGTCGCTTACGGCGACCGAATACACGCATTAAAAAGTCTACTAATGATATACTTAGAAATTAATGAAAAAAAAAACAATGACAGTGTGTACATCGTCGGTGCTTCGTGTGAACTTTGTCAACTTTATCGACACGCACTCTCGCGTTGGAGGTTCGGATAAAAAATTGAGCTAAAAACGGCGTCGGGAAAGGAGGTGGTACGGGGAAAAAGAAAACGACGCCAAAGTAAACGGACACGACGAAGGACGAGAGGCACACAAGAACTTCTTGTTCACAAGCGCGAAGTTCATCTCTCCCTTTCTCTATCTCTCCTTCTCCGTGCCCCCTACCCGCCTCTCTCTCTCTCTCTCTCTCTCTCTCTCTCTCTCTCTCTCTCTCTCTCTCTCTCTCTCAACACGCCGATCCTGAATCCTGGCGAGGTATCGTTGGCAAACCGTGTTCACCGCGTCTCCTGGCGACATTGAGAAGTACTTACGCTTAAATAAGACCTGGACGTGCTTCGCGGAACCTGACTTGCCGTGTTTCCTACTCGCGAGTTCGAGCGATCGTTTGCGATTTTTCGCGGGGAAATTATTGAAATCCACAAGCGACAGAAGAGCCCGTGCGCAGACGCACGGCGGGGTTTTCTTTTCTCCACCCCTTTTTTTTACTTCGTCCGAGAACACTTTCCCACGGGACAGGTCTCGGAAGAGGAGATTTTCATATGCTTCTTGTGCCGCTAAAGCGGCGACGAACGGTCACCCTCGCCCGACACACCGAGGAGACTGACTTTCTTCTGCGTGCGGAACAACGTGCGGTTTCTCGAGTGGAACGGCGCGGTGTAACGAAACGATATCGCCCGGACTGCGCGGGTGGGCTCTTCTTCTGCTCACCGGCTCGATGTAATACGCGAGAATTTAGACGATACTTCGGATCACATCGAGGTTCCTCGTAGACGTGATCTCCAGAGTGTCGAACATTTTGTTGCTCTCCGTTGACCTGTCTTTCCTTCTCCATTTAATCTACTTGCCATTCTCTCTCTCTCTCTCTCTCTCTCTCTCTCTCTCTCTCTCGTTCTCTCGTGTTTTCTGTCTCTCGCATGCATACATACTCGATAGTCGCTACGGAACATTAAGTAACTACCTTAACTTTGTCGAAAAATAGGACATCGTGTTCACTACTCAATCGGTCGGTTCCCCAGTTCTTTGCCGGCCGCGAGTGTCTCGGTCACTGTGCGCTTCCAAGCATCTCCCGCAAGATTTCGTATACGTCTGACAAAAGCGAGAAGTACTAAAAAAACACGAAGGAAACACGTCGGCTCGTCGCGTCCTAAGGAAAGCGATCCCGGGGCGTCCGCTCGATTTCAACCCGCGCGAGCGACATCGATTGCGTGTTCCACTCTGCGAATCCCAATCTCGCGCTCGATCGCGACCGCGATCTCGCCGGCAAGCAGGCAGAGACATACTGCGCTAATTTGACGCCAGTCGGCCCATCGTCGGTGTCCTCGTCGCGTCGTACGCTGTCCAAGCGTTTGCGATCGCGGTCGCGAACGCCGCTCCGATAATCCAGTTTTTCCATCGATAAAAAGAGTTAATCTCCGATATTCTAAAGAACACCACGGTTACAATCGCGCGGCCGATAATTCTCTCTGCAGAATCGATCCGCGTGTCTCGTATATTCTTACGCTAAACTCCTAAGTCTTAAGCCGGCGTACCACAAGTGTTAATGTACAAGCTACACAAGCGAGTACCTGCGAGCAATGAGAAGAGGTGCCGCCGCACACCTCGTTGGCTATTGTGTACGCGCGCGTACGTGCAGTAGGTACGTTCACGGGAGACAATCGGCAACAGCACCTTCGCCCGAACAGCACTTTCGTTCGATCCAGTGCGCGAAAATACGCTCGCACGGTCGAGGAAAGTTTCGGCCGAAACTTTCCCTTATCGTGTCTGCTCGGATCGACATTTCTCCGACAACATCTTGTGGGAGTGCAAATGTCCGATCGTTGCGCGACGCGTATTTCACGCATGAGCCGTCATCGGTTTTCGGCGACGATGACGAGTCGCTCTCCCCCCCCCCCCCGATCGTCCCTGAAATATTTAATTCAGCTCGATCGCGTGAGCTTAATCGGTAATCACGGTGAATTCGCGGTGCCGTTTTACGGCGATGCAACGTTTCGAGCGGTTACTGCCGCTCATTCATTGAAAATGAACCGTCGCCGATAATTCACTTTATGGTAGCTTACAGGTAATGACATTAATGGCATTAACACAAGAAACAGAGGGGAGGGTCGTGGCTCTCGTTGGAAAATGTCAGTGAGGATTCGCGCGACGGGGCTCGCAACGACGATGATAAAAAAAGACTCATCTCGCGACCGCTAACAACGAAGGCGACGCATGCGTTGCGCGACACCGATGTACGGTGCGGTATAAAAATGTTCTCCTATCTTATTTTTCTTCTTTTTTATCGATAATGATGTGTCTTGCTTAACAAAGTGAATATCGCCGAACGAAATCGTACAAAACAATCCGGCCGCAATAGGCGACGGCCGTCACTGATAAAAACAATCTACAAATAGCGGCAACAACTGCAAGACAGCAGGGTTTTTTGTAGTTTCTTATTTCTTTTCTTTTATCGTTCTTGTAGTACTCTCTCTTTCTCTGTCACAACACGCGTCCTCGTCTAACTATCTCTCTCACTCACTCACTCACACAACACACACACACACACACACACACTCTCTCTCTCTCTCTCTCTCTCTCTCTCTCTCTCTCTCTCTCTCTCTCTCTCTCTCTCTCTCTCTCTCCCACTCTTATTTCCTCTATTTCTTTCCAATTTTACCTCGCCGCGTCTGTACGCCTGTTTGAAGCCGGTCGTCTTTGATTGCGTTCAATGCGTCTCTCCTTCTCTCTCCCTTCCCCCCTTTTCTCTCTTTCTCTCTTGGCTCATCCGTTACACGTCACCGCGCGAAAAAGCTCTCGTCGAGATTTTATGTCTACACGTTCAAGATACATAGAACAGTTAGGGGTGTTGCAAGGTAGGAAGTGTCACGGTCATGCTCGAAGAGCCTTCGAATGGCTCGGCGTTTCCGGCTGAAACGACGAGCGTCAAGTTCTTTCGAGGTGTTTCTTACTCGTCGCTCGTACACCATACATCGCTCGCAGTTTTCGCGCGGTCGCGCAGTTTCTTTCATTTCTTTCTACCTCTGTTTCCTCTTCTTTTCTGTTTTTATTCGTCGCCCGCCACAATTTCTGTCGTCGAGGGCGTACAAAAAGATCAAAAAAGAAAAGGGTGTTGACATATTAGGTGGGAGACTGAATGCATGATATACCCAGTCGGGACGCACGCTTACGCAATGACAGCGTCGCGTGCGCGCACAGTCGACGGTCGTCCGCGAAATAAATTCGCGACGAAGATCGGTTCGGCATTTCTTTCGGCTTCTTCCTCTTGTCTTGCGTCTGATCTTGTTCTTGTTCTTGCTTGTCGTGCTCGTGCGGCAGAAACACGGGAGAATTCTTGTCAGCGGGGACAGTTGGTCGCGATCACGTTCTGATGTCTCAGCCTAGCCCAGCCCATTGCATGAAGTCGGGTACTTCCCTCACAGGCACGTCCCTGGCCAAAGCCTTTACCCTGAGGTTCCGGTCCTCGGTGAGGAGGACCACCTCCCGTCTCAAACGCCGCGGCTGTCCTTCCTCTGCTGCGGCAAAAGCCGAGGTTGCATTTTTTACCGACCTTACACCGGACCTCCCGCTACTAACACTGACTAATTCCCGTCTGGGTGTTCTTCGATAAATTTAAAGTAGCAAAGCGTCTTCTCTCTTCTAAGTATCAAATTCAAAGAGGAACGGAATTTACGGTTAAGTTTCGAAGAGATGAGAAAAGGTTTCTCTCTCTCTCTCTCTCACTCACTCTCTCTCTTCTTACTTACTTTTAAACGTTACTTGAAAAACTTATCGAGCAGAAAAATTGTCCTTTGTCGAGAGGCATTCTTGAACTAGATTAGAATAAGATCACAGAAACTTTTGAACACTGTAGAAATAATCTAAGAGTGGCGACAGTACGAGTCGATTGTCATACGGACGGAAAGTTGAATCGAAACAGGACTGCGAGACTACGCGAGATCCAGAATATTCAAACGCAACCTATCCTGACGCTTCGAGAAGGCAGACACACATACCTGTATTCACTTGGTCTTTGCTGATCGTTCTGCAGAGGCTGAGGCACGTGGTCAATATCCTGTCGTCGTTTCGTGTCAGTCCATCCTGCAACAAAACGCCCGAAATGTTTCGTATACCGATGAAGTCGACAGATAATCGCGCTCCGTCTCATTTAACAACGCCAAGGACCGCCTCCGGAATTCGTCACAGAGACTGTCATGAAAATTTGAGCTCTCGCCTCGGACAGGCCACCGTACTCGGCGCCAAGTGAACGGGCGCGACG
This sequence comes from Harpegnathos saltator, assembly GCF_003227715.2. NCBI lineage: Eukaryota > Metazoa > Arthropoda > Insecta > Hymenoptera > Formicidae > Harpegnathos > Harpegnathos saltator. The sequence continues at coordinate 20,409 of NW_020230012.1, forward strand.
GCGATAGGCTGCGAAAAGTCTTTTGCACGTACACCACGTGGGTGTTCTCGGGTACTCTGCTCGTTATCATAACATTCGCGCTTCAATGAACACCGTCCGAGTGAGCCTACCGTTTCTATCTCTCTTTCTACCCGCTGCCATTGGTCTTTGGGAACAAACGACTGTGCTGGCAGAGTTCGTACGGCCGCCTTTCTGTGTACGCGACTATTGGAATCGTATCGAGCGAACGTCAAAATCCATTCGCTTTATCGCGTCGCGCTTGTCGTGCACACCGCAGGCGTCCTGATACGGAAATCGCGACGACAGTAACGAGCCTTCGATAATTTGTGCGCTCGGGCTACGCGATTGTCGAAACGGGTTTTAATCGCGCGCGCGCGCGCGCTGACGACGTTTCCTTCTTCTTCTTCTTCTTCTTCTTCTTCTTCTTCTTCTTCTTCTTCTTCTCTTCTCCTACTCTTCCTCTTCTTCTTCTTCTCCTACTCTTCTTCTTCTTCTTCTTCTCCTACTCTTCTTCTTCTTCTTCTTCTTCTTCTTCTTCTTCTTCTTCTTCTTCTTCTTCTTCTTCTTCTTCTTCTTCTTCCTGACAGAGTAGAAAATAGACCAGCACGACGGACGAAGCTGTTTGCGGCGCTCGTTTAATCGCGACGGTGTTTCGATGCGCCGAGAATAGCTCGCAAGTTCAAATAGAGTAGAGAAACATCGAGGAGAGCTCCGGCAAAAAGTGTCATATCGTTTCCACGCCTAGATCTCGTTGAGCGACGGCGAGTCTCGCGAGTTTTTGTTCGGACGTTAGACAAGGACCGGTTAAAAATAAAACGGCGAAGGATCGAGGCTCATCGGGACACTCGTTCCAAGCGGCGCACGCGGTCAACGATCGATGCAAATTCGCCTTCTAAATACCAGCGCCGAGTACAGTTACTCAAGCAGCCAATGTAAGCGTATCGAATCGCCCGGGTCCCACCGCTTCTTCTCCTCTTACCTTGTCGACATCTTCCTCCACCGTAAAAGTGCTGGATGTGAGAACGGTGCCTCTCGTGGTTAAGCAGCGGATCGCCGGATTTCGGCTTCTGGCGAAGGCCAGCGCTGCCTTGGCGCTCTCGGCCACTCGCACCACATGCTCAGGATTCAGCGCCGCCCTCGACGCCGGTGGACAGTCTCTCGCATCGGCGCCTCGGGCCAGACCTTCGAGTTCATTTAGCACTGCAACAAAAAGCAGCATTTCCGCCCGTTAACGACGCGTAAGGGCTCCGCGTCGCGAGATAATTACTTGCCGTTCCGTCACTCGCGTAACAACATCGTTTGCTCGACCTGCTCCGACCTGTCGACGACGGCGATTCGTCTCCTCGAATCGCTGGACACTGTCCTTCGCGAAAATCCCTTCAATTTCACGACACGATGCTCGTCGTCGATGTTTCGTCGCAGCAACGGGACAGCATTTCTACATTCGGTATTACGGCATACGGAGGAATTTGCGCTTACGTACATTCGCTCGAAGGGCTGATTCAGAGCGCGACTCTCACCCCCGCGTGGTGGTCTTTTTGTGGTCTCTACAGTCGGGTAGAAACGTTTTGCCGCAAATTAGGATCCTTTTTCCCTCGGTAAATAAAAAATCGCTGCCACGAGGGACCCGCGAGAGAAGCCGTTTCTATGACTACCACCACGGCGGCTCCCTCCCTCCCTCCCTCCCTCCCTCCCTACGCGCACGTGCGAGCACGTGCTCCCTCGACGCGGCATCGATCTCGTCTTCGCGGTCGAGATTGAGGGAAACGGGGGTGGCGCGACGCAAAGGACCATCGCATACGTGCACGTTCAAAAGCCACTCTCCCTCTGCCTTTCTCTACTCGGCGATCGGCGCTGCGATCGTCGTCGATATCGCCCACGTACCGATCGTAGCCAGAAGGCGGACGGTACACGCCACTGCCGTAGACGCCGACATCGGGCCAATCGCGGGCGTTTCAGGCCGCATACATGCATTCATGTATGAGCCGTGAGAACCTAACTGTGAACACTCACCGTTGTTCACCATCGGAGCCAGACGGGCCCGTGGTTGACTGGCTGGCTAGCTGGCTGACTCTGGCCGACGGGGTCAAAGGGCAGCGTCGGCCGATTTTGCATGACGGCGCACTTTCGTTTTTCGGATCCACGACCACCGTACGAATGACAAAAAGGAACGGGAGAATGCATGTGCGGCGAGAGTGGTGTAAGAGGGCTCTAAGAAAGAGACGTCTTTTGTCGGAGGTACTGTATAAACCGACGCGGAGGAGAAAGAAGAAAGCGCGCGATGAAGAGCGCACTCGCGAGCTCGATATTCGCGTGGCGCGTCGTTTATTATATCACCCTTTAATCCATTATCTCCGCGCGTGAAGCGACGACGTAGGTTTCTTTCGGCGGGAGGATCATCATTGTCGAATTGCCGTGGGGGGGAGAGGGGGGGAGAGAGAGAGAGAGAGAGAGAGAGAGAGAGAGAAGAGGAGAGACAGAGAAGAGAGAGCTTTATCGACTCCATTCGCCACAGATTGCCGTCGCACACACGCGCACGCGCTTGCTCGTATATTCGCGGGGATGCAATCTACGGAAAATGCAAATAGGAGATCCAGCAAACTTCCCCCGACTCGATAAATTAACCGGCTGCCAGCCTTATCCTCCTTCCAGGCCGGCCCCGTAGCAGACAAGGGCGGTCGGTAGTGGATGAAGTTCGCGAGACGGGGGCGCCAGACGGAAATGGAAAGAATAACTGCCGAGCGAGAGGGAAATACGGGAAACGCCCGTTATTTATTACCCAGGATGTCTGCGGATGTCGTTTATCATTACGCGATAAATAATTATTTCGTCGCCGAGAAACGTAAGGACGTGCACTGCAGCCGAAGAGCACGTCGTGCTGGAGCGCGCGGACAGAATTGAGAAAGCTCCGCCGCGAGATGAAACTTTAAGGGACGATCTCGCGAGACTTCAAACGAACTCGTTTTCTTCGCGCAAACACGTAGACCATCCCACTTCAACTTTTTCCACGATCTCTTCGTGCCCCGCGAGACTCTCGCTACGGTATCGTCCAAGAGTCTGATCGACGCGTGACCAATCGCGATAATCCCCGCTTTTGCCATCAAAATCGGCGAGTCGACGCGATTGTCCTTGCCCCATCGCAACGGCCGCGACTTGGGTCTCGCCTGACACGCGCCTTCGGCATCCGAAGCTCTTCCGTCAGGAGAGCGATGACGAGGAACAACCCATGACAAAATAGGACGCGCAAGCGGTGACGCAAGCTTCCGCGAGGTACCGCGCGTTTCGGATTGGCGCGCCGTGAATCGATTTTGCTGAATCGACGATTGGATCAGCGCTAATTGGCGATAGCGATGATGATTGATGAGCCTTTCGATTTCCAATGGCCTTGAACCTTGGCACTAGTCGCCTTGTCTTCGATCGAGCACCGTGTGAGCGTGCCGCGTGTCTTCAGCCGACGTGTCCAACTTTCGCGCGGTCTCTCTTCTCGAGAGGCTTCGTCACAAACTGACGTCTCGAAGGAAAAAGAGAAGGAGGGGAGGGGGGGAGAATCGATTTCTTTCCGCGTCCAATCTGCTCGTTACAATTTCGACGCACAGAGCGAGAAATCGGTGCGTCACGTATACGTATGCGTGTTGAGCACGAGGTATATAGTAACTCAGACGCACGCGCTGCGGTAACGAACGCTCCGGCATTTGAAATGAATATATCACGAAGAATTAAAAGCGCTCGAGCGCGGATAAGATATACGCGCGAGGCAATAAATGTTCCGAATGCACCCGTCCTATCGTCATGCCCGTAACTCCACACGCATTTACCGCACAACACCGTGAAAATGTCAGCCGCGCCGTGGAAGATTGTAAATTTATCGCTGATTGCGTTTCACCGCGAGTAGCGAGTGCCTACAAACCCACTATTAAAAAAAGAAACAACCGGTCGTCCCGTCGCGCCGTGCGCGTCATCGTCGTTGCCGTGCGTCATCCAGCCGACGATTGACAGAAACGAGCGTCTCCGTGGAAGACAATCGTGTTTAAAGCTAAAGGCCGACGCGTGACGCGGAAGAAATTTCACTCCGCTCGATAAATCGAGCCTGCTTGAACGTGATCTTGCGACGAAATTCCCTTATCTGTGGAAAGGTTCAAAGCGCCGCGGCGTCGTTTGAGGTATGAAACGGGAGAAATCGAGCGGAAAATTGAAGCCGAGCTTTCGAAGCATATCGGCATATAAACTCGCGACGCGATTTGTCTAATTGATCGTGATTTACGGCGCACGCGCTCCCCCAGTGATATCTCCTCGGAATAGAACTGCGCTTTGTTACTCTTTGCAATACGGTAGTACGCGGTTACCGCTATCTGGATCCCGCAGCGCGTTCGCCTCGGCGGATAACGTTCGCAGAAGCGAATAATAATTAACGGATTCTAATGACGCGGTTTAACGAGTGCTTTAACGCTGGAGGACTCGGCCGAAGCAGCAGGACACAAGAGCGCTGCGAGAGCGAGGAGATGCCGTAATATCACGGAACTCTCCGCGAGATCACGCTTGGCTCTTTCCGACGAGCGATGACCGCGTCATTTATTAATTGCCGATTCGATTCCCGACACATCGCGGCAACCTTCCAATTTTTTTGTCGCTGGCATTCCGTTAATTCCGCGCGGCTGGACAATATCCTGCTTATAAAACACGTGTCCGCGCAATTCGTCAATGCCTCATTTGCAATTTAAACGCTCTCTTGAAATTCGTGTAAGACTCGTGTGGACGCATTTGCATAAATACTGGGGCACTGTTATATTTACATAGCGGAACGCAATATGACGGTACGCGCTCTAACCGGAATGCGCGACAGTGTGCCGGATCGAAGGAGACTCTGAGCGTGGCGACACAGCGACGACGACGACGACGACGACGACTCGGGACCGTGAATTAGTTCGGGCCAGATCCCGACGTGGGACCGTTAAGAAAAGCGCGCCCTGACAATGGCGCGGTAGATCGACCTCCGTCGAAGAATTGCTCAACGTTAATTGGAGCGGAGGAATCGGCTCGCATTCCTCGGCATCATCATCCTCCGCCGTGGAGCCGCGAGCTGACGCAAGCGCCGTTAATGGCTGTGTCGGTCCGCAGTTCGATCCGGCAAACGGCTCCCGGCCGGACAAAGCCGCGTTCCGCCGCAGGTAACCAACGACGACGACGACGACGACGACGACGACGACGACGACGTCGATAGAACGACGGTGGTGATGATGATAACGACGACGACGGCGACGACGACAATGAACGCCAGGGGATAAATGGGACAATTCATTCTCACGAGGAGAGAGAGACAGAGGGAGGGAGACTCCGCGGCAGGTGACGCGTAATGACGATGACCCAATGAACTATCCTTCGCTAGGAATCGGCGGCGATCGTCCGACGACATCGCGACGCCGGTGAACGTCGCGCGCTGCTGTCCTCGTCGTCGGAGACGGGGTGAGTCGAGAGACTCTTCGCGAGCTCTCGCGATTGCTTTGACTCAACAAGCGACCTAGAACCGCCCGATCGCACGGACGATCCAATGACGTTACGTAGACGCAACGTTTGGGAAGATGTTTTTGGCCATCGTCGATCGCGTCTCGTGGTGTGATTTTCGGGACATTTTTAATGTTAAGATTTTTAATCGAAATTAATCGGGACGATACGATGTAGCGAATAGCGGATTTCGTGTGATGGGAACGACGCCTCGGGAAGAAATTGCGAGAGACAATATCCGATTTCTTTAACAATGATTAGCGGAGTGGCGGCGCTGATTGCGATCGTACATCTGACGGGATCGTCTCGCGACGGCGGGCGAGTGTTTCCAATCTCCGCGATAGTCAGCGGTCGATTTTTACGAGGCGAGCGAGACAGCGCGCGTCGCAACGAGATAGAGAGCTGGGATTTTACGATACATTGGGCCAGGCGTCGATTCCGAATCGGAGCCTCCTTTATTCTCGCTGATGCGGGCGAACCCGAGCCTCCCGGCCGGCGCTGGAGAGCGGAAGAGAGGCACGACCGGCGCGTTATTTATCGTCAATTATTTCACGCGCCGATCTTTTCGCACGAAGAGGGCTATTATTCCGAAACGCGTTCCCGCGGGGCGAGATCCACCTCTCTCGCGAGATAATCGACGACCTTCGCTTGAAAAAACGCCCGTCCAGGTCGGAGGTCAATCGGAGCGTATATGCTTCTGGCGGGCGAGCCACGCGAGACTCGTCATCGATTTCTCGTTATTCTTTTCTTTTCTTTTTTTTTCAAAAGAAGCAAACAGCCCATTGGAACCCTTTGTTTTCGCTTACCGACGAGTGGCACCATGAGGGTGTAGATTGGCTGCGCCCCGGAAATAGCTCTCGCGATGATCTGCAGCTGCGGCAAGTAGTCGATGAAGCAGTTCGTGTCTGGTACCAATTGCCTCGGTCTCACCTCGATCTCCACCGATACCGAGGACTTCTGCAAGATCGCCTGGACACAAAGACAGACAGGACACTCGTTAAGCGTGTTAACCTTTGGAGGACCGGGAACCAATTTATTGGCTTTTAACTGCTTTTGCCTTTGGAGGCTCGAAAACCAATTTATCAGGTTTTAACTTACTATTGTAGGATATTTTAATTTATTAATATTCTACTTTTATATTTCATATTCGCTTACACGTTATACTTTGTATTGTGCCAGTTTCGATTTGTAAACAGCATCGGGCAAACGCTCTCTGTATATGATATGACTGTCGAGCTGATAATAATTATTGTTATACTTGTTATTTATTTGCGGTGAATGCGATGCACCTCTTTGCGTTGTGCACCGTGCTTCAAACTGTACCGCACCAAGAAAAACTACTAAATGTATCGTAAAAGCATTAATCCTCTTATTTTTTCAATTACTTTTTTTATATTTTCGACAAAGTATGCATTTATTGCGAAATAAATTGATATATATAAATACATATGACGCATTTTGACTGCCTTCTACTTGCGGTATAAATTGCGGTATAAAAATTTTTATACATGTTATTTGTCTTGTTATGTTACTTTTTCTCTAAAATGATGTTAAACAATTATTCTAATAATATCTAATAACATTAAGTTGAAAAACTAAAAAAAAAAAGGACCCTGATTCTCTTCCGGACCGGAAGTCAATATATTGGCGCGAAAGTGGCGCCATCTTTTTCGTCATTCAACTCAATGATGTTAATAATAAAGTTCTAATACTTAAAATAAAAAAGTCGAAGAAAACAACTGCGGTCCTCTAAAGATTAATAACCCAAATCGCACCGGCGCATCCCGCACAGGTGGAAAATTAAGATCTAGCTAGGCGATGTTATCAGCGCGTAATTAATGAGAACGATACTCCGTCGCGTCTTCCTGCGCGGCGATCGCGCACGCATCTCAAATTCCTGTAAATCACTAGCCGGGCCATTTGCAACTCCACAGGTCGAGCGGTCGTCTCGACCTGCATGCGTCTCTGCGATTCTCTCTTTCTCCTCCTCCGCCTCGTCTCGCAGCCAGAAGTGCGGTGCGATGCAACCTTGTGCGCCGCGTACGCGCGAATTAGACTCGTGTGTGCGAGCAGGATACGGCGAAAGACGCATTATCTTTCGATTAAATCCCGCGTATGCGGACGGTGCTTTCGCGAGAGGCAGAGCGGCGTGCACACACCGCGCCGAACACAATGTCGGCTCGCCGACATGTTCGCGAATGTCGAGCAACCATTGTTGCGACGGAGAGGCTACAAACGTAACGAGGTCTCTGGATGTCGCTTCCCTTCGTGTGACGATGATCGATACGCGGGGGATGATTCCGAGGCTCGTCGGTGAGAACCCCGTTCTCGTTCAAAAATGTAAAGACGGGAAGAGATGGAGAACGAGAGAGAGAGAGAGAGAGAGAAAGAGAAAAAGACAAAAAGCGCGAAGTTGCCTGCGTTCGTCGACGAACTGTCGTTTTCGAGACGTCGGAGCGGCTCGTCGGAGCTCCGATCGTGGACACGTTTCCTTCATTAGGATGCTAAAGTATTCGCTACCTCTCGCTATCTCAGTTCATTAACATGCTCCGAGTTGTGATTTAAGGTGCTTACCGCTGCGTCTGCTTCTAAGCAGAATAATAAATGCCAGAGCGGCTGTTAATAAGTGACTCTCGTCTCCTATTTTCTATGGTCCCGTAATAAATGATTACGATCTCAGGCAAAATTTATCGGCTAAATAAGGATTGAAGTTCCCGCAAGAGTGATGATACGCAAACTCGAGACACGAGCCTCGAGAGTCGGCGGCTTTCGGCGGATCAACCGGTCCACAATCGCAGAGATTCCAATTCGAGCCGTCCGAACGCGACAGTATCGGGTAATAAAATCGAGCGGATGTTCAGAAGAAGTAATTGACGAATAAATTAAGTCACTTCTCGTGTCGGACACTCCCTCCGAATCACGAGGGGTTCGAGGACCCCGTGACAAGCAAAGAGAGAGAGAGAGAGAGAGAGAGAGAGAGAGAGAAAGAGAGAGAGGGAGGGAGAGAGAGGGCAAGTAAAATGATCCTGGCAGTCGGCGCGACTATTCGCAACGGTATCCCGAGAATTATTCAAATTCGGGCTTCTCCAGAGTATCGGTTTAACACTATGTCGGCGATGCGGCACGTCGCACGAGTCGGCGAAAAGCATGCGTGGAATCTGAAGACGAGCCTAATTGCTCGTGGGAGCACACGGCCGGAATGCAAAACTAGAGAGGGTCGTGCACGCGCGATTCCGTGACGTCGTGAAGCCGCGCCAAACCGCCCACACCGCGCTATGCCGCGCCGATGTACGCGAATGTCATACACGTGTTGACAGCGAGATATATCGACGTGCTATTCTCGGCGCATCGTCCCGGCCGACGTTACTCGCAATTTCCATTCCGCCAAAGGGTAAGAAACGCCGGCGGCGTCCGGGACGAGCCGCGCCGTTTTTCGGCGCGGAGAGCTTGACGAGAGTACGAATTCGACATTAACTCGGCGAGCGAACGTCCTCGCGGATCGTCAAAAACGAGTCCTCCTCGGTGATCGATATGAGCCCAGGGCGGTGGGAAAAGGAGCGGGGAAGGGCAGAAGGGAGGGGGCTAACGACCCAGAAGCATCGCACGTGTGCGTCGAGATAAAAATGAATCTGTATGCGAGAACACTGAGCGCGCGCCCGGATTTATCGCGACGGAAGCGAAGTACGAGGAGAACGTACGCGAATAATTTCACCGTAAAGAGAGACTCGAAGTTTAGGTGCGTTTATTTGCGCGAGCGCGCATCGTCGATTATACATCTTCTGATTTATAAATAATTCATTGTCCGACCCGCGCGCACTAACGACAGCCCCGTACGACGTTAAGCGCCTCGTTCCCACAGTGTCTGTCCCAGGCGTACTTTCTCTTCATTTTTGGCTGGTCCACGATCAACGTACTCGAATCACTCGCGCAACGAGCCCGTCGAAAAATCCGCCGGGAATTTCTGGCAATCTGTAATTATGTAAAGGCGGCTAATGGTATGCAAAGTTTTCTCTAAATAACTCGGTGTCTTGGCCGGTCTGTTTGATTACGAGCTCAAGAGGAAGAGGAGCGGAGAGGAGAGAAAGAGAGCGCGCGCAAGAGAGGAGAAGAAGAAGAAGAAGAAGAAGAAGAAGAAGAAGAAGAAAGAGAGAGGGAGACCGCCGAGAGCACCTCGCCGCACCGCCGAGACGTCGACGTTCGCTCGTCTAGACTACTATACGACTCCATGAATGAATGGGAATGACAGCTGCTTAGATATTCAGAAATGGACACACAGCAGCAGATATGATCGTAAGCCGACTCGAAACGGGAGTCGGCCCATTCTCCGATTACAGGCGCGGGAGCGTCGAGTTTAACATCCTGCCAAGGATATGTCGCGTTGAAAAAAAATACGAGAGACTCGCCCGGGTGTGACGTTTGCAGGGCAATTTTCAAGCCGAATTACGGTCGATATGCGAGCGGCGGTGACAAGCGACGTAGAGCGGAACGTATCCGTTCGTTATCCGGCGGGTGTATACGCTAATTGCACAGAGCGTGTCGTTTGTTAACGCGAGGCATTCGCAATTCTTTCCCTCGCCTCCGGCCGTAACTCACGCTCTATCTAATCGCGATGTATGATCGCGCGAGACAAACGGCACCCGCGCCGCCGCCGCCGCGCCGTCACGGCAGCATATTCTTTCGGAATTCAATGCGCTTCCCTCCCTCGCACGGCGAGTCTCATTACGGCGCGCCGTGCGTGATGTGACAACGGCATAAAAAGCCGAGGAATTTACTCCCGTTTAAAGTATTCGTGAATTCCTAAACGATGTGGCATGTACCGTTGCGCACTCCCGCGAACACGTACCGCCGCGCGTTCCCCGTCACTCCTCGCGCTCTCTCGCTCTCTCTCTCTCTCTCTCTCTCTCTCTCTCTCTCTCTCTCTCTCTCTCTCTCTCTCTCTCTCTCATTATTTCGCTCGCTCTCCTCCTCCCGCTCTCCCCCGCACCGTCGGCGGTTCTCGTCACTTTTTTTCCTCCGTGGGCCTGGGTTGAGTCTCCTCGCACCTCGCGTCTCGCACCTCGACGAGAGCTGCTCGGTCTGCTCGTGAGAACCCTCGTTGAATCACGCATCGCGGCCCCTACGCCCGCGCATATTAAGCGCACACCGACACGGGCCTTCACACGCTCGAGCGGGCCCGCGCCCCGTAACAACATTGTAAATGCGCAACACTCGCGGAAACGTACCTGGTAACCGTCGGGGACAGGTTCGCAGATCGCAGGTCCGGCGGGACCGGCGAGGAACGTGCGCGCGTGCTCGTGCCGCGCTCGAGCGCGGAATAACGCTTTTCTGCATGGAAGGAAGACGGAGTCATCGACTCCGTTCTTTTTCTCAGGTCACCAGGTGCGCGAGGCGTCGCCGCAAAACGACGATCGAGATTCTTGGACCCGTCGACTGATTCGAAAAACTAGTTCCTCTCCGACGCGACAGCAGCGATGTATTTTTTTTAGACTCGGGTTTTATTAAGACTCGACAAATTGCTGTTTTTCTCTCTGCTGTTGCAGAATCGAGCAGATTAAGTCGGACGTTATCGGATCATCAGAATCACGGATTTATCCCGCGAAAGACCGAGGTAGTTCCCCACAAGTAGGTTACGCGACAAGAGCGTTCTATTTCTAAAATTTCTGGAGCATTGAATAAATGAAAGGCGGAATGAGATGTGTCAGATTCCGCGAGGATCTGCACGACGACGCGTTGCAACGGTTCCTGAATAATATATCTTTGACCGGAAAAGATCGGCCGATAACCATCAAAGCGCACGTTCCCGATATAGCATCTAGTACACGAGCGCAAACGTAAGATCCGCGTTGTACCACCGAGAGCGGCAGAAAAGGATACAAATAGAACGAAGTTTGTTATATCTTCTGTACCCCCCAATGAAGGAGCGTCCCCCCTCGGGACGCCACGTCGGACGGTGGAACAAGAAAAATCGTCGCGCCGCGAATAAATAGGTCGTAATACAGGTCGCGGGGAGAAGGACAAGGAGACGGGCAATTAGTAGCAAATACTATAACCGAGTGAACACGCGGAGGATGAAAATTGCGATATTTTCCACGAGCCAAGAAAATCACTCTCGATGGACGAGATCGTGGAGCCATTACGAGCGACGTCGTACGCCCATCGGGAGTATACGTTCTCATAAATCAGACACGCGTGTAGCCAGCCAACCCGCCAGCCAGCCAGCCAGCCAGTTTCACCGGCCGCGAACGATCCGCGTGTATCTGTTGCTCCATAATCGTTACATCTGTTACATCGTAATCGTTATCGTTTCAATTATCCGCGGACTCGGCCGGCCGAGGGAGACAGTGAGGTGAGTGAGTGAGAGCGCGCGAGCGGCCGACTCGCGCAGGTGCAAGGCGCGGACGCGCCTTCTCCTCGTGTGCAATCGCATCCGCATAATTCTCGCATTACAGCGAGGGTTAAGACGTTTCCCATAAGGGAGGCGGCGCGATAACCGCCGCGCCGCGGCGATTTTATTGACTCGACGTTACCACGTGGCGGAACCGTGGCGCGACGGCCAACGGTGTGTCAACGGTGCGCCGCCGCCGCCGCCGCCGCCGTCGCCGTCGCCGCCGCCGCCGCCGCCGCCGTGACCGGCCGGTCGGCTGGAGATCGAGCCGGCCGAAGAGGAATCCAAAGTGCTGCGGTAAATCGCGAGCGATACGATCTTAAACCGCCCATTCTGCCCGCGTATCGCCATATACGATTTCACGTCGCGTCGTGTCGCGTCGCGTCGCGTCGCGTCGCGTCGCGTACCCGGGCCTCCTCGCTATATACCCCCGGGAGTTATGGATTCGTCGTCGATAACGCGCGGTATGAATACTCGGCGCGTCTCGGATCTACAAGCGCGATCATGTCCCTCTCTCTCTCTCCCTCCCTCCTTCCTCTTTCTCGGCCCGATAGCTTTCCTCCGATAATTAAACGTTTCGCGTGGCTACCCCCGAACACTTCATAATAAATGCTAATTCACTCGTGGTGGAGTCTCATTTGCATGCATATGGAAAGCTCATTACGCGTATACCGGGCCGACCGGCAGCACACGCATGAAATACACGCGGCGATAACGAGATGACGACCAAGTTTTCCGGCACGACGAGACCGCGAAAATCGCTCGCGGGGCACCGCCCTGGCGGATCGCCATTAGCGGAGAGAGCCCGACTGAATAACGAGGGAAAGAGAGAGGGTGAGAAAGTAGGGAAGAAAGAGATGATGGTAATGAGAAGCCTTCGGAAAGAAAAGGGCGAATTCGAGCCGATCGAAGGTGCAGGCTATGCGCCACGAAGAAGCCGGGAGAAAGGGCGAAAAAGGGTGTGCTCATAATTCCATTCTGATTATATTGGCCGCCCCACCCGGACGGAATTAGCGAGCCCCGGGTTACACGGACGATATATTACGCGGGATCGCATTCATAAATGCGAGCGACGGTTGCGGCCGCGACGGAGCAACCCCGCGTTTGTAATGGCGCTCGCAAATCAGATCGCTTTACCCTCCGCGCGGTCGCCATAAAATACTCCCACGTGAGGATCGTTCGCGACGACAACGACCGGAACAACGCCCGGAGGCTCCTTCGGCTCCTGTTGAGCTCCCCGGGACCTGTTACGACGACAAATCGCGACGTCAGGCGTAAATCGCGAGAGGGATTTTCGCGAATTAACGTGGCCGCCGCTGGAATTTACCGTCTGTCGACGGGTACGCGCACGACGGGTTTATCGGGGCCTGAGAATGTTGTCTTAAGAATGTCACCGGATAGATACGAAGGTTCGAAGTAAACGGCGGGTTAAGTCCGCAACTTGTAAGATCCGTTTCAGATACGACTTCATATTATAGGAATCAAGTCCACGATTTGTCAAGTGAGCTCTGCGAATGCGAAGTCATACTTTCCTAAAGTGGATACTTTAAATTACGTATGTACTCGCTGCGATCTTGCGATCTCTCCACGGGCTCTTTGAAATCAACCGAGATCCCGCTCTGTCTCGACCCTCCTTTCTTCCCCCATGCTTCGCGACTTCTTCAAGCTCCGCGGCAGAGAGGACGATATTGACCGGAATTAGTTTTGCTTTTCCTTCTCTTTCGCGTATCATCGAAACAAAAAGTATGTCGGAGAAGGGAAGCATTGAAAGCTTCCCGAAGAATACGAAGAGCTTCGTAACAAAAAAGTTCATTGACGTAATACATCCGCGAAGAGTGAGCAACAGCAGTATTACGGACCTTCGACATGGATCTGTGTGCTTCCTTTGCAGAGAAGAGAGAAAGAGAGAGACAGTGCAGCTTTAACTGCACTGAGAGTGCCTCGTTGTAAACATTGACATTGTCACAAGCTACACGAATATTTTTCCCTCTTTCCGCCGCGTACTCTTCCACCTTCTCGCGTGCGTAGAAAGAGAGAGAGAGAGAGAGAGGGAGAGAGAGAGAGAGAGAGAGACAGAGAGAGAGAGAACGAGGGAAAAAGTAAGACCTGTCAGCGACCAAAGTACGGTGAATAAAAAGAACAGAGGCAGCAGCAGCAGCAGCAGCAGAAGAAGAAGAAGACGACGAAGAAGACAGTCTGTTTGCACGGTCGATGACTGAACTAATAGAAACGACGAGAAGTGGTACTCGCTTTTCGATTTTCAAAGGCGCGTCGTCATCGCACGCACATTCCTCGGATATTTCTGCCGCCGATGGCGGTGGTAAATAGGAAACTGGACGAGCACGAGGGAAATGCCGCGCTGCTGCTTGCAGTGCTCACGTCGATACAGAGAACCCGAGAACGAGACGGAGTGACGAGAGAGACGTCGATCTTCCGGGCGAAAGCCGGCGAATCGGAAAGAAATTCTCGCCTCCGGTGTGCGACACGATGGTAAAGTAAATTGTCCTTTACGAGAGGAAACGATGTTGCGCGCGCGCGCGAATGCCAAGCGGCCTGAAAGCTGTCGACAAGAGGCAGAGAGCCCGGGAAAAAGAAATCGAGAGCGGTGAGGAGAAAAAGAGAGAGAGAGAGAGAGAGAGAGAGAGAGAGAGAGAGAGAGAGAGAGAGAGAGAGAGAGAGAGAGAGAGAGAGAGAGAGAGAGAGAGAGAGAGAGAGAGAGAGAGAGAGAGAGAGAGAGAGAGAGAGAGAGGAGAGAGAGAGAGAGAGAGAGAGAGAGAGAGAGAGAGAGAGAGAGAGAGAGAGAGAGAGAGAGAGAGAGAGAGAGAGAGAGAGAGAGAGAGAGAGAAGAAGAAGAAGAAGAAGAAGAAGAAGGTGTCAGAAATAGGAAGGCCGACGCGACGTAAAGTGGAGGTGCATTCGAGAATTTCACATATTCGAAAATCCTGTATTTTCAGCTTCTCCTATCCCGACCAACAGGATCGTCCTCGTCCTTATCGATCATCCGCGGCAGACTGTCCTGCTTATCTCTCTTCTCTCCTTCTTAGTCGAGCCTCTCCCCATGGAGAATGAGTAAGTAACGGACGATCTGTACGATGAAAAAAGAATCAACTCAGGCCAGAATTCCGACAATCGCGACGACCGTATCGTCTCCGCTGTCAACCTCGGCTGGGCGAGGGCGTGGATGAACACGGGTGATTTCATCGAATAGGTCATTCCTCGGTAAAGAGGCTCCTCGACAGTGACCTTTGATGCGAAAGTCCTCCCTTCGCGGCGAGCGGTACGCAACATAATTCATTTCACGGCAAATTGGCGCAGGACAGAGGGGCGCAGTTTCGGTGGCAGGACTATGACACTCCGGGGAGAGAGAGAGAGAGAGAGAGAGAGAGAGAGAGAAAGAGAGAGAGAGAATATTCCCTAATATCGCGGAAATTAAAGATCGGTGCTCCCGGGGGGAAACGTGGGGTAGGCATTACCCGCGTCGGCGTCGGGGGACAGGGCGGGCATAATGTCCTTCTCTCGTCGGCGACCCCTTATACAGTTCGGACCAGGGTGACAGTCGAGAAATGTTATCTCGAGTCTGCGGATGATGCGGAGGGTGAAGCCCGACCGCGTGTAGCTCCCATGGGACCGGACCAGCTCTCGTAATATCTCGAGCATAAATGTTTGAATATGACGGGCTGGTGTGTAACCGCGCGCGCGCTACTGCGTCCTCGCCGAGGCGTCGTTATGCATCAGCGACGAAAGACAGAGGATTTCAGATGGCACGGGAACGAGAACGAGCGTCTCCCCGAAATGGCCGCTGAATATAAAGCAGCGAGCCTGCTGCAGCTTTAATCGCCGCGCATCCTCTTCCACTGCGACAGCGGCGGATTACATTCGCGCGCTCGGCGCGCGACTCTGTTACGTCAATGTATATAAATATTTCATGGGGGGCAAAAGGGATACATACATTTCTCCTTTCCGCGCGCACTTGTTGAAAGTCACCGGTCCTCGCCGGCCGGCCGACTCAAAGTTGCGGAGCTGCGAAATTCTCACGCGAGCACATGCGGACCAGTCCCGTTCGAGACGCTGCTCGAGAGAATCCCGCAGGTCCCGCGCGCGATATTATTAATAACCAAAAACAAAAGAGGCGGGTGCCCCTCACAGTGACGAACGACATCCACGATCCGGGGCTGATATTAAAAAGGCAACACGGAGATTTCGCGGACGTCCGAGACGTTTTACGTCCGCCGCGAGATGAAATTCGGGACGTGCACCCCGCCGCGCGGCCGCACGGTGAAATATAAGTTCACCCAGCGGGAAACACATCCCGCGAAAAGGGAACAAGCGAGAGACCGTCACGACAGGTGTCTGTCTCCTCTCGCCGTACGTCCGGTGGGATTTATTTCTCTGATAGGTATAATTTATTTATACTCCGTTACACAGCACAGCACATACATACACGCGTACATGCGCACACGCGGCGGACATGTACGCAGGTATGCGGGCGCGTAGCCGAGCGAGCGAGCGAGCGCATCCTATATGAGAGGAACGCGCGCGCGCGCGTGCGCGCGTCTCTCCGGCCCTCGGCGCGGAGAAAGTAACAAGAGCGAACGCGCCGTAAATCACAATAAAGCGTATCGTTTATTAACGACCTCATTTAAACACGGCGGAATAACGCCGGCAGAGAAAGAGAGAGAGAGAGAGAGAGAGAGAGAGAGAGAGAGAGAGAGAGAGAGAGAGAGAGAGAGAGAGAGAGGGAGGGAGGGAGAGGGAGGAGGAACGCGAGCGGTGTGCGAGCCCGAAAAGCCGCGTCTCGCATGCATTTTACATGCAATCCCACCGCCCATTTATATTCCGACCGTTGCCCGGGCCTGTTGCCTAAACGATCGCCGCGGAATCGCCGAATGCGCGATAAATTATCCATTATGCGGAGAATACGCGAGATATCGATTGGCGTGACCCCACCGACCGATACGTGCCGACAGACCAGCCCCGTCCACCCACCAGCGTCATGTACCTCGCAACGCACAATGCGGCCCCGCGATGCCCCGAAGCTACTAACCGCGCGCGGTACCAGCAACAATGGCGAGCGTCAAAACGCCGCGTCGGCGGCCGACATGTCGATTGTTACGGCCATTGGCCGTCAGTACGGCTAATTAATTGGACAAGGAGGGAGTTTCATGGTAGCGCTCGTGCGAGCGCGAGCGCAAGCTCTCGAGGAAGACGCTAATGGAATACTAATCGGCTTGTTGTAGTCGGGGACCGGCTGAGTGTCGTCGCCGATAGAAAGCAGCGTCAATCAAGGACTCTTACTTTCGCGTCGCTGCTCGCTTTGACGAAGAGAGCGATCGCTACAAACGAGGCGACCGGCGATCGTACCGGTGTGATGTCGATATAATGAGAGAATATGTAGCTCGCGAAATGCAAACTCTCACGCTGAGCCCTCGATTGACACCTCGGAGCGCGTCGGACCTCGAAGAGGTAGTAGAGGTCGCGAAGAGCGGCCAAGTCGAAGTCGAGGTCGACCAGCCGCAACAGCCACTCGACGAGCGGCGTTAACAGAAGATAATTGCTTTAGAGTAATTAGCTGCTAAAGCTCTCCCTTTACTCCCTCACTCAACGCCTGTCTCCTCCCCCTCTCGCTTGTCTCTGTGTCTGTCTACGTTGCTCGTTCTTTTCAACTCTCGCGCCATCGGTAGCAGACGCACGCCTATAAAACATAATTGCTTTTCGGTTTAATTACCCTTTTTATCGGCTATTTGTCGCGAATGGATCTCGCTGATATACGCGCATGCACGCGCGTGCGCGTTACACAGTCGCCGCGCGCGCGAGCGCGCGCGCGACCCTCCTGACGAATAAAATATCATCTTTGCGAAACGCGGGACGTCGTCATCATCGTCGTGTCGTCACACCGCGGCCTCGTCTCCACCGTCGTCGAGACTCTCGAGCACCCCATGTGCAAACTACCCGCCAGCTATAATATTAATAAACGCGCGCACATTGCGCGTCGAACGTCCTTCTTGCCGCGTGTAAAAGACACGCACGAGGCGCACATCCGTCTCGTAAAAATATATGCACACAAATCTTTTTTTCTCTCCTCGCTGTTCCTTCTTTTTTTTTCTCTCATCGCTATGACCTCAGACGTTAGTTTCTGAAATTACGTGTTCGTGAATCACAGCGCGTTAACATCAAGGACATCTTCAGCGCGAGAAGAGTATCTTGAGCATAGCCGGCGATTCCTCGTAGAGTGATATAGTGGCTAATTTCGAACGCGCGCGTATCCTTCTATTTTTCGCGAGACACAATTTCTTTCGTCTTGAAAATCCTTCGATGTAATATATAGCGGCCGACGTGTTTCTTTCCCCCTCTCTCTCTTCCTATGGTGTTTCTCGCATAAAGACGCATAAAAAAAGGTTAGAGGAGGTACACCGAGAGAGAACGATTGTCGGACACCGGCTGGATAATGGAAATTAATTGCAAGAGGACGAGGATGGTATTCTTCATTTTAACCACATTATCTTTAGCCAGCGACGAGACGGAGACACGTATCGTCCTTGACTGGACCGTCTACTCGCGACAACGAAGGTATAACGATCGCAAACTCGAACATGACAATTGCGATTGTCGCGGTTGACGGTCGAAAAAAGGAGCGCGAAAGTTCGTGTCATGCGGATTTCACACGCGACGTCGTGATTGAATCGGAACTTGGGCGAAATTGGTTCCGCATCGGTCGAAGGGACCGAACGATTGAATTATGACGGAGTGTGTGAAAATAAACGTCCGCAAAGTCAAAAGCGGCGGAAATTAAACGTGCTGCCGCGAGAGGCGAAATTTTATGCGATCGCGTAATTTGAGCAGTTTGCGAGAGAGGTAAATGGAAGCAGTTCGAGGAAATTATCTTCGGTCGCAATTTTCGCTCGTTCGCAGTCCAGGGAATATCGGGCTATTAATTTGTACACGAGAGAGTCTCGCTCGCTCGCTCGCTCGCTCGCTCACTCGCGCGCGCGCACTCACGCACGCAAGAACGCAGAAAAAACGCGATGATGCCGCACGGCAAGGATAAATGAAAATTTTGCATATACGAGCCATATAATGATCTTAATTACGACACGTAAATTGGGGGTATGGCCGATTTAGGTGCACGCTAATGCGAACGCTTCCTCGTCGAAGCGTGCAGGAACTGCGCAAATATTCGTCGGATTGCACGGCGAATAAAAGGAAACCGCGAAAGAGGCGAAACCGAGAAGAACCACTTCCCTCGCATTTGCGAGAGGAGGAGGAAAAGAGAAAGAAGCACACGAGAACAACCAGCTTGAGGGTTCGCCCCGTCATCTTTTTTTCGAGGCATGCAAGTCAAAATTTGTTAACGGTCCTCGGGGTCGCGCTCTCCTTGTCGCTCGCGGATTCAGTTTCGCGCGGAATATAAACGGAAACTTTGTCTGAAGCGCGACGCGCAGTGCAAGTCGGCGAATTTAATTGGAAAAATACGCGTACCGAGTTTCTCGTATTTTTCCTTGATATGCGGATTATTCAAGCGACTCGACCGTACCGTAACGAGACGTTTCGACTACAGAAAAAAAAAACTTTACGGTACGCTCGATCGTCCTTTTTACGACTTCCCGACGTCCTGTCTGAAGTACCTTTTTAATTTAAGCTTAGAAGTTCCACGACTGCTAAGGCGCACTCTGTTGTCCGGCAAGACGTACGATTTAATCGAGACGGTCGTTTAATCGAATAATTACATCGAACGTTGAATTTCTTCTTCCGCAGAACAGACCGTTTCTCCGGCACTGCCGTTGCCGCCGTTAAACACCCTTTTTTACAGCGCCCGATTAATCCTCGTCGACAGACCCGTTAATTCCTGCGTTAAATGTCGGAACTTTTTCGGTCGAATATCGTCCGTTTCTCTCGTTTTTATCTACTCTCGCGGTTTTTTCCCCCTGCAATAACTAAGACGGTTTAATTGCGCCCGCTAAACAAATTGGACACGCGTATCCTAAATTATTTCGATACACCCGTAATAAAATAACGTAACGCAATTCAGAGGAGACGAGAGAGAGAGAGAGAGAGAAAGAGAGAGAGAGAGAGAGAGAGAGAAGGAAAAAGAAATGGAGAAGAAAAAGCGTAACACGACGTCGTTTACGACGGAATACCCGACGAACGGAGGGACACTCCTAGGAGACATCGCCGGGCAAAACTTTACGAATGTTCGCGATCGAAATA
Organism: Harpegnathos saltator; assembly: GCF_003227715.2. Taxonomy (NCBI): domain Eukaryota; kingdom Metazoa; phylum Arthropoda; class Insecta; order Hymenoptera; family Formicidae; genus Harpegnathos; species Harpegnathos saltator. Next base: position 40,498 of record NW_020230012.1, read on the forward strand.
GCAGAAATGCAAGGAGAAGAAAGAGGCAGTAGCGACGGCTACGATGCAGACGAAGGGGGTGGCGCAGAAGGAACGACAGGATGGAGATTTCAGGATAACCTTCGCATCCGCGGTGAGCACCTGAACTCCTCCGTATATGAAGCGGATTTAATTGGCATAATAAACCTTTAAATAGAAGCTTTGCGCCCGCGCGCTTGCTCGCTCGCTCGCTCGCTCGTTCGCATACATAGACAAGCGAATGGCGTGTTAAGAGGTCGTTGGAGCCGTTTTCTACCTCCTCGCGCTCTCGCAGAGCCAGTTTAGATACTCGAGATCCGAGTACCCGAGCACTAGTACACGACGTTATTACGCCCCGGGATGAAAGAGTCGCCAGGTATTGACGTATAAGAACGCGGGGGGATCGCAATAGGCGTGCGCTCTGCGTGAGGGGACGTGAGTGATCGTTTCATCATTTCGGTTCCGACTCGGGGAACAAAATGCCCGGCGAACGCACGTGCACGACGAGGTGAACCGTATTATCATCCATTTAGCGAGTTCATCTCGCATTCGCGATATTTTTTATCGCTCTCGCACAAATCGCAGCCTCGATCACATCTCTGGTGCCTCACACTCATCTCGAGGAACGTACAGACGCAGGACGGTTCTCTGCCGGTTCTTGAAAATTTCGCGCAAATGTAACGCGCGAGTTCGGTTACGGTAAAGCGAGCCGCCTCGATATCGCATCGTCGATCCTGTAATGGAAATTAAACGAAACTGCGAACGCGACTCGATAACGAAGGCGACAATACACATACATGTTTGTGTATGTGTATGTATATGTATATACATGAGACTAAAAAATGTCTCGAAGAAATGAATCGCTTCTTGCAGCATCCTTCGTATCACGGTGAGTTACCGTTAGCTCGGCCCTTGCGAACACGCCGTTGAGTTCATTCCGTTCTTTTTCCTCGTGTCCGTAGATCGCGCCCGGTCATCTTCGTCGTCCGACCGCAACGAAGCCGAACCCGTTCGATATTTCAACAGCGGGACACACAGGCGTAACGAGCGGACGTTCTCTATGGCACCGAGCTGTTCCGCTTCTCTCGAGCGACGCACGAGACGCATATTAACGCGTTTTCGTGTACATAAACGAACCACCGAGTCTAGTCGAGGTGAGAAAGGAAATCCACTTATGTCTTAAGCATTGGAGACCGAGTGCTTATTCCGTAGAAAAGCGAGTCGAGCAATGAGTAGAGAGCATCGTCTGACTAATTGCGAATAAGTAAACTGGTGTTTTCCGACGGAAAATCGTCGGAGCGTTTATTGAGAGCAACTCGTGTGAAAAGCGCGGATATTTTCTCCTTTCTCTCCTTGCTGCTCTCCTCTTCTCTCTCTCTCTCTCTCTCTCTCTTACGAGACATAAAAATTCGGCAGTGAAAGAGGGTTATTAAATACCCGCCGTACCGAAAGAACCCATGGTTAAGACGCATTACGATGTTATCCTGAATCCGTGAGTCGTCCATGGTTCATCGACCAAGCATGACGGGCCGCCGTGCGCAAAAAGGAAATATCATCGAAGACCACGGGCGATGCAGATGAAGGATTAATTGGTTACAGTTCGCGTTGTATGTACATTCCGGCTGCCTGACGCAACACGCGCGTCTCTCAGATAATGCTATTATCACCGAACGTAGTGATTAGGCTGCAGGCCAATCCGCGTACAAGCATGCGCGTCTTTTTATCCGTTCCGCAAATCGTTCCGTAAATCATTCTTTTTTCTCCCCTTTCTATATTCGTTTTCTCCCCTCTCCCTCCCCCATTCTGTCTTGTCCGTACGTACAGCAGCGGTAGAAGAAGGGCGGCGAAATATCGTTTTAATCGATGCGACCAACGGGGTTATAGTTTCTTCGCGATGCAATAGCACGCGACGAGCGAGCGCCGAGCAAAATGCGAATTTGATTGTTCGATGAGCAAAAAGTTCGCGCAAAAAATTGTCCCGCGTAAAACACAGCTGTGCGTTTGTGGAACGCTTTTGCGGAATGATATGGAGTCGTCGTTCGACATACGCGAAAGATAAAACTGTCGGCGTGCTAAAATTACGCGATTCAATTGCGACACGATCGCAGGAAATTCCACGCTCGTGCGGATAGTTGACGTGCGTGTTGCAAAGTCCGCGCGACGAACCAGACTGCTTCGACGATGATTTAACTAATTAAGCTAATTAAGTCGATTAAATTATATAAATTAATTAAATAATTAATTATGTCAGCGCGAAAAAAAACAGCAGCAGTCAGCTGCATCATACAGCGGTTAGCGATGCTCGTCCGCTCGCTCGCTCGTTGAAATAATGCAGATGCAAAACGGTATCTACCCGCCGCGTCAGTCTGGAAATACTAGATGGCGAGAGAAATACGGTTAAAGTGACAAAATCATCATCGCCGCTTTTAGTTGATGACAAAATCCGGTTTGAATATTGCGGTTTAACCGGCTCGCGCGATATCCGGCGGTGACACGCGCGCGAAATTCGCCAGCCAATTAAGCATTCATTCTTTCGCGCTCAGGGCCAATTTGCGTTAAGGCAATTTGAAGCTTGCGGGATACCGAAGCGCAATTCATTCGACGGCGAGTGGCATAATTCAGGTTCACCGTTGTCGGTGGAAAAACTGGTTCCGAGAAAAACTGTTGCGCGCGTGCACAACAGGATTGTTCTACATTCCGCGGCGGGTTCATTCAAGCGTTAAAATAGGCTGGTTTCAGATGTGTTGACTTGGCACTTGCAATGCAAAATATCGAAATGGGAATTGTATGAGAGTTGAGCCTTAATTAGCTGCTGATTTCATGCTGAACCCTCGTTTTTAGTGTTCCAATAATTCGTTTGCAGCAGGAATTCGTTTTGGCCGGAGAGACTGCCGGAATCAAGCTCTGTTCTGTGTCATCGCCTCGTAAATATGTTCTAACTAGAATGCAGTTTTTATTCCTATTTTTTCTATTGCAAGTGGCAACTTGACAGAGATGAGTTTCAGAACACTTCCTGTGCGGCGACCGATCATTCCAACCGCACACTTATCTCGACAGTAAACGTCGCGCGACGAGAGAACGCAGGAGCCGAATGCTCTGATTTTTCATTCAGGGATCTCGTAGAAATGCGCGCGATAATCGCGGAACGTGATTCACAGGCGTCCGAGGTGAAACGAGGAAACCCTGATCGGCCATTCGATTAGTGCCAAAGGAGAAAACTCGGGCAAAATGGCGTGAAAAACGGCGCGGGCAGTTTAGCGTTGGCCCGTTATCGCAACTCGATGCGAGCTCGCCGCGAGCAAGGAAGGCCGATCGAATGCGAACAGTTCGACAGAAGTCGAAGGAAAAAAGAGCGGGACATCCGCCGCGCGGAAGAAGGACGAGCGGCGATAAAACTGCATCGGGCTGTCGAACAAACTACCGACGCCACGATATCGCGGCTATTTATTTCGCGACGGGGTCACGCCGGACTACCGTCGAACTTTATCCTCGAAACAATTCCATACGGCCCGGGGGGAGGGGGGGGATGCGGGGGCAAGACGCGAGATCTCCGTGTCGTGTATGTTTCGCCTCCAGTTTCGCTTCCTGATAAGAGCGCGCCGCTCGAAAAATTCAGGAGATACCGCGGGAGAATATTTATACCGCCTTCTCGGATGCCGTGGGAAAACCCGATAAACCTGAAGCAAGCAAGCGGGGCGAATTTCGCGGGCGGATCGCTCACGTGAATTTTCCCGACGCCGGAGGCGCGTCTCGCAGCCCGAGCAAAATCGGCAGAGGCAACGCTCCGGAGTCTTGAATTTGATAGGTTCCATCGGGAACGACGTGAGGATATCCCGCTCTGCATCTTCTTCTTTTTTTACTTCTTCTGCTGCTGCCCCTTTTCTGTTTCTCCCCCTCTCACCTCTCTCGCGCGACTTGTTAATATATTCAAAACTGCCGACCGCATTTTTTCCATTATTATACTTGTTCCGTTGAATTCACTCGGAACACGCGTACATCTGTATTCGCACGCTTACCGTTCGAATGCGAAGCTTATATTCGGGCCGAAAAAAATGGAACTGAAAAACAGGACAATCCAGCGTGTGTACAGGATCTCCGTAGGCTGGCCTGCTCCTTTCTGCCCTCTCTCTTTTTCCCCTCCTTCCTTCCTTCTTTTTCTTCCAGAAGAAAAATATCGCTTCGCAAGGGCCGAGAAGGATAGAGAGTGCACGGCCGACCACATAGTATGCACAAAATCCGGCCCCAAGCTGGGGTAGGATAATAAATATGCAAAAAGGAGGAGTTTCGATGCCGTAAATAAAAACGGCGGGCTTGCGTGCTGCGAGAGTCTGCGGCGAGAGAGGATCGAGAGGATCGCGATTCGAAATAAAAGGACGGCGACAGCAAAGGGTGGTGCGATAGGGGGTGGAGGAATGCGAAAAGAAAGACGAACAGGGGGAAGGAGGGGAGGGGAGGGGTGGCAGGCTCTTCTGCTTCTTTCACGAGGAGGCAACGCGTTGTAATCTCTAGATTTAGTTCGACTTAGCCCCAATGAATGCGTTTTTTGCAAGTTACTCGATCGCCCTTCTCCCTTTCGTTCTCTTTCCACTCTCAAAGATCGAAGCCGAAGGAGAAAAAAAACGTGGAACGCGCAAGAAACGTGGGAACGGGGAGGTGGTCGGACTGGTGTCGCGGTTAAATATGATCGTTCGACGATGAAATTCACATCGATGTCTCTATCGACGGAAAGTTGTGCGCGACGTGAGTTAAATTTGGAAATGGCGCGGTTCTTCGCCAATTTCCTAGGCGACTCGCTCGACAGCCGATCATAGATTGCGCGATCCAGCGGCTCATGTGAAAGATTGATTTTGTCGCACAATATACCGTCGTGATTACAGCGAGCTTGGCAGCTTGGAAGAAAACACGCTCTGTCGTTGCAGCTCGGCGCGACAACGATCGCGATTTTGATCGAGCGTTTCCACGCAATAACGTAATAAGTAGCGATCAACCGACGCCGCCATTTATCGCATCGACAAATCAATGATAGATCATGCACATTCGTGGATGATCTTACCATCGATACATTGGCGATTACTGCAATTTTTCGACCAGCTTCTCTGTTTTCTAAATTTGCTGAACAGTCACAAGTTACATTTAGTTAGAAATAATGCGACTGATCGAAATCTTTTAGTAATTACCGAACTATCGATTGAAAGATCCGTGAAATTGAGTGTACGTGGACGAAATATGCTGTAAGATATTCTGAGAAACTCACCTGCACTCGCTGTCGATGTCGATCTTGTTTCCGTTGTCGCCTCTCCAATTCTTCCTTCCTCTCGATCAGTGACCTTATCTCGATCGCCGCCACAGGAGCCGTCGATTCATCGGGTACGCTGCACGAGGGTAATCTCCTCAATTTGGAAATCGACTCCTCCTCACCCTCGCTGTAACTCTCCACTAAGAGCTCTGAGTCGCTCTGGGGGTAAATTAATTCCGTCGTAGAAATTTGTTCCTGGAATAACGAGCCGTGGCGGCAACCGGATTTAACCGAAAATCCCGAAGCAGAAGAAATCCGATATTTTTAACTTCAAAGTCCCTCTGACGCAATGGTAAATTAATATTTATATCGCTTTCGAGGCAAGAATTGAGTTTATCGCGATAATCTAAACCATATATATATATATATATACACATATATTGCATTTATAACTGATGACGTTGGTCAAATTGGCATTAAACAGAATTCTCGCTGTCAGGGTTGAGCGCGCGGGTCGACGTATCTTTATTAAGAGAAATTTGTTGCGCTCGTCCTTTCACCGTTATTTTCTGCAATATCGGGATAAATTAAGGACAGCCTCGAGATAGATGGACCGCGATCGTCTCGCTCAAGCGCTCTCGGCTTCGCCGGGTGCTTTCGGGAGATCGGATCCGGAATCCGCGGGGCTCAGCGAGCGCGCGCGCGCGCGCGCGCTACGCGCGTTTTCTCGTGGGACTCGAGATTTACGACAGTTACGTACCTGTTCCGGCGGCGAACTCGGCGAACTCGTGCTTGAGGCCTCAACCACGGAGACGTATTCGCTGACGCCGATCTCGCTCTTCTGCAGTTTCAGCACTGGTGTCTCCAAGCCGCACAAGAATACTTGACCGAAGAAGAGAATCTTGCTTATCCTCAGGCACACCTGAGCCACTTCCTGAAACGCGAAAGTTTAAGCGATTCATGGACTACATGCGGCACACAACGCAGATGGATGATACATCTGAGCGATGTCGATGTAAAAAAATTCTTTCGAGACTTTCAGAGATATCCGATCGAGACGCGAGTCCGGTATTTTTATTCTTTTCTTTATTCGCGATCAATAGCAAAGTTTTCTTTGTTTTTAATTTTGCTATCGAAAGAAGCGCATCGATAAGATGCCCAAGCTGTAACTTTGGAATTGCATGCTTACCATATCCTCCGTTTTTTCCACGTAACAAGGATCCTGGGGATTCAGCATGAGAGGGGTGAATCCAGCCAAGGTGATGTCCTCCGGCAGTTTCACGAGTTCCAATTCTGAAACAAACGGCAAGCGACATTCGATTTACGTCCGCCGTCACACGCGACGCGACCGATGCAAGCGAGTTTTCCGTTTCATGCCAAATCCGAAGCTCTTCGGACGGCATGCTGCTCGCCTAGCTGCGATGACCCTAAATTTACGCGAACGACACGCGCGAAGACACACATCACGTATCGCGAAAGGAGCTCAGATGTTTATGCCGCGCGTTTAGAATCAGTAAAATGCGATTGCGTTCTGACGAGCCGTCAGCCTTCCGTGCCCGGCATTAAAGCTCAATAACGCGACGGGACACGTTCGTGTCGGCGTTCCGACAAAATTCATGATTTTTCGCGCACACAACCCTGGCCCCAATACGCTCCCCCCAGGAGCGATCGCGAATATCCAAAATACCGTAAATTTCAGTGTTCCAGCAACTATAATAACACGGGAGTCTCCCATCGCGCGCAATCGATTTCGGTCGCCGGCACGGTTCAGCCGCGGATCTGACAAGCTTGTTAATTCTAGTCAGCCGTGATCAGCGATCACGGTTCTGCCTCGGTGATACGTGCGCGCAACGATATTCACTATGAGTGACGCGCGCTTGTCGTCCAGCGCACATACTCGGTTTAGAGGTAAGTGTACCGCGGCGAGCAAGGACGCGCCGCGAAACTGGAACGCTCGTTTCCACGCGACCGGACCCGTTGGAAGACCCAGTTCGAGACCGAACTCGCGATTCGACGAAAATAAAAAAAGGATCCCCCTGGAGAGAGAGAGACCCGCTCGTAGCTACGTACGCGGCCAAGTTCGCGGACGGTCGCGCTTCCGTCCTCCGCGCGACCTGCCGCGTTCATCGCCGATAACTGCCGCGCGAAATCGCGATTTCACGTTCGCCGGCTCGCGTCGTGAAATCAGCGGAGAACAAAACGCGACATCGCGCGTTGACTGGCAAGCCAGGAGAGAAGAATCCGCCTCTCGCAATAAGAAGCGCCTTCGAGCGCTTCGCCGTCTCGCCGTCGTCTCGCGCGCGCGTATTCTCTTTCTCTCTTACGCGTTACGCGCACCGCGTTATTCTTAGCGCCTCATTGTTACATTTCATCATGTCCCGATCCAAAGTCTCTCGCGCGCCGCTAATGAATGATCGACACACGCTGCGGCAAGTATCTCGCGCCGCGACGCGGGGAATATAACGTAAATGATAAAATATCGCCGCGCGCGAGCGTAATGGATTATCATCGAACAAGCGAATTCATTACTAGCGCGATATTAATCGCCGATGTATCGGTCATAATTATCCTCCGGACGGATATTAATTGTGATGGGTGGCTACGCGCGCGAGACGGGCTCGCTCTCTCGCCGGGCGAACTCGCGCGGCGCGTCTTCGCGCGACTCTGCCTTTCTTACTCGTGATATCTATTATTATTCGGTCGGATGTATACACCGGCGAGCTACACGAGATTGCGTTCGCGAGACATGCTCGTCGGAAAATCGACGAAAGGGAGAGACAGATAGACAGACAGAGAGAGAGAGAGAGAGAGAGAGAGAGAGAAAAAGAAAGAATGAGCGACAGAAAGAGAGAGAGAGAGAGAGAGAGAATCTCTCATCGTCGTCGTCGTTGTCGACTTCGTCGTCTTCGTCTTCGACGTCGCTGTTGTCGAGTTGTCTTCGCGAGGGCCGCACGTGAATGAGCTTCGGGGCAATGCAATTTGTATATTCATAACATGCGCGCGACGAGAATACAGTGGAAGAAGACGCATGATGCGTGGCTTGCGCGCACGTTGAAAGACCATTGGCCACTCGCTAGTAAACGGCCGCAGAGAATGGCACTGCAGTGGTCATGTCGAACGTATTCACCGTTACGCAACCGTCGCGCCAGCTACCTACGGGTCAACAGACCGAGCACCGACTTGGCCGTCCGAGGAACGCGCTTTTTTCGATTAAGCCTGGTCCAGGTTGGTCCGCGAGATTCGCACGCGTCTTGATTGAAGAATACGCGATTGTCGTTCCTGCTCGTCCTCTCGCGCTTTTTTATGCGCGTGATCCGAGAATCTTGGTGTCCATAGAATCCTCCAGGTTTTGCCTCGGTTTATCTGTCGTCGTCGATATCGCCAAATTCGCGGGATTTATACGGCAAACACAGACGCAAGCAGATGAAATGGATTCAATTAAAGGACGCGAAGAGAGGATATCGAATTAACGCCGCTGATACGCATCTGGTTTCCGCGACGCATTAATGAAGCTCGCAATTTTCGACTCGCCGTTTCGCTAAAATAATCGACAGAGAGCGCACACGGAAGTCGTTCGGTGTGTACAAAAGACAGCGAGGATTATTAGCTGATGACATTTCCTTACCTTCCTCGCGACCCTCGGCTTCCTTGCCTTGAATCAAGGCTGTCCTGGTGTAATTTAATTTCTCCAGGAGGTTCACCATCGTCGCTAGTCTGCTCCACGCGTCTCCGGGCGGCCTGTAACAAAGCAGGGGATCGAATGAAGCGTCCTTACGAAGCCCCGTGATAATACTAGCCGAGAATAGCGAGAATCCGGAAGAATCTCGACCCAACTCTCTGCCTCGTGACAAAGGTCCCTCGTGATTCAACAGAATTCTCAAGAAGGAACGGCTCATTCGCCTAATACGCAATTCGAAAGTAGCCGAAGAAGGGTCTCTCTCGGCGGTATCAAGGTCGGAAGACAGGTCCGTCCCGCGTGATCAAATCGACCTCATCTCAAAGACACTGACTCATCGAACGTGATTTGTGATTTGCAACGCATCGAATTGGCGCTAGTCCTTAATTATGCCAAGAGTATTTTTTATTAGACCGTTTAACATCATTTGAGGCCACGCCTCGTGATCGACGGGCCTTCTTGCACCTGTGGCGAAGCTTGAAAATAATCTGCTGCGTCGTAAAAATAACGACACGAGTACCCTCGAATAAAAAAAAACACAAGAAAAAAAAAATATATATATTATATATAAGGATGTCCCATTTTAAAGGACTCAAATATCTCAAAAACACTGCGTTAAATCGGAAAATGTTTCAGACAAAAGTTGTTTGGCTTGAAGGGGGACATAAGACAGCGATAGCATTTTGTTTATAGATGGCGTCACTTTCGAGATATTCACTGATCATCAATTTTCTTAAGTAGAAATCCCAATCTTTTATTATATCATCTTTTTCTACCAACCAATTTGAACAACTTTTGCTTGAAACATTTTTTTATTTGCTTAATATTTTTTGAGACATTTAAAGAAAACTTGGTAACTTTTTCAACGTTTAACATACGATATCTCGCTAACTATTTGTCGAAAGAAAAAATAGTATTAGACCTTTTTACTTTATTTACTATCAAGAATATATAATAGAATATATAATAGAATATATAATAGTACCCTAACTTTTCTTAATTTAATAAGTTTTTATTAATTTAATTTAATTTAATTTAATTTAATAATTTAATAAAAGTTAAGGCACTATTATAGTAATATGTTCTTGATAATAAATAAAGTAAAAACGTCTAATACTATTTTTTCTTTCGACGAATGATTAGCGAGATATCGTAAGTTAAATGTTGAAAAAGTTACCAAGTTTTCCTTAAATATCTCAAAAAATATTAAGCAAATAAAAAAATATTTCAGACAAAAGTTGTTCAAATTAGTTGGTAGAAAAAGATGCTATAATAAAAAATTGGGATTTCTATTTAAGAAAATTGATGATCAGTGAATATCTCGAAAGTAGCGCCATCTATTAGCAAAATGCTATCGCTGTCTTATGTTCCCCTTCAAGCCAAACAACTTTTGTCTGAAATATTTTTCGATTTAACGCAGTGTTTTTGAGATATTTGAGTGGATCCTTTAAAATGGGACACCCTGTACACAGAGAGAACGATTTAGTTGAATTTAACAAATGCTTATTTGGAATAGTCCAAATAAATTTTTTGATTGATCGAACGAAGTTTTGTTTGACGCAACAAAAATATTTTGTTGCAGCTTGGTTCCAACGAAATGTTTTTGTTACGTCAAACAAAATTTTGTTCGATCAATCAAAAAATTTATTTCGACTATTCCAAATAAGCATTTGTTAGATTCAACTAAATCGTTCTCTCTGTGTATATATATAGATTTACGGCTATATAAACAGCAGTTGATCAAGTATTTATTTTATTATGAAAAAAAGAACGCGACACACACTGGACAATTCATTGGCCCGGCTACTGGCTTCGAGCGTACACCTGACATGCGACCAGGTATCTTGAAGTCTCTCTGCGGTGATCTCAGTCACGCGACAGATCTCTTGCCGCAAGGTAGACTAGGCCCTGTTCGACCAGCAACTGGAGGGAGAAAATGGGGGGAACAGGATTTCGTCGGAGGAGACCTCCGACGAAATCCTGTTTACCGAAAACATGATTTTCGCACAAAAGCGCGTCCACCGGCGCTTCGTGGTCTCGCGCGGTTTCCACGTCGAAGCGAGACGCGTGAAACGTGCCTCGCCCTTTGCTCTCAGATTTTCGCACCCCTTCGCGCGGGAGCGCGCGTGATTTCGGATTTACGATGAGACATACAAATGCGAGGCGGACGACACGAGAGAGTGGGTGCGATTGAAAAACGGACGGCTGATAAAATTTATATCTGACCATTTGTAGCACGCAAAGACGAAGCGTCTCTCTGCGTCTCTCAGTCTCGTTCTCTTCTCTCTCGCGCGCGCGCACGTGAGCGCACGCACATACACGCGCGCGCGCGCACGCGCGTGCGAGAAGCGAGCGCACAGGCTCTCGCGCGAATATGATATATCCCCGCGCGACTATTTATTACCAATGTCGAGAATTACATATTGGAAATTATTGCGGCGGGCCCGCGTAATGCGCCGCGCCGGTGGATAATAATAATAGATCACGGATTTATACATTTAATGTACTTCGTACACTAGCGGCTCGTTCCGACGATGTTATTAATGATCTACCCGCGGCGGGGCATACGTTTTCGTTCACCACTTCCGTATTACTGTAAAGCCAAAGTTGCCCGTTCAATTATTAATTCCTAACGCGACGAATGGCGGATTCTAGGGCCGTGCCTGGGAGCGAGGAACGCGAATGTGCCCTTTTATTCCCAGCGTCTCCGATCGCGAGCGGTTTCAATACGCGCTTGGCAATGCGCGCAATTTCGATATATTGCCGCGCGGATCCTCACCATACAAAAACCTTTCCGTGATTTCTCGAAAACAAATAAAAATCTCGCGATTATTTTCTATTTGTCGGAAACATGAAACACGTTTTCGTACCGTTTTCTCATCAAATGAAAGTCACACGATTGATCCCCTGTCGCGCGTAACGCAAAAAGTCGAGAGCATCAATTCGCTCCGACGTGTGTCACATCGAGACTCTAACGATGGAAAATACGAGCCCGATGACGATGCGCGCGCGCGCGCGCGCGAGAGAGAGAGAGATAGAGAGAGAGACTCGGCGCGCGAGAATCACGAAGGGACTTAACCGATCGCTTAATTCCACTGCGAGCAAAAGTGCGCGAGCCACTCGCGGTTTCCGGCGCGATTAATCGGTCGGCGTCGTTAAAGGTCATCGGTTAATCGCGCCTGCCACGAGACTCGCGTCGCGAAGTCCACGTCCGCGTCGAATCGCGCGCCGCGTTCTAGCCGTTCTAACACGGCGATCAAGATCGAGGAGAGGATCGGCGACGGCGACGGCGACGGCGACGGCGACGGCGACGGCGGTCGTCTTGCGCTGCCGTGGCGTGCGTCCTTGCCAAGGAAACGCTTGACTCACGTAATTGTTAATCGCTAACGAGCAACAATAATTAACCTATCCAGCCGGATAGTGGCCGTTGGTTACGCAAAGAAGCGCTGGAGAACGACGTTGCGAGGAAAAGAGAGAGAGAGAGAGAGAGAGAGAGAGAGAGAGAGAGAGAGAGAGAGAGAAGGGGAAAGAAAAGAAGAAGCAGAGAAGGAGAGGAAGCCTTGAGGCTCGTTTAATGGACGGTAGATTGCATCAGTCGGACAAGCGTGACTCTCGCGCTCTTTTCTCTCGCTCTTATTCTTCTTTTATTTTATCTCATTAGCGAAACTCGCGCCGAAGCGGCGACGGCAACGACGACGACGACGACGACGACGACGACGACGACGACGACGACGACGAAGCGCCGTCGATAAGATGAACGGCTTGAGCTCGCGCGCGTTTCTCTCTCTTTCTCTCTTCTTCCCCATCTGCCGTGGTCTCTACGAGTGCACAAGCCTCGTATTCGCGCGCCAAAAAGTATTCGCTCACGCTCACGGATGATCAATTCGAAACGCGCCGAGCGCGATCCTTTGTGAAACGCTGGTTCCTCGGGCCCTCAACCGCGCGCCACAGGGCGCGTCGGGGGTTTCCCTGTCTCACAGGTCGCGCTTTCGGACCCCTTATTTAGCGGCATGAGTCAGCGCGAGGCGCGTCGGAATTCGGCGACCGAACGGGTCGTGCGAAAGGAGCGCGAAAGGTGCTCGAGTCGAAATCCATTATCTCGCGCGAGTTCTGCGGGAGGAAAATCATCGGGTGAGGTTGGACGAATCTCCAGCTGGAAACGTCATTCGTACAATGTCCGCGTGCAGCAGAAGCCCGTCGTCGGCTCTTCTTCGCCAATTCGTCGGCCGAAATCGCACAGTGGCGCGATTCCCTCGCGAGCATTATGATTCGAAGACGGCAACGTTACAATCACGAACACGTGTCGCGCCACAGGAACGTCGTTGTCCGGCCGCCGCGGGTGTCGCGACGTCTTTACCTGCGAGTTTCTCACAGCGCGCGATTCGCTGGGGCATCACAGCGCGCGCGGGACGAAATTAATAGTCCGATACAACAGCCATAATTCAAAACACCTCAAGTGTCAACCTGAATTAATAGTCGCTCCGCACATCTACGACGGGCCCGAATGCGGCGCGAGTTGGCGAAAAGCCACCCTACAAATCTCCCTCTCTCTTCCTTCATCTATCTATCTGTCTCTTCTCTCTCTCTCTCTCTCTCTCTCTCTCTCTCTTGCTCTCTCTCTCTCTCTCTCTCTCTCTCTCCCGCTCGCTCTCTCTCTCTCTCTCTCTCTCTCTCTCTCTCTCTCTCTCTCTCTCGCCGATGCTTCGAAGGATTAATTCATTTGACAAAAGCAAGATGTAGACCAAGTCGCAAAATAAGCGCTCGCTTCTTTGAAATTAGAACCGATGTGGTAATAATTAAAGGGGAATTGGAGGGGAAGGGGAGGCAGTAACTTATGCATTCGCGACGTGAGAGAAGCGTGTAGAAATAGTGCCGCGGGAACCTGCATGAGTCGCGAGCGCCCGCGACTCGAGAGATCGAACCTCGATACGATGCAGCGGTTGACCGTGACCTACGCCACGCTCACTTCCATCACGTCCCCCCGTGAGAGATATCGGCTCTCGTAGAACATGAGCGCGCGAAGGAACGCAACGAGAGAGGAGGAGACACCCGCGTGACGATTCGACAGACGGAATTCCGAAGAGAGCAGTTTCGCTACCTTCGATCACCCCGCAATCTCGCGTTTACGATTCCCTTTCGCCAAAAGAGAAGGATTCCGGGAAAATTTTCAACGAATTTTCTGGTCTCGAAGCAAATCGTCGTCGTGCGAGGGGAAACTTTCGAAGATGTACATTCCGCTCCGCCGAGCTGATCGCGACAGATGGAAATGAAATTCGGTAAATCGTGCGACGAGAATCGCAGCTTCCGAGAAGCCAAAGTGCCGAAGGTCCACGTCTGCAAGTAACCCTGACTGTAATTTATTTCGATACACGATACTCTCGTCAAGTACAAATAGGTCTCGACACGATCGGTAGCACTTCGTGCTCGCCGATCGTCCCTCGCTTCCAGCATGTTAAGGTTCCACCAAGGTCAGGCGTCAGTATGTGCTAAGTGCCTTCGCGTTCGTGCGCGACCTAGGAAGAGCTAGAACCCCGAGGCCGAAGACGATCGAACAGCTATTATTCTCAAATTAATATCGTCCTTCGCGGTCCTTGCCTCCCGAAACGTGCAAAGATCATTACATTCGAAAGTGATTAATTTCAATCTCTCCATAATACATCCGTACACTCCCGAGATTACACGGTAAGAGTAATAATTAATCTCCAGACCTGCCGAGAGCCGCTATGCTCGTCGAGCTACCTTGTTCGTACGCAAGTTGGAACGCTGCAAAAAACGTTCGCGAGTCGAGCGAGCAAAAAGTGAAATTATATCTTTTACGATTATAATCATTGTCCGAGAAATGATTCATTAGCACGCGCGGATTATTGACGATTATTAGTTACTGCGTGCGCCGCGATAAATATCGAATAAACAGCTGCTGATTGTAAGTCGAAATGACGGATAAACAGATGCCGCGAGCTCCCGATTGCCGAGCGATTCTTTAGCGATCCGTTATTTACGACCGTGCATACCTCGATGAGGCAGAGAGAGAGAGAGAGAGAGAGAGAGGCTCATTCGAGAGACGAGGCCTTAATGAATACGCGGCCGCGCGTATTTTTACGCAGTGTAAATTCTCAGCTATCATAAATATCATACTAGCGCGCTCGGCTGCAAAGCCGATGGCCGATGGTGATTCAGGCTGCACACCGCAAAACCGCAGGATCAGAAAGTTCCAGATATATCGGGCATTCTTGTTCTACGTTGGCTGAAACATCGGCGAGCGAGCGAGCGCGCGAGACGTTCATTTTCGCGGTTGCATGTAACTTCTAGCCCTGTAACACCGCCGGCTAGACTTTGCGACGCGCGGTTAACACGACGCGCGCGCAACAAAGTTGTAATTAATCCGAGGCCGGACACAGCTCCCGCACGTACATAATCCCAATGAAACTTATCCGTGCGTTGCAAAACACAGTAAAGAGATTACGCTTCACGCTTTGGGGTGAGGGCGGCGGGAACACCACGCCCTATATATACGTACGTCACACTAATTTTACTTTATTTATCGAGTTTAGCAAACTTACCCGACTCTGTAATCCGTGCAAGACGGCGGCGGGTTCCAAACCGTGCTATGACAAAGCATCCAGTCGCACCAAATCTAGAACAAAAACATGGCGAAACAAACGTCAGAAGGAAATACGCGTATAAAATAACAAAGACTCGACATGCCAAAGCAAAGAGTTGTTGACGTCGTATTTTTACAGAGTTATTTTTCGGCAGAGGATACTCCGCGCGCCAAGAACAATAACACCGTAGGAAGCTGCGAAATGTTATCCGCAGGAACGTTTGAACAACATTGTTGCACGAAAGCTACAGTTTCACGAGACTGAAACTTTGGGTGGGAGACACTCTCCGCATATCCCCCCCTCCCCCGCGTATACACGCACGCAGGTGTTATTTTAAGAAAGTATCTCGCCGAGTTTTTACTTCTTCCACTCACGGAGCCTTATCAAGTCTTCAAACTGTCGGAGGGCGGGCGAAAGTACTTCGCTATTTATAGGCACTCTCTCGCGAAGTGCTTTTTTCATCGAGCACGTCCATCCATCCTCATAAAGTGAAACGTATTCCAACGGCCTTGTATCGCGTCTACTTTATCGGCAATATTAATGGTCTCACCTCGGTCGTAAGCGCGAGCCCGGCTATTATTCCTTGTATCACCTCGCATTCCGATAGCAATCATTGTTCCTTTTCGTTTTTTCTCCCTTACAGCTTTTTCTCTCGTCGAGAGCCGGGACTATTTAATGTAACAACTACACAGGCGCGCTGTACACCGGGCGAGACGCACGAACGAAACGCAATAAGATCGATAACTGCCCGACGACGAGTCCTTCTTCACCGTCGAAACGTGCTTTTATGTTAGCGACTAGACGAGACTAAAATTTGCGTTTCCGCTCGAAACGTAATTCCCGATCATCTCTCTGACTGTTTGGCTCCACCCTTCCGATTAAGCTTGTGTAATTATATCGCGATCATCGTACTGTTTTGCGATCGGTCTTTCGCGCGAGTCCATTTCTCTCTCTCTCTCTCTCTCTCTCGAGAGAGAGAGAGAGAGAGAGAGAGAGATTACCGACGTTCGATCGCGCAACGACGTTTAATCGACGAAGCGACTGCGGGCGCGCGCGTGTACACAGCTTACGTGCGATAGGTGCATTAATCGCGAACGTCGAGTTGCATAATAAGTCGAGATACGAACGAACCGGGTTCTGGACCTGACACCGGCCACCGGCAGACCTTGCGTGGGTGCGAAACTCTCTCGCGGCGCTCCATAAATTCTCCGCCGGTTAGAGACGCGTTCGTTCGAGGGCGGCGACCACGGCGACAGGGAGGATCGGATCGGGTTCGCGAGAGGAAAACCTGGCGCCTTCCAGGTTGGCTCCAGGTGCAGTCGCGCCGCTATCTGGAGCAGTAACGGCCAACAAGCGGCGCGGGCGATCAGTCGTGAGTTGTTCCGCTTTGACGGAAGTGCAAATGGAAATTACAGGCAACCATGTGAAACGCGCGGAAACGAGACCTTCTCGCGCTGTCACTTCGCGTATTTATCGAGAGAGCGTCGAGTTGTCGAAATGTTTATCCGCGAACGGCAGAAGCCGAGCGAAGAGGTTGATCGTCACTGCTCCGGATCTAATTATCTCGTAATAACGAGCCACGGACGATGGATGTAATCGAGTGAACGTTTCGACTCGGAAATTGATTTACGGGCCGACTCGCGTCGTGAAACGCAATTAAGACTTCGCTCGGGCGCGATACGTATTGACCCGCGATGATGAGGGAAAGAGGGAAAGTACCTTAATAGCCGGTAGAAGCACTTGCAGATCCTCGCCGACTACCAGCCTCGGTTCCTTCCCACTCTCCAGCTGAGCCTTCAGCAAGGATACCCCGCGCTCTAAGATCAGGCTGAACATCTGCAGCGACACCACGAGCGCTCGTTCTTGCACCTCCGATCTGTAGCCCTGCTCCATCTGGGAATCTGAAATCAGAGAAACAACGCAACCGATGTTTACACGCGTTGAAAATAGGCGCGCAGACGTTCGCAGGGAGCGGAATTATTCTCTGTAACGTCGTGTTATCATGTACGATACGCGTAATGAGGAGGCTGGCTTCAGGATTGCAGATCTCTCTCCTGCTCTTAGCTTTTTATCCCTACATTCCACAAGCATTCGCTACTAGAAAAGATTCATGGTCTTTATCGATCGTCGTGTGGGAAATGTTCCACGGAAAGTCCATCCGGAAACAGCTTTGTCTCACGCGAGGATATCGCCGGAAATCGTCAATTGGGGGGCATTCACTCCGATTGATTACGAGCGATCCTCGTGGCAGACGGGGGCGGGCGGAGGGATGAAATGACGAGGGTGCATATGCGCGCGGCAATATCTGGCCGGCAAATTGGTGATGATTGTTGCGTCGGGGAAACGTGTGAGTTAATGCCGGTAGCGGTCACGTTTCAATGATGACGATGATGACGATGATGACGACGATGATGATGACGACGATGATGATAATGATAATGATAATGATAATGATGATGATGATGATGATGATGATAATGATGATGAAGACAATAATGGTGATGATGATGATGATGGCCGACCTGTGCGCGCCGGTGCAATCTATTCAAACGTCGCGACCGGATTCGCCATTGGCCACTCTCCTCGGGCTGTCATTACGCGTCGTATCGAAGCTACGTGACGGGACGAGCTCCCGACGGTTCCGAAGGAGCGAAGGTCACGGCATGACCTTCCGCTAACTCCTCCACCAGCAGCACCCGCATCGAATCATTTCCTATGGAGGAAGTTCTTCCCTCTGGGAATCCAACGGCGATACAGTGAATCTACTACCCTTCTTCTTTTGGCCTCTGCGAGGAGACGACGACGGAGGAAACGATACTTCCGAATGCATCCGGGCGGCTACCGCCCACGAGCGAGGTTTAATTTGCAGTAACGGAAGGCGCCCGAATATCGTCCTCTGTAATTCCGACTCTCGGTGGAGATAAACTTCATCCACTCTGGCTGTACTTACTTACCCCCGGACAGTAAAACCCCCACACTACCGTGGGAATTATTCGTGAGAGTTTCCCGAGAGCGCGATGTTCGTACACGAGGATTTCGTGGATTTTACTCGGCGCGCGATTATGGAATTTAAAGGTGTTAAAAAGCGGGGAGTTATATGTAAAAATTAAAACGCGGCAAGAGCGAGCTCTCGTTCAGGCTTTGCTCGGCTTTAGCGATAACGAATACATGCCGCCGGGAAAAGGGGGGCGCGGGGAGGTCACGACGACAAGGGCGAGACATCACAGGGTGAGACGCGGAA
The DNA here is from genome assembly GCF_003227715.2 of Harpegnathos saltator. Lineage (NCBI taxonomy): Eukaryota > Metazoa > Arthropoda > Insecta > Hymenoptera > Formicidae > Harpegnathos > Harpegnathos saltator. Next base: position 59,250 of record NW_020230012.1, read on the forward strand.
ACGGCGACGAGGGACGCGACTTTTGCGACTTATCTCGCGCATCCAATCGAGACACGCATACACGTGAGGTATTTTAACATGGCTCTCCTCGTTTTCAAACGATAACGACCGAAGGGGCAGTCGATGTCCCGGCTACTTTACGAGGGCGACAGGGCGCGCGGTGTCTTTCATCCCGGATACCAGAATCCGCCCGGACTCTACCGCGCGAATACTACGAATACTCACGGAGCCTCCGCGGCGAACGCGACTCGCGCCGCTACTACCCCGGCGCGTCTTTATTTGCGGGCTATAGCGAAGCTAATTAGATGAGCGTCGCTAACGACGGTGTAATAGGCTCGCGCAAGAACGCCACTTATCGGAACTACTGGCGTTTATCGTGGAAAACGGATAGGGCAGCTCGACCGTGGCCGGCTGAATATGAATTCTCCGTGCGCTCGGCATTAAATTGTGAAAAAAAAAAAAAAAAAAGAGAAGTTATTGCACTCCATAAAGAAGCCCATAAACCGTGGAATAATACGCCGGAAATAAAACACGAGGAGCGTAACTGGATAAGAGGCGTCGATAAAGCCGAACACATTGAGATTCGCGAGTGGATTAAGAGACCGAGCGAGAGAGCGAGGCGGGAAAAATCCGGCGCGTACGTGAAAGGACGAAGCGCGAGGAAAGGAGCGGAGAAGTACCGGGCGAAAATTGCTACGGCGCCGACACTATTCGCAAGCGCGTGCTCATATCGGTCCCTCTCTCTCTCTCTCTCTCTCTCTCTCTCTCTCTCTCTCTCTCTCGTTTAGCGCGGGGCGGCATCGCGCGGCAAAGGCGCGAGCGCGCTGCAAAGCGCGAGAAGTAAAGGGCGCGATTTTTCGCGGCATGAATTAATACTTCGCAGAATAGAGGGATAACACAAATCTAACAAGCGAGAGGAGGCCGCGATGTGCACCGCTCCACGTCCGTGCCATCCTCCATCAAGCGCGTCGTGCATACGCACCAGAGGCCATTCGAAGGTGGAAGGTGGACTCTGGCAGTTTAATTTATCGCGGACAAGGATAATAATTAGCGTTTAACCGCGAGGTCGGCCCGAGAAAGCCCGTGTGGTCTTCATCGGGGGGTTGGAAGTGTAAAGGGTAATTAGTTAGAGAAGATTTACAAGGAGGCTCTAACTAATTGCCACCGTGATCATTAGCAAAACTCAGGCGTATCACGCGCGCCGTCGACTTCCCCGATTTTCTGTCTTTCGCGCGATCTAACTGCGATCGTTAACCCGCGCAAGTTAGTCGCACTATGAGCGCTGTCAAGAGCTGCCCTCCCGCCTCCCGCCTTCCCCAACCACCTACTCTCACGCGTCTCTGTATCTATCTCGGTAGTCCAATACTTAAGCTACATGTATATTTTCGTGGCGATCACGAACGCGCGACACTGTCGAGATTGCGATCGCGTGGTGTGACTTTAGCGTGCGACTTCTCACCCGAAATTTGCGTAAATTAAATGGTAACTCGATACGAACGTCGTCGACGAGGCCAACGAACTCCGCGGCGTAGCTCCTCGTCGCCGTTGCGTCGCTCCCTCTTATCGAGATCCTTAACTAACGAAGTAAATGCGACAGCGAGATCCCGCGAGGCGCGCGAGAAGCGCGCTCTTAATGAAGTCGGTGGGTAAGCCCGGTCTTCCTGTTTCCCCGGCCGATATTAACACGATTACGCCGCGAAAACGGACGAAATTGAGTTAGCGAGCTACGCGGCTGATTCGATTAGTAACGATTCTAGCGGATGGCACACGCCTCCCCGCCTCGCTAGATACACACCGCTGGCAGAAGAGATATCGTGCCTCTCCTCGGTAGGAGGATTTTTCTCGCCGGTTCAGAAGGAAAACGGGAAATCTTATCAGCAACGATCTCTTTGCTCGGTAAAGATCAATTCGACTTAATATTCAAGAAACGAACGAGCTCGTGAAGTGGGCGCGAAGTGAGCGTGAAGTCTGCCTTGCCTCGCCTGTTTCCCACACTTTGCTCTCGTCCTATATTGTAGCTTTTTACGTTTCCTCCATGCACGCGAAGATACGTTCGACGCGAGCAGCTGGGACTCGAACGCACGTCTCGAAGGTAACACATCACGCACCGTGTGCGTATCCCGGGTATCCATTCCTCTCCTGCGAGACTGAACTTGAACGATCCATATTCATCCGGCCACTCGGAACAATCGTTGGCTTTTTTTTTCTCGCTGCCGCTGGCGCGTTTCGACGGTCATTTGAGTTATTCAACGGTTAACGGTTAAGGAAGAACGACAATGAGCGATCGCACCGCGGCAATATCGACGCGATACCGTTGTCTTTGACGGGGCAGCGCGCTTCTTTCACGCTCCCCCCGATAAATCCACGTCGGCGGTGCGCGCACGGACAGAACACTCGTTAATTCGGTTACTACCCCATTCCCTCCGCTAACGACTGGTGGAATATGAAAAGGCTATTGTTTAAGGATAATCACGTCTTAATGGGCCACGGCGGAGAGTGCGTTATGTATCGTTAAATGTAGCTATAATGCGTAGCAACGAGCCAGCCAGGAGGACGCGACGCTGAGAGACTGAGACAAGAATGAAAGAGAGCGAGAGAGAGAGAGACAGAGAAAGAAAGAGACGAGCGTAGGATAATTTTAATGGACGCGAAATATCTCGACCGGTGTTTCGCGTATCTTTATTCAAGCGGCAGTGTAAGCCGCGCCAGGACGCGTAGCTGTGCGTAGCCATCGTAGCAGCAGCAACCGCCGCCGCCGCCGCCGTCGCCGTGCGCTCATTTTGCGGTTTAACGTTTCAATCCACGCTACCGCGTTTTACCCGCATTTATCGCGCGTTATACCCGCCGAGTCGTTAACGGCTATTATAGAGATATTACGCGGGTAAAGATAGCGTGCAACCTCTCGTAACGTCGTTGCAACCTCCGCGAGACGTTGTATCGGCTCGAGAGAGAACATGTTTTTCGCGAGTATCGCGCTCCCGCTCGATAAGAACGGCGACGTTTACGGAGTTCTGAAACAGGCGCACTGCCGATGCATATCTCCGGCGATCGGCTGGCTCTCCCGACTTCTATCTAATAGGATATTCCGCGCGTTACTGCTCTCACTCTCTCTTTCTCGAAAAACACGAAGTCTCTTTCTCTCTCTCTCTCTCTCTCTCTCTCTCTCTCTCTCTCTCTCTCTCTCTCTCTCTTCGTTTATATTTAACTCGTAACGCGCGTGCATATTCTCGTTTCTCTATTTTCTTGCACGAAAAACGACGCAACTTGCATTACCTCGCGTACCTGAATAGCAAACTGCTCTCCGCGTTAACTGCCGTCGTCGAAGCGTCGTTAATGTCGCGTGATCTTTACGCGCCGAAATGTAATCGCAATCCAGGTGCAGAGGGAACAACAAGGATTCGCAGGATGAAATCGCGCGAAAATTTCTCCCGGACGTGGACCTCTCCTCGCCACGCGCGCGCATTTTCGTTCGAGAGCGAAACGATCCATCGCGACGTGCCGCGGTATAAAAGATACAACGTTGCGCAATGAATTTAACACCGACGACCCGTGGTAAATGCCTTCGGTACGACGCGCGGACCGCCCGGAGGTAAAGGCGATGAGCTATGAGCGTGCCCGTAAATAATCGGGCATAGGTGAATTCTCGCCGTCGACCTTCGCGCGCGCCGTTTACATCGCGCTAATCACGCCACTAGATTAATGGGTTCTCCTCATTAGGCCGCCCCGACGTAATCGCCATTTTATTAGTCATTTTATCGGTGCACCCCGGCACACCGGCGCGCATTTTCCAAGCAGTAATATCCGATTCGTGTCGCATTACCATACTATTAACATAGTGCGTGCTCCGCGGCGACGACGTTCAACGACTCCGACCCTTTTCCAGGGCTGCATTTTGCTCGCGCGCATCAGTCGCCGATTCAGTTCACTTTCCGTTAATCCGAAGACGCGTCTCTCTCTCCCGCGCTCCAAAAGCCCGCCCCGCTTTATATTCATAGCTATTAGTTTCTCCACTCCTCCTCTTCCGATCCATTTCGCGAGTCATCGGACCCTCGCAGTTTTCTAACGAGGGGGCCACCCTTTCAAATTTAACATAAATCACACGAGGCACCTCCCTCACACACCTCCTATCATCGCAGACGGTAGACGTACGAAGCGAAATCTAATTTCGCCGGGCGAAGATCGGCGGGATAACGAGCCGGAGCAACGGCGAATTACAACGTGAAATTCCACCGCAAAACTCAAACGACGACGCGATCGTTTCTCAGCTCGAGCCGAGGCGGCGGGATGTCGGCAGCTTACCAAGAGCTACCACCAGCGAGCAAGGAGGCAGGCGCCTGGCGCCAAGAACACGTCGGAGGAGCAGGAGAAGGGGGAGGAGGAGGAGGCTGTGTCGTCGCCGTCTCCAGCGTCCGTGTGAACGAACTGCAAGACCCCGATCGCACACGCACCGTGCCCCCGGCGTAGCCGAAGAGCGAAGATACGCGACGTCCTTGGCCATTTTTCAGTCGATAAGCGAAACATTCAGTTTTCGCGGGGAAGATAGGTAGGATTAGGCGAGAGCGAGAGGAGGCAGGAAGGGCTCGTTTCGCCGTACGTAAGCCTGTTAAGTTATCGTAAACTGGTTTGCTCGCTCTCGTCGGTTTACGTTTTACTGCGTCGCGCGCACGCCGACATCTCGCCGCGAACAGGAGATTTAATAAAACGACGCCGAGCGACGCCGGCCGTTCGATTACGATATCCATATTCCCGTAACCTCTTCTTTCTCTCCTTCCTTCCTTCCTTCCTTCCTTCCTTCCTTCCTTCCTTCCTTCCTTCCTTCCTTCCTTCCTTCCTTCCTTCCTTCCTTCCTTTCTTCCTTCCTTCCTTCTTTCCTTCCTTCCTTCCTTCCTTCCTTCCTTCCTTCCTTCCTTCCTTCCTTTCTTCCTTCCTTCCTTCCTTCCTTCCTTCCTTTCCTTCCTTCCTTCCTTGCTTTCTACCTCTCTTGTCCGCGCTCCACGCGCCTTCGCCACCAGGTGCCAGGTGGCGGCGAGATGAATTTCACAAGAAACGACCGCTCCGTGTCGATGACCCATCCGATCGCGCGCGATCGTCGCTCGACATTGGGAGTGGAAAGAAGGCGGAAGATTTCATGTCGAAACTTTGTACGTCACAATCACGACCCCGTTATCGTCCCTCGACATCGACGAGCGATCTGTCGTTCGCGCTCGCTCTCTCTCTCTCTCTCTCTCTCTTTCTCTCTCTCTCTCTCTCTCTCTCTCTTTCTCTCTCGGCGTATCCTCCGCCGCGAAGTACGTCGCCGCTGAAGATTTTCGGCAATTACTGGGTGGTCATATCACAAAACGACTTTCGAAGACGCGCCGTCGAAGCCCGCTTGAATTTCGCTATCGTCGAAAGCCATCGACGCGACAACAGCGAAGGAACCCTTGGACGTGAGTCCCCGCGCCGGCCGCACAAAGGAGACCTGCCGAGTGGCAGGTAGCGTTTTATTCGTCCGCAAATGAGTCACGAAGTCGATGCACCGAACAGTAACAGTGGCAGCTGGCGGTACGCTGGTGGCGCTGGCGATTGCGCGCCGGTGGAGATCGGCATCTCGAGCTGGCGGCTCGAGAGAGCTCAACGTTCGACCTTGGCGGGAACCTTGCGAGGTCGCCGACATGATTCCGTCCTGTCTCAGCGGCCGACTCGGCAGATCGGCAAGGATTAGGCGAGAGAGAAAGATAAAGGAGGGTCCAGGCGCGCGCGACCCTTTTGTCATACGCGCCGCCGAGGGGAGCAGATTAGATTTTTGTCTGACTCATTCTTCACGTGTCAGCCGAGCGACTATGATCAACTCTACGGCTGCTACGGTCATTGAATAGGCACTTAATTGGGCTCGACCCGCGACGTTCGCGGAAAAAGCCGGGGCGCAGAAAAAAACGAGCGAACAGATCGGAGCGTGGCGCGAATGAGATCGTTGGCAGGAGTAGGAGGGTGGCAAATCACATCGGACGACACGATATCGTGTCGCGAACAATCTCATTTCGACTAATTATGGCGACGGGGTGAGTTGAACGCCGACAAAAAGCGCCGGAGACGACAGTCGACGATTTCGCAGCACGCTACGACAAAACGCCGCGGCACGCAAGCCTAATCTTCCCCCCTCGTATGTGCGCTCTCTCGCACGTCTCCCTTTTTATTGCGCCGCGCTCTTCCTATTTCACCGATCGCAAAGAGCGCAATGTGCGTACGCACATGGAAACGAGCGGCGGCGGCGACGACGAGTACTCAAGCGGCGGAGGTAGATATGTAAAGTAGACGACGGCGATCTACGCGAGATACGCGCGGTTTGCTGCCGCGGTTGCTGTTGCCGCTGTCGCTGCGGCATCGTGGAAAATCGCTTCCCCGATAGAGAATAACGGCTGCGAGCGTTACACGTGATTAACGAGCCGGGGTTAATCCAAAATCGTAAAACTAGATTTCAAAGCCTCTTACTGCCATGGCGCGTCGCGCGGTTCGCCCCGAGCGGATCGCATAATCTATTACCGCGGCGGACTTTTACTGCCGGCGATACCGGAAGAGCACCGGTTTTCTCGCGCGCCGCGAGAACTCGAACGTTCCCGCGGGACGCAAGAAATGTATAACAACGAGCCTCGAAAAGTCCGAGTCCCGCGGCCTGGAAAACTAAGAATCTCCAGCATCACACCTCTCAACGTCTCTCTCGAGATGTTATGCGGGCTGTTCGATTCGCGCGATTTCTGCACGGACGCTCGTGGTGATGAGACTACTCTGTTGAGCGACTTCCGTATAGACGGGAAACCGCGACCGCCTGGGCGCGTTCTCTCGTGCTCACCACCGGGCTTACGCGCGCCGTCGTCGTTCGCGAATGCGTCGTCCATCGAGGAAGATGCACCGTTTTTCATGACAACGAGTAGAGAACGATTAGAAGAGAAACCAAAATCTAATCAGCGACAAAATAAAAATGGGTCAGACACAGAAATGAAATTACAACGACGCCGAGAGAAGAAATTATGCTGCAACTGCGAGAGATCATCGAGACAATTTCGAGCACGTAAAAGATCCTACACGAATACGAGAGCGGAATGTGCGTATGACTGTGAATTCGAGGGAAAGGCAAGCGACAGAATTGCAAGAATTGAAAAATAACAATAACTACCAACAGCAATATTGGCGATTATCGTTGTTCGGATATTTTCGAGCGTCGTATACGCGCATCAAAGGGACACCTTAAGGCACCTTGGCATGGCACCGCGCGTCAGCGCGGCGCAGCGTAGATCGAGTCCTTGCGGCAGGTATCTCTGCAGTTATTGTGCGCCGCTTCGCAGGAAGTTATATATTAACGGTCGTAAACGACCGCGGGCGCGCGCGCTTCGCAAAGGCTGCTCGGCCCGACGGTATAAGTGTTCATGCAAATACAAAAGTACACGTGTCTTTCTTCGAGTTCGCGCCATCGGCGGTTCGCGCGCATGTGCGCGCATACGGCGTTGCTGCGACTGCGCGCGCGCGAGAGAGAGAGAGAGAGAGAGAGAGAGAGAGACCGCGAGTCGACTAAATTTAGATTTGATCGCTCGGCGATGTCCGAATGCGTCGCTCGTAAAAATACGCCGATTAATTCCTCGACATCGCGGCCGAAAGGGATCCGGCCGCGGTCTCGGGAGGAAAGGAAGGAAGGGAGGAAATGAAAGAGGAAAAAGGAAGAAGAAACAAATAGCCGCGAGAACTCGCAAGATTGCGCGATGTATACAATACATTCGCGCGAACGCGCCTCAGCCATCGGAGACGCTAATATAGACGTGCGATCCGACGATCGGCCTGGGAAACTCGATCTTATACAAACGCCACACGTTTCTTACAACATTCTTCACCGTGCGGAATCTCGGCAGGCATTTTCCCGGGAGAAGCGACGCGCCCGTATATCGTTATGCCGTGCGCGTACCACATGGAAGAGGCGGAGGAGGCGAGGAGCGAGCTGGCGCGCGGCCGTAAGCGGCGGTAAGCGTTGATTACCGGACGACATTCGCGATTTACACCGTTTACGCGGTGACCGCTTATTAATGACAGCGCTATTAATTTGCAAATTGTCGTTTAGCCGGCGCAGTTGCCGGACCATCCGTTATCCCGTTCTTGTCGCGAACAAGAGGACTGTCGTGTGGCGCAGGTTAATTGATTAATCGTCGCATTAGCCGGTTTCTCCGTCGTCGTGTTCTCATTTCTCGTTCGCGCGCGTTCGCCGCTGATCGCGGCGATAACGCCGCTCGATCGCTACCGAGACGTTTCATTTATTGAGAAAAAAATCGAAATTTTCAACGAACGATTCCGCTGCGATCGTGTACCGAGATTCGAACCGTACTCAATCGTGGAGGGACAAGGGCAGGGGGTGGGGAATGAATCAAGTTCGAGGAGTCCTTTCCTCGCGAGAAAAATTCGCGAGATCGAGGAGGTGAGGCGAGAGAGATAAACCGTGGTGCGTCGGAAAAGAATGCGGCGCCGCGAAGGCGAAGGCACTTAAGGGTTCACAGGCGGAAGAGGCAGCGGCAGCATTCCGACGGTTCGATAAATCGAGAATTCAGATCGAGAGACGCGGGCACGCAACAATAAGCTTGATTATCTATCTCCGTGTTCCACCGGTATCATTAGCGTCGCCGTTATGTTCGATCCTAGCGATAAGGGTAAAAAGGCGGCGCGCTTTCGGAGCGGTATTAACGAAGCGCGTACTCGCGAGAGCGCGCGCGAGGATTTCCACGGCGCGCGATTATTACCCAGCATCGCGGATACGTTTTGTGATATGCAATCAAGCGGAGGAAGCGAGTTTTAATAGGCGGACCGAATTAGTCGCGACGCTACCTACGGAACGGTCGTCAATTTGTCGGCTTAACGAAGGAACGAAAGCGCGGAATCGCCGCACTCGTTAAGCAATCCCGTCGTCCCGAGAGCAGTCGCGAGAGGCCGAGGCCGCCACGCGCGTGATTAGAAGGGCAGGAAATGAGCAGCGAGGCTGGACTGACTTTTGATTCGCGGCCAATAACCGTCCGGATGAGAACGGGACGCGTCTTTCGCGAATGCTCGCTCCGTCGTGCTGTAATTTCGCGTTACGTGGAATTTCAATTTTCAACCACCGATTTGCGCCTCGACGCCTCGACACCTCGACGCCTCGACGTCGTCGTCGTCGTCGTCGTCGTCGTCGTCGTCGTCGTCGTCGTCGGGTTCGTCGAACCGCCCGCAGTTGTTCGCACGAGCTTCCCCAAGCTTCACTCTTTAGTCGCTGAGTATTTAACTGAGATAGAGAAAAGACGGCACGGATGCCGTCGTCGACAATAAATCTGCTGCAACAATCGATAGCAAATTTCGTTAAAAATTTCGTTTCGTGTGCGCGCATGTGCCGTATTTGTACCGAGTCGCCTAAACTATACTATTTCACGAGCGTCGCGATCTAACGCCATTAGCACCGTCAACGTCACCTCCGCTGCAGCTACTGCTGTTCGTTCACCCGACCTTGGCAAGGTCACGCAGTCACGATAAAAAGGAGCGAGGCAGAAGCGCGGAAGGCAAGAGAGGGGTTGACGGGAAGGAACGAGGGCGGGCGGGAGGGAGGGGAGAGTCTAATCAACGGCCGGCGTCATGCTCCAGAGAACATTGCGGGAAGGGAAGGCGCAGAAAAAGCGGCGAAACGGCCGGAGGGAGACAGAGGCAATGGCGAGAGGTAGGAAGAGGAGATTGAACGAAGCGAAGGTAAAATGCGGGCGCGAGAGAAAAGTGCCAGACCAACCCCGACCCAAACACAACACAGAAGTTCGAAAGACGTCGGCGACCAAGTACTGCGGGCTCCCATGAGGGTCAGAAACCCATAAAAGCTACCGATACCACCGGCATAAGACGTCTACGAGACGGTTCGGCTGCGCCAACTATTTAGGATAAGCGTGTTTGTTCAACGCGATCCACCCTTTCTGCTTTACAGCTCTACCATCCACGATATCGCCGTAAAATCTCCTCCGAAGTACCTCCGTCCGTTTTCGTATCATCTCCGTTCGACTGACATTATATATCACTCTTTAGTGTATCGTTAACGTTGGATTGATGGAGTAGTAGTTAGATACTTGAGCGTCATTTCCGAGACGCAAGCGCGATTTGCACACGGTTGCTGTAGCAACGGGAATCGTGACGAAATCTTACATTGCCGCATGTGAAATTTGAAAGTAATCAGGGACAAGTGAAAAGATGAGTCGCAGACTCGCGAAATTAACGGTGATCTTACCGGCGAAATTCGCGTAATTTCGCGTAATCCGTTTGATGCTGTGGTTTCCATCAGCGCTAAGGCACGGGTGCGCGCCAGCGGTCCGCTGGGTTAAAAATAACGTCGCGGCGGATATTTATAGCGACAAAGCGGCGCGAGAGGGAGAAGAGGGCGAGGGTTAACGGGATGAGGAAAGAAAGGAGAGACGCATCGCGGCCGATCGGCGGCGATAGCCGGTCGCGCTCTCTCGGAGTCGCGAGAGCTCAAAGGCGAGGTGGAGAGTCCAAGACGGGACACGCGGGTAGCACGGAAGGCGGATAAAGAGAGGAATAGAGAAGGCTGTAACTGTGTAACCTGCCTGCGCTGCAAGCCGAGCGGAGCCAGCCGCTGGCTCTGGTGAGGGGAAAAGAGAGGAAAGGAGAGGAGAAGAGAGGAGAAGGAAGGAGAGAAGAGGGTAAGCGGTAAAGAAGAAGGAGAAGAAGAAGGAAAAGGATGGGGAGAAAGAGAAGAAGAAGAAGAAGAAGAAGAAGAAGAAGAAGAAGAAGAAGAAGAAGAAGAAGAAGAAGAAGAAGAAGAAGAAGAAGAAGAAGAAGAAGAAGAAGACGAAGAAGAAGAAGAAGGAGAGGAACGCGTCCGAGTCCGCTCGGCTCACAACCTCCGCGCGCAGGATAGCTGAAGTGGAGCGACGCGGTGCATTAGACGAGGCGCAGCTCGGCGAGGGAGAGAGAGACGGGGAAAGTGCAGCAGCGGCGGGTGCATTGCGCCCGAAGCAAGATGGCCTTGACGTGGGCCGACCGGCGAGGGCAAGGACGACCGCCCAAGGGATATCCTTTCTTTTTATCCTCTCCGCCTTGGCCGCTCGGCAGCATCGACCACAACGACTGACTCCTCTTCTTAGTCCGCAACCGCGCCCATCCATTACAACACTACGCGACGGCGACGGCGACGGCGACGGCGACGGCGACGACGAAGACGAAGACGATAACGACGATGATGACGATGACGACGAAAATATCCTTTGGCGATATTTGCCGGAAGATTTCATAAGTCACTCGACTCCGCCCTTGCCGTGGATATCATGAAATTATGCCGATGTCGATGACGAGCAAGGAGAGATTGTGTAATGCACCAGCGGCGAGGGAGTACTACTTCGATCATGGGACTATCGTCCCCCCGCCGGGTCTAAAACTGGCATAATCGCTGCATAACTCGAGAGTAAGAACAGGGAGTCGAGAACAGCAATGCTCGCTCGTCCCTTAAAGCGTCTCCTAGCTGTAGTAACTTCTTCCGTTGGGCTCGCTACGAAACTTCGGGGTAACAGCCGAGAGTTTAGAGCTGTACTTGAAGCGTTATTTTTAGGATAACTCGCCGAGAAACTCTCCTTACTTGCGGCTGTCGATTACAACTTGAGAGCTTTAAAAACTACAAACATCGCCGAACGACACGGATGGCAAGCGCTATTAATTCCTATTAGGTTCGAGAGTCCAGTGGAACAATCTTATCTCTCTCTCTCTCTCTCTCTCTCTCTCTCTCTCTCTCTCTCTCTCTCTCTCTCTCTCTCTCTCTCTCTCTCTGTCTCTCTCTCTCGGTCTCTCCTTCGCGTCCTTCAGCTTTCTTCCAGCGAGACGACGAGATCGTCCCTGAAAACTGCTCGACTTCGGCAGTCGTCTGAGAATAATTCATGACGTCGCGATCTTGCGCGAGAATAGTTTATCGTTCCATGTGAGAGGGCGACCGCGCCGCGGCTAGTTGTCGATCGGAAATCGATTCACGTACCGATAGCATGGACCTGTCGGCGGTCCGCAAGGAGGACGCAAGGCGAACGCAAGATGATAGGAAAGAAGAAGAGAGAAACAAACGCGAAGCAGACGACGCGAACGCATGAGAACACGAAGGGCTACCATCACCGTGTCCCGCAGTCCTTCCTGCAATTCATCCAAATTGTTCTTGTTCTAACTAACATCTAACTGGTCCCATGACAAGAGACGCTTGGAAACGGGTGACTGGGCACGCAAACCGCTGTCATCTGACATCGGCCGCGACGTAAATTGTCTGCGGAAGTCGCTCGTTGACTTTGATCCCGAGATCTGAGAGCTGCCTCTCTACTTCAGCACCTGCGAGATTAGCGCTTTTTCTCGGATCCCATGATTATCTGAGATCACAGGAGTGATACAATCGGTTGTATACAAGCGAGGGTTCCGAGGTAAAAGAGATAATCTGACTAATCGCCCTCGTTAACAGGGCGGAGTAAAATTGACAAATCAATCAGGACTCTTCTCCGAAAAGAGGGCAAAATCCGAGGGCAAAATGACGGAATAAAAATAGATTGTCGATAATTGATTGGATCTACGTAGTACATCCTACGTGTACATTTAACATGTATTCTCATTCGCGAACATAAGAAACATTTGTGATAAATGCAAAACGATCAAGACTCGTTTGATGGATTATATTCCGCTTTCATCTCTATAACCGGTAATTTTTAACAACAAACAATATGTAAGACCGCCGCTAAATCGATCCCCCTTCAGGATTCTCTCTCGCCGTATTAGACTTGGACGCATGTAGCACTAAAACTGAGCTCTGGAGAAACGGAAAGAGCGCGAAAGCCCGCGGCAAACAGAGTTTATGCGATGCGACCGTAAAAGTATCGACGATGTAACGCACGCGCGAAAGTGGCGCGAAAGAGGCGTGCCGCCGCCGCCGCCGAGAATGAAATATCCGCGCTGACATATTGACACTGGGGAGTCGTAATTCGCGCCTCTCAGGCAAACAGAGGGCTGCGTTCAGGCGCCGAGCTGGGTAGAGTCGCCGCTGCTCGACGGTGTACCCTCGTGAAAAAGATCTCTCTTTCCCAAGGGCGATCCGTTTCGCCTGGCGAAGCGAGATGTGTGCGCAAAGAGCGCCGGTGCAAATACATCGGCGAGTCGACCGGGCTGTTTGTTCTGCGTCGATCAATGCTCAAATGCCACCACAGACATGGAGAGATCCGCGAGAAAATGGTGTGATATCGCGTTAAGTTCTTAATTTTGAAATCAATACCAATGTAAGATACAAGATCAGAGCGAATAATCGATTTTTCATTGGACAATTGAGCGTTGCGCGAAAGGGGTTTTTTTCTCATGGGCAATACTGACGTGATCGAACGAGATGACTCAAAGAAATCAAAAATCACGCGATCCCTTCCGCTTTTGTTCGGGGATGACGGTAATCAGTGGGAAGCGACGTGAACGCGCCATGTACAATTGACGTGTACGTACGTGTATGTACGTTTTGCAAATATGTAAGTTTTAAAGTCAGCCCGTACTGTTGTCCTAGTTCGTTGACATCCACCGTGTTACGATTTGTGTTATTTAGCACTGTCGCAGATTTTTCAGTTGAATAACAAGTAGAAACTTGGACGCGCGTCGCGCGGCGAACAATTATGTAGCCACGTCGTCCCTCGTGCTCGTTCTTATTTTTCTCTCTTCACGCCGATTTCACATGTGGCCCATATTCGAGGAGATTCCCGTAGGTGTCTAAATTCGTACACGCGCATGTCAAAGACTCCGATGCTCCCGAAACGTGCAAAAAACGTGCGCTAAGAGAGAAAGCGGTCGGATCAAGCTGCGAAGTCGAGATCCGCGGATGACGGACGCGTGCAGACTCATGAGGGATATTCGCGAGCCGCCGCGGCTCGAGCTCGTGAGATATCCGCGTCGTTACAGGTCGTAAGGGTCGCCGCGTATCAAAATGTACAAAATTGTTGCACTTTCCGCGCCGCGGTACGTTCAATCTTACGGCCCGCGATGGATATTACAAGCCGCACCTTCGGAGCGATCGTCCAATCCTCCGCCCTTTCCGCTCCCGCGTCTCCCTGCTCCCACATTAAAATAATTTAATTTAATACCCGGCAATTCCGCTTATTGCCATTGCAACATCAATTTTAATAATAGCCCTCTCAGCGAGAGAGCCTCCCGACACCCTCTCGGACGGACTCACTCACGTCGTCCTGCGGCGGCGGCGGCGGCGGCGGCGGCGGCGGCGACGTCGGCGGCGTCGGCGGCGGCTACGTTTCTTCGCCTCCGAAGAAACCCAAAGCGCACATATATTCGATATTACGACCTCGCCAGTAATGACGTTTTTTCACCGATATTACTGACGATTTTTTCAAGACGCCAATCTATTTGCGCGCCACGCACAATGGGATCGGTAAAAGGAGATTACAGCCGTCGTTACAGATTACATAGGGCTGAGCGCGATGGTTCGCGTTGTCTGGAAACGCTTATCCTTCTCCTCGGTAATCTGTATGCGTTAAAAAAAAATGCAAAAATAATAACAATTTCCTCCTCTTAGGATGCGAAGTCTTACGATTTTTCGCCGAAACCTCCCACTTCCTCCCTCCCTCCCTCTCTCTCTCTCTCTTTCTCTCTCTCTCTCTCTCTCTCTCTCTCTCTCTCTCTCTCTCTCTCTCTCTCTCTCTCTCTCTCTCTCTCTCACCCTATCGTAACAACGCCGTTTCATTATTTGCATGTAGATTGCTGCGACTTGGAAATTTCATTCGTATTAAAGGAGAATAATATCCCGGAATGAAAGCAAGTAATGAGATAATCGTGCTCGTCATCGTCGAGAATAGACGCGCAGGAGACAGCGTATACGTTCCGCCTCACGAGTGCAACACACGCGCTTCCTCGATATCTATTTCACGTTACGCCCGTCGTCGGCCGACGCATAAAACACACATTCTGCCGGCGATAGCCCTCATTAAAATTTTAATAAAGATGTAGAGACGTTTCCGCTGTTTAATGCCGAGCCGTAGTACATGAAACGCGTCCGGTAGCGCAATAAGATCGAGAAAAATCGCGTCTCGCGCGTGTATCCGCGCTCGAGGAGATTCTTCCGCGCTAAAACGGCAACAGGCAGGCAGGCAGGCAGGCAGGCAGGCAGGAGGCCGGAGGACTCCTCCAGCCGGAGTGTTCTATCCGGAGTACCTCGGGGTTGGCGGGTTGTGCTCCTCTCGACGAGAGCGTGAGCAGCGGCAGTACTCTCAGGCACTCTGGCGTGCCTACATAAATTCACGAGCGCGTCGGGACGCGTTAGCGTTATTACGTGTGTCGAGAGGGGAATACCGATCCGACCGGCAGTTTTCTCCGTCCTTGCGCGGTGCACCCATAACCGATGCACCCACCGTTGCAGCAGCAGCAGCAGCAGCAGCAGCAGCAACGGCGGCAGCAGTTTCAAACACCCGCTAGCGAAACTCTCCCGTCGGACAGGTGGTAGCGGGATCGCGTTACAGAAATTGCCAATTACCTATAACATGCAATTCCTGGCTGTGCCCCGCGCGCACTCGCCCTGCTATCGTATTAATCCGGCCGCGCTGTACTCGCCCGTTACAACCGGACCGCGTAATCGCGAGAAGCCCGCCGCGCGCGCGAGCGCAAGCGCGAGAGCGCGCGTTCCGCTCGAAATTGGACGCGTATCGTTCCCCGCGGACGTAAAAGGCTTTCCCAGAAACCCGTGCTCCCGCGAACGCGAGATTTAACCCTGCGCGTTCAACCGTCAGATCGTACGGATGTGTCGAGGTCTTTGCGCAGGTACAACCGAAGGCTGATTCGGATCGATCCCTTCATGGATGGAACGTGTCTTTTGGAGATCGTCCAACGCGCGAATCGCAGTGGTTCTCGCTTCTCGAAGAGCGACGGAAACGACGATGAAAACGCGACGACTCAGATTCTCCATTCGCGCATAGAGGCGACTGTCTTCGAAGTTGTCGCGATATATTTGCGTGGAACCCGCCTACACGGTACGAGAGACCGCTACCGGTCGGTCAGATGCGCGTAAAAACGTATGATCCGGTATTGACTTTTGCACCGCGGCGAAGCGCGCATCTATCATCCGCGCCGGTGCTGTGGCCGTATACCCAAAGGGTTCGGCCACGAGGAGAGGTCTCGGCCGCCAGCGGGAGTCGAGCGTTTATCACTTAATGACTCGGACTGGTATAGCAGCGGAAAGATAGTCGGTAAGCAGGCTCGCGAGACCGAGCCATCAGCCGAGGCTAAAACCACTCGCTTAAAATTGTAAAAGTCCATAATTGGCCGCGCTACGACGTCAGAATGAGGAATGTTACGCTCGCGCGCAAGGTCGAACACTTTTGTGTGCCATCGTATATCTTATATAGAGAGGGAGAGAGGGAGAGGGGGAGGGGAGGGGGAGAGAGAGAGAGAGAGAGAGAGAGAGAAAGAGAGAGAGAGGGTGCAAGTAGGTACACGCGAGACAACATATCTAATTAGCGAAACTAACGGAACGAGGCACACATCGTGCTTAATTGGAGAGAAGCCTCAAAAGCTCCGTTATCCGCCTAATTAATTAACTGCCCGCAAACTTTCCTTTAAAGGCCGCGAACTATCCGGCCTTCTCGTTGATTGCGATTAATATCATCTGCGTCGCGCGCGCTCGCGCGGCGTAGTCGTGCCCAGGGGCAAGAGAAGAAAAGAAGGACCGCTTCGAATTCCAGAATGAACGAGCAGCGCGTGGCCGACGCGCGTTAAATGACAATCTGATCGAATCGGTCTTCGATTTCTTCGAGTCGATTTCAACGATTTCAGCCTCGGCCCGAACGATTTCATTCTCGTCCGTCGAGAGCTGGTCTCACGTCGAGCCGACGTGACCGGACGATCAGCTCCACCCGGAAAAGGTCCGCATTGTTTTTTCTTCCCCTTTTTGTATTTCTCTTTTTTTACGAGTCGCACTTGGCAAACATCCTGAACGACCAACCGGCACTGAGGAGCAAGCGTCAGCCGCACCTCTTCGCGCCGATGCGAATTAACGTGTACCTACGCAATCGCAAACGCGAACGCGATCATGAATGCAACGTCGAGATGGCCTAATGATCGAACTGCTCGTTCGGAATGTCAAATAGAAGCATCAGCGGAGAATAAAAAAGTATCATCAGCTGAGACAAAGAAATAAAAGATATCATCAGTGGTCATTGGCTCGCTCGCTCTCTCTTTCTCTCTTTCTCTCTCTCTCTCTCTCTCTCTCTCTTGCGAGAAAGATTTGTGTGCATTTGAATTCTCTTTTTTTGTTCCGACCGGGCCAAGACCGGCGGTTATGACAATTACATCGGTCTTATATTCTCGTAACAATAAACGACCGACACTCAGTCGAGAGCGCTTCGCGCACCAGACAGAACGAAGCGTTCACTACGAGAGGGGAATTTTGGGACCGTGAATATTGCACCTAAATGCACACAACTGCGGGCTATGCGGCTCTCAACGAATAATCCCCTCGTCTCGAATAAGAACTCCGGAATAAGCAAGCCAGAAAGGGTCAATGAACATGACGCGCCTCGGTTCAAGAAGCGATAAACAATCGCTCCGACACGGGTCTAAGCCTAAAAATATCACGAGGCAATTGTCCGATATACGAAGAAGAATAATAAATAAGGAAAAGGCTAATGTACGCAAAGGCAAATTCGTACGCTTGCTTCTCTATAGCGTGGAATTCCCGGAAGAGTTCTCAAGTTTCTAGTTTCGCAATTTCCAAATTGATCGAAACAACGTACGAAATACTGAAGCTGCTCTCTCAACGAACGACACCGATCGACGGCTACCGAAAGAGACGAGAAAGCGAGCGACCGACAAATACGGTAACGCAACGACCACCGTAAGCAGCGGCGGCAACGGGCATCCGCTCGGTCGCCTCTCGCGAGCGCGACGTGTAACGTCGTTCGCGGTTTATTATTAATAGGACGATAAGATCGCGAGGCATTACGCGAAACACACAGCTCGTCAAGCCGTAACTGGTTCCGCGCCGAAGATAGAGTCTCTCATCTATCTTCGGCGACGTGCGGTACGAGAACACGGGCGAACAGAGGTGCGCAATCGCCCGTGTGCCTCCCTCGTGTGTCCCTCTCGTCCGCGCGTAGGTAGCGGCCGAGAGTCACGCCGGGACGCGCGCGCGGCACGCCGTGCGCCAAGTGGGAAAATGACGAATGTCGCGGCGTTAAACGCAACACACCGTCTGGAAGATCCTCTAATCCGAATCACGACGAGGCAGCAACATCCCTACGTTTCAATCCGTTCCGCAAAATTTTCAGCGATACCAGTTACCACTCACGAAGCAAGATTGCGGCGCCGCGCGACGAAGACGCGGCGCGCAGGAGCGATCGGCGTGACCGAGCGCGTTCGTTGGATCCGCGCAATCGCCGTCGCGCGATCGAATGTACCACGCGCTCTGGGATGGGATACTTGGCCGTTTTCCGAATTACTATTGCTATCACGTGGCCGCGCTGCGGAGAAACCAACGTTTTCATCGGCCCGTTGTCGCCGGAAGTCATTACGCGACTCCAGAAAGCACACGGCCGACGCTGCGATGCATTTGCGCTCGCGCTCACACGCGTCCTCTCGCATCGCTGCAGCGGGCAGATTAGTAAAACCGCTCCTCTGCTATATATATATATATATATATATATATATATATATATATATATAATCGACCTTACCGGACTATAAATTATTTGCGGGAAATGAACTCGCAAAAACTCGCAAAACAGCTCCGCGCCTGATTCCGCGCGTAGGGACACGGCAATTCGCCTTGAGGTCCCCGCGGAGAGAGAATTCGCCAAAGAAACCGGAGGTGCTTTTTAAGTACTCTTGCCAAGGCTGACATCTTCTCGGAAGCGAAGTACGTAACGACTGCTGCGACATCTTATCCTACACTCGTGGAGATATTAGAGCGATTAAAATAATCGAGAACGGTCAAAGCACATGGTTCTTGCGAATAAAATTCCCAACAATTTCCGAGTTTATCTAAGATTATGCAATTTATATAAGATAATTTGTTCTATAAAGAAGCCAAAAAGTCCAAGAGAGGATCTTCTACCAGATAAGAACCTTACTTGAATGAATTAAAAGAAACACGAAGAACTTGGAACATCGTAAAGATTTCAGTTCCACCACGTTATAATTATAAATAATTGCTTTATAATTAATTGATATAGGGGGGGGGGGAGAGAGAGAGAGAGAGGGAGAGAGAGAGAGAGAGAGAGGGAGGGAGGGAGGGAGGGAGGGAGGGAGGGAGAGAGAGAAAGAGAGAAAGAGAAAAGCAAAAACACTGGCAAAGTATCGTGTCTCAGCAATATGACGGGAAATATTTGTGACTGACACATAAGTGTCACTTCCGAAGATTACGTGAATAATGATCGCCGATCGGCGAGTCGACTGGATTAATTTAGCCCGCAGGACGACACGTCGTGATGTCGACGTCGACAGGATTCGCATTCGGGCGCAATGACAGGACGATATTCGGATGCGGTCGCGTCCGGGCAGTTAGAGAGTTCAAAGATCAATGAACCGCGACTGACCACGCGAAACGATCACTCACGCATACATACACACACGCATGCACGTACGTACGTACGTACGTACGTACGTACGCACGCACGCACGCATGCACGCACGATATGGAGAAGAGTTTGGAAGGTTGAGGAGGAAGAAAGAGGAGATATTGAAAGACTCGCTTTTTGCCAGCTGATTTACTCTTACGAATTGGTGCACGGAGATATTTTCTCCGTAAAATAAAAAATCAAAACAAACTGCGCTCGCGGTGCGCGCATTCGTGACCGAGGTGGAGCAGTGGGACGAGGAGTGGCTATTTCTCTCTCTCTTTCTTTCGCATTCTCTTTCTCCGATGATGCCGGTGGCTGCGTGGATCCCGCCACAGAAAGAAAGGAACCTTAAAAAATAAAAAGCGCACGAGTAACGCTCGAGTCGCGAGCGAGACAGAACGCAGCCACGGGCAATAATTCTCATATTTTAGGGAGGCAATTTCGAAGGCGAGTGCGCACACACGAGAAGAGCGGATTTTCGAGGGCTGTACTTTTCGATAATTTATGCCAACGAGCCTCTTTCGCTCGGCTCGGCTCAGCTCGGCTCGGCTCGGCATTCTGAGAAGCGATTCTCTCTCTCTCTCTCTCTCTCTCTCTCTCTCTCTCTTTCTCTCTCTCTCGCTGCGCCCGGTTTACCTGCTCACGAATTCCGATCGGCGAAATAATCTCGAATTCGACCACGCGCGTGTCGCATATCACGAAATGACGCTTTTTTTTATCGGAAATTGCACGTCTATCCTAACTTTACGTGATAACGCTACATGAGCCCTAAAGAGACTCCCTCGCGCGATCAGGAGGATTATATACTTACTAAATAACCCCTCAGATTTTGAGGACCCTATATTTAAGGCAATGCGATCTGGGCCAAGTTGGTTGCGACACTCAAGGAAATGTTATTTCCTCACGGTTGAATTCCTCGCAATGTTCCTCAATTACGCCCGTAATCTATGTTGAGAATATCCAATCAACTATATAATCCTCTATATAATCGCGTGTTATGTTGGTTGAAAAAAGAACACGTCGATCATCCGTCGCAGTTCGCGATATTTCAATTGTTGATTCTCGCGTATCACCTTGTCCTAGTTTTCTCCGCACGCGGAGAATATGCTCAGCTCGCCCGAGCTTCTTCGGTGAAATAAGAAGAGAGCGGAGTAAAACAATGAAACAAATTTAATAATAACGACGCGCCGCGCCGCGGCGGGACGGGGAGCAAGGCAGCGGTACTTAGTAGTAGGTACTCCGCGGCAAGTAGTACGTGGAAGGATTTAAGCTACGCGATGCCAGGCACCGTAGCTCGGATGCAAATGATCCAAGATTATAGACATTAGGGACATTAACCTTGACGTTATGCGTTATTCTTCGGTGGCCCTCGGGGTCCCGGGCTGCGCGCATTCATTCCTCGCATATGCGTGCACCGGTGCCGACCGCACGCGAAATGATCCGCCAGCGTCGCTCCCGATACAACACGAACGAATGACGATTATTCGCGAGGTAATAATTCGGCCACGACTGTCCGGCGAACACAATCGAAAAAAATCTCTAATCATCCCGCGATGTCTCCTCTTGAAACTCTCGAGACTTTGCGAAGTCTCGAGTCTCTCTCTTTCTCTCTCGCACACACACATTCCACCCCACACGACGCCCGCGCGCGTGTAACTTTAAACGGCAATTCGAGCGGGTCGGTTCGCCGCACTCGCGCCTTTGACCGCGGGATGATAATTGCGCTCTAAACGCGAGGGAAAAAAAGCGCGCATCAATTACTACACCGGCCGGCCGCGGCCGGGGGAACGTGATTCGCGCGAGAGGGTAAATCGCCGACGAGGCGAGGTGCAGCGTTGCGCAGCGTGGCGAGGCAAGGCGCAAGACGAAGGGACGCGGGGCGCGATCGAAAGACGAATGAAACGTCGAAGGCGACGATTACGGGAGTGACTATCCTGTAATCCACCGGCGTGGATGGTTTCTTAGATCCTGGCTTGATTGGTAATTGGATCCCGCTTCGGCATAGGTATATAGCCGGCGCTGTGGATGCCGCGGAAGGTCGTTTACCCCTTTCGGCGGAACGATCTCTTCGCGGTGAAGAAGTCGGCGCGGGGTCGGATCGTTAGCTTCTCGCGCGATGCCGCTTCCGATTTTGCCTCCGACGCGGTTCATCGTATTTACCTCGGAATTACTCTCCTCTCCCCCCCCCCTTCTTATCCCCTACCCATCGTCTTCTCTCGTTTCTGCACCGGCGATGGAAACGCGACAATTCTCTCGCGTGACTCCAGCCGCTCATTTGAGAAACTCGTAGAATTTTCTGAAGACGCTTTACTTCATCTATTATTAATTCTTTTTCAAGTTCTTTTAATCTCCTCTTTAAGAAAAGTACTTTTTCTGTAGTGCGCTTTCCCCGTGTTCATCGTGACATAAAATGAGACGTCACGAGCGGCGTGGCGTTACGCTCGCTTCAAGATTCGCGCCGTCGATAGACGAGCGAAAAGCAAAAGGAAAGGTCGAATCGAGAAGCAAACCACAGGGATGTGTCGCGACGGTCTGAGGATGATGAAGGCAGGACCTGACGTTCCTCCACCGTCGACCGCAGACAGTGTCGACACGGTTGCATAAACTCAATGGTCCATTACCAACGGTGTTTACGATTTCAATTACTAGTCAGCTGATGAAGGATCATCACCTCACACAACGTTATTCACCTTCCACCAAACTTTTCCTAAAAAGTTCGCAAAAGTTTCGCGAGCGAATCGTGCGACTTTTTATTGTCGATTGAGCATTCAATGAGAAGAACAGACTTTGTAGAATTTGTAGATTTTATCGATAAATATCAAAAATATCACGTAAGTTTCCGAAATATTCGTTCGAAAATACTGTGGTTCAAAAAGTTATTTAAAAAATCCTATCTATTGATAAACAAATAAATAAGCGAGAGACATTGCGCGTTCTTTACAGCACAAGAGTATTCAGAATTTATTCTCGATTTCGCAAGAAAAGAAAGATCATGAACCTGTTTAACATTCCTTGCGATATAGTCATGAGTGCGTGTCAATGCCATCTGAAAAATTCAACCGCGAAAGTCTATACGTTAGGAGGAAGCCACTGCAAATTAACGCACGTGCGATATTGCGAGGTCGCGCCAGGTGTGGCCCGCACGTGATGGTAACGCTGCTTAAAGCTCCCGGTACTAAAACCGTGTAATATCGCTCGGAAACTCGGGTGCTCATCCTAAGCTGGCTACTCCTCTTCGACGGTGTACAGAGGTTCGTCACCACCGTCTACTACCGCCGACACATGAATTCCCGTCGCGTGTTATTTATGAAAATATGCCGAAATACGATGGGAAATCAGCCATTTCTCTATCTTCTTTATCGTCCGACTTTGATACTAATCTTTGGTATTAATCTACAATCTTGTCATCGCTCATTAACATAATCGTATTCGTCTGGAGATGTGTAAATGTGACCGAGGCTAGCTCGTTGCCGAAGACACACAGCTCGTTCTTCGCTACATTCATGTTACCGCCGCGATGACGGCGGGAGAAGAATCGTCGATCGTTAAAAGGGCGCAACTTCGCTCGCAGTTAAACCACGAGCGAAGACGCGTCCGAGCAGGTGCAAAAGATTCGAGCGGACAGTTTTACCTCGGAAATAGAGCAGCAAGAGGCTGCGCGCGTTGCTTGATGACTCAGGCTAGGTTCCATTCTCAGAAGAGCGAAACCTCGAGAGAAGAGGGGTTTCGCTCTCGTATAGAAATTAGTGATAATTATATAGGGCTAGCACCTGCACGCAGGTGCAAAAACTCAGAACGCTCGTTGCTGTCGTGGTGCTCGTAACTCGTGGACTAGCAAACCGGCCATGAGTCACTGTCGGAGAGAGAATCAGAGAGCATCTCTCCGAACCGGATACCACGTCATATCGTGGCTCGTCGATGACAAGTCCAAGCGGAAGACAGGAAATCGCGGTCATCCCGATAGAATGCATCTCGATCACGATACTGCGATTAACTCTAGTGAAGTAGCGGACAAAACAAAAAAGTTTCCCAACCGTCTGAGCTTCTCATGGTTCAAACCCCTTTTGTGATGTCATCGATATACTTGACGTTGTTAAATTGTCTGCGTCATTTGTCCGTATAAGTTTCCAATGATACAGCTGAGGGGTCTCTGCGATTAATGCGCCGTAACATTTGGCAAATATAAGGCAGTACTTAAGGGATTGGAAAATCGACTCACCCTTCAATTGCGTGGTCTCGACCGCGAACATGTTGAGCGCTAGAAGCTGAAGTAAACGTGTGCCGGGAAGTGGTAGCGGCGAATGTTGCAACAGGGCTCTGAATTCCTTCAGCATCTGAACACCGGCTTCTTGGAAAGTCTCCATTCTGAAACAGATATGATTTCCGTGGTAAAGCGAGAGAAAGCGAGATAAAATGAGAGAAAGGGAGAGAGAGAGAGAGAGAGAAAGGGGGAATATTTAAAAATTAAATCTAGCTTGTTGTGCACTTAAGTCTCTACATCAATATTGTCTGTCTGTCTGTCTGTCTCTGTCTCTCTCTCTTCCTCAGAGAAGCCGACTGACGGAAAATCGAACGAGCCGCCATCGCCAGAGCGAATAAATATAAATGAGAATCGAATTACTGAATATATATATATTTCGACTTCTTGTTTTGCATATTTCAGTGAACTAGTATAGATGAGGACATTGACCTGTGAAATTCGCAACGGTGAAAGCGGTAAGAGATGTACGAGTGCATTAGGCAATCAGCTTAGGGCTAATAATATCACTTAACTTCAGTAATAACCGTAATCGTTGAGTATCGAACTGAAAAACTAACTCGAACTGAGTTGACTCAATATCGTTTAGCGCAATGTACAAGATCTTTCTCGCGCGGAATATTTCTCGATCGAGTGTAAAATTAGATAGGTTTCTCAAATTATCTGAAAGTCACTTCTTCTCTGCGCAAAAATATCGAGACGCAATGGTTCTTGAATAATTCTGAGAATAAGCGAGATCGAGAATAACATGTGTGCCATGAGTGTTAAACTATTATAAAAATATAACAGAACATCATTCCTCGTTTGATCTCGAGTTTGTGAACTACACTTTGTGAGAGAAAAGAGAAAGACGAACGAATCGAAAGAAAGGAAAGAAGAAAATAGAACAAGACATACATGGACATATGATTAATCGCATTGAGAACGCTCGTCAACGTGGATATGCAACGTAAGGGTCTCTCTCCGACTGATCGACCTCAAAATAATAGAACTCGGATCGGTGTGTCGGTGAGGAGTGCGACCCCACGGTCAGCCGGCTCGGCTAATCTCGTATGACCGATGATAAAGGAGGACGAAGGTTGGCCGTGGGGTCTTACTGCCGGCGGGGCATCCTCGTAAACACGGCGGTGAAACGGCACCGAGATCTCGCATAGCGGGCGCTATCTTTCCCACAGCCTCTTTCCGCGTGGCGCGCATCGTATGTGTGTGGTAATGTGTACGTACGCGGCAGAGACAGTGGCGGATCTCCACGTAACGTCTCACTCGATATCGCGCGACCCCACCTGCGCGTCGTAACTTGGAGGATTCGTGCCCGTAGCCTCCTTCCACCCTTTCCACCCTACCACTACGAGGAGGACGATTTCGTCCAAGTCGTCGTTGTCGTCGTCGTCGTTGTCGTCGTCATCGCACGATGCTTGACTATGCCGAGCAAAGCAATGACAGGGGTGTCAGGGGATCAAGAGTGTAACCTGGTCTGACTGAAGTAGCCGAGAGAACGTGCTACTTCGCGAGGGAGAAAGAGAGAGCGTAAAGTCGTGCCGCTTCGACCTCTACGGCGTACCGTTATGTACTCTCGATTAAACTCCGAAGAATGGCTAAGTAATCGCTTAACCCCTTCGGCTCCCGCGGCTTCTCCGCGTAATGAATCACCCGGATCGTGTCTCTCGATCTTGAAGAAGAGGCGAAATATCGAGCTCGACGTAGCTCCACGATAGCCCACCCGATAGTCCTCGATCGCCGAGGTGCCGGCTCGGCTCGGCTCGGCTCGGCTCGGCTCGATCGGAGACCGGCGTCTCTCTTCCGAGGGGGAGAGAATGCCGAAGAGGCACCATTCCCATCGTCTACGCCGTGTGGTATCGCCACGAGCGATAAACGCGGCTGCTGAAATCGGACACCTTCTAGCGCGGCCAGCGGCGCGGATCAAGGTGCACTCACACGCTCGCTCGCTCGCTCGTCTTACCGTTTGATCCTCGAAAAAGACCGTTAGCCGCCGACTCAAATCAAGCTGGTATGCTAACATCCTACATCGCGTAGTAGTATAATCGTCCGTGAGTATTTATCCGTGCCATTACGAGACAGTCGAAAGGCGATGCTGTCTCGGGCGAGAGAGTGAGACGTGACAACGCCAAGTGTACGCGCGGCTCCTCCACCTTACGGAGATGTGCCACCTTCTGACGGAATGTGAAGGAAGGCGCGACTCCCTTCCCATGGACGCCGACGGTAAGCCGCGACGCGACTTACTTGCCAGAGTGTGGGACGACCCCGTATGCCCGATATAATATTATAATTCTCGCGATATATCGGGCTGAGTCCGCCGACGTAGAAATGAATCAGGTTCGCTGCATCGCTCCCGCTAATGGCTGTGTTCGACTTCCACTGGCACTATCTGATTCATTCAGACTTCTGAATGCTCAGTCATCGGCTGAGAGTTTGATTAGAGATAAACTCGTGAGGGAGTAATTATAGAAGGAAGGCGAGGGAAGGCCAAACAAAAATATTAATTTGTACAAAAACTCGAAATATCGAATGTTTGTAGTTAAAATCAATGTCTGAACCTTTGTCGCGTCGGTATTGCTCTCAATTGACACAGCAATGTTTTCCAAAATCTTTCAGACGGTAAATTTCGAGATCTCGGCTTGTTGATTGCGAATAAAATGTTTCATATCATTTTTTGATCGGTTCAATGTGTAATTTTATCACATTATTACGACCGCGACGTAAGCAAGTGGTGTTCTCGCTGCCTCAAGAATCTAACGCGCGAACGTTGCAACAGTTCCGCATAAATCTATTCCGAGGTAAAGAAGCTATCGTTCACACGTCGGCGCTACTGACACGCAGGTGATCGGACGCGAATAACTGGCAATTTTCATATTACTCGAGCATAATCGTAAATCCTTATAGCATTAATACCACTTGGCGAGATGCATTACGGTATCGGCCCGTTTGCAACTACGCGATCATCGGTTTCTTTATCTTGTTCGCGCTTTACTACTCTCACCGAGCGGAACCGAACGACCTTGTTGGGAATAATGCGCGGCAATCGAGAGTCGTAGCTGCGACCGATCGATAGTGGATAATGATATACGTCCCTACGGCGACGTCGAGGATTCGTGATTGGACCGCGAAGGTCCAAAGTAGCGACGGCGGCCGATTAACTTTACGGCCTTTTGATAGACGCTAAAAACGTGATTATCGTATGCACGAAGGAAGAGAGGAACTTACGCGAGCTTATTAAGCCCGCGCTTGGCTAACGCGACTGGCTATCACGCGCGCCAAAGAAGAACCGAGGAATCCGAGCGTTTGCTGCTTTCACATTCAACGGGATGCCGCTTATGTAGACGCGGCATTGAAATCACCGCGTCGCGACTAAAAACTCGGCAACAAAATTGACGAGGTAATTTCCCCGATCTCGATTTCTCGCGGTTTCCGAGGCGAAAATTTGCCGGTTGTCTGGTAAATTCTCAGTAAAAAAAAAAGAAAAAGAAAAAAACCGTTTTTGCGAGAATCCCTTCGCAAAATTTTGGAAAAATTTCAAGTACAGAAAGAAGCAATCGGTCAATAAGGCGATTATTAATGCAAGACAATCTAGTATAGATTAACGTAATAAAAGAATTATTCATTGATCAATCCAATATTATGTCCCGAAAAATTTCGAAAAAAAAAAAAAAAATAGGAAACGACCTCGTAGTCCGATTGAGACTGAGAAAGAGGGAGGGAAGAAGCGTTGGACCGAGGCTTGAAGGCTGGTCGTTGCGCGGAAAGTTGCGTTCAGTTGAGAAAATTTACTTTCTCTATCTATACCACAGCTAAGAGATTACGATCTAAATCAGGCGAGCTAATCGCACCGAGGTAGACTCGCTTAATAAACCAGATTCTCGGCGCAGCCGAGAAACGCGTCTCGGCCGCGTTAAGCGAAGAAGAAACCTAGGCGCGTGAGCCCTACGCGATCCCTATTTGCGAGAGGATGCACCGCTGTGCATTAAGGAGCCCCTCGGCAGCCCGGTTTGTCCCATCGACATCGACGGACTCTATGACTAACAAGTTTGCACTTTAGCGCATAACGGGGCATTCCGCCGTGTTCCATAGATCATGGTCCATGACCCGCGGATTGCGTGGGCCGGCCCACCATAATCATTCCTCGCTGATGCAACGAGGCGGCGGCGGCGGCAGCGGCGGTGTGGTACCACGAGCATTAAATTTCCAACTTCTTCGCCTCTACCCCCTTTCCCACACCCAACTCAATCTCAATCGCGCTATCTCCCGCATCGAGCTCACTCCTCTCGCGATGCGATGCGCGATGCGATTTCCTCGAATCCCCGATCAGGAGATAACCGCACGTTTAACCCGCTGATCGGGTCCAATTGTGTTAAATTCGGACGGCGTGTTGTGCCTCACGTGCGGTAATCCGATTTAACGTAAAGTTGATCTCTTATCGGTTGATCCTTATCGGTGTAAAACACATCCGGTATGAGTATATTTTGTAAGCGAAAATATGACACTAAAATTTCTTCTTTTGCTACGAGCGAATTTTTCTATGGATATGAAATACACACGAGCTCGAATACCATGAATACCTGAAGAGATCGAGACCGTCGTTCTCTCGGTTTTTGTTTCGCGAGGAAACGTGAGTACGAACGAAATAGTGCGTAACTCCGTGCACACACGAGAGGCATCCAAGCGGTACAGGTTGTACCAACCGCGAAGATTAATTTAGCCGCAGCTATAAATACTCGTCGGATAGATAATAAATCGTCCCGCAAAATACGCGGTGAGGATAAATAGATACCTTCGGGGTAACGAAATTCCTTCGCTTTTTCATCGCTGCGTTCGCGATTATAAATAATTAATCGGCCCGGCGCGACAGCGGTCGCGGAGGCACGATCGCATATCCAGATCTCCGATCGTCGCACCGTAATAGAAATGTAATCCGGTCTGGCTTTTATCTAGATTACAAAATCTAAATGACTCAATCGTCGCGCACCGATGTATCATCGGAACGCGTATAGAAAATGATTAAAGCCAATACGTTGTAATCGTTGTCATTAGCATAATTATCATTATTTATTGGCGCGGACAATAATATCGCTCGGCCGAAGTCGCGTCGTACGTATCTTGGCGCCAACGAGATATCGATGTGTCTCGTGCATTCACTTCGGGAATCAATTATAGTAATGATACAGCGCGCAAATTGACACTACCGAGCGATACGACATGACACGACGACGCGACGCGTCGCGTCGCACGGCAACGATCGCTCCGATTAAACATCGTTCGGAAGAAATACACGGCGACATAAATTGTAGGTTACAAGCGCGACACGATGTAAGTGTCAAAGACGTTTTTCATACCTCCGTACTTTTCGTTTCTCTTATACCTATTTAGTAACACACAAACGAGATTCATCGTCAACGCATTGCCGGCACCCACTGCGCGCATCCATTTCCTCTCCTCATTCCGCCGCCTTGGCAATCGAAGAAGAATCAAGAGAGACGATGTCGATCGAGTTCAGAGACACGCGAATAGCTTTCTGCGGGAGAGAACGGCGAAGAATATTCCCTACGCGTGTCTTCAAGCAGTATGACATTTTTTGCGATTAACTTTTTTCATGATTTTTCCTCGCATCGCTTCTTTGAAATTTGATCTCTCCGGAGAGATGGTTATTATTACTATCGTGCATTTTATTCGGGAGGGAGATGTGATTCGCACTCACCGAATTTTTACCTTCCGACGTCGACGATCTTTCTTTAATCGCATCGAAGATATTAACGTTGTTTTATCCTGCACCGCTGCTTCGCGGCGACTCGCTCGCGCGCTAACTCTCGCACGATCGAAGTTGCAAAGAAGCTCTACCCGACGAAACATATCGTAATCTGATCGTCCTTGCCAGCAATGCAAAGACACATAACCAGCGCGTAATGAGCCATTAGCCCGGGAGTGTCGATGACAAGGCCTGATAGGTCGGCAACTATATAGCCGCTATCTTCACAAACGTAATGCGCTGCGGACGACACTGAAACGCGTGTTCCCCGACGCCTTAACGCCCCGAGTGAACATCGTTTAATCATCGATTACCGCGGATTCTACTCTCCCGTGCGAGTTCGCGGAATGTATCGTAAAACGAGCAAACGAGAATCTGCGCCGCAAACACATCAGCCGTGAGACGCGCGATGCGAGAGAAACGATGAATATTGGGAACGAAATTGATACTGGAATTTTCGTCGCGCCCAGTGATAAATTAAGTTTACGCGAGATAAATACAGATTCGCCGCCGATGCTCACCCCGAGCCCTTGACGTTGCTAGATAAATAATATTAGATTGCCAATAAATGAGATATATTTAAATTCATACAAAACCTCGACCCACCCAATCTTCAATCAGTCATTCCTGGTCGAATGTGCTTGACGATAATTGCACAATCAACCTCCGAGAAGAAAGAGGGAGAGAGAAAGAGGAGCCCATTTCTTTTAGAATAAATTTGAATTCATACGCGTTACGAAAACGCGCCAATGAAGTCGATGAAGACGACAAACGACGTCGTGTAAACCGTCGAATTCGACGGACGAGGCGGAAATCCGATCGTTCGAGGGCCTGAGAGGAAGGTAAAGCTCTATCAGGACCAATCGACGAGCGGGGGGAATCCAGATAGTCTCGCGATGGGCGCGTGATGCGTACGTGCGGTCCGTCGTAGTGTACGCCGAAGAGATAGCCGGGTAGTCGGGTTCTGGTCCGAGGCTGCGGTATCCGACGAGGGTGCCCTTGAAGCGGGCGGGGTCGTCACTCGAGGGCCGCGGGTAAACGACCATCGGAAACCCATGTGTGTTACCAGCCGGGGCCAGCCTTATAGCGTAGCTTACTTACTCGCACTACTTAAGTTTCTGGGTGTGTATGCGCGTCTCGCGTTGCTCCTCCTGCTCTCTCTCTCTCTCTCTCTCTCTCTCTCTCTCTCTCTCTCTCTCTCTCTCTCTCTCTCACACACACACACTCTCTCTCTCTCTCTCACTCTCTCTCTCTCTTCCTTCTTCTCTCTTTCCCGGTTATTCTCTCTCTTGCTCTCTGTCTTCGCTA
The DNA here is from genome assembly GCF_003227715.2 of Harpegnathos saltator. Classification (NCBI taxonomy): domain Eukaryota; kingdom Metazoa; phylum Arthropoda; class Insecta; order Hymenoptera; family Formicidae; genus Harpegnathos; species Harpegnathos saltator. The sequence goes on from NW_020230012.1 coordinate 90,169, forward strand.
TCCTGCCGTCTCCCTCCACCTCAGGAAGCACCGCGGCCTAAGAGAGAGAACCTACCTTGCCCATCTACCACTACCGATGGAAGCGCCGGCGACCACTTCACTTCTCTTGCCTTACGAGTGTTATGAAATGATTCCTGCCTTCTTCCTTCACGCTGCCAATTTATAGGTTTAATTACCGCCTCGTGGCGCGACGCTCTCGCTCTCGCGATCCTCGTCGGCGAACGGTACGACAGAAAAATCCCCCGCGGGACCGTACGGCGACGTTAAAAGCGATTTAATCTACCGGACCACTATATTAATCGACGATAAGCGATTCGTCCGCATGTAGATATCGTCCGCGAGCATCAACCATCAACGACGTGCTGCACATGGCACCGGTGCGACGTGATCGCGTTCTAAACGAACATTCAACCCTCGTGTTTGCGCATTGCAAGTGGAAAAAGTGCGCTCATGATCGGGCCATCACCGTGCGTGCCATTTGCAATACGCAAGTGTCTTACATACACAGTGTAAGAGTAACGCAAAAGTAATTTAAATTTTATGCAACGTCAAAATATCAGACAAAAGCTCGATATGTATGAACTATCAAAATAAGTAATCTACTTGCACTTCTGATCTTTTTGCACTTCAGTGTGCTGATTCTTCGATATTGAAGAAACGAAATCATCCTACATTCCTACATATAAAATACACAATCTGTTGATCTCGTTTGTGACGGCAGAAAAAGGACTATGAAGAAACTCAAACTTTCCTCTTAGGCAGAAGGGCCTTCGGGGAGAGTCAATGGCGGTCGAAAAGCGCGATATCACGTGCGGAGAGGAAATGGCCCGAGATGGACCAGCGTTGCACGAGGGCAACCTTGAGCATAACTCGGTAGGGTCGGACTCCGGTGTGCTCTGGCCGGTAATGAGCCAAATCCATTACAGCAGCAGCCGCGACGCAACGAGCCAGCAACACCGTAAGCCGACCATACCACGCGTCCGACTCTGCACGGTCTCCCATCTTTTTCCCCTTGCCTCTCCGTAGCCAGAGCCGTGCGCGATCTATACGTGTACCTATGCCACGCACGTACCGTGTCGTTAACAAGCAGCTAACCAATGGCACCGGTTCGGTACCAATTCCAATTATAGACCGCACGAGTACATTCTACGTAGCTCTAGTAGTGTATAGAGCATCGGGGGAGAGAAGCATCCATATCTTCTTCTTTCCCCCCTTCTCCTGTTGTTGCTTCTTCTTCTTCTGCTTCTTCTTCTTCTTCTTCTTCTTCTTCTTCTTCTTCTCCTCCTTCTTCTTTTTCTTCTTCTTCTCTTTCTTTCCCCGTCTTATGCGTCCCTCGTTGTCCTCATCATCCTTCCGCTTTTTTCGTCGCTCGCCGATCGCGGAACCAATTATAATATCGGCGCCGAATAAATTGAAAACTCATGGACGCCGTGGCACGTGCGCGCTTGGAAAATTCGAGTGGGACGAGCTCGTCGGTTCGCTGAATTACCGTCGATACACGAGGTATTGAAGGGTGCGATACTCGCCACGATAATCGCGAGATATCTTGTAAGGGTACTCGCAAGGTCACAACACGCGACGGGGACAACATCGCCGCCACCGCCGCCGCCGCCGTCGTCGTCGTTGCGGTCGAGACGCGACGGAGCGTGAGACGGTGGTCGGGTGGCGCCACGCAATTGTCAATTAACATTTTTACCGCCGTATAAGAAAACACGAAGCTACACGAAGCCACGTACATACGTGACCACCGGCGGCCGGTCCACGTCGGGCTCGACAGGGTTCCGAGAGATCGCGAAGAGCGTTCAGCATTGTAGAGATAGAGACAACGAATGCCGGCACTCTCAGTAGTGCGAGCGAGCGAGCGAACGAGTGAATGCATTTATTCATACTCTAAAACGGTGATGTCAAACTCGTCAGGCGAGTTTTGTTAGCGTGGCATACATTTACAGGCGTTTGCAAATTTTACGTTTTACTAAATTTTCCATTCGAGAAAATTCGAGAACTCGCAAGAAGATCGCGAAAAATTCATGAAGAAGCACACGTCACATGTTCATATACGAACGTGCTATCTCGATACTCGAATCGAGATACTTAACAAGGTAGCTCCTCGATTTTCGCTCGTGAGAACCGACGGCTTTTCTGCCTCGGTTGTGTTAGCGGGAAACACGATTAGTACTGCCATTAACGTACATCCCATCCATTTAATTTTTCTCCGCAGGACTACTTACTCGAACCGCACCGGCCGACCGACCGACCGACCGACTGGACCGCGATCCGGAGCCTCTACGACGCAGTATCTTCAGATTAGCTGGACTAGATTAAATTCCACGACGCTCTAACGGCGCGAATAATATTCCGTTCGGAAAGGATCGTCGGCAGATATGTATAATTTGCGACATTGGTATTTCATAAATTTTTCACGCAGTAGCGATAGCAGCTTTCGCAAATTGGAAGAATATGAATGTGTACGTGTGTACATATGAGAGTTCATAATTACGAAATTATATAACACGTAAGTGATTCCGCGAGAACGCGTGGATTGACTGCGAAGAAAAAGATGCAGATGTGTGTTATTCTAGCGATGGGAAACTACGCGAGCGAGCATTTCGCACCGACTTTAATCCGTATTTAACGAATAAGAGTGGAATACAAACGGCGATTTGTTCTGCTTGATAGAATGTGTAGTGAAGGCAAACGAGCGGCTGTTCGTCACACGATATGCCTGAGGTACAGGATGAACATATGAATGTGGCATTTACGAGACACAAATATCGGGCAGTCGGACAGCCAGTCAACCGCAACATCGGCCGAGCTGGGCCGCTCGATAGCCGAGCTTAAACTAGCTTGCGAACAACCGGCAAGAAAACTTGCATACAATCGCGCAGCCATATCGCGATTCGCTTCTTTCTCGCGTCTTGTAGAAAAATACAGCAAAAGAAGCTCAGAAATAGATAGTAAAAGATAATTAACACTCACCCTATCTTGGTGATGAGCTTGCCGTGGACGTGGAGATACGAAGTAACGAATCGCTTATTCACCTGATAAACAAAAAAGATAAGAGCAATATGAGTATCGGGTGTCAAAGGGATAACGGATAAAATATCGTTTTATCAAACATGCTTGTATGTTAGTCACGCAGTTATGACAGCACATACGACGCACGTATGTCTCGACGAGAATTTTACGAATATTACACGTCAACGGACCGCGTGTCATTATCGCCAACCGCGAACAGACGCAGCAGCATTCGAAGGCTGTTAGACAAGTACGAGGTTACAAGGGAGGAATGCATACCTCGACACTCGTTAATTGCGATAACTCCTCCAAGTCGCTGTGGGAGAGCCTTGCTTCGTTGGCAGTAGCCGCGCTGGTCGTACGCCGCACCCGTCTACCATCGCCCGGATGAATCCACGTCTCTCGTCTGAGCCCGCCGCCGATGATGTTAGCGCCTTCTTTCTCCTTCATCCTCGCTCGCTCCTTCGACTCCCTTTCTTCCTTCCGCTTACGTTCGATAGACTCGTACTAAGAATATTTTGTTTACTAAAGACTGCACCTCTCTATACCGTGTATTTAAGTGACATTAAAAAGAAAAAAGAAAAAAAAAGAGAAAAAAAAAATTAAAGAGGAAACGGATGCGGTACATAGCATAATCTGGCAATTGTTGGAGACTGTACAGTGTCGGTGTATATATTACAATTTGCCGTTATATTTATGCACCCTTTCCGTTTCGCATCGCTGCTCATGTACAGGTGTAAGAAATACGAGCACTGCATAACGTTGCACGGAGCGTCCTGCGACCATCGGCCATGTCCCTGCCAATTACGAATTCACCGATGGCTATTTAGTTTCCGACGCGTGGCGTTAACCGCCGGACATTTAATGCGCACGATTGAGCTACTGCGAGAAAATCGATGGTTTCCTATTCAACCCGTTCAAGATTCTACTACCGTTGAAACAGGGATGCCAGTAGCAGTGCGACTCCGTTTGTATAGTCAGCTAGTCATACAAAGAGCGTCCATTGGACAGTATCAGTATTCCTCGTTTGTATAACAAGTTCCCGCATCTACGAGAAGTGCATGCTAACGAAATGTGCAGAGCTGTAGCGAAGATAAGAAAAGTTTACGACTTGGATTTACAGCGAAGCATTTCTGGAAACTTGGAGAAAACATTTGCTCCTGTATAAATAAGCGGTCTCAAAAATGTCGCAGGCATATCGTTAGCAGATATTGTGTACTTTTATCGATCTTATCGAAAGTATAACTTCAACAATACAATGCCCCTCCTTTCCCTAACCCCACCCTTCCACGTGTTACTACAATGTACATATCCTCTACTTGCATGACGTTCATAATCATTTAACGAAATTAACATTCGCGTGAATGAAGAAATTGCACCGAGAATGGTTACGTAGAAGTGTATATACTCAGATAATGAGAGACAGATATATGCAAGAATATTTTCCGACTGAACTAATGGATAATTGCATATGCAAAAGGCATATTATATATTAATTCGCCGCGCTTGCCACCGAGAGTTAAGAAAATGTAAAGTCATTTTTAAGTGCACAGATGAACAAATCAAGGCTCCAAAGCACGCAAAACAAAAATATAAAAGTGACGAGCAGTAAAATAATAAACGAATAAAATAAAGCCTTGACCAAATGAATGACGAAATGAATATATCTAGAGGATATCACACCAAGTATCAAAATTTACTTACATAATGTAGATACTGGCGGCAAAAGAAAATCAAAAGATTATTAACGTTAGTATAAATACAAACAGATTGGCGGTAAAGTTTTATAGTCTTTTACCTTCTTTCTGTTCTCATCAAAGAGCGCTATTAGACTTTCCCTGGCAGAATGGAAAGGATTTGATGACATGAGAGACCGCATGTAATAATACACAGCGTCCAGTTTCCGTCTCTGAAAATACATAAAGAAACATTGAGAAAAATCATGTAGAAATATATCCGTCAATTTACGTGTAATTTATAAATATACATACTGCATAATGTGCCAATAAGGCGAGCTGATTGTAGGGTCTGCCGTTTTTAGGATTGATCTGTTGCGCTTTCAAATACCACCTGCACAAAAAAATATTCAAATTAGACGAAATATTGAAATATTCATAAAAAGATCGTCATGATCATTCTATATACTTACTGTCTAGATTTTCCGTAATTGGTCGTCTCGTTTGCTTGTTCTTTGTACCTCGCCAAATCACCCAAAAATACGAAGATCTTCTGTGCACTAACCAAAGCCAATCCTAGAAGTCCCAGTCCCTTCGGTAAACTCGAGGACGCAAGAAACGTGTCCAACTTGAAGTCGTACGTAGTCTCGAGAGTGCTTAGCAAACTCTCCAGATAAGTAGTACCCTCGTCGATGATATTCAACATTATCTTCTTGTAATGTTCTCGTCCCTCCGTACTCTCTTTGGACATTGCTTTCCGCAACATCTCAATTAGATTGTAAAACAATATCTTCCAGAAATGTTGCTCGACGTTCTCCGCCTGACAGAACTTGATATCAGTCTCGAGCAATATCTTTAAGCTTTGCTGTAGGAAGTGTCGTATATATGAAACTCTGTCCCAACATGACGTAAAGCCGCCGGAACTTAATATCCATTGCAGTTCCAGATCGGCGCGCTCTATGTCCAAGAGAAGGCAGTGATTCTTCGCTGAATGAAAACTGCAGAGCAAAGTTAATGTATGTAGTAGCATATATCATACGGTTACATCTCATCATCATAGATAAATCATAAAATATGTCCACACACATACATATGTGATACTTACCTCGCTGAATACGGTTCGTACCACGCGGGTCTTATGTTTCCAAATTGATCGTTCATGTACGGCGCTGGCATACCATCCAATTGAGCACCTTGGAAAGAATGATGCGATGGTGTAATACCTACATTAGATTGAAATACTGGAACGCTCGAGACGTGCATCTCACTGTCCCTGAAAACAAGAATAAATCGTCGTTTATTAATTTCTGAAATAGCAAATTCTGATAAAAAATAAGAGAAGTCTATATTACCTCTGTATCGCCGCTCTACTGCCAGGTGAGATAATAACGATAGGTTTATGTGGGTTATTCGGATCAAATAATGTTCTTTGTTGTTGCTGCTGCTGCTGCTGCTGTTGTTGCTGTTGCTGTTGTTGCTGCCCAGCCCCTTGCTGAGACCCTGCAGTCGTCTGTTTGGGAGACGACTGGTTAGCGTCAGGCAAGATTAAAACGCCTGGTTGAGTATTGCTATATCCCGTCGGAGATGATCGATGAGTTGTTGAATTCGAATTCGCGTTTGAAAGCGGAGCAATATGAGAGGCAACTTTCGGAGTTTGTCTCCCATCGTCCGAGTCGCAAATTGATATCTTTCTTCCCGTCCTCCAATCTTCATCTAAGTATCTATCCGTTCTAAAATCAAATATTCGTAATATAAACTCCACGATATTCTTATCACGTTAAATTTTGTGCCTGTGTTTACTGATATATTCGTATTTCAAATAGTCGGAACATACCTGGGTCTGTGATCGTCAAAATTTCTATAACTGCGGTAATTCCTGTCTTTACTCGATTCTCGACTACGCTGGATAATATTACGTTGCCTCCTGTGGTCGTGTCGCCTACTATTATTATTATTGTTATTTTTTTGATTATTGTTATAGCTGTCATTTTCTCTGTTCTGCTGATTTTTCTGACGCTCACGGCTGTTGCCTCGCCCTTTGCTGCTACTGCTAAAATCATTTAAAACAAAGATTCTCACCAAACGATCTTACTGAACAAAGAAGCCTTTGACGATTCAAACCTCCGAAAGACAGGAAGAAATGATAATCCAGCCAATTCGCACTTACCGCTCGGCAGCGTGGTGCTTCTCACGCTTTTTTTTTTTACGTCGTTTGTGGCTCTCACCCACAGCCTGATTTCGCGACATGCTCACGCTCTCGCGTATACTCAGTATAGAGGAACTACGACTCAAGTATTCCGCCTCCATCTTTTCGTTCAATTCCACTTCTTCGCTCCAATCCTAAGTATCGAAATATGGTTTTATATTATATATGTTGCACGAACTTTCCGAGTATTGATTTATTAGTTGCTGTACTTACGAATGCACCGGTATCAGACGCAGTATTGGATGATGGATTAAAAGTTTCAACTTTCAACGAGCTAATGCTCATAGTTTGTTGATTACTCTGCTTGTCCAATGTCGAATTATGATCGTATGTATTTCCGGTTACTCTTTGCCTATTAATAAAAACAATATTATCGCGAATACAAGTGGAAAGTACGAAAGAAGCAAAAGAAACAACTGAATAATTACGTGTTGCAAGTACGATGTTGCGAATTGATTGGTGATGTCGCACCTCCTCTGCGATGGATCTCAGGTGACTTGTAACCTCTGTTCGAATTCGATTGTGAAGTTGCGGGCGATACGGATGACGGCGGCGGCATCATTACGCTATCGGCACGGCTTAAACTTTCCATGCTGGTGTACGTGCTGTTACTACCGCGACGATTGTAAGACCTGTTAAGATCATGAAAAGTTCGCATGTCCAACACTGACTTTCTATTCACATAAACTACACGAAAGAGTGCAGATATAGAAGCGGACAGAGTTCCTTGCATACCGGTTTATATATTCCTGACTAGGTGTGTGGGATCTGGAACTTGGCGCCGAATACTGTTCAGGAGTAACAGGTCTGAAAATACTACTCGCCGTAGCTTCTAGTTCCTCAGGTCTCAGTCTGCCTCTTCCTCTGCTTCTGGCTGGCACGGTATTCGCCCAGCTAGATTGCGGTGGTAGTGGTCCGGATGGCGGTAAGCTTTGCATTGTTTGCGAATGCTGCATCACCGATGGATAATTGTAACTGGATGAACCCTGTTGAAATCAATATCGTAAACATGATAGCCAAGTGATTGTATATTGATATTGTATACAAAATATCACTATGTCGGAATAAACGAATTTTTGCATTGGAGTGTTTACCTGAAAACGAGAGTTTACCTGAAATGTAATACTGCCACCGTTCCAAGAATCCTCTGTAGACGTTCCCGGATTGCTCGTGGGTAGAGCATACCCATTATCCGCGAGATACTTCTTTTGAAGACGTGGTGGTAAAAGTTCCAACTTCATATTTTTCGATAAACTGTCCTTCGCGTTATTCCGTTTGCCCGAAGGTGGCTTGCCTTGAAATTTATCGGAATGTCCAGTAGGTTCCACGCTACGAGTGTCTCTCGTACGGTTAAAATCATTCAACTGATTGTTTGCCGACAAAGGTTCTGAACCCTAAAAATATACAATTACAAAAAATATAAGATAAATATTTTTCTCAATGGTACGATGCATACGAATATGTTATAACTTCATGATCCATTTGATTCCATCAGATCGTTTCACTGTGCACTAACCTGTCTAACTTCTCGCAGATTATCCCTTCGATTCGCGCAGTTCTTAGAGGATATCGGTGAGTCGGATCGCCAACGTTCTTCATTCTCATTGGCATGGCGATGTCGACGATTACCCGAATATCGTTTACTATTATCATCTCTGACTCTACTTTCACTATCGTTATCACGACCGCTTGCGCGATTACGATCACTTTTATGACTACGGTTAGAATAAGAGTCGCGATCGTCGCTTTCTTCTCTCTCTCGTTCCCATGCACTATGTGTATGGGTGCTATGAGTGGGGGATCTAAAGAAATTTAATAATTATACTTAGCATAATGTAACAAAAACTATGATTACATCATTCTTTTGTATTAAAGAATGTTTTACCATTATTATTGTTTCATGTATTATATGCATAGATAGCAACGAGCATGCATTACCTGTTGGTCGCGTCTTGTTCAGCCAATGCTTCTTTCACTTTTTTCGGTACATACAACAGCTGCTCAGGTTTCCTATTTCTCCTCTTTGGATCACCTCCTCCTGCTCCTATGTTACTGATATTGTGACTGGTACTCAATGTCTGATCAATGTTACTGCTATTTCTATAATGGATGTGTGTATTATCCAATTTTTCGGTTACATCGTCAATCTGTGACAGAGGTGGACTGTCTTTTGCTTGATTAGATCTATTGGTTTGTGGCTGTCTCAGACGATATTGGACGGAGATTGATCTGGATTTGTCTTGCATGCCAATTTCGTTGTCGTATTCGTCGGCAGTGCTGCCGGACCTACTTGTTTTACGTAGGGGTCCGCTTCCTGGTCTATATAAAGCCTGAGATGCTCTATTTCCTCCGCCACGCATCCCTGCTAATCTGTCTTTCTCTTTAGAATTCATTGATTCTGAAAATTATTGTTACAATATCACTGCTGGAATAAGTTTTTAATAACTCCTTTTGAGCATAAATTTTTTCTACATATAATCACAAACATTTGAATATTTTACATATATTGTAATTGTTATGTTCTGTTAATGGCTGTGTTCAGATGTTCACTGCCAGTACTGAAAATATATGGTATGTGTCACATATACTATAGATTTTCAGCGCTGATGGTGAATATCAGAACACTGCCAATATCATATATAAAATTACCATCTCAAACATATTCATGTAATAACTTTAATAAGTAAACAAAGATTATATATTATATATGATATATATATGTACATACACACGCACACACGCACACGCACACACACGCACGCACGCACACGCACACACACGCGCACACACACGCGCACACACACGCACACACACACACACACACGTAGATATATATATATATATATATGTTTCTAATTGTATTTCTCTCTTGGTGTATTATTCTATAATACGATATACTAATTATTTCTCATATTTATTTCAATACTAATCAGTCACATATTTTACCTTGAGAGATCATGCTAAATTTAACACTTTAACTATATTTAAACTTCATTTAGATATGTAAATATAAATAAAACAATGTTATGATATCTTAGAAACATTTTCTGTGTTATATATCCAGGAAATTGGTTAATATTATATACAATATTGTATGCATAGATAAGAATGTTGACACAAAGGAAAAGATAAAAAACTAGTGAGCTCTTGTGCTTCACATGTCTAGATAATTTTAGATAAAATCGTGTATTTCTTAAAGGATGTAGGAAAATTAGAAATTTCGAATAGCAAAATATTAAGTTTTATAGAGGCACATGCAAGGAAGCGTTTGTGTTGATACTCTTGACAACACTAGAACGTGTTAGCTAAGCGTTTCTTTTCAGAAAAAAGAACGTTGTCTAATCAAGATCTTAAATAGTATCAGATTAACTTCGCAAAACATAATTTGTTATCTTTGGATTTAATAGTCGCAAGGACAAATGTAAAATAACGCGACATTGCGGTGCTCGCTGTGTTTTTTAGGTTAACATATTTAGAGAGGTTAACTTTGAGCACATCAGCCCAATCAAGTCGCGAGGAATGACCATAAATTCGGCTCGAAGTTAGGCGCGCGAAAATATCAGCGACAACGCGGCGTTGTTTCTTACAACAGAATCGCAATATGATAACGTTCTCATAAAATACCTTGTGAAAATCCTCCCCACTTTCTGCGTCCTTTGTCGCGGTTCGCCATATTGAAATGCAATCGTATCAAGATTTTTCCATGATGTGAAAAGGCAAGATGTAACGTTTCCGTAGATGCGCACTCCTTCGAAGCAACAGCGCACCCTTCGACCAATCAGCGATCCCGAATGCTGTCAAGTTCTAATCTATACATTTTAATTGCGGGTCTTATTTTCGTATTTTAAATTGAATGAATTCACATATTCCCATACCATATATAATAGATCTTGCATTTTCATTTTGCACCTGCATTTTTTGAAGAAAATTTTCGCTAGTCATGCTATCGTGCTGCTTCCATCGTATGTTACAACGTTATTTCCTAACTTTTTACGTGCCTTGTGGTCTTTTTTTACCGACATCCGCGAAAGAAGAAGAAAGATGTCGCTCCGTATTCCCATGTGAGGCATGAACTCGATCATCTATATGCACATTACCTATGCACATCTCTTCCTTTCGAAATCTTGTAACGATTTTCATAAATCGTTACGTATAACTGATAATAACAACAAATACTATACAGCTTATATGATAAAATATGATATGATAAATAAACGTGAATTCGATTATTTAATAAGATTAAGTATATATTTGGCCTTCTTTGCGCATATCATTCATGTAAATTTTATTCTTTCAAAATATCGTAGAAATTTTTACGAATCATCAAATATATTGATAAAATGTAAAAGTATATTATATAGTTTATAATATAACATAATATAGAGAGCAACAGATACCATAAATTAGATAATTATCCACACGATTCAGGACATTATGCAAACACGTCTGGATCTTGAATTCGCCAAACGGAAATGAACGATTGCAAAATGGCGCAAACCGAATGTAACCGAATTAAACCGGAAAGATCCGATTCGCTATAGTCCCCCTTTGTCCCCCGAGCTCCTATGCCCCCTGACCCATTTGACAGTATACGCTATGTTCCCAGTTCCATTATATTCAGATATAGTTTTAAGACCGTGGCGATAGCACGTCATTACCCTCTCCTATCTCATCAAAAGTGTAATCGCGCGATAATATGCTCAAATACAGTCCGTCCGCTTTATGTTTATGGATTGTGCTTTGTTATGCTTAAATCGACCCATCTTACAGTCGGTTTCTCAGTCGCTCTGATACATTCCTCGATGTGTAGAGATAACGTGAAATTATTAAAATAATTTTACGTACTCGAATACTGAATAAAAATTGAAGTTCATCAGCACTCTCGATATTGCAAGTATACATGACGAAATTTATAGTCGTTTTTTAATTTTTTTGTATGGAAACCAGTGAAGAATCTCAATCCCGTCATTTGTAGACAGCTATACTTCCCTCACAGCTGACGACTATTGTTATCGCAAGCTGCTGCGATAATGCGATTAACGGAGATGGGATTCAACGATCTCATATATTGGTGAGAATTCTAACTGCATTGAATGAATATTTGAAGATTTTAAATTATTTTCTATATAGTTCAAAATCTAATATTTAATCAATCAGTTTATGTTCTGTTGACCTTAATTTAGTTTAAATACTTTAATAATAAAGAAGAAATATAATAATATATAGAAAAATAGTCACACACTGCAATAATAATAATTAAAACAATTCTACCAGGTATCAGAAGAAAATAGGTACATATGATAAGCAGCAATGGGAGAGAACTATAGAACAACATATTCTCCGTGGACTCACACATATTCCTATGAGAACTGCAAAACTCAAGACAGAGTTAATTGATGTTGATCTTGTTCGTGGTATGTTATATAGATATTAATAGCCATTTATAGATACAGAATATTATTTTAGTGTTTCTTTGATAGGCATGTATATTCACCTATGATATCAATGTATATAGGATCTTCATTTCCAAAGGCCAAACCGAAGCATGGCTTGTCAACGGTAGCTTGCCTAGCATTTCAACGACTCTTGTTTCTTCCATTGTACAAAAAGTGGTGGATACAACAAACAAGTTATTGTATCTTCGTGCTTTTCTTATTGCTGTACAGCTTACAAGTGATCAATACCTTCCTGTATTACATTTATGCAAACAGGGAAAATGAGGCAGAAGTATGAAAAAGTAAAAGTTGATTTTCTAAAACTTGTGTTGTTGTTTATTGACTGTCATGTTTACTTGCAGATTGTCTCAATGTCAGAAGTATTAATACCTATTATCATGATGTTCATTCTATGCATTGTTCATTCCCACATTGTATCAACACATTCAGGTCCTACAATAACATCTAATCAATCCAGACAACGAATAACAAGACGTTCTCGACATGTCAGAGGTAGAAATGGAAAGCCAAGGCCCAGACTTAATTTACGTAAGTAAATGAAAAAGCATAAGAGCTATTTGTTTTTCATAATATATATATTTCTTTATTATAGGTACACATAAAGATTCCAAGTCTTCTCAAGATATGGCTTCCGACAAATCAAGTTTGGGAAATGAAGAAGTACTTACTGCAGTAAGATTTGCTAAGAAAGTTATGATAGAAAATACTTTGTCTGGCAATCAGCCTCAAGAACCTGTTACAATGGAAGCTAGTGCACAAATAGTATATGATAAAGAGTCGATAAGTACAACAGCAGAAAATTCCAATTCCACGAATGAAACCTCAGCTAGTCGTGAACAACCAGGTAAAAGTATTTTAAAAGATATATATTTTCATCATTTTTTTTCTAGTATCTTTATCTATCTAATATCTATCTTTGTGTGAAACAGGTGCTTTGCCAGAAGAACATGTAGCAAATATACATCAAGATGACGATGGATTTGAAAGTCTAAATGGTAATGTTTCTAGTGATAATGATAAAGTGATGGGGCGTGGAATGGTGCAAAGAAACAGATCACGAGAAAGAGTAGCACGTCAAGCTGAAAATCACAACCGTATGTCGTGGTTGGAAGATGGTGCTAGTCAACAAATTCCACTTCCACCAAAGCACTCAGGTTTGACTTACAAGTACACGCTTGTAACATAGCCTGTAGCCAGTTAACGCGCAATCTTACAAAATTAATTATAATTTTTTTTTATTTGCTACCGAATCCGCCACGATTGTACAGATTATCGATGTGCGATAAATATATGATTTTTCTTAAGTTTGAGAGCATATTCAGTGGATTTTCCGGTGGCTCATATAATACTTTATGAAAATATGATTGAAGGGTATTTTAATTCGTTTCTATTTGCATTCCGAACCGCTAACACGCTTTAATCTTTGTTGGAAAGGTAAAATGGAGTAATAGCTAAATCATCGTTTTCCACTTTCCACGCAGCACCCGATCCATTAAAAACAGATGGCAATTTTACGGATAGCACAAGTGGTATTCATATTGATGTAGTAAGTTACCATATGTCATTTACATATTTAGATCTAAAAATAAAGCTTTTTATTCTTACTTATTGCCTCTGTGTATTACTTCTTTAACGAGTTAACTTTCCTTTAAATATTTTCTTTATCAAGAGAAACTATCTAAAATATTCAAATTTAATGTATCTTATATTAATCTGTCGTTTTTATTAATCTTGTTAATTCAAGAATAAAGATGTGCCATCAAAGATACTGGGACTGAGAGAAGGACGGCAGCAGTGTGAAAGCGAAGAAGAAGGCGAGTGTGAAGAAGCTACTACACATCATCTCACAGAGGCAACAACATCTGCTACAGAATGGATGGGCGTTACAACCAACAGCGACGAATGCAGTTATAGGTGAGACTTGAACATATCGTTGTATCATCATTATATCCAAAAAACACAAAGGAATATCATTTTGCAATATTCTTTTTAGTATTCTTTAGTATTTAAAGTTGAGCGAATACAATTGTTGCTAAAACACAAATCGGTTGCAGCTCAGAGCTCGGGGAGTCCGACGTGCACAGTGATACTAATCTCAATTATACTGAATTCGTGGAGCACCCTTTCTCCTGGGAATTCGAGCTACCGCCGTCGATATTACTTAATTCCACTTGTACATCGTCTGATCGTGGTTAGTACGTCGATCACCAGACACATACTATACAGGGTAGTTAATTATAAGTTGCCAACCCGAAATGTGAAGGTAGTAGATTGGGTTAAGATAAACATAAAAGTCCCATACCGTTTTGCGAGATTCGCAATAATTATCGAGTTATTAATGACAGAAATCTGAGGAATGGGAGCGCGCCGACATAGATGATTGGAGAAGCGTTGCAGCTACTCAGGCCACAGCGCTGCCCACTCGACCTAGCAACTATTGGCGGCGTGCGGCGAGACGTAGGTCCGGCGAGATAAAACAACGAATAGCAGCGCATTGTCTTTCCCCTCGTCGCGCACCGGCAACAGTTGCTGGATCAACTGGGCCGCGCTGCGGCCTAAGCAGCTGCAACGCTTCTCCAATCATCTATGCCGGCGCGCTACCACTCCTCAGATTTCTGTCATTAATAACTCGATAATTATTGCGAATCTTATTGCGAATTATTGCAAAACGGTATGGGACTTTTATGTTTGTCTTAACCCAATCTACCTTCACACTTCGGGTTGGCAACTTATAGTCACCCACCCTGTATAATAAATGGTCGTAGATATGACAGTATTTAATTTGGATTATACTGTTTAGTTTCGTGTACTATTTGGGCACGGCGTGATATCAAGAAAGCCGAATTGTCAGTGCTAGATATTAGTTCATCGATCATTGCTAGAGTCGAATCAATGCCGGAAAGTATGAATTACTTTTATGGCGGTTTGATACTAAGCGTCGCGTTATGTCTAATACCGTCGATGAAACGACTAAGTGATCATATGGGGTCGGATAACGTCAGCAACGTATCCGTCAGTCTATTACCGAGTGACATGATTCAAGTGAATCTAGAAACGTACACTGATGTCTTGTGTAGAGTGATCGGTGTAGCATTTGGAAACACGTTTTGGTAAGAACGTAGTTTCGTTGAAATATTCGCGGATATATCAACGATTCTCTAAAACAATTATATCTTTTTCTCAGGGAACGTACAGTGGTACTTATTTCAACGTTCGAGCGATTCGTGCTGTCATGTTTCTTGTTCTTTTTGCTGGCAGTGGCGGAACGCACATATAAGCAGAGACTTCTGTACGCTAAGTTGTTTTCTCATTTAACGTCATCCAGACGTGCGCGAAAGTCTGATTTGCCGCATTTCCGATTGAATAAAGTTCGCAATATAAAGACATGGCTGAGCGTTAGATCCTATCTGAAAGTAAGAACACAAATATTAATTATTTATGAGCCTAGGAAATGAATTTGCATTACTTATGTTGCACATATTTCGGGTTGCAGCGGAGAGGTCCGCAACGGTCCGTAGATGTAATCGTATCAGCAGTATTTATTGTGACAATATTATTGCTATCATTCGTGAGCTTAGAATTGATTAAAGTAAGCATATCCAAAATGTATATATTGTGTGTATCTTCTATATATATTTCTTTTCTTGTAACAATGTAAATTACGCTTCAGGATCTCGAAAGTTTGCACTCACGATACAACGTTGAGGCCTTATTTTGGAGCTTCTCGCTTGGAATATTTATTTTACGTTTTATGACTCTAGGGACAAAGATTAACAAGAAATACAGAAATCTATCAGTTTTGATAACTGAACAAGTAAGGTTTATTACAATGAGTTTGTGCTTATAACATAGAAATTTTTTCATAACTCGATTATTTATTCTGATGTGGCTTTTAGATTAATTTGTACTTGCAAATAGAACAAAAGCCACATAAAAAGGAGGAACTTATGGTTGCAAATAGCGTACTGAAATTAGCGGCTGATTTAATAAAGGTATGTGCTTTTATCGAAAATTTTAATTTTAACAGTAGAAAAAGGAAATTGTGATTAAACTAAAGAAATGTTTTGCAGGAATTGGAGAGTCCGTTTAAAATCTCGGGGCTCTCAGCTAATCCGTATCTATATACCATCACTAAGGTAGTATTGTTGTCAGCATTGTCAGGAATACTTTCAGAGCTGCTCGGATTTAAACTTAAATTGCATAAAATAAAAATCAAGTAAAGCAATAATATACGAGACTCAGCGCGTATTAAGAGTTGCATGCTACTTTCTAGTTTTAGATCCTTTACCAAGTTGGAGCTTGATTTTTCTTCAGTGAGAATTGATATGATTACTTAGCGTTGATAATTTGAAATTATTTAACTTTAATAAAAATAAAAATAATTTGACGTTTTAAATTAAACTTTGCAATTATATGTGCAATATAAAGATTATGTCAAAAAAATTGATAAAACATTTCGTCAACATGTAATCAATGTAAACAATTAATAAAAATTGATAAAATCTAATTTATCTAATCAAATATATAAAAAATTTTATAAAAGCTGTGATACTTTTAGATAATTTATTGAATTACATATAAAATTAAATTATATATATTTTTTAAATATAATTGTATTACAAATTCAAAATGTAATTAGATATAGAATTTTCAATCAAGTTTTCATTGAAGGAAAATGGTTCTAAATTTGTCAAAGTATCTGAGAGAAACAACGCGCGACTTTGGGTTTTTATTACGCAACTACCTCGTTTATGTTGACAAATTATTAAAACTACACACACGGTATTAATCAAATATGGAATATATTTCATTAAATTAACTTCTTAATTGCCTAATTTTTAACAATAGAGAAATGATAGATTTAGTAATGAGTAGCAAGACAATATTGTTTACATATATATGCTACTGAAACACATCAATTAGCTTATATATAATTCTCTTCTTGAGTTGTAACATACTTTAGTCTTATTGCAATATTAGTAAATTATAATCTTCAATATTAAAAATTATAGAACAAAACTTTTGAGCTTGATGAGATATGTAAAATGTTAGAAATCTTTTAAATAGTGTACAGTGTAAATACTGAAAATTTATGATGACTGACCATGTAAGCTCGACAAGTTGTGCAAAAAATTAAATTACCTGTAGTAGTACTTTGTTGTTAATAAGAAATGTTTTATTAATGTCTACTCCAACGAGTATATTCGTTGATTTTTGCTATAAAGGAATGCAAATGTTGTTATGTGCAAACGTGTACTTTGACAGCGAGTAAGTTGTTGAAACTTTATTGGTCATTTCTTGATAAGCAATGCACTTGAAAACTACATGTGTAATTACATAGCTCAAGAATATACTTTGCGGCACGTGTAAATATTGTATGTATTGCAAAAAATGTATTTAAGAAAAATAGTACCTGTGCAATCACACAAGATCGAATATAAGTTATTTTTCAAGTATATCTAAACGTACCACAGTACATACACGAAATAAAAGCATTTAAGAAAACTTAATCTTTAATTAAGTGTGAAATATTATTTAACAATTAAATTATTTTTATCGAAAATTCGCTTATTTATTTTATCTATTTATGTATTTATGATTTAATATTTGATGTAAGTACCAAATATTAAATCAGCTTTTATTTACATAAAATATACTAAGAGCTATAAATCGTAGTAATTAGAACTGTATAATAGAGGAAGGGCTATATTAATTTTATTAGTTAAGATAAATATCCGAGATTATTTAAACGGAAGGAAAAAAATGTATACATGCAAAATCACCTCCACAGTAAATAATTGAATATAAATTATATCGTTAAGATACCGTTCCATAATTAACGATGAACGATGAAAAATGACAAGAAATTATTTAGTTCAATTAATATTTCCTTTCGGAATCTCCGTACAATTATCGCTTTGTGCACTTGAACTTTTCATTCGAAAAGTTTGATTTTCCTCGCCTCTTTTTGCCCTTTTGATTCAAATTTTTGTGTTAGACAGTCAATAATCGATCCTTCAGCAGCGATATTGATATCTCTTCTAAAATGACAATATGCACATCACCTCATACCACCTCCATCGTTCTGGTCACGCTTGCTGCGATTGGTCAACGGCGACTGCGTGGTGCGACGCGAGTATAGGCGAATAACCACGAGTACTTTCCGCTGAATACCGGCATGTAGCCGAACGACGGCGGCGTTGGCGAGCACTTTGCTCTCGGTTGTAGTCATTCTATCGCACGCACGTTGTCACGTCGCGCTATATCCCGCGTTGTATACAAGTATTTGTCAGGTGTCATATCTGACTACGTCACGTATCGGCTGCCACCGATCGTCGGTCGATACCTTCGCATCTCTCTCTTTCTCTCCCCTCTCTCTATATTTCTTTATTTCTCTTAACCTTCCATCTCTCTTCCATCTCTCGTCGCGAATCTGACAATCGTTTACGCGACCGCGACATTGGACCATTTCCGATCATTGACCATGGCCCCGGCCGTGGATTACTATGATGGCTTTCGCACCTTCTCCTGGCTCGCGGATTTCATAGGATTACCGATCGACCAGGTGAGAGAGATACACCCGCGAATTGTTCACCGCGATACCGGGAGTGGCGGACGCGTGCCGTTGTCCTCCGTGAGAGATTCCCGGGCGGGCGGCAACAGGGAGATATCGATCGCTGCGAGATCTCCCCGTCGACGACGCGCGCTTTTCCGCAACTGCATCCCTCAGTCAAATCAACTTGATTCGCATCATTGATCCGCGTGTCGTAGAATTTTGAATAGGAGTCATCGTCGCTCGTCTGTAAGGTCGCTTTTGCATCCGCGCCCGATGACGCGAAGAACGGGACGAAATGGCAAAACGATTTGTCGAATTTTCAGAATTTTCGGGAAATTGTTTCTCCAACGCGTCGATGATGATCGTGATGTGTCATGACTTTTCTTTCACATTTATCTTTTCTCTTTTTTCATAATGCACCTAATTCTCGAGTGGCCGTCGATTTGACTTATGTAACTTGTTTTTTATTTATGTCTTCGCAATTTTCGTCCTTAAAATACAGAATCCTAAAAAATTTTATTATTTTTCTACGATGTTAACATGCGTAACGTTCTACATTTAAATCTTCAATTGTAATGAATAAAATTTTAAATGACCAAACCACATGATTATTCTAGTATCCGCTACATTCAAATCTTTTCTTTCCAATTTTATTCATGAATGCATTCAGAATCTTATGTAAGGCATAAGCATTAATATTCGCTACCTATTTACGCATAAATTAAATAGCGGTTCAGAAAACAAGGCGCTTACTGAGCGATTAGTGATCATTAATCATCACTGTTAGATTCTTATATTCCAATAACATTGGCGAATTATTCAACCGTTGTGCAGCTATTGTGTTTTCTGAACGCAGCTCTTCTTTCTTTCGTTAGAAATAATAAACGAGGTTACGCTATATGACTTGCGAAGTGAGTGATGATGCAAAGTTTAAAATCGCGTCATGTATATGCAGCAAAATGAATATATCTCTGCGACGCGTCAGACCGCGACGATGAAATCACTCGTCGTCGTTACCGTCGTGGAGTATCTTTGAAAGCTTGTTATTAGGATAAATAACTATGGACAATCTTGAATTTCGTTAATTCCCGGTCGCTCAATATATAATATTTTCCCTCTGATAAACTTTCCAACTCGTACTACACTATCCGACGTCGAGGAAATTGAAAATCGAGAAATTTCTCGTTCGTCAGTGTATTATATATAAAAAAGGTAAAAAAAAGCGCCAAGGTACGCGCGTGTCTGTGTCTGTGCAAAAGACTTGTGAAAACACTTTGTAAAAAAAAAACATATTAATAACTATAATAAAAAAAACTTTTGTAAAAAAACTTTGTACAAAACCTGTAGAAAAAACCGTATTAATCAGTGTATTATATATAAAGCCTAAATATAAATAATTATTCTCTAATTCGCATTCTCTAAAAAGCATAATTGAAGCAACTTCGATATTTTTCGCGGAATCGCTTGGTAGTTTCTGTGGGAAATTTATCTATCTTGTTTTCGTTTCGCGCAATCAACGTCTTAGGGCTAATTTGATCGCAAATGATGTGACTTTGATATTTATATCGTACAAATTATTTCTTTTCACATTTCATAACTGCGTTTAGTTCAAATATTAACAATAATAACGTGCGTAGGTTTTCGTGAGATACATAAGAGATATTTTACGAAACGTTTGCTTCTTCAACACTGCTCATGCTTTTCTCTGGTTCCACTTACTATTAGCGAAATCTACGGCGCGGATCTCCTCGGTTTCATGTTACTCAATGACCTGTGCCGTAACAAAAACGAAAGAGAACGCTTTTACTAATATCTATTATTATTTCGCGACGGGCTAAAAATGGTTCCATTCATGCGATAATTTAAGGGCGCCGGGGATTTAAGTTTACCAGCGCGCACGTAATGGAATTCGAAAGAGGGCGCAACAGGTAATGAAGAGATTTATTTCTCGCCTCCTCGCCGTTGTGCATTGCGGTTTTTACGAACCGACGCTCGTTGTCGGGGCAAGAGACCGTCTCACTTCTTTTTTGTCTTGGACAAGAGAACATTATCTTTCTGCTGGCAAACACTAGTAATCACGCCATCGTAACTCTGTAACAAACGGTCGATTTCTTTTGCGTGGAGGACGGTCGCTCTTCGGACAAATGGTCGGCGCACGTGCAGAAAATACATGGTCGTTATTCCTATTTTTGTCGACGGGACGACACTAGTTTCGATGTACGTCGTCGACGAAACATACAGTGGCGTGCAAAAGTTTTGAGCCATACAATTATTATTATATATTCATTTCATAATGAGCACTAAAAACTTTACACATATATATAAACAAAATGTCTTATTACAAATTACAGTGCAAAAGTATTGCGCCAAAAAGTTTTCTTATGCATAAGGAAAATATATTATTGAAAAATAATAACAGAAAATGTTATCAACGTTTTTTTAAGCTTAATATTTTGTTGCCATGCCTTTAGAAGCAATCACTGCAGCACAACGGCGAGGCATTGATGCTATTAAATTAGAAATGCGATCTTGAGGTAAATTTTGCCATTGAGTTTGCAAATCTTGCTACAATTCAGCTTTATTGGACTGTTTCTTATTTCCTGTACGTAGTTTGAGTTCTTGCCACAAATGCTCAATAGGATTCAAGTTCGGCGATTGCGAGGGCCAGTCAAGAACTCGCATTTTTTTCATGATGAAAAATTCTTTTATTAGTTTTGATGAATGTTTGGGATCGTTATCTTGTTGGAAAATCCAATCACGTGGCATGTTTCGAGTTGCATATGGCAGCATATGCTGTGTCAATATATCTCGAGACATTATAGCGTCCATAGTACCTGTGATCTCAACCAATGGACCAACTCCATTATAAGAAAGTGATCCCCAAACCATCACGTTACCTCCACCATGTTTTACGGTAGGAATTTGATATCTTGAGTTATATCTTGTGTCTGTTGGACGTCGTATATACTTTCTACCGTCACTTCCGAATAACTGAAACCTTGACTCGTCAGAGAAAAGTATTTTTCGCCAATCAACTTCAGTCCAATGTTCAAATTTCCTTGCAAAATCTAATCGAGCTTTTTTATTTTTGCACTAATTAATAGTTTTTTTACACCAGCGCGTCCTAAAAGTCCTACTTCCTTTAGACGTCGAGATATTGTACTTCGACTAACATCAGCAAGATTTTCTTCTCGTAGTTCTTGAGAAATATCCATGGTAGTTTTTCTAACATCTGCTATCGACTTTCTTTTAATCATTTTATAGAATATTTCGCGCTTTGTAATTTTGCGAGGTCTACCATTTCGTGGTTTATCAGCTAGAGAGTTCGTCAACTTATATTTAGCAATAATCTTATTTATGGTACTTTTATCAATTAATAAGCAATTAGCAATTTCGCGAGAAACCTTTCCTTGTTGAGAAAGATTAATCACGGCTTCGTGTAACTGAAGGCTTGTATATTTCGGCATTGCGGTAGACAACAGACTGAACCTTAGTTAAAGCAAATATTTACGAAGAAGTTTCATAAGAAACGTAAACAAACCGGGCTCATACAGTCACAACAAGAATACGACTCAATACTTTTGAACACATGTAAATATTATATGACTAAATAAATAGAAACTATATAATTTCAAAATTTTGTAACTGTACTATTATTTGTAAGAATGTTATGTCAATTATTTTATATAATTAATTTTTAGAGCAAATCAATATATTGTCATGTATCTTAAAAAAACACTATGGCTCAAAACTTTTGCACGCCATTGTACGAGACGATCAGCTGTTTGTATTTACGTTATTTCTCTTTATCGTAACTCCTTTTCACAGTCTGCTTTTATGCTTCTATTCCGTCACGCGAGCACTCCTGGCTGCCGATGGTCGGCAAATAAAGTTATAAACAAGATAACGCAGCTCGTGCTTGCGCGGAACGATATATGTAAATTGCGATAAACATGGCAATAATTCTCTAACGAGTAAAAAATAAGAACAATTTTTCGCGAGCGACGAAAGACTCGATTTTGCACGTTAATATGTCAAAGGCACAACGGCAATGTTGTGCAGCCCAATTTAGCACGCTGAGCGCAATGTCTACCGGCGCAGGAGTCGATGACCTTGTTGCAACTCGGCTATCTCAGCGGCGTTCTAAAGCAGAATGAACCTAGTACCAGAGGTCACAAGTTAAAGCGCGTGTGCCGTTAGGATTGTACAAGAAAGACGTGATATTTCCGCGAAGCCAGCACCGTTGATTTTCTTGTTGCAATTCCATTTCGAAAGAACGCTTCCTTCTCCTGCCCCTTCGAGCTGAAGATCGTTGCGAGTATTATCTTATGCACTTACTATCTTATGCACGGAACGTGTAATTTAGATAGATCCCGTCATCTCGTCTTATTTCTCTTTTTCTATTTTTTTTCGTTTTCTTGGTCTTGATGCAGTTATCGGCATCGATATTATATGCACATTATGAAACTATATCTGATCGATATCAACAGATTCATTTATTCAGTTTTCTCTGTCATATATTTAATGAGCCTTCGCGGAAGCACTGATGGTAATCTTCAATGCCAACCACTTCAATCTGTTTTCTGAATCGGAAATCAAAATCTATAGAATCGGCTACCAAAATCAATCGATAAGCTCTATCCAGCCAATTTCCTCGATTGCACTGGTCTGGACTCATAAGGGAACCCGGAAATTTAAAAAATTATGAAACTTTGAGTGGAAGTAAAGTAGTTCATCCGTAATGCAAAACTATTTTTTGTTCGTGCGGAATTCCAGTCTGAGGGGGTGAAAACACCCTTTGAAAAAAAAATGATTTTCATTTTTAACATATATCTTTGAAAATACGAGACATATGCAAAAATAGTCTATATAAAAGTTGTAGTGTATTTCATACTCTTTGCAACTGTGTATTCAGATTTTGCAAAATTGTAAAATTTTTGAAACCCCCTCCACTCCCCTCCAATTTTGCGAAATCTGAATTGTAATTGCAAAGAATATGAAATATACTACAACTTTTATATAAACCATTTTTACATATGCTTCGTATTTAAAAAAAATAAAAATTTGTTTTCGAAGAGTAGTTTCATCCCCTCAGACTGGAATTCCACACGAACAAAAAATAATTTTGCATTACGAATGAACTACTTTACTTCCACACAAAGTTTCATGATTTTTTTAATTACCGGGTTCCCTATCTTTCTTTGTCAGTGACCATGCTGGACTTGATGACTTTGCGCTTATATCCGAGTTCTATAAATAATAATGTAGTTATATATGTGGTAAACCGTCTTAAGGCCATCACACACAAATGAACGTAAGCAGTAAAGAAACTGACTAATTACAATCAATTATTCTTGTAAGTTTTTAAGTGGCGTCTAAGTTTCGATTGGTCGATTTGCTTACTGTTTACGTCTTACTGCTTAAGTTCGTTTGTGCTTAAAGGCCATTACAAATTTACATTTTTATCAGACGATACGATTCAGCAAACTTCAAGCGATGACTTACAGTCCAAAAACCGGTAATTATGCAGAATAGTTCCTTTTTCGAATTTTGAGATTTTTTTGTTGCTATTGTGGTAAAAATTTTTGTTGTGACTCCAAAAGTAATAATGAATCGGGAGAGCCCGAAAAATATGCAACTTACATGTTTTTTTTAACAATTTGTGATAAGCTTGTCAAAAGGTTACCTCCAATTTCGATGAAAATAGACTAATATATGTTTTAATGGTAAATATGGGGTTAAGGGGACCCACTTCTGATGACCTTGAATTTTACATATATTATCAAGGACACCCTCCCGAGTAACATGCAAAAAGTTTTAGTCCGTGCTTACTGTTCGTTAAAAAGTTACTAACAAATGAAGTTAGTGATAAAAGTTTGCACCGAGCATGTGTACACACACACACACCGAAGGGGGCGTGCGGAGGGGCCTTCGACCCCCCATCCGCACCGCCCTCGAGGGTTAACGGGTGAAACTCGCTTCACGTGGAAAGTCGCAATAAGTCGCAAACTCACATGTGACTTTCCATATTTGTTACCAACCAAATCCGATTTCAGAATAAACTAATTGCCCTTGCTATACTTTTTGGCAAAACAAGTTTGATTATTTTTTTGGAAGGCGGGGGGAGGAGCCCCCCGTCATCATTTCGCCAACAATAATTAAAACATATATATTAGTCTTTTTTCATCAAAATTGGAGGTGCTGTAGCCTTTTGACAAGTTTACCACAAATTGTTAAATAAAATATGTTGGTTGCATACTTTTCGGGCTCCCCCGATTCATTATTACTTTTGGAGTCACAACAAAAATTTTTACCACAATAGCAACAAAAAAATCTCAAAATTCGAAAAAGTACCTATTCTGCATAATTACCCAAAAACCGATCAAAAATATATCATCTTTAGGATTTTATATAGCATAACTTCCTTTACAGTAAAGGAACTAGATTCAAATTTTTCACGAGTTGTTTATGAGTTATATTATTTGATTAAAAGTACTTTGTTCGGTAAGTTGTACCTGTTATCCTGTTATCAAAACATATTATGACCTATAAGAGTTATGACCTAAGAGCTTTGCATACAGGCTTTTGCATAACGCATAACACATAAGAGAATAAACCAATTAGTTTTCTTCATTTTCCTCCTCAGGACAAAAATGAAGAACTCTGATTAGTTGATTTTCTTATGCGTTTTGTATTATGCGTTATGCGGAAGTCTATGCTCTGGCCCATACACTTTAAACCAAGTTATGCTCAAACATCTTAAAGGTGATATATTTTTCGCTGGTATTGTATCTTATTTGAATATTAAACACATCGCTCTTAGTGGGGTCTTGTGGGTCAATCTCGCGATGAGAGCATATTATCAGTCGTTGAATTGCAAAATGCAAATGATGATTATACAAGCGAGACAATGCAAATGTATGTCGCTGAATCACTGTTGAATTATTTTCATTGGCATTAATTACATTCGATATATACGTATATTAATATATTACTCGTATATTAATACTCGTATATTAATATATAAAAATATCTATGTAGAAGAATCATTAAACATCGGTGAACTTTACCGATGTCGATAAGGATGACTGCATATTCCTCGTACTCAATCATACGACGATAATCTATTATAAATGTAGATTCTGCATGTTTATGCGCATACTCTTTGTTTTAGTAACAGAAGTGTTGATATAGGAAGAGATTTTACTCGAATCTGCCTCGATATCTCATGAGTCAGTTTTATTACTTTAATTGAACGAGATCGTAGGAAACAATCGACTCTGCATTTTATATTTTTGAGTTGTACATTAAAATATAGTATGTTTTACAGGATTATATTCAATGATGGAAGCTTATATGTTATCAGAAATAGTGTTCCTCCTTCTTCTTTGGCATCTATTGCACATGCATGCACGCGCATTACAGTACAGACGACGATAGAGATCTTAGTATTAATAAGTAACACAAATAGATCCGGATGATACATTTTTTTCTGAACGGGACATAGAGGCGTCATTTTCTTCAAATAGATCTTCTCTATTACGTCACCGCATTATCGTACTTTTCCATGCATCACTGATAACTCTCAAATTGTCGTCGTTTGTTCTTAGATGCGATGGAACAGCTACGCCATTCCGCACGCTCCCGATATTATATAACTGGCAATATTTTCACTATCGCTTCGAGGCAAGACACTTCCAATTTTCACTCGCTTTGAGTGAGATTCTACTTAGAAAAATTTAGAGTCTGCAAATGTGAATTTTTGTCTTAATGTCCCATCAAGAAGGTTGGGGATATCGATGAATCGGTTAAAGGAGAGAGCTAAAGTAGAAGCTCCTTACATAAGCATAGAAATGAGTAAAGAAAATGAACAAAAGGATAAAGGGATAATAAAGCATGCTCCCTTATTACTTCTACATATTGTCAAGTCGAAAGAGGTTCTTGTTCACAATCAAATATACTTAATAAATTCATCTTGTTTCATTTCCAGGTAAATTTCGTCTTGACGCAATTCACAGCGCTCATACTAGCCGGACTATTAAGAACGTCTTTGAGCCCCATCGCCACTACTCCAGCTGCCAGACATGTTTATGGCCTCACCATCGGCCTTGCTCTTGGATATTTCTGCTTTGGCAGGTAAGCCCGTGTTTTATTATACAAAAAAAAACATGCCATACGAAATTTTCAAACGCGAATGGCTTCGTGTGAAAAATGTGTGTTTCGTAATAGTACAAATTTTCCTGACATCATTTTTTGCATTTGTGTGAAACCTTATCTACCTTGTACTACTTCAGTACTGCAACAAGCGATCAACAAGCGTTATAAAATACACTCAATTTTGAGCTTTTGTCAGCGTCTTACATACGTTTGCACACAATTGATGATAAGATAAAATTAATTCCTTTCTTAATCATATTTACATCGAACTGTTGAATATAAGCTTGTTCCGATAAAAAATTCAATTACCAATATGTTTTGTAGGCAGGCTATCCATCTCGCTAGTCTTCCCGCGCTATGTTATATAGCGATGCGCACACAGAATCCTCGTCATATGCAGAGGTGAGGAGAAACTCAAGTGTGGGTGGATCGATATGCGTCACGAAACGAAAACACTACGTAAACACACAACGCTACATCAATCTTGCAGGCGTTCTGTAATTATAAGCCTGCAAGATCGAGAGTATTATAATCGTATACTGAATCGTTTTACTGAATCGTTTTACTGAAATCGCGTCGAGAAGATCGTGAATGATTTATTTGGAAAGATGTCAATTGAGTCAACTGAGATATTGCAAACGTTATTGAGATATTGCACGCCTCTTCGATAAAAACATGCTGATAAAACACGTTACGTGTTACGGGGCGCGCAATGTATTATTGATTACAGCAATCAGCCGATAGGTGTAAAGTGTACTCGATGGTCGTTTGCACATGTAATGAATTATACCTTGTCTGCTATCATATTTGCTTTACGAGTAAATCGTGAAGACAATAGCCATTTGAACTTGACTCGTCTATTTCAATGTGTTTCAGGGTCGTCCTCGCAATAGCGTTGATCTACTTATCGTGCATTCACTGTCACCGGCAAATCTACGATTACGGGTCGTATACGCTTGACATCACCGGTGCGTTCAACTCAACTCGATCAACTCAACGATCTCGCTCAGCTCAGTTCGCGTTTATTTTATCTTTCCTCCTTCAGAGCATGTTATCGGCGAGAAACAGAAAAGTCATTTGATTCATTCTGTAAATATTTCAATTTAAGTCGCAAACGATCGAGAAAGTATTTAAGTGGAAGGAATCATTAAGTTTATTACTCTATTGCCGTTTACATTCATATTATAGTGTATTGGATCTCGGTAAACAATCTAAACAATTGTTTTTATTATCTTGACTAAGAATATATGTATTTAGTTCGAAAGAAATAGTCATTTCAGAAAAAGAAAACGCGGAGTCTTGCTGTAAAATTCTAAATTATGTATTATGATTTATGCGCATCCAGAAATATCTTTAACAATGCTGTATCTGCAAGCAACAATCTGCGAATTTACATACGTGACTAATACCGAGATACTGTTTCTGAAATGGTAAGAAATACCTTTACGATATTATCACTTCTTTCTTATCGCACGATGACGTAAGTCTCACGCTTAAGCGCAATGCATTTATTTATTTGGTATACAAGTTAACCGCTGTACGAATGGATGCAACTTTTAAAGTCACGAACGAACAGATTCGTCCACCTAAATTGCTTCTGTCGATCATCGATGTCTGTACAGTTCCATATCCGCTGTTTCTTGTTTTCCTCACGAGCAGTGTTTTATTGTAAATCGAGTCACGTTCAACACACGATGCAGCACACTCACAATACTCGGCGATATGCATAATATCGATTATTGAGCGTCCGTTATGCACATGCCAATGCGCCTCATTTGCAAATCTTTCGGTGGTGCCGCGATAAGTTACCGCTGTTACTTCACAGTGTCCCTTTTGTAACATATATGGATGTCCTTTCAGGTCCTCTTATGGTTATAACGCAGAAAGTAACTAGTCTGGCGTTCAGCATTCACGACGGACTTACGCGGCGCGAGGAGGAGCTGACACCGATGCAGCGTCATCAGGCTGTACAGTAAGTGCACGTGCTCTTTTAAACATAGGCCTCATACGTGCGCGCTATGTTATTTATATCAAGCATAAAACAATATCAAGAATGTAAAGCGGAGCTCTCTCTGGTAGCCGGTTTTCAACCCCCTTTATCGTATACAAAATGTGTGAAAGATATATAAGCATGCGGTGAGTCTCTTTAAATGGATCAAGGAGCAATGCTCGTTCGACGTTGATATTGCAGAAAGATGCCGACCGCTCTGGAATACTTCAGCTACGTCTTTCACTTTCAAGCTCTGATGGCCGGCCCAGTGATATTCTATCGGGACTATATCGATTTTATACACGGACACCATATGCCCGGTGCACAATCTTTGGTTGTAAGGATCCTGACGTTCATTTTAATACCGATACTCGCGATCATGTGATCCTTCCATATATATCTCATATACGGAATCATCTCGGTAACCTTGAAATAATCATTTGCGCTATTATTTGGCGACGTGTTATCTCGCAAATCACGAGGTTGCCAATACAAATATAATATATAAATCAGCAAATACATAATGCTTGCGATATACATATAACAATGTGATACAATTCTTAATTTATACATACAAATCGATCATATATCTTTTCCGTTTTAAGAATAGAAACACAAAAATATGAAAAATGAAAGATTTCACATAAAAACATTTTTGTGGTTCGGAAAGTTACATGATAGCTAAAATTGTCGGATATATGTAAAACTTGCGTTTTCATATTTACAGGAAATTTTAATAGTTTAATAATAAATAACGTTCTCTATTCCAATGAAGAAGAAGATGGAAACTTTAACGTTAATAATATATTATTTAAGTTATATTAATCGATTCTATAAGTTATATCAGTTAATAATATAATAATAATTAATTTCAGGGCTTCTACGACAAAAAGAGTCAAGGGTCCGAAATCATATTAGAGCCATCTCCGACGCTAATCGTAATAAAGAAAATCATGGCGAGTTTAATATGCGCCGTTGTATTCATCACATTTATTCCTATCATCCCAATACAACGCGTGAAAGGTTCGCTCGAATCCATCCACAGTTCGAGGTTTGTAGTACTTACACATGCCTTCGAATAACAGTTAATCTCTCATTCTAGAGGACGAATTCCTGAGCAACACAACTGCCGTTTACAAAGTGTGGTATTTAATGTTAGCAACTATGCTTGTGCGTTTTAAATATTATTACGCTTGGATATTCGCCGACGCCATATGCAATAATTCCGGCTTCGGATTCAACGGATATGACGAGCACGGTAATGCGCGCTGGGATGCAGCATCCAATGTCGACGTTTACAAGTTCGAGGTATGATACGTTTGCTCATATGATAGACGAATCTATTAAGTTGTCTCCAGTTTTATATTTTTTTTACTTAATTAAGTACTTATCGTATGTACGTACGGTGTGTGCGTGTGCATGTGCGTGTGCGTGTGTGCGTGTGCGTGTGCGTGTGCGTGTGTGTATATATATATATATTTGATTCAATTTCCAGATGTCGCTCAATTTTAAGAGCAGCATTGAGCACTGGAACAAACGCACAAATCTGTGGTTGCGATTAGTAGTGTACGAGCGAGTCAGACACAACAAAATATTTTATACATATTTCTTGTCTGCTCTCTGGCACGGCTTTTATCCCGGTTATTATCTTACATTTGCAAGCGGAGCATTCTTTACCGTTGCAGCGCGTTCGGTTGGTATACATTTGAACAATATTTTGTTCCATTGACTGTAAACAAATTATCAACACCGTTGATTTTGAAGTATCACATATAACATTTCCATTTTGACACATAACAGGTTCGTCGTTACGTTCGGCCGTTATTCCTGGAGTCTGAACGAAAGCAGACTTTTTACGACATATTGACATTTATCGCTACGAGAGTTATAATGGCCTACACGACGTTCAGCTTTGTATTATTAGAATTCGTGCCAAGCATCAGAGTGTACCTGTATGTAATGATGGAATTTAATAACTGTTGATTAAGATACTCACGTCGAGAATGTGTTTTCGGCATCGCGTAATCAGATGCAAGCTTGCCGAAGAACATTCCTGTTATATGCTTATAATTAATATTCCTTTTTTTCGCATTTCCAGGTATTTGTACCTGTTCCCACATTTATTGGGTTTAATTGCGATAATTTTACTACCCCGCATGGGACTATTACGAAAAACGCACAAGCCGACCGCGAAAGCTGAGATCGACCACTCTGTAGCGGCCAGCAACGGAAACACGTACAAAACGATGTAGTTTCCGGCGCGACGTTGCCGCAACTTACGAAAGACAAATATTTTTTATGGACGTTTTTTATATATATATATATATACACACACACACATGCGCGCCCACACACACACACACACACACACACACACACACACACACACACATATACACATATATGAATGTATAAATGTACCTATATAATGATATTTCTTGTTACAACGCATTACAGATGTGAAAGTTTATCGATAACGTACGACACACGTGTTCGTGTAGAACATTATTATCGAAACCGATGTATCATTTTTATATGACAGATGAGACAAATTTTATAATTCGCCTAAATATATGGCCGTTTTATCTACGTCGATAGGTCTCTCTGTCAGACCTAATTCATCTGTTTTCTTCATATTCCGTCGTTACATCCTTCGAACCAACCAAATGAAAAGCATAAAGTCGAGGTTTCAGTAGAGAATACTTAACGGCGGAGAAGTTGAGGAGATAACAACACTGTACACTAATACTATAATACTAAAATCGTTAATCTCCAAAAGGATATTAGTGATTCTACAATATTGGAGCATTGCACAATAGCAACCGCGTGA
Organism: Harpegnathos saltator; assembly: GCF_003227715.2. Lineage (NCBI taxonomy): Eukaryota > Metazoa > Arthropoda > Insecta > Hymenoptera > Formicidae > Harpegnathos > Harpegnathos saltator. Next base: position 122,055 of record NW_020230012.1, read on the forward strand.
CTGACTGCACTGTTCAAATATAATTACTGACCGCGTCGAGTCAGTTAAATGGCTTTGTACGCACAGCTTTATTCGATCGCCACCTAATAGAATATCATGTTTGTAATCGGGTAAAGAGAAGCACTGGGACTGTCGGCGAACATGCGAAGCCCTACCGCACGAGCAACGGCCAGTATGCTCGACTGCTGCGAGAGAGCAGTCAGTTGAAGTTTCGTTATTCGAAGTGACCTTAACGGAAGAATACAACACGCAGGAATTTTGCGGAGTTGGTCTAACGGGCCATGGTAAAATCTGTCGATCATTATTTGAACGTTTAAAATTTCCTGTTTAGCAAAACCATTTTAGCGGATTATGTCAGAATCATGTAATCACACAAACGTCTGTATGGAATTGCGGAAGAAGTTGTCGATGACTCTAATGAGAGAGAATTCGCGTTTTTATATGAAATTTTTTATGTAAAAATGTATCAACGGTTTTGGTTAAATGATCTACAATACGTCGCGTGTTCCTGGAAGTAAATCCGATTTGCAATATCGATGATTTGCAGAAGCTCTTTACTTTGGTGAAGGTCGCCTATGTTATGTTGATCATCACCCTGCTGCTGATGCTATGGGCGTCCGTGGCGCGGATGCACGAGTTACCCGTCCAGTATCCGCCATGCTTCTTCAATCCGCTCTGCACCTGCTCGAAAGCCATACCGGATCTCGGCATAGTGGCGTGCTATAATGTGCCGATGCCGCGAATACCACAGCCGATTAACTCGTCGAAAGTGTTTATGCTGCAGCTGGAAAACAACGGACTCAGATTTCTACAACCGCAATATCTCATAAACACCGGTAGCAAACTGAGTTACAAAATTACGAAATAGGGAGTCTAAAGGACTTTGTTGTTTTCTCTTTCTTTCTTTTTTTTAAATTTAATTTGAAAACATTCTTTCCTGCTGATCTTTCATGTTAAAAAACTTGTGTTTCTTTTACGCTTTATTGCTATTGTTTTAAAATATGCATTTTTAGTTATTAAAAATATTTTTCACGTGTTACAACTTGTAATCATCCGTTCGAAGCTACAAGTAAATTGTGTCGCTAAAAATCTGTGATAGATGAATCATACCGTCATTTTGTATTCTAGGTCTCTACAAGCTACAGATCAAACATAATCCGCTAGCGGACATCCCAGACGAAGCCTTTCTAGGTCTCGAGCGATCGTTATGGGAACTCGACTTATCTTACAACCAGCTTGCCAGCGTACCGAGTAAATCGTTCAGACATTTACAAAAATTGCGATTACTCGAACTCACAGGTATTCGCTTTTCGCTCTTAATGAGTATCAGTCATCGATGGTCCTTTATAAAAGCATATTGCTAATGTTTATATCAATTAAAAATGTCTTATGTTATCTTAGGTAACAAGATATCGCGTATCGCTCCGGAAAATTGGCGTGGCTTGGAGAATTCTCTTCAGACTCTACGCTTGGGACGAAATGCAATCGAGAAACTGCCGGCCGATGCTTTCGCTGGCCTTACGTATCTAGAGATCCTCGATCTTCGGGAGAATAGCCTAAAGGAAATCGATCCATCCGTATTCCGAGATGGGATGGCACACCTCACGCACCTTTATCTGAACGACAACCAATTGACGCACGTGCCGTACGCTCAACTGTCCCTGCTGAAGCGCATGAAGGTCCTTGATCTCAGCTACAATAGGATTTCGAAGATGTTGCAGACCCAACGGGAGCCAGAAATCAAGGGCATACAGATGTCCTTGGATGTTCTGCAGCTGGATTACAATCAAATCGAGATGCTCACGTCTGGTGATTTCCAACACTTCTACAAAGTCAACCGCACGTATCTTAACGGCAACCCCTTAACGATAATTGAGGCATGTTTTTAATTAGTATAATTAAAGTATAAAAGTCATATAATTTATATCATTTGATCCAAAAGTTTAAAAAAACATTTGGAAAATATTCATAAGATTCATAAATATTTGTGACAAATTAAAATATATATAAAAATATATATATATAACACTTTACATATAGATATATATATATAACTTTATATATATAGATATATATCTATATATATATATATATATCTACATATTACTATTTTATATAACAATATACTAAATTGATAGTAACATATTTTCGTTTGCAATTAAAGGAAGGTACATTTAGAGACTCACGTATTCGCGAGTTATATTTGAGCGACTGCGACCTGCTGGAGATCAACTCGGCCAACTTCGCCGGCTTAGAGTCGACTCTCGAGTTGTTAGATGTCTCAGGCAATAATATCACCACGCTACCGAACCGTCTGTTTCAAGAATTTGATTTTTTGCGTACGCTCATCTTTCGCGAGAATCGCATCGACACCTTTTCGCCCGGTGAATAATACGCTTTTCGAAACCATGTTACAGACAGTTAATCGTGAACCAAGTGCTATTTTCATGTGTGCTTTCAGCTGAAGTGTTCAATGGTTTCCAATATTCCTTATACAATTTGGATCTTAGCGGCAAGCAGAACGGTATGATTTCTCTTCAAGATCTACGACAAATGAGAAATTTACGCTTCCTCTCGATCTCGCGAATGCCACAGGCCACTCTGTCGCCTAACGATTTTTTGGAGTTTGGTATGGACATTAAGGAGCTTAGGATAATTCATAGTAATTTGAACACTATCAAAAGCCACACTTTCATGCACGTACGTGGGATTAAGTACCTAGACTTCTCTGAGAATTCAATCTCGACGATAGACGATGAAGCGTTCTCGGAGGTAAATGCGTTTTACAACTCTTGCAATGTTTAATATCTGCAATTTTCAAACTTTTCATATTTTTGCACGTAGGTGGGTCACTCTCTTTTGACACTAAGAATGTCTCACGGTCTCTCTTCCACGATTTCCGAGATACCGAACCGACCGTTTAAGTCGCTGACAAACTTGCAACACCTCGACTTCAGCAACAACAAAATTCGCTCCTTACCAGCTACGTCGTTCCATTTCCTAAAGAGAATTAAGCGCATCGAGCTGCAAGATAACGAGATCGACAATATACCGAAGGGCACCTTCCAAGTGAGTCATTTATTCTCTTGAGAAGCGTGTTGCCTATTCAGAGAATTTTTTGTATTTCGTAGGGTGACATACATTCAACGCTGGAAGAAGTTAATTTCGCTTTCAATCAAGTGAAGAACCTACAAACTCACACGTTCGTCGATCTATCAGCTTTAATGACAATCAATTTGGAAGACAATGCTATTGAGAAAATTGAAAGACGAGCTTTCATGAATATGAACCGGCTTAAATACATCAATTTGCGCGGCAACAAGATTAGAGACATCACCGATGAAGCCTTCCAGGTAATCTGATACTTGAATATACGAGTAATATGCAGAGAGAGTCCTATAGAAGATACTAGAACGTTCAAATGTTCTTTCAATTATAAATTTTATAAAAAATTAAAAGCCAGATCTTTATCAAAATTTCTCTTATGTGTATATGTAGATATAATTTTTAATACATATATTTTTATTACATATATCGAAAAATTAAACCTAAAATTCTAAATGCATATATTTGTAATATTTCAGAATTTGCCGGATCTGGAGTTTCTCGACCTCGCGTACAACAATCTCAACGAGTTTGATTTTGCCTCCTTCGATCAAGTGGGTACATTGTCGTCGTTCAAAGTTAACGTTAGCCATAACGAGATTTCGAGATTGTGGATAAATAGCACTACTTTTACACCACCCACTGCTAGTGCGTTTCACATCTATCGTGCGTTCGCATTTGTTTCGTTTCGTTTTAACTAGATTTTCTCGAAGTCGCACAATCGTCTTAATCTCTACTTGCAGTTGGCGGCAACGTGCAGTCAAATATCAAAGTCCTGGATTTGAGTTACAATAACATATCTGACATCATGAAGTACTATTTCAAGCCAGTCGAATATTCGCTTACTCATCTGTACTTGTCGAACAATCAATTGAGAAACATCACCCAGGGTATCTTCGGCAACATGCCGCACCTACAGTGGCTCGATCTGAGGCATAACGATTTGTTCGAAGTGGACTTCGACTGTTTTAAGAACACGAAGAACCTGCAGGTGCTCCGTCTCTCTTGGAATGAGATCACGGACATCCCGGCGGAGGCTCTGAAACCCTTGAAGAAATTACGCATTGTTGACTTATCTCACAATAAGTTGAGGTCCTTGCCAGATAATATGTTCACCGACTCTAACATAGAGAGTCTCGATCTCTCGCACAATCAGTTTACGAGAATTCCCATCAAGAGCATGTCGCTCAACTCTGCCGCGAGTTTAGCAAACTTAGACATGTCTTGGAATATCTTGTCGGGAATCCACAATACTGACACGATATTCAGACTTAGAGTGAGTTAGATTTATTTCATGTTGACATGCATTTAAATCGACAATGTATTCTTTTCGGTAATTAACTATCTTGTTTAATAAATTTGACACATTAATAGGGTCTTGTATGGCTGGATTTATCGTATAATCGATTGGTCAGACTGGATGATGGTGTGTTCTCTGATCTACCATACTTGGCCCATCTCGATCTGAGTCACAACAAGCAACTTATCCTGGAAACTCGCGGAAGAACGTTCTACGGTTTGGAGGATACGCTCTTATATCTCAGTCTGAGCAACATTTCCCTCTTGAGCGTGAGTATTTGGTCAGTGACATGAAGAGTACTGTGAAACATCTTGTAATCGGGAACGTATAGGTTCCAGAGTTGCCATTGAGACGGCTGCAAACTTTATATTTGGCGCATAACGAGCTGGCTTCAATACCTGCGGAAATGTCGTCGAATCTAACATATCTTCACTATCTGGACTTAAGCTTCAACGATTTGACAGTGGTACCATTGATCACCCACTCGCTACCGGAATTGAAAACTTTTAACTTGGCGGACAATCCCATTACAGCTATCACGAATACGAGTTTCTTAGGTGTGGCTGACAGTCTGGAAGAGTTAGACATACGAAGACTCACTCTGTCAATCTTCGAGGTGAGAAAATCTTTATATTTTTAACGAATCTATAAGAACACTAGTCTAAGATACGATCTACGGTCAACTTTTGCAGACAGGTGCACTCTGCAAAGCTACTAAGCTTCGCAAATTACACATCACCGCCTACAACGGTATCAAGAACTTCAACTTTCCCACCATTCTGGAGTACAATCATGGCTTGAAGCATTTGCTTATTGACGTAAGTGTTACATATATAACTCCAAACCTTTATGTTCAACAAAAGTCTGCTTGACTAAAGTCGAGCGTGATTATTGCAGGTCCAGAACGACACCAATCTAGAGAAGGAAATGAGGGGAAAGTTGCCTTATAAATTATACAATATCACTCTGACTGGTCGAAATCTAAAGAATATACATCCGGAGATACTGCGCGTAAGTTTTCGTCTTTTCACAGCTTTTCCTTGTAAAATTTCAGACCTCTCACGAAATATGTGATTGATGATATGATATAATGAACATTACGAAGTGACGTTTCGCAATGGTTTTTCCAGGGCATGCGTAACCCGCATCTTCATTTCGGCCTGTACAACACCAGCGTAGCGACCGTACCTCAAGAGACTTTCAGCAATGCACAACGAGTGCGCAACATCACAGTGGAGATCCACGACAGCGACACTCGAACTCTGCATAATCCGTCGTCCGGCTATAAACCGGGAGTGCCGGGCGAACGGTTCCTCATGAAGCTCCGCTTAGCCGACAGTTACCTTAATTGCGATTGCGACGTCGGGTACGATAGACTTGATGAAATGCTTAAGATATTAGCGTTACTACAGAAGATTTGAGTTTTTCTTCCTTTCACTTCCACAGGTGGATCGAGGTGTGGCAAAGGAAGCATAGGCAATACCAAGAGGACCGATGTACCTCTTACGACAAATCCAAGAATATGGAGCACGAAGAAGATGACGAATTCAATTGCTGGGACAACGGTTGGGATGACGACCTGCGTGAGACATTCTGCATGAACAAGAACAATGTGTCATTATCAAATATGTTAAAAACTGAGCTAGAATGCGGATGGGGCGCGGCGAGCCACATTATCCTGTCGAACACTTTGACTCTACTAGTCCTTTCGATCTTAGTAGTTATCATCTATTAAGCGTACTTCATTCTTGTGACCTCACATATCCTCAAGTCAAATTGCGAATCTTATATCCAAGAGGGTGACGATTGTCGGAGATTTCTGTTGAATTATCATGCATGCTCATGTACTTGTACAAAGGAAGACTAATTTGAAATTAAAAGGATTTCTGTAAGGGTAACAACTGACGTGGTTTTATTCGTGCTTCACAATATGTCGTGATACAACAAACAAGCGTGTGAGTTCGTCCTCGACTAGTTTAATCGTTCGTCACGAGTTTCACAGCGATGCCGACTGCTAATTGTACGATCGGGAAAACGATGAAGCCAAGTATAAATAGAAGACAGACATGAACGCTGAGTAACTGCACGGCGAGTATCACAAATTTCACTGTTATTTGTCGCAGGTCCTTGGTTCTTCGTATGTTAAGCACTTTGTCCAACACGAATCTCAGTATGAAAGAAAACATCTAGAAATTGCGTCACGCTATTTTCTTGTTTGTTTAGTGTAGCCTGAGAGAATTAGAGAGCATTCTTTACAATAATCACCTGAATAACAGGCACGATGTTAATAAACACATACAACAAAGCCCACAAAGATCGTGCTGTGGCCTGAGCCATCACTGTAATTAAAGTAGCAAATGAATATTCAGTTCGTGGCGTGCCACAGGATTCCTGATAGTTAGCCAAGAATTCTCGACAGTCAGAGAGAACGCCTCGTTCGGTTTTCCCCTCCTGGGGTTCGTCCTCTTTAAGGATAACGTCTACGAGAAAGTAGAACTTCATTACGTTGAATTATATTTGATATAATACATCGGGTACTTTGCTTCTATGGGTATATTTCCGTTTTCATTTATTTTTGATAATTTTATATTTACCCGAGGCACGACTAGATTTTTCACAAATTGAAACGCTGGGAGGATTTTTATATTTCCACGAGACGTGTTCGAGTCGTTGAGTTGTATTATTCGCTGATGTTGACGATTCTATTGTACTTCGTTTGTTACATATTACTCTGTATTTCCAGATATCCGATTTCTCTCGAGCCTCAATTGATGCAGTCGAGATTCCTTCTGTGCTACTTGTACCGATCGATTTGGGCGATGAATTCGTTAATTTTATAAAGTATTTTTGGTCTCTATTGGTGTATCCCGGCTCGTCCAAAATCTGATATATTAAATGTATGATATATAATTTATTTTTATTAATTACGATATACTATATCATCCATAATTAATTTAATTTGATTTTTTATCTAATGTGCTCATCTTTCTGACATTACTTTGCTAAACATGCGAAAATTATCCATTCGTTGAATTCGTTCATATTTAAAAATAGGATTATCAGTTTCACTCGTTTTGGAAGTTGTTGTGACGTTGATAGTTTGCTTTTTTTCGGTATGCATACTAGCGAAATCTTTATAAAGAAATTATTCAAAACGTTTAATTTGCATAGAAAAATTACTGTACCTCGCAACAACGAAAGACGAATGATTTATCAAGCTTGCAAAACTGTCAAGTTCATCATTTCTGTTAATCCTGAATGTAGCGTATTCTCACGAGAAACGCGAAGTTACTGCGAAATCTTTTAATTATAACTCATTGCGCTTTTTATAGTGTTACCATTAAATATGGGGAAATATAATTAAAATAAACACATGGTACTTATATATACATTTAATACTAAATAATAAATTTTTGAATTTATGAATTTTTGAATTTATGAATTTATGAATTTTTGAATTTATGAATTTATGAATTTTTGAATTTTTAAATTATTTCATATAAATAAATTACGTTATCAAGAGGCACGGTAATGTCTATTATACACGAAACTGCGAGTTGAAACGAGGTGAGATATTATTATCTCAGCAATGACTGAACCAATCGGCGTTTTTTTAGTCCCAATCGATTCACCCTTAAAAAATAAAAAGAAAAGTGTCCTAGTGTTTTTTGTGTACATTGTCTTCAAGTATATACAGAGAGAAGCCTGAGAGCGGGCATGGCTGCATTTACAGTGTTATGGAAAAGTTGGCTGATTCGCAGCGCCAACTGGGTCCATTTTTCATGGACATGAATTACTAAGCCAATGTCCACGATTTGTCGGTACTATTCCGTGCTATGTCCATAATTATTTGGTTCTGTTCTGTGCTATGTTCACGAGCGAGCTAGATTAGTTAGATAAAAACGAAGAATCGGTCTTCGTCTCACCACCAGCGAATAGACAATCGCGACGAAGCGAGCCAGCAGCGATGTATCGTAAGGCAGACGTCGCCGTCCCCCCTTTCACCCCCTTGTTTTTCTTTCCACATTGTTTTATATTCATAATTCGGGAAGAAAATAATTTCGAGAGTTCGGACGATTTCTAGCAATGACACGACAGAGATAACACGCGGCCACATTAATTTGTCATGACTTTTATATTACTTATAATTACATAAACGCCCATATATGCAAATTATAGATAATTATTGCGCGTATGTTTTAATATTGTACAATATGGTATATAATAACAACTTCATTTCTTGCAGTAATTTTTCAGGGATTTTCAGGGATAGTTCAAGGAAGATACCATAATAATTTGGTGGTTATATATATATTGTCAACGAGGCAATATATTTGTTCTTGTAAAATTGTATTCCGCCTGATTCGCTGCGATATTTGGTACAGCTGACGATTTAATTATGTATAATAAATTGTTGACGGCCTGTTTGTAAGATCTAACTCTGTAGAGATCTCGGAAATAGTTGTAGGAAGATGCTATAACAAGTTCATATATTTCACAACGTCAACAAGGCAAAATATTGCTTCTTGTAAAATGGTATTCCACCTGACTCGCTGCAACTACTGGTACGGCTGATACTTTATTTATATATTATAAATTTTGGACGGCCGGATTGTAAAATCTGGCTGTGTAAGGTCCTCAGGGATAGTTGAAGGAAGATGCTGTAACAGTTTAGCAATTATACGTATCGTTAACGAGGCGAAATTTTGCATCTCGAAAAATAATTTTTGGAGTGATTCGCAGCGGTGCTTGGTACGGCGGACTCATTTATTTTTCATAAACTTTAGACGGCCAGATTGCAAAATCTGGCCCTGTAAGGACCTCGATAATAGTTCACAGAATATTCCATATCAATTTGGCAGTTACATATATCGTCAACGAGGCCGAATATCTCTTCTTGTGAAATTGTATTCGCGTGATCTTCCTTGATGCTTGGTGCATCTTTATTTATTTGTGATAAAAGTTAGACGACCTGATTGCGAAATCTGGCTTTGTATAGACCTCGGAAATAAATCGAGAAATATGTTGTAACAATTTGGTGGTAATATATGAGTGCAACGAGGCAAAATATCTTTTCTTGTAACATGGTATTTCGCGGGACTCGCTGCGATGTTTCGTATGACGCTTGCTTTATTAAAATATTATAAATTTTTGACGGCTGGATTGCAAAATCTGGCTCTGTAGATTTCTCGGGGTTAGTTCAAAGAAGATGCTATAACAATTTGGCGGTTAAATATATCGTCAACGAGATGAAATTTTGCATCTCCTACAATCATTTCTCAACTGATTCGCTCTAACGCCTGGTACGACGGATGTCTTTATTTATATATTATAAACTTTTGACGACCAGATTGCAAAATCCGGCTTTGTACCGATATCAGAAATAGTACGAAGAAGATGCTGCAACAATTTGATAATAATACGTATCGTCAAAGAGACGAAATATTGCATCTCGTAAAATGATATTTCGAATGCCTCGCAGTGATGCTTGGTACGGCGGACGCTTCATTTATTTTTCATAAATTATGGACGGCTGGATTGCAAAATCTGGCTCTGTAGGGACTTCGATAATAGTTCAAGGAATATTCCATATTAATTTAATGGTTACATATATCGTCAACGTGACAAAATATCTTATGTTTTAAAGTGGAAGCTGGAAGGTATTCATACACATACACACGGCAGTACTTATGTACTGCTCATATATACGCTAATGCTAATGCATTGCTCGCGCGAACTCAAGGCAGGAAGGTTAAAGCCAGCGGCACACGGTGCTTGTTTTCGTGCTGAATTGCTTGCTGGATGAAAATACTGCGTTCTGATTGGTATATTTTCGAAGATGGATGGAAATGCACCAATCAGAATGCAATATTTTCATCCAGCAAGCAATCCAGCACGAAAACAAGCACCGTGTGCCGCTGGCTTTAGATAATATAGACTGCATTATAGTGCAACTGGGCTACACTTTCCGTATTATCTACACTTACAAATTTTGCCACGCATACATCATATTTTCTTATTAGACATACATGGACATCTTCCTTATATTAGTATCTAGGGTCGTATAGAGCCCGATTTTGCATTCAGGTTCTTGAAAATTTGTAAAGCCAGCGGCACACGGTGCTTGTCTTCATGCTGGATTACTTGCTGAATGAAAATACTGCGTTCTGATTGATGCATTTCCATCCATCTTCGGAAATACACCAATCAGAACGCAGTATTTTCATCCAGCAAGCAATCCAGCACGAAAACAAGCACCGTGTGCCGCTGGCTTAATAAATGAAAATATAGGTTCGTGCTGCACCGCGGGATGAACGTTCATTCAAATTATTTAATCGATTTTTATTTCGACTTTTTTTCCAAAAAAGCACTCTGTACGACCCTGCAGACGTTTCTTCTGATTGCAAATATCATACATATAAGGTGATTCTCTTCATATTTTGTTCATAATTTGCAATATAATTTTGCCTAGTTCGCGGGTCTCCGCAAGAGATCTCTAGTAGGCTCCTGTAGACCCCTAAATGGCAATTTTAGCGCTCTACTGATTTCTATTTCAGTGTTTTTAGCAGCTTATGCGTTAGGAGAATGGCGTATGGGTACACCCTTCTACCTAAAGCCATATACCGGACTGAACTGAACTGAGCTTATGCATTAAGGAGGTTACGTGGTAAAACACTGAAAAAATTTGTGGCATAGTAACGTGACTAAATATTTGCCAAAATGGTAATAAAATTTTTAATATTTTTGAAATAATTATAATTGAATAACCTTCTAGATATATATATATCTGGTTTATATTAATTTTCTGAATATAAATTCTATTTCTTAAATAAAAATGGCAAAATCGTTGGATGTTATATATTTGAAAACTTTCATCAAAAGAGAGTTAAAGAAGATTTTAAATAAATTTAAAATAATGAATGAATGTATTAAAGATAACTTTTATTATTAAATGCAAGAAATCCTAGAGTTTGTTCAATTGGATAAAGTTAAATATTATAGGCTGCTTCTCAAAGATAATAAATAAAGATATTTGTGGAATTTCTATAATATATTTTATAGACATGAAGAAAGATATTTATAGTTGAGAAAATTTTTTATGTTCATGTTTAACAATTAAAATCTGTTTCAGACGATCGGAAAAAACAATAAGATGCTGCAGCATATAAATTATAGAGTCAGAATCATCCTTCAAGACTCTAGAACATTTATAGGCACCTTTAAAGCTTTTGATAAACATATGAATTTAATTCTCGGCGACTGTGAGGAATTCCGTAAAATCAAACCGAAAAATACCAAACAACCAGAAAGGGAAGAGAAACGTGTATTAGGATTTGTTCTCCTACGTGGTGAGAATATAGTTTCGTTAACGGTAGAGGGTCCACCACCACCTGAAGAAGGATTGCCTAGAGTGCCAATCCCTGGAGCTGCACCAGGGCCTGGTATGGCTCGTGCTGCAGGCAGAGGTATGCCAGCAAGTGTTGCAGGTGTTCCTGCTGGTCTTCAAGGACCTGTCAGAGGCGTTGGGGGACCATCCCAACAAATTATGACTCCAGGTAGTAGAGGCCAAGTATCTGCACCACCACAGATTCATCCAGGTGGTCCTCCACGTATGCCAGTGGGTGGACCACCGCCAGGAATGATGGGACCACCAGCAGGAATGATGGGTATGAATTTTCTTATTCAATATAAATATTTAATTCTTTTGGATCTACTTCTCTTTTTTATCTTCTCTTTTCTCTACTTTTATTTGATGCTTTGATATATCAGCATTATTATGCTGCTTAAAACAATTAAAAGTTCATATTGAATAAATAATTTTGTCAAATAATTCTATGAAGTTCGAATGAGGAATAAAAATAAATGAACTAAGATGAATTACAAGAAAAATATTGAATTTGTTTAAAAATACCTATTAAATGATATGGCATTTGATGAGGTGGCACTCTAATTATTTTGAGCAATATATCAGAGAATAATTATGATTACTTCTTTACTGTTGTCAGATACATAATCATATCATATAATTTCATTAAATAATAATTAAATATCTCACAGGTATGCCACCTGGAATGCCACCTCTAGCACGTGGTGGTCCACAGATGCCACCTGGAATGAGAGGCCCACCTCCAGGTTTGATGCGTGGTGGTCCTCCTCCTCGTCCATATTAATGGATGTTACTTTTCAATATCTAAACACATTTTATAATATAAACTCATTCAAGAGAACAATATATAAAAGAAATTCTTTGTATTAAAATTCAATATCATCAGTCTGTGCATAAGTCTTCTCAATGATGCTAATAAATATCAATTAATAATTGGGAATGTGTGAAAAATCAACAAATATCTATTTTACTCAAGCTTAAATACCTTTATTATTTTCCTAATTAATCATAAATATCAGTACGTCTGTACATATGTTGCACCAATATAATAATGTGTATAGAATCTTTCAGACTTACTGCATCAGTTTTTATATATCTACAGATTTTTGTCCAGATTGACCGGATGTCATATCTTTTTAATTTTTCTATATTCAACATCATATCTAAGTAATAAAGATTCAAATTGAAATTATATTAAAATAATCTTTTTGAATTTAATCAAGATAATTTAATTTATTACAGTATTCACTATTGTTCGAAAATTCATCGTGAAAAGAACAGTACTAAAATTTCACAGATGGAAGGTATGGTATATTCAAGACGATCGATACAATATATTTAATATATTCGGTTTAACAGATGATCAATGATCCAGCTGATTTATTGAGGTGAAAACCACGATCGCACGTAATAGCTGCATACAAATTACAGCGATTTAGGCGAAAATCCTGTAGACACACGATTACAGTAAAAAATCTGAGTAACAGAGCACCGCAATATTGCGAATCGAAGGGCAGTGTCACTTCTCGCTTATGAAAAAATATATTCTTTTCCTGTTAAATCTAATTATGCTCTTTAATGAAGAACAGATTGCTGGCTCTCGCTCTATACGAGCAAGTTTTATTTAAAAAGAGAGCAAGAAACGCGCACAGTACCTACAACGATAAAATAACTAAAACTATCGTCGAGTCTCTATTGACACTTACACTTCATTAATGGCGATAGAGTGGGAAGGTATTGCAATATATATGTATATATGTATATGTGTATCTATGGTGTGTATATACATATACACATATACATGATTTACATGATCACATATGATCACATGCATCTATGCAGATTCACCTACATCCACTCTAAAACGTACATTCTCACAGTAGCCCAAGTTCTTCAGTGTATTTACAAAGTATTTACAATGCCGCTACGACAGTTAATAAGTATGAGCAAGTGACAGATTCATAGAACCAAAATTCTAGTACTTAACACCATAATATCACATTTACAGAAACGTTTAGTCTTACACATCTTCAAATGTTACGTTATTCATGGGTAAAATACGAAACAATTTTTGAATGTGCGTAAGACACGTCCGGTTATTTCTTCTCTCGCTGTGCAACGTATGAAATATCTTTGCTCGCGTCGCGTTCTATAACGTTACACGTAGCTGTGAGACTCCTGATTTGATATGTAATTAAAAGACAAATCTCGGAATCGGAAAGCTACGCGAAATGCTGAATAGAAGCTGCCTGCTATTTGTCCGCGAAATATACGAGAAACATTCAAAATGTAAATTGGCAATGGGACAGTGTCATATATTTAGCACTAAATGCATCTCGATATAATTCCAACTCGCAGTTCTCTTTTAAACTAATAGGAAGGAAAGTCACGATAAAGTAGAATCAAAAAGGTTGACTTAGGAACGATCAGTAATTTGCGTGGCGAGTTGATATCACGAAAAAAAAAAAATTAATGAGTGAATGCGCGCCGTGCGTGTCATGGTTATTCCTCTTTTCACGAGAATATAATTTATATAAGAACGGCAGATCACGATTTGGCACTTACATAGTACTAGCGTCAATCAGTATGATTGAATTTTGGTGTCGAAACCTCATTTTTACAAATGATCAAATCGCCTCGTTCGTGCTACGCTAGGAAATAATAACTGAGACATCAGGATCGCGAAGTCATTTCGATTTCTTTTGAAATTATCGAGTGTTCCAAGGAGCAAACGTAGGCGTGTGTGTATGTGTGTAAACTTCGTTAAAATAAACATATATAAATAGAAACGTACGCATTTATATTTATATTTACGTAAAATAGATGTATCAGTACGCTTTCGAGACGAAAGTATCAGCCTTGTCGCCGTACGACGACGATTTACGACGTACGTAACGTCGACACCTCTTAGTCGTTACGAGTCGTCGTGCTCGTCCACGTGGTTTATGGTTTCCGTCTCCAGGTGTTGGAAACTCTCCAAATTCGCACTCGTCGATTCTAACATCGCATCGAACATGTCCATGTCCTTACTGGATTTTTGTGTCCGACTATCGTTTTCAGCATCATCTGCGTAGAAAAAACGCATCCTTTAAACCTCAGAATGATATTCGCGACATAGAGTTAGGATATAGGACATTAGAACTCGAAATGTTTGAAATAACAGTAAGATCCACAAATCGGAATTTTAATCTGAATGAAGAGAATTCTTAGCCTCTTATAAGTTATAGCTAAAATCAGTTATAAGATGCAAGTTTACATGCAGTATACCTTGTTTATTGACAAGTTGTGTCGATTTGACAAGTATTTCCTCAACTTGCGGCACTTCCGCGGTATCTAGCGAATTTATTACTTCAGAATTCACGCTTACGTTAACATCTTCATCCTTGCTACAAGAGAAAGATTAGCTGTTACATCCGCGTACAGTAATTTTACTGCCCCACGTATCGCTATTGCTGTAAACTGACCTATACTGTTTTCTCTCCGTCGTAGAAATGATGATAGAGTCCGTCTTAGGAGACGATTCCCTGTCGATCGCATTTGCGTCACTATTGGATTCTTCCGTTAGAAGGCGCGTATATCTGCTTTGTATCACAGTCTTAGGTTCCGTATTAAGAACGCCGGACGAGTCGAGGCATTGTGAGAGAATCTTTTTCTTCTCGAAGACGTCCTTCCGCAGATTGAACACAATCGTGTTTCCAGACTGTAAAACGCGGTTGTCAGTAGATGTTGCAGACATGGTGAGTTGAACGATCGTCGTGAAGCTAGAGCCATACCTTTATATTCGTTTTCACGGATTCTGCATTCGGTGGGTGTGCGATCGGTAGCGTGGTCGTTGTTTGATCTCCGTTCACAGAGACGTGATGTGGTGAAACACTAACCGAGCTTGCATTATGTTGGCTTGCAACACATAGATTTTTCCCTCCCATTATTACTTTTCCTAATACCTCCTGAAACATTATAATGTCATCAGTATGATGATACTTCGACTTTTATTAGTTGTACTACTCGGGCTCTGATTCGCCCAGCCAACAAACATGTGTCACGAATACCGATCTATCAGAATACCTTGCCTGCATGCGATAATGTTACACCCTTTGCATGACCCTTCTGGATAACGATCACATTAGTTTTAGCAGTTAATTTAGTGTTAGAATGATGAGGTATATTTACAGCTTTTGTAGAATTTATCGTGACACTCTGAAAAATGCATACAATATGTATATATGTATGTAGATAAATAGATGATGTACACACAGTAAAATATTTTCTTATATATTATTTCCAAAATTTCCTCATCATGATGATCCTTTAGGATTGTTTAGTTTGCATCATGCAGATTTTTAATGAAACGAATGATTAATGGACAGTTTTTAACATTTACCATTTTGGCAGTAGACTGCGGACTGAAAGTCGCATTTTGTTCAGATGACCACTTTTTATAAGTTAATAATGGAGTAGCTTGCTTAACTTGAGGTGGCCCTGGGCCGCTCGACACTGTAGTGCCTGGATGCACAGCCATAATTCGATGTGTATTGCCTAAAAAATTGATAAATTCTGGGTAATCTATACTCCTCAAAATACGTTAGAAAATTCTGTCAAAAGCATTTACTTTTCATCAACAACGTGAATAAATGTTTCTGATGCTTACTCGATATAACTGATTTAGACATTATGGGCTTTGTATTTGTATTGGTGTGTATGACCGGTGGCACTCGCTTTATGCAAGACAGACTTGAGCTTGTCTCAGATTTCTGAGTTTTCTGCATATCACCTGCAATCCAAAGAAGTTTTAATGCTGGAAATATGCGCAGCAATCCACTATTGGCATATCATATATGTATATATCTATATATTTTATTTTTCATAAAACTAGGTTTGATTAAAATTTTACATATACGTACTTGCGTTATCCTGAGATCGTGCGTCTGCATTTTCTACCTGCAACTTGTTTAACGTCGTGTTTGACGCACCGTCATTTGACGTAATCGGCGTCACATTTGTACTAAGTTTATTCTGCGCGAAGCTTACTATCGTCTTAGGCTTGTTGGCGTTGCTTGTGCACATTGCGGGAATTATTGTACTAGTATGTTTGTTTATTGGAACTAAGGGTCGACCGACTGTGCTTCCCGACGTTTCGCTCTCCTTAGAACCTGTTCGAGTAACAGGGAATTCGATGCATATTCATCAAGACATAAATGTATGTAAACGGAAAGAACCACCAACCTGAGATCTCGACGGTTAATGGAATTAATTTAACATTTTGATAATGAGTGGTTGCCTGCGGCTCTTGAACATCATTCTCGAACGTAGTTTTATCTGTAACAGCGTGGTTCAACGTCTCTAATGAGTCCGATGATACCACCAGAACTTTACTCGGCAGTGCTGGTAACGGGGAAGGAGATTTACGTTTTCTGAAAATTTTCAACTTGGGCGCTTCGGTAACTTTTTCGTCCGTATCTTTATTATCTAACACCTCATTTTCGTTCGAATTTGAATTCTGCAAATTATACAAGTTATATTATCGATATGTACGAAAATGCTTTGATAAGTATTAAGTCATAAAAGATTGCAGTTCCTTGTATTTTTACATACTTCCTGTAAAGTTTTGCTGTTCTCGAGTTCGTTTTCAAGGTTACATAATTTTGTATCAGATTTTTTTATCAGAGTAACAGATAAGTTTTCCTCTGTTTTTACTTCAGGTTGAGATTCAATTTCAATAGCTGTCAACACAAATATATGTATAATTGCCACATGAAATAGATTGTTTTTTCTTATAACTATTATAATTATCACTTTAAAGAACCTGTGAGGTTTTCGAACTGTCCAGAAGTAACATGTCTATCAGGACTTTTTGCATTTGCGACTGCAGTAGCAAGAGATAAACTATTTGCTAGTGTTGTGAATACCGACCGTCCTTTTAATCTTGGCAACAGAGGAATAGTCCGGCGACCTTCAATAGTCCAATCTGTACCAGTATTTGGACCATTAAGTCTACATTAAAATAATTTTAAATTATTCATTAAATGAACAAAATTTACTGTACATATGTATGCATGTATATGCAGTCTGGCAATAATATTATATCATCATTATGATCAATTTTTTTCTTATACATATGTGTAATTATTTTTTATTCCTATAAGTTTTGAAATCAATCTGAATATTATGCACAACACATACTGTTCAGCAATTGTTGCTAGCTTTTCATCATTCACAGCTCTTCGTACTTCAGCACGATGCCTCTCATTGGAAATATTTAACATTTTAGCAATTTCCTGTAACAACTTCTGTTTGTCACTGGTAAAAGGGCCTTGGGCACGTAGAACAGAAACTATACTTCCATAAGCATCTAATTCTGCAATATAGAGAAAACCATATATATCAGAATATATCATATAAAAAATATCAATTAAAATAATTACCTATAAATATTGTCAATATATTTGCATAAGATATATCTAAATATCCATAAAATCCATATTGTCCGAAGAATAAATCTTTTTTTGGTACTTATAATATTCACAATTGTCTATTTAAAAAATATAAGCTTGAAAAATATACTTTTAACTTGAAAAATATAAGTATTTGACTTATATCATGTAACACAATAACTATATACACATAATTTCATGACATATTTGTTAAATTTGTTTTAATTTAACTTTAGGTATACTCAAAGTATCATATATATCTAAAATATTTTAAGAAAAAATTTAATTTATCTCATTTTAACCGTTATATTCTCATACAAGCATAAAAATATAAGCATACAAGTGTTGAATATGTATCTTTACCTCAATTCAAACAAGATTTTCTGTTTTTGAATTTTATGCATGTAACATAAAGTTGCAACATGATTGCAGTTTGGTATTAGCAAAATGACGACAACCTCGTTTTTAGGCTAGAAGTATAGTGTAGGAATATGAAACCTAGAACTACATCTTTACCCCCAAATTAGCATCATCACCTTTAATATTAGATGCAACTGTCTAATGTCAAGTATTATTCATTCGAAAAAGGCGGCGATCAGCATGAAGTTGTTCAAAGACAGACAGTGGTTTAATACGAAGTGAAAGATAAAAATGCGACTTCCGTACAATGTGATCTACTATTAACAAGTGTATGTTCTCGAATTTCTATCAAATTCGGATTTTGTTTCGGGAGAAACATAGAGCAGAGAAATTTGATCTTTTCGTTACGTTACAGACGATATGTGGGAAAATCTGGCACTAATTTATACAAGAATAATTTTTGTGATAATTTTTATATGAATGTTCATATAAATTAGCAAAGCGTTTGGAACCGTGAAGTCGTTCGGCAAGCTCTATACGCTAACAAAGCGAGCGCAATTACTCGGGCCACATAACCTTACCGAGGTATCGCAAACACTTTCTGCACTCATCACGAGTCATCTCCAACCGCATTGGCCACATGATTCTACAACTTCTCGTTAGCCGGCTTATTTCACTCCAAGAAGACGACGAAATCGACAGAGCGTGTCAGCCGCATCTTCGTCAACCCTCGATGACAGTCGAGCAAGTTGACGATGAAAGTATCGTGCTAGTTACTATATTATTATTATTATTATTTGTATGGTTCTCTTTCTCTCTCTCTCTTTCTCTCTCACTTCTTGGTCATTTCAACGTTGGTAGCGTCGCCAACCTAAGGCTGCTTCCCCATGCAGCGTAAAAAGCGTATGCGTAAACCGCGTCAGCCAATCAATTGTCTCAGCTGTTATACGCAAATCATAGTTGAGATGAATGATTGGGCTGCGTTCCGTTTCACGCATCGAGCGCATCGATCGCAACCAATGCATTGCGCGCATTGATATCGTTCCGTTTTCGTTAATGCGCCTATGTGCTTTTGGAAACAGAACGACTTTTGATGCGTTTGATGTGAAAGGAAAAATGGATGCTACCATGGTCACAATGGACATCGGGACATTGACAACAATAGCCTTATTTTCATTAGTGAATGATGACAACAGAATTAGCAGCAGTAGTAGCAGTAGTAGTAGTGAGTCTATATTTTATCAAGAAATCTTGATCTGTAGAAAAATATTCACACACATGCATTAATTTAAAAATACAATTGAATTGTTTCTAAAACTTTAAAATTTCAATTTTACCTTTCGATGCTCTTAACGCGATCTCTTTTTCGAGAAACATAGTGATCATTTCGTTATCCACTAATACGAGGAATTTAACTTTGTCGACTTTGTCCATTGTACGTATCTGTGATTATCTGTATGTTTAAAATAAAAAAAATATCGGTACGTTAAATATATCAGTCGTCATGTCACGTTGTCAGTATTTAAATAGGGTTATATAAAAGATTATAAATACTAATCTGCGCATGCTCGCATCAACTGCTTCTAGTCCGAGCTATAGTAGCTGATGCGCGCTTAATGCGATAGAGGTGGGGGGATTCTAGGGAATTCTATACGCCACCATGCACGCATTAGCTGAAACGGTTCTCGATGCAGTTAATGCGCTCGATGCGTGAAACGGAACGGACCCTTGGTTGTCGCAAGTTACACGTACGCATTTTACGCTCCATTTGAAAGAGGCTTGACTAATGTTAAAGTACGAGGCTTGAAGTAATATTAAAAAGTCAGTCTTGAATAAATTAAATTTTCGTACTTACAAGAAGCCCTGAGAAGTCTGGAGATAATTCAAGAGTAATGACAATTAACTCGAGAACTGTTACGAATATCAAAAATGCTATAGTACATTTATATTTATTTTAATCCAGGCTATATCTCCACGAGCTCTGTAAAAATTATTCTGCAACACCCTGTACCCAGTGAGAAATGACTCGTCGACGTTGAAATGATGTTGAATTGATATCAATTTGAACTTTCTGACATCGATTCGACGTCGTTTCGACATCGATCGACGAATTATTTCTTACTCGGATGTACAGGGTCCCAGTAAACATACATGTCTAAAAGATGTCTAAAAGATTTCTTTAAAATATCTTTTAGACTTTTATGTCTAAAAGATGTCTTAAAGAAATCTTTTAGACGTCTTTTAGACATGTATGTTTACTGGGGTGTCTTATAACAATTGTTGCAGAGTTCGTGGAGATATAGGCTGGATTAAAATAAATATTAAAGTCCCACCCCATTTTGTGATATTTGTAACATTTATCGTTGTTATTTATTTATTTATTTATGTGCGTTTTTATGTGTTTATGTGCATTTTTCTGCGTTGTGCGTTTGTGTGCATTTTTCTGCATTTCTGTGCATTTCTGTGCGTTTTTGTGTGTTTATGTGCGTTCTGTGCGTTTTTGTGTTTTTCTGCGTTTATGTACGTTTTTATGCATTTTACTATGTTTTTTTATTACGTTTTACTATGTATTTGTTTATGTGCGTTCTGCGTGCTTTTGTCCATTTTTATGCGTCCTATTATTTAATATTTTCTTTTGCAATGTCACATTCAATGACACATTCAATGTTCACATAAATATTAAATATTAGATAACTATTAACATTTTCTAGAGTAAAAATGCCTGTACACTCGTGAACTAAAAGGTATGTGCACCGATTTTTTGTTGACTTCGGAACGCGCTCCAACTTGAGGAGAAAGACAACCATTGCTTCATACGTCAGCGCTGTCACTTATTACGAGAACAGAAGGATGGCATATACGAATGTCAAATAAGTAGTGATTGTGGCGTAGACACAAATGTCTTGGAGACTTTGAGTTATAATTGAAGAAATGAAGAAAACAAATAGTGATTGTGAAGAAAAGTGGCAAAAGGCTTCATAAAATTTGTAAAACAGCATATTAAAGGAGAATATTAATTGTCTAATAATATATTTGAGCGAATATCTTCGAAACCATGAGAGATAAAAAAAAAGTTTCAAATAAAAGTTTAATGATAATTAACGTTCTTAAAGACAGTATAATCAAATTTTGCAATAATTTGATATTTTGCAAAATACCCTCACCCCTATTAATTTTGCAAAATTAAAAAATTTTTTAGGATAAAAATTAAAGAAAATGTCACGCCAAATTCAATCATGTATAACAAAGCTGGTTTCCGAAATGCCATTTTTGGAAAATAATCCGTAAACAACTCGCTATGGTGATATTTTGCAAAATATCAAATTGTTACAAAATTTGATTATACCATTTTCAAGAACGTTAATTACGATTAAACTTACCTCAAACAATTTTTTATCTTTCACGGTTTCGAAGATATTCCCCCAAAACCAAATATAGCGAATTACCTTTCAGGGGATGTTTTACTCCTTAAAAGTAAGATTAGGCATATATAAAAAAGTACTTTTACAAGTGTCTTTTACAAGTAAATCTATTCTAATAAATCTTTGTGTCATTCACCGATTTTGTGGGAACTACCTCTTATATTTACAAGAATGAGTAATTAATTCGTTGCATTTAAGCTCAAGTTATTACAGATGTTTTTAAAATCTAAGGAAATGATAAGGGATTTTCATGTCGCTGAAAACAAATCCGATGTAAAAATTGTAGAATTAAAAATGACGGAGCCAATATGGCGACCTGATTAAGCAAAACAATTTTATCTCGCTTTTTGCCGAGCCCAGGAATAACCGACGAGGAGAATCTATTCTCATTCTGTTTTTCTCGTATTTCTTTTATTTTCTTTTTTATTTTTTTTATTATTCTTTTGTACTTTTTTATTGTTTCCATTTTTATTTTTTTCACATGTGTTACTAATGTCTTCTATTTCTTTGCAACGACGTCATTTTTCACACCTCGTTTATGTTAATTTCTTTATATTTGTATTCTTTGCAGAAATATTTAAAAAAGAGTAATTTTATAATATATATATATATATGTGTGTGTGTACAAATTTCTTTACCTCTCTTCCTTCACTGATTATCATTTTCACTTTTTTTCCAGAACGCAGTGCTTGAACCACGAGCACTGTTCTTCTTTTCTTTACTTTAAGAGTATTATGCTTGAACCACGAGCACCATTCTTCCTCATTTTCCACAGAACGATAGTGCTTGAACCACGAGCACCGTTCTTCATTTCTTTACTTTAAAAGTGTTGTGCTTGAACCACGAGCACCATTCTTCCTCATTTTCCAAAGAACGATAGTGCTTGAACCACGAGCACCGTTCTTCATTTCTTTACTTTAAGAGTGTTGTACTTGAACCACGAGCACCATTCTTCCTCATTTTCCAAAGAACGATAGTGCTTGAACCACGAGCACCGTTCGCCTCTTTATTCTTCAAAACTTAACCACATCCCTTCCATCTACTCTATTATATTAGGTGTACAAATGAATAATCCAAATTATTTTAAGCAGTTATGAAATCAATTTTAAATTGAATAAATTTTCCCGCTCTTTTGTGATTATGCAATGTTGACATATAGCTATTAAAAAGAATTCAATTGAGGCGTCTGTTAAAAAGTTATCATAATCCAGGCACGTTCGACCTGGCTGTTTTCAAATCAGTTCCATCACAATTCTCGGTCCCGAGAATAAAATCTGAAATAAAGGGAAATATATTTGAAGTTAAATTCAACACTAGCGAGAATACTATTACCTTTAAACCTAACAGTAGCCTACCTCCAAACGTAACAGATTCTAATAATAAAGATTTGGGCAAGAATAGCGCTGATCCGAAGTAAACCAACAAATCTAGACATTGCATGTTCTATGCTTGTCCAGGACGTAATACCCATAGACGTATAATAAATAGACTGCGCGTTCAGCGGAGGGGGCGTTCTATATTCGAAAGAGACAACATGCTTTCGTTGGGCAATCTATCGCTTTCTAACGATGTGTTATGGGAGTAAACCAGTCTTCCGTGACAGGGGAAACAGAAATAGGAGAATATAGAGAAAGGAGAATTGTGAAAGGCAAAGAGAAGAAAATACGTCTGATATAAATACACGCATATGGAAAAATGACGATTTTGTATGGAAAAATGATGAATATAGACATATGACGATGGGTATAATTACATACCGGTGGAAAATAATCTGTTTGTCACTTTTATATGCATTACTGTGGCATATACAACAATATAGACTCATTGTGTTACGATTATACTTTTTGTGTTATAATTATACTATTATGAGTAAATACGTTTTATAATCTTTAATGTCAATCGTCTTGTTTACATACGCTTTATTTCACGAAAAGAAGGAGAACCGGAGACATAACACTCCACTCTAAACAGGCGGAGAGGCCAAATACCCCACCACGCATCGTTAGAAAGAGACATACTGCTCTACGAAAGCATGCTACCTCTTTCTAATATTGAACATGTGCAAACAAAGGAAACGTTGCGAATGCGCAGTCTATATATTATCCGTAAAAAACTTACCTTATTTTAAAATACCTTATTTAAAATAAGGTTAAAAAAGCGCCAAGTGCACGTGACCCGTACCAATAACCTTTTTTAAAAAAAATTCTACAAAAAAAGTATTTCCTACAAAATATCTGATATCAAATAAGTTAAGCCAAGTGCTAATATATATACACAATTAAAAATATATTTAATTTTATCTTTTTTTAATAACAAAATAAAATATTCTAAAAGATATTAAAAAATGATTCTTAAAATTTAATTATATTTTTATATAATTTAATTTAACAATTCTAAAAAAACAAAAATATATCATAATAAATAAATAAAAAAAATAAAATTAATTTAAAAATATATTTATAAAATAACAAATAATGAAAATATAAATATAAGAAAATTAATTAAAAATTAAAATAAATTTAAAATATTAAATATACATTTTCGACAATTTTAAAACTTTTTAAATAACAAAAAGTTACAATAGATAATAAAATTGAGAACTACAAGAAAGCACTTGGCGTGCCCAAAAAATAAACGTCCGGAAGGAACGGAACTTTACAAGTGCGCGTTTTGCGTGTATTTGTACATGTGATTGTGTGTACGTACATACGTCTGTGTGTTGTGTATGTATGTATGTGTGTGCGTGCATGCATGCGTATGTGAACTTGACATTGATGAAATTAATAAATTACACACACACACACACATATATATATATATATATATATATATATATAATTTGAGATAATGAAATTAAAACATATATATAAGAGAGACATATATATATATATTGTTAAATCAATAAATAACATATATGTTGTGTTGTGAAGGAACATCCGACGATGGATTTTCTTAATATGAAATTTACACTTTTCATCTTTGGCAAATAACTCAGTAACGAGAGCATTTAGGGCAAAAATAAATTTTATTTCCGTATATATTATGTAATAAGCTCCTGTTGATTTGATTGCGCCTACTTAAAACTTGATCTGACCAACCGTTACAGAGCTACAGCTATTTGGTTATTTCCTAACTCAAGCTGTCGCGCTCATTTGCTCGCTTCGCGTGCACTTGGCGCGAGACACTACCGTATCTCTTGATTGCGCTCATTTGCTCGCTTCGTGTGCACTTGGTGCGAGACACTACCGTGTCTCTTGATATGTCTATGGTAACACCACTCTCCACTAATTCAGCGATAAAAAAGACCCAAGATTCGACTATGAATACCGGCCATAGTTTGTGTAACACATACTATAGATTTTCAGTGCTGGTAGTGAATATCAGAACGCAGCCCCAATAAGTAAATAGGACCAGTATTCATAGTCGGATCTTATATTTAAGACTGTCTTAAGTTTATCTTCAGATGCTGTACAAATCATTTCATTGGCTATGAAGTACCTGAAAGTGAACTTAAAACGAGTGATCTTAAATAAAGTGATCTTAAATAAGACCTGACTATGGCTGCGTTCCGATATTCACTGTCAGCACTAAAAATCTATAGTATACGTGACGCAAACTATGTATTTTCAGTACTGGCAGTGAATATCGGAACGCAGCCTATGAATACCGGCCTAGGTGCGTACTAGTCAATATAATGAACACAACCAATAATATTATTCAAGTTTAACCTAACCTAATTAATAATTTGATTGGCTGTGTCTAATTGTATTATGTCGAATTGGGATGCCTCCGATATATAAGTATCTTATCATAAAAATATCGATAAGAATTATTGTTTGGGCAACTTTTAATTTGGAGTTTCAATGTATATGAAAATATTCAGAGGTAATTTATTTACTTGGAGGAAGTTTTATTTCCACATATACAAAATAAGAAATATTTACATAGATTTACATAATATTACATAATATTTACATAATATTTACATAGATATGAAATAAATTTGTTTTTAGATAAGAATTGACTGTTATATAAAATAGGTATATAAAATAAATAAATGCGAATCAATATTATAACAGTCACTTATATGTTTTGTTTTTATACTCGCGAATGCAACTAATCTGTTTGTGTATTTTAGAATCTTGAAAATGGATTTACACACTGATGTTAAAAAGGCGACATCGCTTCCTTCCGCAAATAATGCAAAGTTCTTTCGGCTGACAAGTTCGAGTCAAGCCGAGAAAGATCGAAAAATGAATGAAAAAAAAGTGAAAACACCACAGAATTTAATAGTATGTATGTTAATATATATGCAGAATGTATTGAAATTTTGAATCATAATTGGTATAATAATTATATTAGTAATAGTATATTTAATTATAATCTTTATAATTATTTATTCCTAGTTACTTGAAGATAATACAGATAACAGTACTAGGGAAAATGACATAAATAATGAAATAAAACCTGCTTTTGACAAACATGGAATTTCAGCTGCTATTAAAGAAGTAAGTTGATAATTTTGTACTTCAGAAGATAGAACATAAACTAGTTAATGATTTGATCAAATACATTTAATTCGATACAACATTTAATCGATTATATTAAAAGAAAAGCTTAATAAAGATTTAATTTATGAAAAAATATATGACAAAGGAATGCGTGTTTCCTAATACTTTCCATATATAATTTTATATATTCATTCTATATATTATACTTTTATATATATACACATATAAAAACTAAATAAATTTTTAATGTACAGATAAATGGCGGCTTAGATTTATCTAATAAACATTGGGAAAGTTTTTGGGCGAAGCATCTCCAAGATATGAATAATGTTGAGATAAAGGAATCGCATAAATCATGCTCACATAAAGACACAGAAGCAAAATCTGAAGATCAATATGAAATCAAAAACTCAGAGCATCATCAATTAATAAAGCGAGAAGATAAAATATTTAGAAATGCTGCATTTATGGGTCTTGTGAATACAAAGCAGATATCATTGGAAGATCTTGTTAGCTCAAGTAACAAAAATTGCACCAAAAACGAAAATAGACTGAAGACTTTGGTAAACATAAAAATTAACATTATTTTGTATATTATTAAATATATATATAAATTACTGTTGATTTATTAAGAAATCTCAATTTATATCAGGACACACAGATTGATGACAATTATCAAGTAATGTCTATTCCTCTTTGTGAAGATCCTGAGATTTACATTCATCCCTTACGAATGGGAATAGATATAAAAATGTTCAAAGACATAGATTTTACCGTCCCACGTGTTGGCAAGAAGATAAAAGAGACACCACAACAATATTTTCTCAGAACAACTAATGATGATTCATTTAAGTTTGTAAAAAAAACAAGAACACAGTCTAAATAATGAAGGAATATCACAAACATGCTTTATCAAGATAATCATGATAACTTTGTTTTTAGATTCATAGAGCATATTTGTTAAGATCTTTGTTATAATCTTAAATATAAGATCCTAGGTATAAATATAATTTGTTTAACTTTTGTTTAACAGAATATCTTTAAATTAAAGTAGCAAATAATCAATTACGATTATATATAAAAATTTAATTTTGTTCGAATCAATTTTGTGTTATAAAACGATTTATTATTATACATTTTTTTCTTAAGTTTATATTCTCATATTGTCATGAATGTATTTTATATATACACACCCACATAGACACACACACACACATACACACACACACATGTATACATGTATATATATGTACAGGACAATCACGGCTAATAGACCTTGAAATAAAGATCAAAAATTTTTCAATATTAAATGCTTTCAACTTTCCTTTTTTACACAAAAATATCTTTTATTTAGTGAAATCAAAAAGACTTATCAATTAAAGAGTTGATAAGTTGCACCAAGAGAGTATTTATAAAAAGCCTTAGTTTATATTCTAGTTTTTAAAATTGTATAATTCCACAAGTTATTAGTGAAATATAATGAATAAAAATACAACTGTTTATATATTAAGCATAAAATTTATATAACTTATCCTCTGAAACATAAATCAGAAAGTTTAAAAAAGTAAATAAATTATAAGTAGAAAATAAATATATAATAAATAAATTAGAAAGTTTAAAAAAGTAAAAATAGTTATTATTGTTTAATTACATTCAGTCATGTGTAACAGTCCTGATAATAAATATGTTTAGATATAAATAGGATTACATGTATATAAAAATTATTATAAATTAATGTGTCCTGTGAGAAATGTTTATAATATTTTATAAATATATATAATTATGGATTGATTAAAGGTAGATGCAAAGCCACTCATGTCAAATACTAATTCCTTTTTTACATAATAAACATTGCATTGTGTAATAGCAGTTAAGAATGCTAGTCCAATATTTAAAAATAACGTATACATTTATTTGAACAAAAGTAACATTCAAATAAAATGGTTGCATTTGCTGTTATCTTTGTTTGACAAGATATTCGTCTTAATTCTATTTCCAGGTACCCCATTATGAAACGATTAAAACAGCCATTTGCACATACACTACAATATGTTGCATTATCCAAATATTGGACAAGTGTTCTTGGGAGCATACCAGCATCATATGGTATCCTGTGATATCCAAATTATTTTGAATTATATATTATATATATCAAATGTTACATTTATGATGAAAAGAAAATAAAAACAGAGATAACAACCTGGTCTTTAGGAAGGCTACAGCTGCACACTCAACAAGACTTGCTGTCATATGCATGTGACGATATAAAGTATTACGTCTGTAAACAAGAAATGGATTGCTTGAAAGATCCAAATAATCTAATTGTAGGTTTCTCATGCTTCCTGGTAGATGTGACAAACAGTTTCTAGCTGCTTCTAGATGCTTCAAATTTCTCAATCTTCCAATACTTTGTGGTAAATTTTTCAATAAGTTTTGATAAATTTGTAATTTCACTAAAGCATCTAGTGCTCCAATTTGTACTGGCAATTCTGATATCTATAATGACAAAACATTAATTATATACACTAATTGAATTTCTTTGTTTTGACAAGTACTAGTCTTATAACATCTTAATATAGTTGAACTAACTTACTACATTACTGCTTATATCTAACAAATGCAAGTTTTTCTTAATGGCAGCTTGATCAATCCATTTCCATTTAGATTGAGATCTTCCTAGGTGGTTCTGTGATATAAGAAGCTCTCGAAGATGTGGCATACACCCAACTTCCTTTGGTAAAGAAGTAATTTGATTATTCGACAAATTTAAAACTCTTAAAAATTGCAAATTCAGAATTTGTCGATCAAAAGATTTTTTCTTTAATCCCAATACAGAAAGTTCCTCTAACATTTTTGGGAAACCTTTTAACACTGGATAGTCCGAATCCTTTTTAATTACAAGTTTATTGTTTTGACATCCTCCCATATTTTTCAAACTTAAATTCGAAATAATTGGAAAGGATGATTGATCAACCTTGAATAATCCGAGTTTTAATACACGTAAGAAACTTTTTAACTGAATAGCTTCACTTTGAATAATTAAATCATGACTGGGTTCCTTCAATCTTATCGTAGCTTTGCCATCATCAATAAATCTTGTAAATACTTTTTCTACATTATTACGAGTCTGAAAAAGATGTAAAAGAAGATAACTGTCTTATATAAGTATCTCTTTCCTTTCTCTTTTTTAATAAAAATTCCAATATTGTAATACTTTTTACATGGAAACTTTACATGGGAAATTTCATACAGGATATATACAAAATAAATTTAAAATTTAGTATTAAGAATGTTTGCGTATTACCTTGTATTTTGTTCCTTTTTTATTTTGCAAAGTTTGCAGAAAAATGTATAGATCGTCTTTATCAGATTGTTTGCCAATTGTCAATACAGAACGTTGCGATTTTCTTTGCGACATCGAAAGCAATGCTCTGTTATGTACTTCGACGTTACAATGTAATTTCATTGTTGTTTACTGTTTTTATTTATATCAACGCTGACAGAGAGAGTGAGTGAGAGAGAGAGAGAGAGAGAGAGAGAGAGAGAGAGAGAGAGAGAGAGAGAGAGAGAGAGAGAGAGAGAGAGAGAGAGAGAGAGAGAGAGAGAGAGAGAGAGAGAGAGAGAGAGAGAGAGAGAGAGAGAGAGAGAATCAAATTGAGATTACAGAGACGTCAATTTTAAATTAAAGATAATTTTACGACAAATTTGCTACAAAATTTTGGACTCCCTTGTGATTTTAATATCGAAAATCACAATATTTATAACCATTTGATCTGTTAATTATTTTTCTACTAACCCGATAGCTTTTTATCGGGTTTATACATTATTACAGGACATGTTAACACCTTGAGATGTTCCATACAAATAATAGAAATAGCGCGCGAAACGACCTAACTGTTCATCCCTTAAGCCAGCGGCACACGATGCTTGTTTTCGTGCTGGATTGCTTGCTGGATGAAAATACTGCGTTCTGATTGGTACATTTCCGAAGATGGATGGAAATGCACCAATCAGGACGCAGTATTTTCATCCAGCAGGCAATTCAGCATGAAAACAAGCACCGTGTGCCGCTGGCTTTATAAACGAAACGTACGGTCGCAGACATAAAGATTGTCACTTTTTTTTTAATGACTTTCGGGACGCACCCCATCTCGAGAAAGATGAAGCGTGGTCTACAATGACCGTAAGCAGTAAGAAAAAGCGTGAACAGTAAGAAATGGACCAACCACAGTTGATTATTTTTGTCATAATCGACTGTGATTGGTTTATTTCTTACTGCTTACGCTTACTTCTTATGCCTCGTCTACAATGGGGTCGTAAGCGTCGTCTACAATGGCAGTAAGCAGTAAGAAGCGTAAGCGGTAAGAAATAAACCAATCACAGTCGATTATGACAAAAATAATCATCTGTGGTTAGTCCATTTCTTACTGTTCACGCTTTCTTCTTACTGCTTACGGCCATTGTAGACCAAACTTAAAGGTATTCTACAATGAGGTTGTAGTAGTATGCAGTAGGCAAATTGACCAATCACAGTCGATTTTTCTTTGATCGTAAAGAGAACAATCGATCGTGATTGATCAATTTGCCTACTGCATACTACTACAACCTCATTGTAGAATGACTTTTAAGCAAACTTGTCACTTACGTATACGCAAGTAGTTCAAGAATAGGGCCCCTGCTCTCATTGGCCGCGTTCAGTAAAACAAAGTGATCAGAGAACGCTTAGTGATTGTTGTCTGTGATTGGAGCATTCGTTTAGATTCTTGATAGACCCAGAAGTATTTACCAATCAGAAGCTAGATTCAGTGGAAAATCTAATAATGTCTAACTGTTAAGGCTCAGTTCCACAACTTGCTTTAAACGGAGTTTAAAGCCAAACCGATGGTTAAAAGCAATAGTATATGCGCATATACTATTGCTTTTAACTATCGGTTTAGCTTAAACTCCGTTTAAAGCAAGTTGTGGAATTGGACCTAAAGCCAACGGCATACGATGCTTGTTTTCGTGTTGGATTGCTTGCTGGATGAAAATACTGCGTTCTGATTGGTGCATTTCCATCCATCTTCGGAAATGTATCAATCAGAACGCTAGCTTTAAGCCAGCGGCATACGATGCTTGTTTTCGTGCTGGATTGCTTGCTGGATGAAAATATTGCATTCTGATTGGTGCATTTCCATCCATCTTCGAAAATATACCAATCAGAACGCAGTATTTTCATCCAGTAAGCAATCCAGCACCAAAACAAGCACCGTGTGCCGCTGGCTTAAGTCTGCTGAATGCAACCATTTTTCTCGAGTCAGGATGCGTTCCGAAAGTCATTAAAAAAAAAGTGACAACCTTTATGTCCGCGACCGTAGTTTCTCTGATATTCATGTGACTTATCGTTGAGTTGTATTACTTAAAAGAGAGAAAGAAAGCGTCTCGCTAGCCGTTGACTTATTTCAATGAAATCCTCTGGTGTAACTAAAAAGAACGATCCATACATGTATATTTATGCACTCGTGTCGACCTAGGAGCCATTACGAGGCGGGAAAAAGGCAAATCGGGCGGGAATGTTACGATACGTAAACGTACGAGAGAGACTGTACTATCGCGAATGATCGCAGATGACGATACGTTTGATCTTGCGAAAGGTGATAATTGCCCGATGTGAATCGTGATCATCGTCGGGCTCACTGATTCCGTAACATCGGGGAGGTCGTGTCTCGCGATATCGGTTGGTGATTGTCGATCATCTGATCCCTAAACACAGCAGACTCGTATGAGAATTCGCGTAATATACATGTACATTCCACCGAGTGAATGCACTCAATAATATTTTATCGTGGATCAATTAATTGCAGCAACTTGCGTGTAAATCTACAAACTACGACGTTTCATCGATAAAATTATCCACGAAGTAAGTGTCCCAATTCATAGCTGCAATTCATAATCGTGCGTTCATCATTCGTTTCTCCTTCGATGCCAAGTGCAATAATATTACAATAAACGAATGTATAGGCATCGCGATACATGTATGCAAGCGCATGGGACATAATCACAAGTGGCAACATTTTTTTATGACTAGATGTTATAGAAAATAGTGTAATTGCTTTTAAGCTGTTCTTTTAGTATTTACATGTATGAGATTGTTAAAGAATCTTTGGATATAGAAAGATAATATATAAATATTCTATTTATAAATTTAGAATCATGGCACCCACTGTTCCAAATGAACCAAGTTGCAGTAACAAGAATAATAAGAGGATAACACGCAATAGAAAATATGCTGACATGGAGGATCATGCTATAGCAAGTAATTCGAAGGCTGATAAGACTCCATCAGTCTTAGAGCTGTTTTCTAGACATATGACAAAAAAGAAGAAAATAAGTGCTGAAAATGTTAATGACACAAAAGTGCCAGATTTACAATATGAAGTAAAATACAATGGAGGGTTGAATATGAATAATAAGGTAGAATTTGATAAGGAAAATTACAATCCACAAGTCAATCAAGATCAAACAGAGGAGCAGTTAGAGAAAAGGATAAAAATAACAAAGGATAAAAATCACGATGAGATGCAATCAATACTTGAAGTTAAAGTGGATACTTCATTAATAGCCAATCGATGTGAATATTGTAAACAGAAAATTGACTTAAACTTGAAGTTATATCAAGGACACCCAAATGGTGCAGTAGAAGAACAAATAGCTTTAACAGATCCTAAGCTCTGTTTATTTACAGGAGATGAATCTTTTATACATGAAAGTGATGAAAGACCACAAAATAAATTAACTTATTTTAGGTAAATTTTGATATATTATACTTTTTTCTTGACGTGTACTTTCTTAATATAAATCAAGTCTTAGTAGAAGTATTTGATATGTTAAAATTATTTGTTGTATGATAAAGAGACAAAATATTCTAAAACTGTGTGGATTAACAATAACATGATTCTTGCAGTGTTTATGATAAGAATGGGCATCTGTGTCCTTTTGATACAGGACTCATTGAAAAAAATGTAATGTTATATTTTTCTGGATATATGAAAGCTATTTATGAGGAGGATCCATCGCCCGAAGGAGGTGTACCAACAAAAGATATGGGGCCAATAAATGAGTGGTATGTTTCTGGGTTTGATGGAGGCGAATTAGCACTAATAGGTTTTAACACTGCATTTGCGGAATATATTTTAATGGAACCGTCTGAAGCTTATGCACCGTTTATGACCGCTGTTAGAGAGAAGATATATATGAGTAAATTGGTCATCGAATTTTTGTTAGACGAGATTACTCCGAGCTATGAAGACTTGTTGAATAAACTGCAGGTAAGTTTGTTTCGTATTACATTAAAATATATGATTTCAGCATGTTCATTGTGTTATTACATTTATATTGTTGCAGACATCAGTACCTCCTAAGGGTATGACAAAGTTTACAGAAGATTCCCTGTTGCGTCACGCGCAGTTCATCTGTGATCAAGTACTATCATTTGATGATTCTGCCGAGATTGAAGACGCTCTTCTTATCATCAGTCCGTGTATGCGATCTCTTGCGAATTATGGTGGTGTGACATTGGGCAAAAGAACAGCCGTACGTCGGGCACCTCCTAATAAGCAGAAAGTTAAACAGCCTGCTTGGACGAAGGCTACCACGACGAAATTAGTTAGCAACATGTTTGAAAACTTTTTTACTGATCAGCTTGCTAAACATGATGATGACGATAAAATAAAAATGGTATGTTTGTATTATTAAGTATTATCGTTATTGCGATTAGTTTTAAAATGAAAATCAACCTTTTTACGAAATCATTTTTGCAATAGGGTCCCAAAAGGCAACGTTGTGGTATTTGTGAAAACTGTCAGCAACCCGATTGTGGTGCTTGTGTATCTTGCAAAGATATGATTAAGTTTGGAGGAACTGGAAGAAGCAAGCAAGCATGTGTTAGAAGGAGATGCCCCAACATGGCAATTCAAGTAAGATTCAGATAAAATCTTAATTTTTGAACTAAATATTTATTTCTATTTTATAATTGCTTGTTGCTATAAAATATATTTATCGTAATACCTAAAATATATATATATTATAATATATATATATACTTTTTAAGTGTATTTTAATACGCAGGAAGCAGACGATTCTGACCTAGAGAATGAAGAAGATGATGGTCTGGAAAACGATGAAAAGATAGAAGAAAAACCGAAGAAGGACTTTAAGGAACTTAAAAAAGATATAGTATGGATGGGGGATGATAAAATTATTGAGGGACGAAGAACATTTTACAAGTCGGTTATGGTTGGAAATGAAAAGATTGAATTAAACGATTACGTCCTAGTGGAACCAAGAAATTCAGCTATTCCTTTGCACATCGCTAAAGTCATGTATATGTGGGAAAATAAGATTGGAATAAAGCAGTTTCATGCAAATTGGGTTCGCAGAGGTACCGATACCATTCTTGGTGAAACTGCAGATCCTATGGAAGTATTCTTAAGTGACGATTGTGAAGACGTACCTTTTAAATCGGTTAATTCGAAGGCAACAGTACTTCATAAGAAAACACCTGAAGATTGGTCTAAATTAGGTAAGAAAATTAAGCAAATTGATTAATAGGCTTGTTTTATGTTTCTTAATATTTTATTCTTGCACTCGTTATGATGTTATGTATTTTTATAATAACACTATAATCTCGTAGGTAACATGGACATAAACGATACTATAAAGGATACAGATGGGAAGACATTTTTTTATAAAATGAGATATACTTCTGAAACTGCTCGGTTTGAAGATCCATTGCCGGATCCGGAATGTTTGCGAAAAGAGAACAGTCATCGATTTTGCCCAGCTTGTGCCCATCTGAGAACATTAGAACAGTACAACAGGCCGAGGGTATGTAAAGTACTGTTTAAATAAAATAATATTTGTTTACATATAGAACTGAGAAGAGATTATGGAGAGAACTATTTTTTTTGCCTGTCCAGGTATGTGAGAGATTAGAAGAGAAAAGTAGTAGGGAAGTGACTTATGGCATAGTGAAATACAAAGGTGAAGAGTATAGAGTCGGTAGTGCTGTGTTTTTACGGCCGAGCGCCTTTAAATTTAAATACATATGGACATATCAAGAAATTCCATTGCCAAAGAAGGAGAACGTAGACGAGGATATATATTCGGAATTTTATAGAAAATCTTCAGATCATTTACGGATCAAAGGTTCCAATTTATTGACGCCTGAACCTTTTCATATCGGTTACATAAATGCGATATATGCTACTACGAACAACATGTTGGTTTCACCATCGGATATCTATATCAAGGTGAACAGAATGTATAGACCGGAAAATACTCATCGCGATTCAACGTTAATGGAGCAGGCGGACCTTAACATGGTCTATTGGAGTGATGAGGGTAGGCTGTGATGATTAAAATAGATGGTATATAACGTACCATCAGAAAAAATCACCTGTTTAGAGATAAATCCTACGTGTGCCTACGTCTATTTAAAATAATAATTAAGCTGTTGTCTCGTCTCGTTGCCAGTGTTCAACGTGAGATTCACCGAAGTTGCTGGAAAGTGTTACCTGGCGTATTCTGAAAATTTGAGTGAATCCGTCGAGGAGTGGTCCGCGAGCGGTCCATACAGGTTTTATTTCACGGAGTCTTATAATGCTAAAGAAAAAACTTTCGATGAACCACCATACAGCATTATCAATATGGGCAAACCCGGAAAAGGAAAGGGGAAAGGTAAACTAAAAACGAAGACTGTGGAGGAGACGGAAAATAAACCGGTTATTGATAAACCAGCAAATTACTCTACTATAACGAGAAGACTGAGAACATTGGATATTTTTGCTGGTTGCGGAGGTAAATATAGTATAAATCGTGATTATGTGAATCGTGAAGAATAAATATAATTGTTATGCTTGTAGCATGTATGATATTCGCAAATACAATTAGATATTTACTACAATTAAAATTGTATTTGTTCAATAGGGTTATCCGATGGACTGCATGAAGCTGGAGTAGCCGAAACTTTATGGGCTATCGAAAAAGAAGAAACAGCAGCGTATGCGTTTCGTTTGAATTATCCTAACGCTACGGTCTTTTCGACTGATTGCAACACGTTATTGCGAAAAGTGATGAAGGTAAGTTTCTTTTATATTGCTAATATTTAATCTAATACTTATCGACTTTTGGAAATTTCAAAATTATTAAATTAACAAAAGTTAGGGCACTATTATAGTAATATATTCTTGGTAGTAAATAAAGTAAAAATGTCTAATACTATTTTTTCTTTCGACGAATAGTTAACGAGATATCGTAGGTTAAATGTTGAAAAAGTTACCAAGTTTTCCTTAAATATTTCAAAAAATATTAGGCAAATAAAAAAATGTTTCAGACAAAAGTTGTTAAAATTAATTGGTAGAAAAAGTAGATATAATAAAAAATTGGGCTTCCTATTTAAAAAAAAATTAAGTTTACCCTCAACTGACTTTGAAAATACCCTCCAAATAAAAAAAATAATACCATTCTCTTTCCGCTTCGAAATCATGGAAAACGTGTAGTGTTTTAGCTTTTTTTAATATCTTTCATAGTTTTCGAGATTTTTAATGCGAAAGTTAAAATGGGATACTTTGTATAATACAACATAAGAATTTCGTGATAATATCCAGAAATTCTTTTTCTCCCGTCAGGGCGATCGTATAGATGAAAATGGGCAAAAATATCCGCAAAAAGGCGAAGTCGAGCTTTTGTGCGGCGGACCACCATGTCAAGGTTTCAGCGGCATGAATCGTTTCAATTTGCGCCAATACTCTTTATTTAAAAACTCACTTGTTGTTTCGTGCTTATCCTACCTTGATTACTATAGACCGAAGTTCTTTGTCATGGAGAATGTACGAAATTTTGTAACTTTCAAAAGAAGTATGGTGTTGAAACTGACTTTGTGCTGTCTCGTGCGGATGGGATATCAGTGTACATTCGGTATTCTTCAAGCTGGCAATTATGGCGTGCCACAGACGAGAAGAAGGTTTGTGTTGTTCTGTTTTTTCTCATTAACTATGAATATTATATGTTTGAATAATCATAATTTACGAATTTCTTATTATTAGATTGATAATCTTAGCTGCTGCGCCCGGTGAGACGCTCCCATGTTATCCAGAACCAACGAACGTCTTCACCAGACGATGTTGCCGACTAAGTGTAGTAGTGGACAACAGAAAGGTATTTCTTCACACCCCGATCTGATTTATGCTTTCAGTATAATTTATAATACGATATATATGTAACGTTATTCATTGTTGCATTGCGTATGATTCAAGTACTCTTCTAACTGCGCCTGGAAAGAGTCCGCGCCGTTCCGAACGATTAGCGTGAGAGACGCTATGTCCGATTTACCGCCCATCAAGAATGGCTGGAATAAAGAAGAAATGCCTTATGGTAATGAACCAATGTCTCATTTTCAGAGAAAGGTAACGGCCAAAGAATTCTTATAGAACTTATTCTTTTACCGGGCTATTACCGGGAAAAATATCCAACAATTTTTATTTGATATGATGTTCTCCCTTTGAAGGTGAGAGGTAAACAGTACCAGCCGATGTTGAGAGATCACATATGTAAAGAAATGGCTCCGATCATAGAGGCGCGAATAGCTCATATTCCGACCGCAAGTGGCTCCGATTGGCGCGATTTGCCGAACATTGTTTTGCAATTAAGTGATAATACCTTCGCCAACAAACTGTACGTTCAAAGTTTCTGTCTAAGTTCATACTCTTTGTTATAAATCATACAGATTCAAAACGCTTTATGCTGTGAGAATTTTTTTTATTTTTTAGAGAATACACGTACCATGATAAGAGAGCCGGGGAAAGCTCGATAAGCGCTCTTCGCGGAGTATGCAGTTGCTGTACTGGTCGACCGTGCGATCCTACTGATAAGCAATTTAACACTTTGATACCGTGGTGTCTACCACATACCGGAAACCGACACAATCACTGGTCTGGCTTATATGGCAGACTTGAATGGGATGGATTTTTCAGTACAACTGTCACTAATCCCGAACCGATGGGCAAACAGGTACGACGATACAGTCGAGCAAATTCAGTTTGCAGTTAGTGGATAACACTGTAACGAAGGAGAGATTTAACAATGTTTCCGTTGCTTCTCAGGGCCGCGTTTTACATCCAGTGCAAACGCGAGTGGTAAGCGTGAGGGAGTGCGCGAGATCGCAAGGATTCCGGGACATGTTTCGTTTTTACGGCACAGTGCACGACAAACATCGGCAAGTCGGCAACGCGGTGCCGCCGCCTCTAGGAACTGCAATCGGACATGAGATCAGAAAGTGCATTCGAAATGAGACATTGATGTCGTTGGGGGCGAACTCGGAATTTGCTGACGATGATATTGCTAAAGCAGCGAAAGCGAAAGTTACGTTGAAAACAGAAATTCCCGTCGAAGCGAACATTCGTAAGAGTTTGACGAACAGCGTACCTGATAACGAAGCGAGCACCAGTTCTGTCAAACACGAAATCGTAGCCTCCAGTAGCTCTGCGTAGACGAGAAACTGAAGAAGAAAACGATTGGGATTGGTCATCGTGAGAAACCGTGTAATGTGGTTTTCTGTTTGTAATTCTAGTAATTCTATATCTACTTATTCTACTTACGAAAAATAATTATATATATATAATTGTAGTACTCAGTATTATAAACGACTTTAATATCTGATTTCATATATATCCGACGCGATCGATGATTATACTTCTAAGATTTTTATTAATCCAAGATTAGATTTAAAATGGTCGGAAATTTTACATGTAAAAATGTTGAAATAGATTTATAAATGGCACGTTGTAATTGCGTAGATGGTTAGGTTATTTTCATTGAATGTTATATATTACAAATATATACAAGACGATAGTAGCTTCACACAAACGAAGGAAAATGCTGTCGAGTTTTCTTAGAAAAGTTTTTAGAAAATATTTAAAAGCGCCTGTAGGCACACATGCACGCACACACACGCATGCGTATATATCGTTTTATCGTAAACGACATTCTGATTAATGTTAGGAAAAATAAATGATTGTCAAGGCAGACCAAATAGTGATCAAGAATTTTTAATACTCAATCAATAATTTTGTTCACTTGGAACTATCAAGGTACACTATTATTTGTCAAAATAAACTATCCAATCCAATAAGAAAATAGATTATAAAGATAATTCTTATCTAAATAGTCCCTGGATAAGAGCAAAATTAAAAATTGTTGACTACCATTTGAGTTTTTGGCGGATGTACATTTGGATAAATGTACATTCGAAAATAAGACTAGCAATATTCTCTTTTGGTTATAAGTTTCGGAACGCATTTTCTGTCCAATAAGAAAATATCTCCTGAGAATCATTAGAAGTCCCATTCTGTCATTGGATACTGCGCACGTTTCGAAATTCATCGAAGAGAAAGTTCAATTCAATTCAATAGATGGCTCTGGGCGAGTTGGATACTGCTCCAACGCCACTCTCCGATTTAAATTCGACGAAATATTGCCAAGATTGATCACAGTGCTGTTTGGTTTCCTCTAGAAATCTTGCAATTTTCGCAAAGCTTGAGATAAATTTGTTGTTAAATGCTGAGTTTACAATTTCATCACTGTTAGTAATGTCCCCTTTGTGGTAAAGTTTAAGTAGCAATCGGTCCGATTTCTCTGCGAATAAAGGGCACCTAAAGAGAATATGTTCTACGTCTCGGTTATTCCATCCACATTCACAAGCAGAGTCCTCTATATTGAGTTTCCTGGTTAAATGTTCCGTAGTACAGATATGCCTTGATCTCAGCCTTGCCATCAAGGTAATAGTTCTTCTTTTTACATGATTCAGAATAGAGAACCAAAGTTTAATGGACAGTTGAGAGATCCCAGTCCTATACCCAACTCCTTTGTACTGAAATTCATCTTCCAGAAATCCCATAGCATTGTTATGTACTTTCCTCTTAAAACCATCAATAAAATCTCCCGTGAATGGAGGCGAACGCTGTTCGTTGGGAGGTTCGGTGCTACGCGCGCCCAGGCTAGCCAGAACACCAGCTAGCTCATTGCCGGGAATGCCTTTGTGACCAGGTGTCCAAAATAGGGTGATGCTGAGTCCTTTATCAGAAGCTTTCCATAAAGCAAGTTTAATCGCAAAGATAATGCCGGTAGCCTTACCCTCCGGGTCATCTGAATTAGGAGCGCTAATGGTGCTAAGAGAGTCGGTAAAAATGCCTGTTTTTGCAAAATTCTCTTCAGAGATAGTGTTAACAGTCCAAAGGATAGCCAGTGCCTCAACGTAAAAAATGTTGCCTGAATCAAAGGTATGGATGGATTCACGGAATTCAAGAGACGGGATATACACACCAAATCCTGCCTTTCTGTTCTTAAAGGACTGAACCATCGTATATACCTCTGTAGAAAGTTTCAAATCACGAATTATACCGCAAGCGCGCCTTTGTAACCCTTCAACCGATATATGCTTATTATTGGAGTCAAACCAAAGATTGCCATTTCTTTGATTAAATATCTTGATATCGTCAAAGAGATTGACATTGTTGTTAGGCCGAAAAATCTAAGGTTGAAGGGATATTCAAAGGAAGACGAAAAGGATGGATTCTCATTATCCGAAGAGGATCTTATCCAATCCTATCGAAGAGAAAGTTGATCTGCTCTTTTTTAAAGAACTTCTGAACTAGTGTAATAAGTTAGAGTGAGACAATTATATTTATTCTCACTCTAACTTATTGCACCAGTTTATCAGCAGTGCAGCTAAAAAGAACAGCCTAAAGCAGTAATCACACTAGCGATTGCCGATTGAATTGCACTTGCGATTGACGATTGGCGATTACTTTTCAACCAATCAGGGCATCGATTGAGATTGGTGATTGCCGTTTAAACAATGCTCTATTTTAATCGCCAATCGCAATCGTAATCCAATTCGCAATCGCAGTGTGATTACGGTTTTAAGCCCATATCAGACTATGGATTGGGATTGAGATTGGATTGAAATTTGACCAATTGGAAAAAAGAAAATAATCTCAAATATAGTAAACTTAGTCTTGATAGGTTAATTTTCAATCGAATATTCAATCCCAATCCGTAGTCTGATACAGGCCATGTTCCAAAATTCACTGCCAGCGCTGAAAAGTTATAGTTTGCGTGACATAAACTATATATTTTCAGTACTGGCAGTGAATTTTGGAACACGGCCACGGTGTATCTTTAGGGCCGGAGCACAGACTTCTGCATAACGCATAATACACAACGCATAAGAGAATCAACCAATCAGAGTTCTTCATTTCTGTTCTGAGGAGGGAAATGAAGAAAACTAATTGGTTTATTCTCTTATGTGTTATGTATTATGTGTTATGCAAAAGCCTGTGCTCTTGCCTTTAGTGTTTGTATTTTGTTCCTGATTATACTCGTGGGTGAAGGGAAAAAGGAGGACCGGAAAGTAAAATTATAATATCGTTGTGTGGCATATTGCAGCATATTGAAGTAAATGTAATATGGATTCATCGTCGCTATTTGATTCAGAATTAGATTATTTTCAAAATGTTATGTCCGGTATTAAGAGTCTCAAAAATCCTAATAATAAGGTCGAGTACGGGACCGCTGGTTTTAGAACTGAGTAAGTACTTGTCAATCGATATTTGTTGATTTTGTTGCATAAAATGATAGAAACGTTATTTGCCACTGTGATTTAATTCACTATGTTCTCAGCGAAAAACGTGTAAAAAAGTAATTTCCTATTTATATTTTACGGCTAATATATTATTAATTTAAAATATATTATGTTCAAAATACTTGGCTAATTCCAGTGCCAATCTCCTGGATCATGTCATGTACAAAATGGGTCTTTTAGCAGTATTGAGATC
Source organism: Harpegnathos saltator (assembly GCF_003227715.2). Lineage (NCBI taxonomy): Eukaryota > Metazoa > Arthropoda > Insecta > Hymenoptera > Formicidae > Harpegnathos > Harpegnathos saltator. Next base: position 164,443 of record NW_020230012.1, read on the forward strand.
AAAATTGAAAAAAGGTATGAAAGTAGAATGACTTAAAACTTACAATTTTTTTTTAATGTAATAGCCACATACTCGGTTCTGAAGTTTTTTTTTTTAATGAATATATTTCTCACAGCTGCCATAGGATTAATGATTACTGCTAGTCACAATCTAGAACCTGATAATGGTATTAAACTCGTTGACCCAGCTGGTGAGATGTTGGAAGTTTCCTGGGAGACAATTGCAACAGACTTGGCTAATGCAGAAAACAGTAGTTTGAAAGAAAGATTGCAGCAAATTTGTATAAATGAAAAAATTGATTTATCTGTACCAGCCACAGTGATAATAGGAAGAGACACTCGCAAAACCAGTCCTATGTTGTTGAAACTTGCCAGACAAGGGGTTGAGGCATTGAATGGCACTGTTATAAATTTAGAATTAGTCACAACTCCACAGCTGCATTATGTTGTGGTATGCATAAACACTAATGGTGTATATGGTGAGCCCACATTGCAGGGGTATTATTCAAAACTTGCGACCATGTTCAAAAATATAAGAGGTACTGAGAAAAACAATAAGAACTATATGAACGAGATACGATTGGATGCTGCAAACGGCGTCGGTGCTATAGTCGCGAGAGAATTTCAGAAATATTTGGAAGGTTCATTGAACATCGTTACATTTAATGATGGAAATGAACAGTTGAACTATAAAGTATATACTATTTCTCGAAGAGATTTACAAATATTTTAATATTTCTAATTTGTCATTTCTAATTGTTCGATGATGATTCTTGTTTAGTGTGGCGCAGATTACGTCAAGGTACAGCAGGCAATGCCTTTGAATTTGCCATATGAGACAAATGTCAAATACGTCAGTGTAGATGGAGATGCAGACAGAGTCGTATACTTTTACATGGATGAAAATGAGAAGTTCCATCTGATGGATGGAGATCGAATAGCGACGCTGATAGCGGTCTACATCAAGGAACTGTTGGAAAGCAGCGGTTTGTCGTTGCACTTGGGTTTGGTGCAAACTGCATATTCCAACGGCGCGGCGACCGACTATATTACGCAGATATTGAGATTACCAGTGAAATGTGTGCCGACCGGCGTAAAACATTTGCACAAGGAAGCGAAGAATTTCGACATTGGAGTCTACTTCGAGGCGAATGGACACGGTACCGTGCTCTTCAAGGACAGCGCTAAACGAGCGATTCGTGAGCATGTCGAAAACGCGACACTCTCGGAGACGCAACGAGCATCCGCCACGAAGCTGAGAGCCGTGATCGATATGATAAACGAAACGGTCGGCGATGCGTTCAGCGACATGCTATTGGTCGAGACTATATTGCACGCTAGAGGCTGGAATGTCGCCGACTGGGAGAGAACCTATAACGAATTCCCGAACAGACAACTCAAGGTTAAAGTTCTCGATAGAACGGACGTAACGACGACGGATGCAGAAAGACGGTGCCTGACTCCGGCTGGTTTACAAGAGAAGATCGATAAAACCGTATCGAAATATCGCAAAGGACGATCTTTCATCAGGTATTTATATCTCTTGGTATAGAATTGCGAGAAGCTCATTCATAATTTCTTTTCCAGACCATCCGGAACCGAGGATGTGGTGCGGGTTTACGCAGAATGTGAAGACTCGTCGCAAGTTAATCAGTTGGCTGTAGAAGTAGCCGGATTTGTGTATGATTACGCAAGTGGGCGCGGCGAGAGAGCCAGCTTAGATAAGCTCTGATAAGATTAACGTTTGTGAAACGAACTGCTATATACGAACAGCTTTAGTTTTATTATATATGGATGCTGAACAATGGACCCGTAAAAGTTTACGTTGTGAAAGTTGAAACATGATTAATAGTTTATCGCTAACTGAGAGGTGTCGGGAATAGAAGTGAATTCAAATGGTTTTTATGCAATTTATTAACATTATTTGTGATAGTCCAGTAAGATACGAACAAATGAACTGTAATTAGTTAATAACTAATGACTGATTTTATATAACTTTGATAATTTTATATACATATACATACATACATATATATAATATATATATAAATATGTATATATAAATATAAAATTCGAATCTATTTAGTTACATATTTTTTGTCTCAATAAAAATGTAAAAATTTAGCAGATTTCTTATTTCTTTTTTTTGCCGTACCATACTCTGTTGCCATTCTCATTTCTTGTAACACGTGACCAGTCGTTATCATCCCATCTTCTTCACTTAGCACGTGCTCATCTTTGAGGAGAGACTGATAAACGAATTCACACTGATAGTGAATGCTTCTGAAGGGCTTATTAGTTGTTCCCATTGAGTTCATCTCAATGTCCATCGGTCTCTGTCCTCTCAACCCGTTTGTAATCTATCAAAAAAAGTATCTTATTATAGAGAGTGTACATAATCACCAATCATTAATCAGCTTAGATAACGCAATAATAAAACTAACTTATAGTACTATCGTTCATTTTTGTATGAACGCCAACTAAAGTCAATGTTCGGAGAAATGATCAATGACGTAGCTATCGTATGTTACTTTTCGAATCGATTTTACGATTTGTAAGTGATCTCAAACGTATTGTGAAACGAACACGCATTTTCTACTGATATATAAATGTTTCGATAAACGAGAAGATGCACTTTACGGAAGTATATAAGTCTCCAGTGAGATGCATCGACTGAATGGTTGAGCGCTGTACGGGTCGAGAAAACAATACGAGAAAATTTTCTGCGTTTTCCCACCGTTATTAAGATTAACGATTAGTTGTTCGGAGGACTCGACGTCTTGAAGAGTATAGCGCTTGAGTCTCATCGGATGAACGAAAACGGAATTTCACGAATCTTTTTTTTTTTTCTTGGAAGCATTCGGCGGCAGAATATCTCGAAATGAGCGATTCGCATTTCACGACGACGGGATTAGTCAAGGAAAAAAAGAAAAAAAAGAAAAGAAAAAAAAACAATATGCATCTTTCCCAATTAAACGCATCGCATACACGTCCAGCTTGAATTCTAATTCCATCTCGTAGATATCGATAAATGCATTAACTTAATAGAAGATTAATAGGAATTCAGCGTACGAAACGCAAGATTTTTTTTTCATGCGAACTCAACTTCTATCTATCTTCGCAGAGAAAAGAGACCAGAGATTTTTTGGTCTCCGAGAGTTATCATGTTAGAAAATATTTGATGCAACTTAATATTGCTTAGAATGAATGTGTAAATTGGTCTCAGTTTTCCGTGGAACGCGCGCAATCTTAAAATTCATAAAATTCATACATATGTACATATGAAAGTCATTACGAAACATTGCGTCTGTGAGAATTGACCGAAATATCGGGAGAGAAATTAATGATTTCATTAAATCTCCGATTAGATTAGACATAAATAAACGAAGCGGAATATTTAGACGAACAATTTGATTGTATCGTCTAGAAATCTATCAACATTGACGAGTGTGTCAACGAGCGAAAAATTATATTAGTTATATCTATTATATAACAGGCGGAGCAGAGACGGAATTAGAATCGATGCATTTCCTTCGCAACGTCGCAATACTGAGATCGACGGAAAAGCGGTCGCTTCCGTTTATACACGCGCGCATATGATTCTATCTTTTACTTTCAACGCGATTTTTTAATCTGACCGGACATTCTCCATTCGCACTTATGAGAACATCGATATATGTATATATATAGATACTATGACTATATATATATATATATCTGTATGTATATAAATGTATCATAGGCAGTAGGTCCAAGAGGGCCTGCTTCTGCTTTTCTCAACATATAAAGTATTAAGAGGTCGCACGCACGTTGAACATACCTTCAGTTTAAATTCAAAGCACGCCAGCTTTGAGCGCAAAACGCAATTTGTGGCGCATTAATCCATATATTCGCAGGTTGGTTTATTCGCCATTCGTCGCATCGTACGGGGTAGCGCCGCCACGCAATAGCGAGTAATCGTTGTAATCGCAGGTTTCTTCAATAATCGCAGGTCGAGCAAGCCACACAGCAGAGGGTAACGCGCGGCAACGCGCTCGCAGCACGTTCATAAACCGGCGTTTTCAGTACACAGGCCTAACTAAATAAACTGCACCAGAGCTGAAGATTGGACGTTCTGCATCGCCATCGAACAATTCCGGAGAGAGTTTGCTGCTCCGTAATTCTCTTGTTATTTTATATCATTCTTATTATTTATATATTCACTAATCAATTATATACAACTATCCTAGAAATTCGAGAACAGATCAAGATCACAATGCACAACGTCATCGAATTAAGAATTCACATTAAGTGGCATGATTGCACGCACGCTGATTATTAGCAACTAAGTGTTTTCTTCCGTTCGCTCTCCTATGAATGTGCACAAATCGATATTATTAGATGGGCGACTCTACGTTCTACCTGATGTCGCTGCTAAAACTCGACCTCTTCTACGAAGAAACTGAATTAGCGTCGCATGTGATGTCAAGATAGAAGAGAATTATGTACTGTAATGTTCGTGTAAATAATAAAATCATCGGATAACGATGAGAGAGATAAGAAAAAGAGATAAATATAAACTTCTAAGCAAATACTTTCTGTTTAATGATAGCAAAATGTTTTTTTAATTATACCTTTGCAGAGTTGATGAATATAGTTAAACTCATTATCGATATTGCATTACTACACATGTATCAAGCAACTGGAAGAAGACGAAATGAATTACATCGTGTTACTAGAAATCTTGCAAAAATTAGGACACTCGCTTGTGCTTTATTTACTTTAAATAAAGATACATCGACAACTGCCGTTATGTATGTTTCTCTGCTGTTTTATTAATGAACATTTAAAACATTTCTCTTATGCGGAAAAGTTCTTGTATGTAAAAAAAAGGGATTATACAGCATTCTTGTAATAGTCTAGGTCCGAATGGAATTAACATTAATAGAATAGAACGAAATTTTTTATCTTACAGAGCGTGGGTTTTAGGAATTGCGAATTAAAGAGAGAATACCCACATACCCATCACTAGAGAAACCAGAACATTAGATTTTTACTTAGTCATAGGAAAGAAGAAGTAAAAAAGAAGAAAAAAGGGAAACAAAGTCTTACAAACGCAAAAAGTTGCATGAAAATTAACTGTAATAACGCCGAAAAAAAATTATTGCTTCTCTGCATACACACACACGATGATCTGACACGATGAATTTATATCGTTGATTATAATTTATGTATAAAGTTTTTTTTTCTTAAACCCATGGCATATCTCTCAACACAAAACAAGTATGAATCCATGATTCATTATTTATGTTATTCCCATTGATATACCTCATATTTTCTTACCATATCTCTTACGAAATACGATTAAACAATATGTCATATATGTATATGTATATTCTCATTATTATTAATACGGACTCTATATATGTCGGACGCAGAGGGCAGTTCCTAGATGTAATCGAATCCGTAAGCGAATGATAGCACTAAAGTCTTTTTTTTTTCTTTTTGTGTGTATGTTTTTTTGTGGTTGCCTTTCGCATGCGCTAGAGCGTTCGCTTTAGTACAAAGCTTTTTAGTACCTCGGTGGCATCGCGTCTGCCGGACCTGGGAAGCTAAAAGGTCAGAAAAATGAAAAATCGCTGAATTAATTCGTGTGATCGCCTTGCTGTGGATGCAAGGGGGCAAAGAAAGTATAAGATGTAACACTGAAATGCGCGATCGGCGGGACGTGTCCGAATGCAAGAATTCGTGTAATTCCGACAGCAGACGGTGTGGTTTTGCCGAATATATAGTGTCGAAAGTTTCGTCTTTTTTTTCTCACGTCGCAACGCAAATATAACGCCATACTTGCCGAGAGATACAGTTACCAGAACTGGATAAGATTTGAAATGGAATCGTTTGGCGTGTCGTTGAATTTATCTCTTTAATCAGCTATTCGGAGCAAGTAAAATCGATTTTTGTTATTCACAGGTACACATTATTAATATTTTAACACAAATAGATTGTTTTAAAGATGCTAATTATTATACGAAAAATTATACATTATACGAAAAATCCGAAGATTGGATCACTTTTTCGCTAGGATATTGAATATGATATATGATATACGAATGATATAATGTAAATTCAAAGACGATCTCCGTTGATTTCATTGACAAGAAGAAAGTTCGCACCCAGTTCTGGTCAACTGTCACACATGTGTAAAGCTGGTCGATACGCCGCAATCGGTCGGTTGTCTCTCGGGCACTGGTCGCAAGTTCGTTTAGAAAATGATTCGATCTCCGTGACGAGCGGAGAAGAGTCTCGAGTCTTGACGTTATATTTTTTATCGGAAGTTCGATCGTCGTTCGTGTGTCGTGAGCGCAGTAGCCGCAACGCAACGCACTTTCTCTTCTCTTTCTCTTTCTCTCGAGACGGATTTGAATCTTGAGATTTTCCGGTTTCGGATTGTGTAGAAGGAATAAGGAAAGAGTAAATACGAAAACGAACGTGTAGTTTCGCAGACCACAATTTCAAGGTGCGTAACGGCGCAGAAGTCGTGACGATGATAATGATTAAAAAGTGTACGCGTGTGTGTAAAATATATGTAAGATCGATGACTTGTGGAAGAATTCCTTTTTCCGATATATATATATATATATATATACACAATATATATACGTATATTCATATATATATATATATATATCTTCGCGCGTACGGACGGCAGAAAATTTTCGCGAAACAAATCGTGTGAGACATCGCTCACAGAAGTCTCGGCCATTGCCCGGAGATATCTCCGCGATTACAAGGGACTTCCGCCTTTTCTCGAGCGCATCGCCATCGCGTGATCAATCGATGATCGCATAGCGCATCTCGGACAAACGCTGAGATCGAGAACTTTCATTGCGGAGTACGTAAAAGAAGAGAGGTGATGTATCACAGCGATATGTGGCGAAAAATTCTTGAACTGATAAAATGTTATATGCTGCGCATTTATGGAAAATGATAAGGAATTGATTTGTAAAAGAGAAATTCTAGATTTGGTCGAACAGGCTGTTCGAGTTTACGCTTAAAAACTCTTTAATTTCACATTTGTGTTTATTGTATTTTATAAGAATTGAATATAATGTTAAGTACAATGTTTATGTCTAAAATTTCAATCAAGATATCATTACGATTATTATTTAGGATAAGTAGCTTATGGAATATATAGACCACATTGAATGTTAAGAGTTTGTAAAAAATTCTATTTATGTAATTAGTGTTATACACACTTATGTAAAAATGCACTACATATGGATTTTTAGTCAGTACAATCATTAGCCACGGTGATTTTCAACCTCTGTTCTCTTTTACACTCATGAGGTAAAAACGTCGACTCCCTATTACACGTGCACCGGAGAGTAATTGGATTCGTTTACGCAAAATCGCGCAGTACGCTTCGCGATGTACGGCCGGATGTCGCGCTAAGTGTCACACCTTATACTTTTTACAGATATATTTAACCTGTCGATGCGCATAGAAACTTGCGTGGAATGTACACAATAATCGGGATAAGAACGAGAAAGGCGTATAGCGCAAGAAGAAAGAAAAAGAGAGAGAGAGAGAGAGAGAGAGAGTGGAGAGACGCCAGATTGGTAAGCGTATACGCATAATAGAGGTTCCCTTCGCTCTTTAACGTCAACGTGTGTGTATGTATGTGTGGTAAGTATGTTACTTTTTCTCCTCGTAACCGCAGTCTCGTGAGAAGAACGTATGAGATATGTTAATAAAGTACGACTTACCGTCCACCGCCACGTGGAGGACCATATGCATCTGGTCTGTCATATCCCTCGGCATAACTGCAAATATGATTGGACGATACGAGATGACATACGTTAATGCAAAGAAAATGAGCATTTTCTTTTAGTCTTTTGAAAGATTCGCAACTCACCCGCCAGCTACCGGTGGATAGCCACCACTAGGGACGGCACTGCCAGGTCTTCTACTAAACATGTCAGCTTGTGGTCCTGGACCAGTGCTGTAACTGGGTGCCCCAGTGCTGTAGCTGGGTCCAGTACTCATTGGCCTGTTAAATGAAGGTATATCATTACTAGTAGGACTATCCTTCCTTTTATAGATCATCGTAATTCCCTGACTTACCCCCCACCCATCATATCCCCTGGCGCGCCCGGATAACCCCTGTCGTACACAATTCAACTCTGTTAAACTTATTTTCACTCTATCCTGATCGAAATACTTATAATCTACTACATTATTACGCAAACGCGTCGCCGCTATACTACGCAATATCGCTTGATATGTTACTTCATTTTAAAGCGGGGAAAAAGGTTTCAGGTTAGAATAAAAATGAAGCCTAACGGCAGTTTCGGCAAATTTGTAAAGCTCGCGGAGCTCTACGAATTCTCTAGACCGAATCCAACAGTTGAACTACACCGGATAAATTAACGTATTTGAATGCCAAGACTTAAACTTAAGTTCTTAAAAGTAGATAAAGTTTGATTGTTTGTACTGAAAATTGCGATAAAAATTTATTCGAATGTTTCAACTGATTGTAATAAAGACAGATGTCAATTTTCAATATCGACATTCAAACCTTATATGTAGAAATAAATTTTCAATTTAAATAAAGAAAAGGTTTTCCTCACGTGTGTGTAATAATGCTGTTGTAAAAAAACGGTAAAGTAAAACACAGGCAGTGTAATGTAGATAATTTTGAAAATTGCCAAACCCGCGATAAGTATTTCAGCGACTCTCAAATTAGTCGTAGTTTTACACTGGATCTCTAACATGAGTGTATTTACTTTTTATACCAATTAGGTTGATAGAATGATGCTAATGCATATGAAATCGCTGAATTAATTTCCTGCGTAGCAATAAATAATCTACATTTCACTGCGCTTATTTCAATGATTAGTAATATTCTAATTAAATCTAAAAATTATCATGAAAATTGACTTTATATAAATATGGAATTTATTTGAAATTTGGTATAAGTTATATTAATATATGGAAAGTTTAGACTATATACCAAAACAAAATTATCCTTGTTTCTGTATAACTTAATTTAAGATTCAAAATAAATTTTATAATCAGAAAGTAAATAATACGGAGTTGTTTTAAGTCAAAGTGAGTCAAGCATGTACAATTCAATCCTTTGTAAAATGAAAGAGTAGATTTCTCATTATTCAATCGTCATTTTTACATTGTTTCAAAGCCACTTTGGCTTAAAACAATCCGGAGACTAAGACTCAAAATTCAAGTAATTCCACCTTTAGCTACTTTGGAAAATTCAGATTGAAAAAGAAAGAAATAGCAGCTACATTACCAGTGACTTTCATCATATCCCACATCAGTGTACCCAGTTCCATACCCGGTAGTGGCTACTGCACCACCGCCGTTTCTCATTGGTCCAGTCGCACTTCGGTCATAATCATTTCGAGCTGTGTAATCAACTGTGCGACTGGCACCAAAATTATCAGTACGTCCATAATCTACCGGACCGGGTGCACCCCGGTTGAAATCTCCGGCCATGCCACCACCAACTACTGCAAATAATGTAAACTAGTAAGTAAGATGTTCAGAGTTAAAACTATTATTGCGCGTTCATTCCACTTGGAAAGTTCGTGTCCCTGACCTCTGATGCGTCTAATAGAAATTTTATCGCCGAGGATCAAGAAAATGAACGGCAAGTATTTCGCTCAATAAAACTCATTTTTATACCATAGTTTTGCTTCCAACTTCATTTACAAGACAAATATGATAGTCCAACATTATACACTAATTTATATATATAGTATATACATATAACGCTCCCATACAATAAAATAGTTAAAAACCAAAAATATATCTTTTTTCGTTTGCGTGCACAGTTTAAAGTTTGAAGTTTGAGTCGCGTTTACACCATATAGCTTTGAAGTACAAGCGATATGATGTCGCGGTCAGACTCGCATACTTTCCGAGTTGCACGAACGCACTCACCATCGCAATTACCATAGTCTGTTCTAGCGCCAAAATCTGCACGACCATAGTCAGCTGTACGTCCGTAGTCTGTTGCACCAGTCGGTCCATATCCTCCCACGGCACCGGTCGCTGGTCCATATCCACCTCCCATTCCAGGTGCTGCTGAAGTGTAACCCATCGCCGCGCCACTCACGTTCTGGCCGTATGCCCCACGGTCGGCGTAGCCGGTGCTGAAGTCCGCCCCACGGCCGCTAAAGTCGCCAGCTCCTCGGTTGTAATCAGTGTACCCCGTAGCGACGCCACCTGCAGCAGATCCATCGTAACCAACGAGTTGGATCGGAAGAACTGCAAAGCGTCGAAGATATCGAATTGATTTTTGAGTACACATTCCAAGTTGTCATTTCATTCCAACATACTATTTTCTCAATGTGCATGTGTGCGCTCTGTAGTGAAATGTTCACAACGTCTGTCGTGAGAACCATGCATCGATTTAACGAGAGCCTCTGAGTCTTGTTTCTCTTTTCTTTTATATAACACTTATCGATATTAAGGGAGGACAATAACAAAACAAGAAAAAATTAAGAAAAAAAAAAGGAATACTGCAAAAAAGGTAACATGTACCTTATTAAATGATATATACAGGGTATATAAAACTTGAGAAAACAAATGAGAAAATAGTCTTGTCGGAATATACAATATTAATGTAGAGAGTATGATGGCTACCTCTTCTATCATTGTATGGTCCAGGACGAGCGTCTCTACCACCGTCTCGTCCCCCCCTACCACCTCTCATTGGTCCACCTCTTCTGTCTCCATCTCGGCGTCCTCCTCCGCTTCCACGTGACTTGCCGGTTGACTGTTCCACATTGATCGTTGCACCTTTAAAATTAGAGTTGTGAAGAGCTTTGATAGCAGCAGCTGCATCCTCCTCCCGTGCCATGTGGACGAAACCATATCGATTCATGACATCGCATTCCGTCACTTCGCCGAAACGCAAGAACAATTGCCGCAACTCATCGTTGCGACAATTTTCTGGCAACCGACCCACGAATATCTTTGTTTTTCTCTGCAAGATATGTGCAAAATTGATTATTGTTATATCAGTTACTAAGTATGAAGAAACTTTGAAATACTTTCAACAAAACTATGATTTTATAATTAAGACATATATCTCAAAGAGTGATCATACATTCATAATAGAAAGTATGATGTCTGTTTGAGATTTATTGTTGCTCAGATATTGTTAAAGTATCTTACAAAATGTATGAAACTTTAATAATATAAAATATGCTGAGCTATATACTTTTGGTATTATTATAATGAATTAATCAATATATTATACAACAAAGTATATATAACATATATTATAAGATCTTGTATACATAGAAAATTATTAATAAAGAATATCTATATGATCTTACCGGCTGGTTGGACGAAACCATCTGCTGAAACATTTATCATATATTAATAAACAGTCGAGATACATATATATATATATTACATAATTTCTATACTTAATTGTTTTTCACTTAATATTTATTTCATACATGCAACTACACAAATTTTGCAAATTATAAAAGTTATTCAGCATAGAGTTAATTCTAATAATTTATTTGCGCCTAGTCAAATAATTAACTAAACTGTGTAATTAATATAATATTAAAGCATTATTATAAAATATTCACACATTTATTTCATGCCAACAATTCTAATTAGTGATTTTTCTTTAATCATTAGTGGCAGGTGAGGGGCAGATGCGGCGCATAGTGACGCGCGTAGGAACACAAAGGAATCCATCCGAAAGGCGCGACCAGTCCTTCCCTCTCCTCTTCGTGACCCATGACATTCAACGATTGCCATGCTGTTCTGGCGCGCTCGACTTATACCGATCGTCGTAGCGAAAATTATATTGCTCATATGTGGCAACGACATCTCGAAGAGATATCAAAGCCAAGATGAAAAAAGTAACAAGAGCCTCAGAACGCCAAGTGCGCGTGAAGAACGCGCGGTGATAGAGGGAGATGGAGGGAAAAGAGATGATGGATACGAAATGGCGTCCCGAAGTTGAGTTCACTTTTCGAGTACTTTAGCACGACGAAATTTATACCGAGCAAATAGCTCGAAAAGTGATTTCGCCAACCGACAACACTCATCGCGATGAAAATTACTGATCCCGATTGTCCGAGTCGCCGGGAAGCTGATAATATAATTTATTGATCCCCCCCCCCTCTTGAAACGAGCCATCATGCGAATCGAATGCGGGAAAGGACGCGGTGTAATTGTAGCGCGATTTATTACGCATAGGAGACGGAAGGAAGGATAGAAAGATGCGCGGATATGGAAGATAGGAAAAATTTATGCAAAAAATACGTTACCGCCCCAGCCGCCGACGTCTCCGAAGTACCGTGGTAACCGACGGACGTGTCCATCGATAACGCAGAAAAAAGATAGAAAGGAACTGAAATTGACAAACGAATCAATGTGCAGAAACTCTTATCGCAGACGCAGTCCTCGTCACGATCTTATAGCTCGCCGAATCGTTACTACGACGCTCTGAGACTTACGTTAAAAAAAATGGCTCGTGTGCACGAGTCAAGATGATGCTGCTGCTCTTTCTCGTTAGCCGAGCGGAAACTGCGCTACCAACCGTCAGATGTGATTTGTCTCTGGGTGTTTCACTGCGTCACTTCCGCTCACAGTGATCGAAGATAAATTTCCTAGTGCACCGTTGCTGCTATTCGTTCGTTTCTAGATACACTCGATTGGCCCGTGACGTTTGTATCCTAATTGAATATAAAAGTATACTAATCGGATTATCGAGATGCGCTACCATTTGAGCGCGAAATGGAAGTAGCGCCATATTGGCGTGTGTGATTGCGTTGAACCGCGTCCTCTCGATCTGGCAGTGTCTGGCAGTGCGAATCGTTGCGTCAGAAGGCGCAATGTTCAGCTATTTTTGGGTGTTTTGTGTCTCCAACAAACGTGTTCTCCGTAACGTGGTGTGAGCTACTGCTGGAAAATGGCTGAATCCGAACCAAGAAGCAAAGACGGTTGCAACGCGACATCGAAGGAGACGACGATGGTCAAGCAAGAGAAGCGCGAAAACACGTTGACGAATGGCGGGAAGGGCTCGGGCGATGACGCGGATAGCCTCGAGGAAATGCCATTAGACATAGGCGAGCATTACCTCGTTCGGAGATCCGACGATTCCTGGCGTATGTAGATTGTGTGTACAGTTCTGGCTCTATTTCCTTTTTGTCTCTTGACATTTCTCGCAAGCACAATTGCGGATAATTGCTGATGGTCCGCGTACTTACTATCCTTTCAATTCGCTGCTGTTTCTTTGTGTTCTTGATTTGTTGCTGATAAAATTTTATGAGCAACTTTCGGTAGTTGCATATATATTAATCTTTCGTATTTGCACTGTTTATTGTGTGATATAAGAACTTTAATTAAATAGATATTGTACAAAATAATTTGAGCAGTTTGAATACAACACTTGTATAACTGCTGTATTAATTAGAGAGAGAGAGAGAGAGAGAGAGAGAGAGAGAGAGAGAGAGAGAGAGAGAGAGAGAGAGAGAGAGAGAGAGAGAGAGAGAGAGATATATTATGATCAATATTATTTTAAAATATATCTTATTCTTTTAGACCCTGCTGAAATTATCCAGACACGTTATAATGAAAATGAGAGCCACTATGAATACTATGTTCACTATGAGGGACATAACAGAAGATTGGATGAATGGGTACCTCGTGACAGAATTATGTCTAGCAGATTTGACATGAGTGAAATTGAACGGCAGGATAGAACTTCTGGGTCAGATCTACTAGCTGATTCTTCTGACCGTAAAATTACTAGGAATCAAAAGAGACGTCATGATGAGATCAATCATGTGCAAAAGGTATATATTATTTGTGTTAAAAAGTTTTATTACGACCAGTAGTTTTATCAGTTTTCTTATACTATATATTTTGTGTTTTCCTTATTTTAGACTTATGCAGAAATGGACCCTACTACAGCTGCACTTGAGAAGGAACATGAAGCTATAACAAAAGTCAAGTACATAGACAGAATACAAATTGGTAAGTATTATTAGACCTTTCATCCCTGTAGTTTCATCAATACAAAAAGGATCTCATTATTTGCAAAAGTTTGCTTCTAGGCAAGTACGAGATTGATACTTGGTATTTTAGCCCATATCCAGAAGAATATGGTAAACAACCTAAGCTCTGGATATGTGAATATTGCTTGAAATATATGCGTCTGGAGAAAACCTATAGATATCACATGGTAAGTCAAATAAAAATAATATATAATAAAATTTTAATCAAGACAGTAATATATTTTTATTTCTAATATAAAGTTACATAGATAATATTTTTTTTTAATCATCTTTTTCAGAGTGAATGTACTCATAGACAACCAGTTGGAAAGGAAATTTATAGAAAGGGAACACTAAGTATTTGGGAAGTAGATGGCAGGGAGCACAAAATATATTGTCAAAATTTGTGTTTACTGGCAAAACTGTTTCTGGACCATAAGACGCTTTACTTTGATGTAGAACCATTTCTTTTTTATATTTTGTGCGAAGTTGATAAACATGGGGCACACTTGGTTGGTTATTTTTCAAAGGTACTGAATGTGATTTCTAGTCCTACAAATTTGCTTAAAATCTCTATCTCCACATACATTACCCACAAAATCTTCTATTTTTAGGAGAAAGAATCACCAGATGGCAATAATGTTGCATGTATCTTAACTCTACCACCTTTCCAAAGACAAGGCTATGGTAAATTATTAATAGCTTTTAGTTATGAATTAAGCAGAATTGAACAAACAGTTGGTAGTCCGGAGAAACCTTTAAGCGACTTGGGGAAACTGTCTTACCGGAGCTACTGGAGCTGGATTCTGCTAGAAATTCTTCGAGATTTCCGGGGGACTCTTAGCATCAAGGATCTCAGGTACAGTATTAGGTACCAGAATCAATTTTTAAACAAGATGAATCTTTCGTATGAGCTAGTGTCAATAATTTAATTCGATTTATAGTCAAATGACTAGCATCTCCCAAACCGATATCATATCGACATTACAAAGTATGAACATGGTGAAATACTGGAAAGGACAGCACGTAATCTGCGTCACGCCAAAACTAGTGGAGGAGCACATAAAGAGCAGTCAATACAAGAGGCCACGTCTTACGGTCGACAATAGCGCGTTGAGATGGGGAGCACCGCTTCGAAAGAACGTGAAACCTGGCAAGAAGTAGCGTTACAAGCAAGTTGACGTATTGGTTTTCCTCTATTTGGTGATATGAATCACACTTGGCGATATCGTGGACGTTCACAAGTAATCGATCATGATGATCCACGAAGGTGACGTTTTACGAATTTATTAGCCACTTGGTAATGGATTCACGAACACGATCAATATCCAAATTTTCATTCCGCATGCATCTCGTGCAGTAATCAGTTGGTAGATAGCATGTGGATATGCTTAACACGACAATGTTTATCTTAACGAGATAAAAAGGAAGAGGACTCTTCAAACCTGACGAACTGAGAGAACTTATTGTCTCGAAAGAAGCATTAATAATAGTTTGCGATGGCAGAGAATATATACATATATATATATATCTGCCAATAAACAGCAATCTTTATCGATAGAGAAGTGTATCTTACTCTCGTGACAGTGGGCCTACAAAAGCCCTAAATTGTAAGTGCATTTCGGCAAGCAGACAGTTTTCGGAAGCCGCTGCAGTATTAGATCGATCTAATGATTTTCATATGTAAACTCGTTTAATAAAGGATGTATTTGCAGTAAGAAAAATTATAGTTTTCATAATAAGCGAGAGACTGGATAGCTGCAGTTTATAGTTTGGCGATGGAAGACCTATGAGTGTCCATGGCCAACCGTAGAGCGTACATGGCGGTGCCGGGTGCTGTGCAGACTCCGTAACCACCGTGTCCGTAATTATGTACCACCTGCAAATACGGCGCGTTGATAGATTCATCGATCGATCCGACGTTTTTGTCACATTAGTATTCAGATACCAACGGTAGCTTCATTAGAACGATCGTCGCGGATGCGATCAACTTCCACCCGAACATTGCTTTCCCGGTGTGGCCGGAGACCAACTTCCTGCCGTACAATCTCAGCGTTCTTCAATGACGGCACTAGCGCGTTGCATCGTTGACGAATCGCTGCGGACTCATATGGGCATAAATTTGTATTTTCGGAGTCGAAACTCCGCGATCCACCCAGAGTGACCACCCCGTGGAAACCCGGTATGACGTAGGTGTCGAGTTCACCGTAAAAAAACGTTTTGAGCCATGGTGCTTTCACCTAAACAGATGATATACGTATTCCTCGTGTCGAGAATGTATAAGAATGCAAGATAATATTATGTACCTTGATTACTTGACCTCGCAGGGAAACCATACGTTTGTCATTGCACAATTCGCGTGCACCAAATCCGGTGCAGTTCATCACCAGGTCGAATTCATCAGCCAGTTCGTTGAGAGAATGCAGCTTTCTTCGTCGCAGCGTGACACCATTGGCTTGCAACCTGACAAGTCGAACAATTCAGGCTACGGTGATTTCTTGTGAACTCTTCACGATTGTGACATGTATATCTTACTGTCGTTTAGCCCATGGAAGATACAAGCTGCACTGCGTGAGAAGAGTCGAAAAATATGACCCGTATTTCCAATCGCCACCAACTAGTTGCAGTTCCTCCTCCGTCGCTCTTCTATAGATCGGTACCAAGTCTTCGATCCAGTGACTCTAATCGATGCAATTATTCATGCGCTATTAACACATCTAGAATTTTCACTAATAATCGTTACTTCTCGAAAAAACATACCTTGACGGTACTCAGAGATGAATTAGCGAAAATGTAGCCAGAAATGTTAGTCACGCCTGCGTGAGAGGCTTCCTCTGATTTACGAATGTTATCGTAATATTCGTACGAATCTTTTATCCATTGTCTCGAAAAATTAATAATTAATTATAAATATATATTTATTACACTATTACGTAATTATTGTCGATTGCATACGAATTTTCTTTTTTTTATAACAATTTAAAACGGTGAGAGAAAAAGATTGCTTTTTCTAAAATATCGATTTACTTTTCACGGTATAACAATTCATAAATATTCATTGTTTACCTTGTTATCTGCTCGGTAGGACCAGAATACGAAGCGCCGACTCTGAAAATTCCCGCAGCCACATGGCTGACGGTATCATCGAAATTCGAAGCTAGAACTGTCATTTCGGCGTTACGTAATTCCCGTTGTAACAATAAGGTCGTCGTTAATCCAACGACCCCACCGCCCACAACAGCTACTTTCATTTTTGCACTTTGGATGTTTTAACAAAGTGAAATACGCAGTTAGTGAGTAAATTGAATCGTCATTCGGCGTTGTACGTTCGGTTACGTCGCATTAACGTTTAACAATTGTCAATTCTTACGAACGATAATGGCTACTGACGCTAGAGATGCGACAATATGTATCGGTGGCAATAAAAGTTATTTACAAGATTTGTGTGTGTATTTCGATAGAAGAGTTAATGTGTCGGTGTTATCGCTCTGCTACTTTTTTGCCGTGTGCTCTCGATAAAGTGCAATGTTATCACATTTCTTCTCGAGAGGTCCTGTGAATGGTACAAATTATTTTAGAAAATATTTTTAAAATGCTGAGAAATAGAGGACCGCGAGATTGTTGTCACCGTCTTTATAAAATTGCTTTATTATTATGTTTCCAAGAGCTGGATGAATATTCTACAAATAACGGAAAAAAAAACTTGCAGCATGTCCAAATTCCAAATGCAACGTTGTCTATATTCGAGTCACGTGTATTTGTGACAAATTAATATGATACAATGTACATACATTGCATAAGAATGTGCTCGCTTAATAATAAATTTCATCGATGATATATAATCGACAAGTAATTACACTGTATCCATTGCCAGTACAACTCTCTAATAACGTATGTTCGGCGTTTCTCCGATATCGAAAATATACGAACCGAGTTATGTCGGTATGAAGAGATGTTACTAAAACTTACGGACGCAATGGATAAAGGTTCATAACAATCTTTTGGTCGGAGTGCGACGTCTATATTGCGAAGATTACGTATTTACAATGTCGGTTATCGACGCATACTCGGTGTAGCCTCTTTTTGAATTTCAATGTCATCGAAATTTCATCGATTCCTTGAGAGACCACGATATATATCTCTTATAAACTACACAATTCATTACAATTTTCTCGCCGTATCACCGTGCGTCTCACGATGGGGAAAAATACACTCGAAACACTAGTTTGTGTTGGATTCGCAGCTGACTTTAAGCTTTACTGCAAGGTTGAATAGTGTAATTTAACGGAGGAGGCGGAACCAGAAGAGGCAACGGAGTTGGCGGTGGTGGAGCTTGAACGGGTGTTAACGTGGTTGTCGTGATCTGCGGTGGTGGCAGCTCGGTAGCTCGAATCGCTGTGTTGTAAGCCGATAAATAACTGGGCCACAGATGTGGAGGTGGTGGAGAACCAGGAGGCGGTGGTGGTGGCGAACGGTCGTCCAATTCGTCGGAATCGTCCATCATCATGGCTGTCAGCGGTGTTATGCGCGGTTTCTTCAGCTTGATTATCTTCACCTGCAGAAAGAAACAAATATTTTAAATACGACGGATAGATTAACAAATTGTCTATTCTGTGAATTCGTATTCTACATCTCAGAAACGATAGAAACAGTAACTGTGTACCTTGACTTTCTTCTTCGTCTTCGGCGGCCTCGCTCGTTTCTCCTGCTTCCTATTCTTTCGAGAGCTATACATCTTGTCTCTTCTCAAGTCTTTTAACTCGTCACGGAAACCTATCGCTGTGGGAGGTGGCGGCGATGGCATATCGCCCTCACCGCCGCTGGGACTGGTTCCTTCACCAGGTTTTATACCATCAGCGAATTGAACTGATTTCTTGTTTCTCCTCTTCAGGTGTCTTGCCAATTTTGATTTTGACTTGGATCGTGGCTTGGATGTACCAAATTTGTCATCTGCGCTCGCATCTTTATCATGTTCATTATTCTTATCTATTTCTTCGTCTTTATCGCTACCGTCCTCTGTATCGCCATCCGCATCCGACATATCGTCCACCTTGCCGTTGGAAACCACATCCCTGGAAAGAAAGTGCGTTGATTGGATAATTCACAACTCTAATATTAAGAAACTTAGATATTAAGATTAACGTTGACCAACCTGAAGCCCGATGCGACCAGAATGCCTTTCAGTGGTGGAGGTGGTAACTCGAATCGTTCTTTATTCTCAACTTCCTGACTTTTACTGACATCAGTGGACGTTCCTGCCGTGGTTTCGTCAACTTCAGCTCGTTGATTGATCATTTGTGTTGTTTTCTCTTCGTCATCTTCATCATCCTCGTCTTCGTCTTCCGCTTCTTCCTCTTCTTCTTCGTCGTCTTCAACTTCAGCTTCGGCCTCGGCCTCAGCTTCATCCTCTTCTTCATCTTCATCATCATCCGCAACTGCATCCTCGTCCTCTTCTGTGAGTACAGTCGCAGGGGTTGTTATCACTTCCTCTTCATCCTTTCCAACGTTAGTCAATTGAAATTCTGTCTCACCCGATTCTTCTCCTTCGCGAAGTGCTTTCAATACCGACGGATCCACGATCGAGCCTTTACGGCGATCTGAGACTCCGGTAGATGGTCGCGCAAGCATGTTGTTTTTCTCTAAGAGACGTAGCGCTCGTCGATTCGTACGTTCTATCCTCCTA
Source organism: Harpegnathos saltator (assembly GCF_003227715.2). NCBI lineage: Eukaryota > Metazoa > Arthropoda > Insecta > Hymenoptera > Formicidae > Harpegnathos > Harpegnathos saltator. The sequence goes on from NW_020230012.1 coordinate 184,155, forward strand.
CGCTCCCTCTCTTTCCTGCGTAACTCGCGCAGTCTCTTACGCTCTTCTCGTTCTTTGCGACGAGTCTCGAGGATAGCTTCGTAATTGTACACCGGTTGAGCAATTTCTGCAAAGAAATATTCTCGTCTATAGTAATACTTCGTGTTCGGCAAGTTCAAAATACCGAAGAAACGATACACATGGGTATACGTACTCTGTGGCTGGACCTCATTTCTTGGAGGAAATGTTGCCGTCGCTGTGGGAATCGGGACTGGCACAGGCACGGGAACTGGTAACGAGAGCGACAGTGAGGCAGCTGGCGATATAGTTGTAGCAGAAACGCCCGTAGCCGGTGGTACGGGCAGCGGGACCGGCGCAGGGACCGGCATGGTTATGGGCATTGAGGAGGTCGCCGGCGAAGGTGCCGGCACCGCTGAGGCGTACAAGACCCCGCTCGACTGATCCGTATTCGAAGACGATTGAACGGAACCGGCACCACCGCTGCTTCCGTTGCTGCTGTTGCCGCCGTTCCCACCACCACTACCACTGCTCCAGTCTAACGATGTGGGTACCACTTGGAGAACGTTACCTACACGCACTACTTGGCTGGATCCACGTACAGCTGATGTACTCCCAGACGCGGCTACTTCACGACGCACTGATTGCACTCCGTTGAAATCCGCCGGTACCACTTGCAAGACATTGCCGACCTTAATAAGGAGGATAATATCGTGTTGATATTAAGAACTTGAATCATGGCTGTTTGTATTGAGCTCTCATTCCGCTCTCCTTCGAGCTTGAATAACATAGCTATAACTGTAGTTTTTGATAAATGATGAAGAACATAGTTGAATAAGTACCTGTAAAACAGTAGGTTGCTGTCGGTACATCATTTGCTGTTGCTGCTGCGGCGGAGACGGATACGCTATGACGTTGGAGTTAAAACTGGAGGAATATTCGGAAGATATGCCAGTGGAATCCTTGCTTTGCTGCTTTTTAATTCCTAACTCTAGCTCTAATCTGTGAATTACATCGGGCGATGTTATGATTCATCTTTTCGGAAAATGAGATCAATTTTAGGTAGCAATGCTTTTTTTTTAATAATGTATAGCAAATAATGTGAGCCGTGAAGAAGCTGAAGAATCCTTACCTGTCATCGAGCGACAAACGTTTCGGAGAGCTCGTAGTGGATTCGTCCATGCAAGGTGGATAAGTCAAATTGTTCTCTGTATAATAATATTCATTTCTACCCTCAATTTCGCTTGGATATTGGAAGCTCGTAACGGAGCCGTCTATACTGCTATTGATGCCCATCTCTGAATCCAATATATTCGCCCCCGATTGTACAATGGTTTCTATACGTCTGCCTCTTTCACCACAGACGCTGAGCTTTCGGTTCTCACCGTCATCCTTCCTTTCCCTTCCTATTTCGCTAAACCGATCTCTTCCGGGTGAAGGAGATCTGCATGTGAAGTAAGACTTACTTTAGATCATGAAAATCGACATCGAGGTTTGCACGAGTCGCGCAAGATTCTACCTGGAAGACCGCAATTCCGACATTCTCAGTCCGTGTTCTGGGCTCCTCAGCTTCGACATAGAGGACGATCTCGCCCGCGATCTGGAGTTCGACTGAGAACGAGATCGACTTCTCGACCTCGATCTCAGTCTTCTCAGTCTTGATCTCGATGTTGATCGGGAGCGTGATCTTGATCGTGATCGTGATCTTGATCGCGACCTAGACCGTGATCTTGACCACGTTCTTGAGCGTGATCTGGATTGTCGTCGGAACCGTTCCGCTGGTTGTCGCGCGGGCGAGACCCTTGAACGTGACGGTGTTCGGCTTCGCGGTTTGTCCAGCCTGTGTGTGAGATGATCGTGACGATCCAGGACAGAGGAATCTTTGTCTCTTTCCCATTGTCGTTCTCTTTTTGTGCTGGATCTGCTTTGACTGATCCGGATGAAAGATATCATTATTGTGATGTTAAATACTCAGATTATTTATATTAATTATTAGCGAATGATAAAGCAGGTTTAATAACTTACGAATACCTCCTTCTGTATCTCGTCAACTGTGGTGAACACTGCCTGGTGTCCCTTTCTAAACTGCCCTCTCTGTAATAAGGTCGATCGTCGTATTCGGGCGGGGCTGCGGGGATGTCTTGTGCGACAACATAGGAATCCATAGACTCGTTACCATCTCGTAGGAGATTGCTAGTCTCGTATTGCCAAAATGAACGATCCACTTCCCCTTCTGCGCGAAACCTAGTCGTATTTATTTGACATTAGTATTTACTGTAATAAATAATAATAATCACTTTTACACATGCACATACTTTATATTAACACCTGTAAGATGTTCTAACATGTTTTCATAAGGAAACATCGTGTTCATAACATATCATCGTGTTTCACGAAATAAAACAATGCATCCGATGTATAGGAGGAGCAAATTTTATAGACGACTAAATTAAATTGAACTATATTAAAATAATTGACTATATTAAATTGAAGCTTTGCAGTACCTGCTGTCCCTGTATTTTTCAGATTCTACCGTTCTCTCTCGCAACATCTCCATCGGATCGTAGGACCTAATATCCTTCTCGCGGTCTCTATCCAGACTGTCATGCCTCCTTCTATCCCAATCGTCACGATTACTCTTAGAACCGTGCTTCTTAAAGTTATCTGTAAACAGATCAAGCTTCGATGATTAGCCGCAATATCAGACTTAATATTAGCCAGCTGGAACATCAAGAAACTGTCGAAACTGAAAACTATTGCTGTAACATTTTTACCTTTACCTTCGTCATAGCTGGGACGAGGCGATGATCGCATATATTTCTCTCTTCTCTCGTCCATTCTGGATCTACTTGGCCGTTCATCATCGTACCTGTCCCGTTTCTTCTCCCGATCCCGAGTACTCGTGGAACCGATACCTTCATCTTTCCTCTTCGGGCTCTTACTGCGACTTCTGCTCCAGCTGTGTCCTGGACTTCCACTCCCACTGCCCTGCCGTTCCCACGAGATGTACGGGCTACCGCTCCTTTTTCTTCTGCCTCGCGACGGAGAACTCGTTTTTCTGCGGCTGTCGACGAAGTCCACTTTGGAACTTCTCTCTTTCCTGTCGGACTTCTCCACGTCATCGAATTTTCTCTCCTTTTTGTCCTTACTATAATCGTGTGAATATCGTTTCTCACTGTCTTTCCTATTGGGAGGACTTCTCTTCCTTTGTTCCCGTACAGGAGATCGTACACTTGATTGAGCACTGGTATCATTCAAACTTGTACTTCTACTCTTGTACTTCTTCGCGTCAACGTTTTTGCTCTCTCGGTCGTAGCTCTCGGATTGCTCAGAACGAACCGAGACCGGCTTCTCCGACACTGGAGATTTCGAACGTCGCATTTCGATTACCGACGATTTGGGAGCGACGTCAAATTCATTTCTGTCTAATATCTTGTCGACAACGAGCGTCTCGTTATTGCTCGCCGTGATGTATCTCGGAGTCTCATTGTTATCGTTCTTCAACGCATGAGACTCCAATAGTTTCTTCTGTATCGTCAGCAGAGCCGCTGCATGCTGGACAGGATCCTGTAAGGGAGTTTCTACTAACACGTGTTTTGGTTTCGCTTGCTCGCTAGGTCGTCGGATCAGCAGCTGTTTGGGAATGAGCTTGAGCGCCGCCGTCTTCTCTTCGTTCACCTCATCGTCCTTAACGTGCACTGTTGAGCTCGAGACACGTTGCTGCTTGTCGCACAACTTTTCGGATTCATATTCAGCGAAGATGTCCATATGCACCGATTTGGACCCATGAGTGTCCAGACACGATTCATTCATCGGTAAATCGTCGAATAAATCGCCAACCTTTTTAATGTCGAATTTGTGGGGGGACATCTTACGTTCCAGCTGCACGTCCAAAACATTTTCGATCTTCTCATTCGCTGGATGCTTAGTGTCGCGCAGCTTCGCCAATTGCAAGGGTATACTGGTCGTAGGAATCGACAGTTCCTCCGTGATCAATATCTCCTTTCTCGGCTTCTTGCTCAATGAAGAATTGGTACAGCTACTGTCATTAGAAGCTTCTATATCCTGTGAAATCGGAGAAAGGATCGATTAATCTTTCGATTAAGGACAATTCAACGAAAGATTGTCTGGAATAACTTATATATAAGCAAGAGATTACCTGAGATTTTTGAGAGAGCGCCGGAGAGCTAGGACTGTACAATTCTATGGTTTTCTCCTTGTATTTTGTATCCAACTCCAGAATCTCTTTGAACTGATCTCTGGTCTGATGCTCCTTAGTGGCAGTCTGCTCTTCGCTTGCGATCACGGTGATCAAATTCTTCGTCGATGTATTTTCCTCCGCTTTCTTCGTTTGTGCAAGCTTGTTCGTCACTTCCTCCGATGTCCAAGATCTTTCCAGGGATTCTCTATCATGCGGTTTACTGTGGTAAAAATCTATCAGGTCAGACTTGGAGGAGCTTTCCGAATAATCCGCACTACGAGGAGTCTCCTTCTCAGTTTTCTCGAGTTTCTGCTCACACTTGTTAAGGTTGGACCATTCGGCATAATCTTCCTCCCATATGTCTTTAGCTTCTAGTTTCTCTTCTAATTGCGAACCCATATCCCAACGACTTTTCTTGACTCGCTTGGAACCAACTGATTCGAGTTTCATCATCGATTTAGTTGGATCTTCTCTAGAACTCGTATTTTCGTCCAATTTACTCCATTCCTTCTCCACCTTGATAATTGCATCCACCTTGTGAATCTTTATTTCCTCGCCACTCTTACGCAAGAACGATTCCTCCTCTATGTCCCAGTCGTCTCTCTTGCACTTATTCTTCTGTTCCAGAAGCATCATCTCTTCCCTTTCGCCCTCCTCTTGTTCCTCCTCCCAGATTCTTATTGCACAAAAACGTTCTTGTCTTTTTTTCATTTCCCTCGCAGTTTCCTTTTCTATCGCGATGTAGGTATCCGTTTTCTTGTCGTATCTGACTTCCTTCTCCGTCTTTTTAGATGCGCTCAGACTGTTCTTTCGTTTGCTCGAGGTCAAATCCGATATCGCTTCCAAGCTGTCTACTTCCCATTCGTCCGCTAGAAGTTGCTTCCGACATACTTCCTTCTCGAGCTGGGTTAAAGATGGTACGTTCAATGTGTCGAAATCGGTCTCTCCCCATTTCTCCTTCTTTTGCTTTTCCGATTTTTTCAAAAACTTTGCTTCGTTCTGTATCATCTGCTGAGTGATGCGTTCACCCTCTCTCTCCCAGTCTGCTAGAAATTCAGTGCTGCTTCGAATATCCTTCTCCCGTCTTCGTTTCCTCTTTACGTCAAGTTCTTCGTCTGACCGTCCTTTCCCACCTTCGCTACTTTTAGACAATCTATCCTTGTCTTTCTCGTTGTTGTCTCGACTTTGCTTTCTTTTCCTTCGGTGTTTATCTTTCTCTGAGTCGTCCATTTTCTCCAACCCTTCAATGTTATCCTGACTCGACGTATCGCCTTCATTCTGCTGCGTCGCGATCATAGAATCTACCTCCCATTCTTCCATAAAGCTCTCGTTCGATTTGCTGTCCTTTTTGCCTTTCCTAAGCTTCGCGCATTCATTGTCGCGCGCATTTATGCTCTTGCGTCTCGGTGTCACCTGCTCAACCCTCGTATCCTCGATTGTCGTTTCTTCTTTTATTTTCTTTACTGGAGTCACTGAAGGCGACGCTATTACAGGCGATTCAGATATCACTTTGTTGATGTCCCCATTGTTAATAGATTTGGCATCAAGCTGTTTGGCTTCTTTTGCTTTTCTCTTAATTTTCTTTTTCTTTTTTGTACATTCTTCCGATTCACTGCTACTCGAATCGGTGCTCATCTTTCTCCTCCGCTTTTTCTTTGTACGTGCACGTCTCGCCTTTCTTCTCTTCTTTCCAATTTTTTTCTTCCGTCTTCTCTTTCTCTTCTCATCTGAACTGCTGGAACTGCTACTACTGCTGCTGCTGCTACTGCTATCCGTGCTATCGGAGTCCGAAGACGAATTATCCTGTATCTTACGTTTGCGTCTTTTCTTCTTCCTTTCTTTCTCAGAGTCGGAGGAACTGGAACTGCTGACCGAATCACTACTGGATATTATTTTTTTCTGCTTTTGTTTCTTCTTCTTCTTCTTTTTTACCTCCCTAGAATCGGTGTTTTCATCGCTTAACCGTTCCACTTTGATTCTAACGTTCTCCCAATCACTTGGTATTGATTTGGAGTCATCGTCAGTCTCGTTATTGTCAGACATATGCTCGTCTCGTATACTACTTTCACTGATTTGTATTTGACAGTCTGTGGACAGAATAGATTCCTCGCATTCCGTGCTCTTGATTGACCCTTCGAGTGTTTGCAGTTTGTCTTTCTCTTCGAACTTTTCCTTCAACGACATTTCGATGCTCGCGCTGTCTTCCTCCAAGTTAGACTCTATATTGAATTCATGATAGCTACGTGGAGAAACGGATTTCTGCGGATTTCTCTTCGGAGAATATTCCTTGGTCACCTCGGTCACGGAAGTTGGTACGGGTATGTCGGTACACACCATCTTCATAAATTGCTCGTACTCTGAGGCTAATTTCTCATCTCCAGTGGATTCCAGCTGTATAGGAGACGCTGAAGTCTCGTCATTCGTTGTCATGTTGTCGATTGTCTTCTCGCTGGACTCATTGTCTCCCATCTCGTTTTTCTCAACGTTATTGTCGACTTTATCTTCGTCCGTTACAGTGGAGGACGTGGAACATCTCTCCTCTTTTGAAATGAAAGATGAATTGTTATTATCTTTGGAATTTCAACGTTCGTATTGTTACATGCGTTATTCCAATAGTTCCAAAGTCCACTTACGTTGGCTTAAAGAAACTTGCAACTTGTTTTTCGGTTTCTCGATATTATCCTTTATCATACTAGTGGACGACATTTCTTCGTCCTCGCTGTCCCACTTCGATCTAGGAAGTTGCACTTGCCACTTGGGATCCTTATGATATTTGGCGTCTTTGTCCATTTGCTGATACCAATTACGCTTATCCATTATTACGTCTAGATTTCCCATATCAACCCTGTAATTACAAGTTTTTAACAGATAAAGAAAAACTGGAATAAAAGAAAATATTTGTGTTTTTACCGTGAAGAAGTCGCCTCGCATATGTCTCTTATTTTCTCGCGACGATCAGGAGTCACAACTTGCAGGAGCTGCGAGATGCTCAATAAGAGTGACGTACGTGGATTTTCGCAATATAACAATTGAGGACCTCTTGCTCGCTTTGTCATCTTTATCGATTCGGGTGGATATTTTTTGGGTCCGTCAATCCCCTCGGCTATCAGCGAGTGACGTTTCAGATGATGATTGCTGAGCAGTAACATCTGTTCGAAGTGGCGCAAATAATCTTGCCCTGTTCTAAAACGCATCAACATGTATGCATATAAATCTCAAATCTTATTTTCAAAATTGTATGTTAAAAATGTATCGTACCTATTTCTCAATGGCCGATCTGTATTGTCACGTCTTTTAGATTGAACAATATCATTGAGATCTAAACCACATTTTCGTACTTCCGCCCAAGAGTTACATTTCATAAATTCCTTTTCTCTGCTCTTATTATCTTTATCTTTTTCCTTCTTATCCTTGCTTTCTGCGTCTATTTCAGAAATATCATTTCGTTTATCTTTAGCATTCTCTTTTTTATTCTTAGTCCCGTTTCTCTTCTCTTTTGCGTCCTCCCGTTTTTCCTTTTCGATTTCTCTTTTCTCTTTTCCTTCTTCTCTTTTATCGCGGTTTGCATCTGCTTTGCTATGGTCTCGTTTATCTCTATTGTCCTTCTTCTTCTTATCTTTCTTATGTTTTTCTTTATCTTGTGATCTTCGTGGTAATCGATCAGCACTTCCATTTCGATCTTTCACTTCGTGACTTGAATTATCTTTTCCAATTTTGTCACGTTGTCGATGCCTTAAAAGTAATTTTTAAAGAGCCATTAAGTATAGCAAAATCAGAAATATTAGATAACATAAAAAGCATAAAAATGAAAAATAAATATGTATGTATTGAGAAATATGAAACATTTTTTATACCTTTCCAAATATTTTCGATCCATTATTGATCTAGTGGTACCTCTATGAGAATCACTTAGTCTATTGTGTCTATTTTTGTCTTTTGTATGTCTGAAACTTTCTAACAAACCAGATGTATTCTTTCCAGTGTGATTCTCGTCTTCCATACTTGCTATAAGAAGTTTTTGTCATTGAAAGTCTATTACACAGTTGTGACTATATATAAATAATTCATTAATTAATACCCGCTGCCATGGCCTCTGCTAATAGCATTTTACTTTTAGATTCTTCCCTTCGAATTTCTTCAATAGCCAGAATTTTTTCTTCTATACAATTATAAAAGTTGATTTTAATTTCATGTAAAAATAGAAAATATAAATTTTTATAATGAATTATGATAATTTATACAAGAAATTTTTCAATATAAATGTAGATTGTTTTGATAAACTTGAATATTTCATCTTGCTAAATTTATTTTGACAGGAAACTATAAATTCAGATTCTAAGTCTTAAGCTTAAGATATTTCGTAATAAAGATTTAAAAATTGCAATAATTCCTGACTTTGTATAGAGATACTCTATGGTATTACCTGGTTTTTTTCTTGATTTGTTACTTGTATCTTCTTGTGTCACTTTGTCTTTTGTCTTTAAAGCTCCAGTGGAAAGCTGAGATAGATTAGCTTTAACTTGAGGTTTTGGTAGTACATTGAATTTGTTAGCAAATGCCATCAATCGCTTCTTGGCTTGAACTTTACCAAGCACTGGTTTCACCATCTTAGGACTTTCCAATCTTGATGTGTCACCATCGCTTATTTGGCCTTTGGTACTTTCTGGTGTCTCTGGCATTTGTATATCTAATAAGGAAATTGAGGCATCTGTTGTTGGTTCTTCTGGGACATAAACATCCTTTGATTGAGAGGCACCGTCTTTCTCTATATATATCATATAAAAGTCATTTAATAATAAAAGATTAATTTTGTTAAATAATTTGTAATATTCAAAAATGAAAGAAGTTTTACCCGAAAGAGGTAATGGCTTCTCTTCTTCCGCCATTGTTAAAACTTCAAATCTGTCAAAATTGTCTATTGATAAAAAATACAAGAAATATAAATGATATTAATGCTATATTGTATCAATGCTATATTGATATTATTGCTATAGTATCAAAAAGTTGTGCACATATCAAAATTATCCATATAAATATAACAATTATAAATATTAAGTATGATTTTTGTTGCTCGATATAAATATATTGACATATCTAATATTCAAGTGATAAATCCATGTGAATTACATAAAAAAAACTTTGCCAGTTACAGAGAAATATATGTAATTTCAAAGGCTAATATTTTAGGTCAACTGGATGCTTTACCGTAATTTGCACGTTATGTTACTGGTAAATGCATTATCCGATTTATGATCTTAATGTTGTTTAGTACAGTAGAAACGTAACGCGTCGAGTATATTCGAAACTCGTTTCATCAACGAGCCCTCTTTCTATTTCTCGTCGCAGTCAAACGAAACTAATCCATGAAACGCGGCCATGTTGACCAAATTGAAAAGCTACCAACGGTGTGGAATAATCAACACTATGTCAAGGAAATAATAATAGTTAGAGATTTACTACCTTGACTTTTCTGGACCAATAGATTCAACTAAAAAGAAGTCTTTTTTAAGGCTCGTCTACATTAGCTGTAAGAGTAAGGCTGTAAAGTTGCAAGACACAAAATGAAATATTTTCATTCGCTGACAGCTTACGTTACAGCCTTACAGCCTTACTCTTACAGCTATTGTAGACGAGCCTTTAAAGTTCTTCCAGTCTTTTGTACTACTGCGCCTTTAGGATGCATTAAGATTTGTTCATAAAAGATCATCTTAAGCTAGCGGCACACGGTGCTTGTTTTCGTGCTGAATTGCTTGCTGAATGAAAATATTGCGTTTTGATTGTTGTATTTACATTTATATTCGAAATGTACCAATCAGAACGCAATATTTTCATCCAGCAAGCAATCCAGCACAAAAACAAGCACCGTGTGTAAAGCCAGCGACACACGGTGCTTGTTTTCGTGCTGGATTGCTTGCTGGATGAAAATACTGCATTCTGATTGGTGCATTTCCGAAGATGGATAGAAATGCATCAATCAGAGCACAATATTTTCATCCAGCAAGCAATCAAGCACGAAAACAAACACCGTGTGCCGCTGGCTTAAGTTAAGAAAAATTGCTGCCATAACCGTTCTCAAGCATAGACATAGGAATATAGAGACAGAGTATAAAGCCAGCGGCACACGGTGCTTGTTTTCGTGCTGGGTTGCTTGCTGGGTGAAAATACTGCGTTTTGATTGGTACATTTCCGAAGATGGATGGAAATGCACCAATCAGAACGCAGTATTTTCATCCAGCAAGCAATCCAGCACGAAAACAAGCACCGTGTGCCGCTGGCTTTAGATTTAGGCACAGTTTACCTCGTCGCACCGTCCCGCAATGGTTATCATCCCGCAACTCTATGCTTTGTCCCTATATTCCTATGTTTATGTACTCAAGCTCTTTTCTTAAGCCAGCTTTATAGAACTGAACGGTCAGCTGATAGAAGCCAAATTCATTTCCGGTAAGTAGGAAAGCTGTTCCAAGATTCATTGCGAGTACTGAAAATACATAGTTTGTGTCACGTATATTATAGATTTTCAGTGCTGGCTGGTGAATATTGGAACACAGCCTAAGTAGATCAAAGTAGATATTTTAATTTTAAAGAAAAAGAAATGTGTTACGTGCGCGAAGGATAATACTAGTAAATTAAGTAAGACACAGCTTCATGTAGAACATATGTGTACGTTTATATAAATCGCTAAATATTCAAGAGAGATGGATGTAGCATTTATAAATCCGTACCGCGAGGTTTGAATCACGATAATAAGTACATATGTTGATCTTAAGGAAATCTTAGCGAAGCCAACATGATAGAAATTACGGCAAAACTCGTTCGTGGACCTGTATATTTCTCCGGAGAGATCGTAGAATGTTTAGTTACCTTTACTAATCCACCAAACCCAAATCATCAGATATCACAGAGTCATAGGTATGTTATATATATATATATATTTGACAAAGTTGAATCAATAATATATTATAACTAATAATACTAATTTATATTTTTCTTTACAGTGATCTGTTTGAAAGTCTTGCTTGGGCAAGTGCACAAGTTCATTGTCAATGTTCGACAAATAATAAAGTAGTATTCTCAGAGAAGATAAATACTACAGCTTGCCCAGTAGCGATTAATGCAAGTACGGTTTTACAAGATCTTTGTTTCAATATTTTATACTTTATTTTATTAAGATGTATACAAATTATATATTTATATTTTATTACAGATACTACATTTGCTCCATGGCAGCAAGATAATGGACATGTAGTATTGAATACAAAGCCAAAGATCTTGTTTTGTGACTTAAAACTGTCACCTGGTGAAAGTAAAACTTGTAAGTTTTAGTGGTAGTAGTATATTGTAGTGTCTTATATATTTTATTATATATTTAACATTATGTATTTATTATATATTTAACAAATTTTTGTTACCAGACATCTATCGCGAGACGATACCAAGTGATGCTCCACCATCGTACAGAGGGCAAGTTGTAAAATATTCTTATAAAATCACAATCGGGACGCAAAGAGTAAACACAGCCATTAAACTGTTACGTGTACCTTTCAGAGTATTATCTTTGAGTGGTAAGTCTTGTTATCTTAAGTAAAAAATATTCTTTTATTTGTTTATCTAAATGCAATACTTCTGTGAGTTTCATTTAGTAGTTAATGACAAATGGTTGTACATTAATAATAGATATTAAGATGTTAGAACTATATGGATCTTTAGAAAACTTTTATTGTATATAATAAATTTTAGTAGACAGATAACAAATGTTTAATATCTATTTTTTTTTTTATAGAATTGCCAGAGATAATGGCGTGCAATGACAGTGTAGATTTGAGTCCGAATAATCCATTCATGGAAACGCAGCATAGGGAAACTCCATTAGATATCGCCCTACAAACGTTACAGGTAGTGTATTTTTCTTGTTGTATTTATTAAGATTAATTTATGGAGATATTGCATTATGTCTTAACCAAATTGTGTACTTTTCAACCGTAGAACTTGACAGCCAGACGCAGCCCGAATTTCTATAACGTGACAAATGGACGTGGCCGCGTGGTACGATTCTGTCTATTCAAAAACTCCTATAAACTCGGCGAAGATGTAGTCGGGACGTTCGATTTCTCAAGCGCGACCGTGTCGTGTGCTCAAGTATCCGTGTCCCTGCAGTCAGAAGAACATGTTTCAGAGGAATACAGGCGCAGCAAGATCACCGCGCCTACCCTCGTCAGCTACAACAAGCACCACGAGATGTGCCTGGGCCTCAAGTACTCGCATTTGGTGTTACCTATACCGCTACATGTCACGCCAGACTTCACCACCGATCTGGTGACACTCAAATGGCGACTGCATTTCGAATTCGTCACGACGTCAAAGCTGGTGGAGATGCCGAGCGAGAGTACCACCAGTTGGACGGGACCATCCATATTGGATGTTGAGACGATGATCTGGGATCTTCCGTTACACATTCATCCCACTACCACGCCGCCTAATACAGCACAGCAGACGAAATATAATATAGTTATTTAGCCACTACAATAGTGTAGCTGCGTTAGATGTATTTTCGATGCAATTGAAAAGAGTTATTCGAAGATAGACACGTGTTGCGGGAGCAACACAACAATGCGTTAACGGACTCCATGCGACATGACGGAGCACAATTCGGATTCTGTGTAGAGTAATTCCAGTTGCGGAACAGAAAGATATATTTTTATATATTTATGTATCTACAGGCAAGGTAAGTCATTCATAATGACAGAACACATTTATTTGATGATTGCTGTGAAATCGGTTGAATTCTTGCGCATCGTTTGCAAACATGATCGCGATTGCGATTTCAGACGTATCGATTCGCGAAATTTCGCAATGGCAATCAGGACTATACCGACAACGTGCAGTGATATACCTGTTGCTTAATTTTTTGAGTCGATTGCCGAATCTAGAATATGTATGAAATGATTTTCAAGAGCGTCCCATTCTTTCTAGAGAGTAGCGTCTTTGCGGAAATAATATAAATCTCAGCGCAACGAAGAAAGATTAGGAAAAAGAATCGGCTCTGGTAAGCCGTTCAGCTCTTATAAATAATTAAGGCTACATTCGCACAAGTTCGTTTTCGCTCCATTCACACATTTTCACTCAATCGCCCAACTTCTCCGATGTCCCAAAATTCCTCGAAGCATTTCCTATAGATTATCTCCTGAGAATGTCCTTTAAAAAATTCTTAAGACACCAATTTATATCGCGAGCTAATGTCTCGTCTCGTAAGAAAACTGTCGGTCGTCCTGGTCAATAGGCAGCCTCGGCTGCAGGGGTGGCACCAGAGTGGGTGGAGATGGGGTGATAAAGGATGGTGTATGATAATCATATCGATAATATGTCAAGGACTCCCATCGGGCAGGGTGTTGCATTTCGTAAGACGTCGGTAGAGCCGGTGGAGCGGTCGCATAATAGCCTCTTCCACCACCACCATCACCACCACCACCACTACCGCTGCCGCCGCCGCCACCGCCACCGCCACCGCCACCGCCGCCGCCGCCGCCGCCGCCGCCGTCACCGCCGCCGACTCCACCGCTACCAGCACCTGCAGGTCGGTCACTGGGCATGTTGGACATTGTGTAACTGTATGGTGGCTCCAATAGGCTCTGCAGATGTCTGATGTATGTGATAGCATGACGCAGCGACTCGATCTTGGAGAGCTTCTTGCCGGCCGGCTTGCAGATCGGTAGTTTCGATCGCAACAGCTCGAATGCGCGATTCATGTCGCGCATTCTCGTGCGCTCGCGGTCGCACGCCGATTTCTTGTAGTCTGAAATCGTTAATTACGCCTGGGGGTTAACGATGGTTCTTGCTTGGGCGCGTACTCGTCGTCGTTGTCGACGACGACAACGACGATGTAATGTTGCGCGAGCGCAACTTGCTTGAACGAATCGAGCGAGCGAGCTGAAATTCAACTTTTTTCCGAAGGACGTTGCCGGACGAAACTCTGACAAATTACACGTATAAACTTTGGCGTCGAGACGGGGGGTGAAAAAAATGCGGAAGGGTGAGTTCACGTAAAAATAAATACCACAACTAAGGTTTTCTCTTTCTCAATTAGATATTTACGAGCGATCACCAGGTCGTAGCTAATTTTTACCGAGACGAAGTTTTTGTGATTCGAGAGACGTTGCTGTCGGAAAGAAAAAAAAACAAAACAGTACCGATCCTTTACTCCAACTATCGACGCGAGTAACAGATGCGGTTATTATGAGCGTAAATTTCGAGTATCCGCCTTACGAAATGTTCGAGAAAAACCGGGTCGGAAGATATACCGTGACACGCTGTTGACGGAAAATTCTCATCGTCTTCGGACGGAAGTATTTCTCAGGCGGAGTCGACACGTGTTCAAAGATGACGAGCGTGAGAACGAGCCGCAAAGGTTAAAAGACTAGAATAATTTGCGTGTTAATCAAAAGTGAACGGGTCGTACGGGGGATTTTGCTCGAGCTTACGCGGTTTCCCATCGCTCGCGTAATTATGACAACAATCATAGCGCGGACGCACGTGTGTTAATTTCTCGATTAATCGCACGGTTTATTGTCCAATCTAATTCAGTTTGCGTTAGCATATGATAATTATGCGCGTAATTATGCTTCGTATGTCATCAATGTGTCTCGCGGGAAAATCACTCTGTTGATCCGCGATTGGCAGTGCGATTCGTCTCGTATGGGGGAAGCCGCTTTTTCTCGTCGGCTGATTATGCTGAAAAATACTTGACGTCGAATCGCAAGAATGATGATTTGTCAGAGTGATACGCAATAAGTGTTTCAAACTTGAACTCACGCGTTGCTCGTATTTGAAATTGAAATTGCAGCCGTACGCAGAAACGCTCCGCAATGCTACACATATTTCCTAGTTTATCTCGTGGAAATCGATAATTACGTAATGCTTAATTGGATGACATGTGCATATTGCATACCCGCCGATTCGATATTCCGTCTCGTCTAGAACCGCGTAGAACTCGTGTAGAAAAGAATAAGAACAGACTATTCATATCGTAAAAACTCAAGAATATCGCTAGAAAGAAAACAAAAAGCAGCCATCTGGTCTATTGACTCGATAGTCTCGAGATAATCGACTTTTTTCGTTACATGCCATTGTAATTTATATATTGACGCTGTCAGACAGCATAATAACTACACGTAAAGCCATTCTCATGTCGTTAGCTACTTCTAAGCGAGGATTAGTCGATCCTCCGTCATTTTATAAAAGCGGAACTAAAGAGAAACCGAGAATGACTAAGACTGCATCTCATCTTAATCAATGTTTATGCATTTCGTGCCTTTAATTATTACCACACGGCAATCCGTTTTTTCATCGAGTACTACGCTTTCGGGCAAAATTCGGGTGGATTAAAGTTCAGTGACTAGCCGCGCGAAAGGAACAAAGTGATCTTGAGAGTAATGTTTTATTCGTGCGCAAAAAAGGGATGCGGCTGAATGAAGCGCGATACTTTCGATTCCCTTTGCCACATCCGCGCAAGAGGATGACGGCGATACGCGTAATGCCGCGAGCTGTGGATCCGAATACGGAGGTCCTCCACGTGGTCCACGGTACAGACTCGAATCCTAGACCCGAGGTAACGCAGCAAGCTCGAGATCACCGCAAAACGGTGGAATCGAAACAAAGCTCGATCGAAGTGGCGTTTGTTGAGTACGGCAGCCTTGAAGTCGAGAGTAAGAAGTAATTTGTAATTAGAATGGAATATTGAGAAAATTTCTTCTCAAGTAATTTTAATACGTTTTCGACATGCTTATTGACGGTGTCGACGTCGCGTGGTAATGTAAGTCGAAAACACTGTGTGAAATCCGCTTAACTCTTTCACTGTTAGTGGGAAGTATACTTTCCACCTTTTCTTAATTCAATTTTGTGTTGTAAATCACATAATTTTGAAGAACTAATCGGGGATTTGAGTTTTCCAGATAACTGAATAGTTGTTCAACATACTCCAATAGGTTTTTATACCCAATTATTCATTTGTGACTATTTATAACAAGTTAAAGTTGAAAAAAATGCTTTTTTTAGGTGAAAATCAATTCCTCGGAGAGTATTAAATGTAGAGGTCTGAAATCTTCACCAAATATTTTTCTGATGTTGTACAAAGACATATTTTTTCAGTATTTTTTTGCAGGTTAGATTTTTCTTTCATAAACAAATATTTCTACAAAAAACGGCCGAAATTTGATTTTGTTGCACTTTTTAGCTCTATTTTCCTAGTTTTTTCATTCTGTATCTCCATCTTATCCATACTGTCAATATTATTTTATTCAAAAATGAATGTTTAATCTCTAGTAAGCATAAATATGCAGTATTGAACATTTTCCCATATAAATTTTTTCCAGCTCGATCGAGTTCCATCGTCTAGAATCATATGTTCTTATTACGACCTGGTCATTATTTAATAATAATTGGAATTTTCATTAATTTTGTACGTCATGATTGCCATATTGAGTCCATTGCCATTTTGAATTTTGCAAATCTGACTTTAAATTCGTACTTAGCGACCCAAAAAAACGTAGGACTACCAAATATTTTAATAATTTTTTCAAGGGAAGTTGATTCAGCAGTGAAAGTGTTAAGAGAGAACAATCATGCTAAATAAACAGCTAATCTCTTCCAACCTCGAAGAGGAGAAGAAAAGTCTGGATATCTGCGTGGAGACCGAAGAGGTCGCGATCGCGATCGCGGAGGAATCGCCGTGTTCAACGGAGCTGCGAGAGGAAATCGCGACGACGACGGTGCCTGACAATTCCGAGCGATCGATCGAATCTCCGCGGACCCAAGAAGAACGTCGGAAGAAGGTGCGAGAGACGATATGCGAAGAGAAATTGCGAAGAAATCGGGGCGAAGAGCGCGGGCGCAAGAGTGTCGACAGGAAACAGCACTACGGCGACCGGAGCACAGTTGAGGACGAGAAGTGTGGCGGCGGTGGTGGCGGCGGCAGCGGTAGCTGGTGGAAGGGTAGCGGGAAAACAATTTTGCAGTTTTTCTCCAAGATCCTGGGTAAACACGGCGGAATGGGCGCTAAGGGAGCGACGGCGAGCGCCTCGCCGGGCGGCAACAAGCGGCACTGCGAACGTGTGAAGCTAGTCTCGAGGGGCGACAGAAGTCGTAACGCGCGCGGGAAAATTGCCGTAGAGGCCGGTGCACGCCTGAAGAAAGTCAACAACGGCTACCTCGCGAGCCACGCGTACAGGTATAGCCCAGGATGATTCACACGGGGGAGGGGGGGGGGTGTATCTCGAGAGTAACTCCGTGAAACTCGGGAGGAATTTGTATCAGAAGACGGTCGTTGCTGATCGCGACGCGAGGACCTGTCGACTTGGTTGAGATTTTCACGCGATTTGCGATCTTTCTAACGATTGATCTAAGGGGCGCGAAGTTGACGAATTTTCTGACTGCGCTTACAATACGACGTTTCAGGGACGCTGCGAAATTGTTGCAAATCGAATTCGCGTGAGATCGCTCGCACGTAGCATTTACATAGATACATGGGAGTTCGCACCCCGACGTGATGCGCGCACACGCGCGTCTACAAATAACTTTAAACGTCGCGCGGCGAAACGACGATGCGAGCGAACGTCGGCGTAAAAATGTGCTGGTGGAGCCTAAATTGAATACAGAGCTGTGACGCGAAAATATCTCGCCGGCTCCTTCCGAAATGCGCATACGTTTTGCCCCCTCCGAATTTATATTCAACGCTCTACAACCCTTCCCGCGCGCTTCCTCAGCAGGAACGAGAGCCGGCGCAGGAACGCGGCGGAAAATAAGTTACGACAGCGGTGGCACCGAGAGAAGCCTCCTCCTTCGATCCTGCTGCGACAGATACAACGGACGCGTGACAAAAATCTGCGGGTCGCGCTGTTAGAGCAAGAGATGCGCTCGTATTTACCCTTTGCAAGGGACGTTGCGAGCGTCAATCAAGCTCTTCCATTCGGACAATTGAGCAGCCCTCTCTGTTGATATGGCCTATTGTACGAAAAGTTACGAGCTCGCGAAGAGAGAGAGAGAGAAAAGGAAGAAAAAAGCAGTTTCACCAGGCAAAACGACTCGAGAAAGTCGACCCCGCCGTTTCGAGGCTGGTCATCGTAGTATATACCAGCTGTGTACCGTCATTGCGATCACGTTCAAGCAAATTAAATTCCTTTTTATTTACGTCAAAGCGTGTCACGCGCGATTCTTCCACTAAGATACTTAAATTAGTCGAATCGAGGATGATCTCACCAGGCGATGCGCAATTTGATATTGCCGCACCTTTCTCAGTCTGCGATGATTCCTGCTGCACCGATTTGATATTGGTCTCGTGGAGCATCTCGAGGTGCGAGTGACTGCCGATTATTTCTGGCTCCGGTACTCTGATCACGAGCACTGCTTCGGGATTTTGTTGGCGACTCGCCGGCTCGTAGCTCGTCTCTTGCCATCTGCCGTCTCTTAGAGATTGCGGGCGCGTCATCGATGTGCCCGTCGTGTCGTCTATGACGGCAACGAAACGCGCGGTTAACGACAGAATTCCACTCGCCGTCGAGTGCGAAGTAAAAAGTAATGACGAAAGCAATGACGGAAGGAACTAATTGGTCGGTTATATGTTAATGACATGTTTTCACACTCCACGGCAATCGCGAAGCATTTCATTGATTCGCGTGTCGAATTGGCGGAAAACTTTTTCTTCCGCCGTATTTTCTTAACGCGTATCTCCCCTGCGAGACCCACCTGACGTACTCGGAGTCAGTTGATCCTGCAAACGTTGATCCTGCATCGTGAGTGTAGCGTTCGGCGAGCTTGCTTCTCGACGTGCGGCCTTCTGTTGTTGCTTGGAATTTTCGTCGAGGTCGAGCAGCACCGGCGAACGTGCGTAATCCTCGTCGTTGCTTTCGTTCTCGGACTGAAACACAAGCACTGCAATGCTCCTGCCATTCCGTCGCCGGTTTTGCGAATTCTTAGCAACGCGATCGCGCCATGTCGGTCATACCTCGTTCTTCCGCGGTTCGCCGCGATATTCCTCCGAATTCCGCTCCATCCCGATCGTCATTCGGTCCAACGCGAATGCTACCTTCTCGTTGACCCTGGTGCCGTCCATCGACGCACCGATGAGAAACGACGTGGAAAACTGACGAGTACCGCTGACTTCCTCGCTGTTGCTTTGTCGTAAGACTTGTATCACGTGGTCCTAGCGTTCGTGCTGTGTTTGTCCTCGGATAAGATGTAGATCGGCCACAGACAGTCGTTTTATTAATGTTAATTTTATCCGTTGATTAAGTATTCAGGTGTTCCACCAGGGGTTCTCAGTTTGTCATCACCTCAGGTGGTCGCGCCGAAGAGGGCAATGTATCGCACGCTACCGCAATCCAAGAGAGAGAGAGAGAGAGAGAGAGAGAGAGAGAGAGAGAGAGAGAGAGAGAGAGAAGGAGAGAAAGAAAGAAAGAGCGAAGATAACAGATCGTGCGTGCTCGCTCTCTCTCTCTCTCTCTCTCTCTCTCTCTCTCTCTCTCTTTTTTTTTCGTCGCATTGCGAATAATTTTTCTTTTCTTGTCGAAAGACGTACGAGGCTTTCTCCTTCTTGAAGAATCGTACGAATGAAACGGGTGACATCGAAAATACCGGAATATCCGTACCTGACGCGCGGTATTAGCATAAGTGTGAGAGCCTCTGGGATGATCGGGATAAAAATGGGAGTACAAACATCGAGGCATAATAGACGCTCGGCCGATGGAAATACTAATGAGGTGGAACCGTGTTAAGTATAACAGATCGTGAAGAATGGCGCACGTGGGCGGAGATGCGCGACGGGAATTACGAATATAATGGAAAATAAAAAATGGTAAGAAAGAAAGGCTCGCGGGCGCAATTGCACGGGCGATGGTTTCATCGGGTGGAACGTTTCGTGAGAATGCGAGAGAGCTCCGTTCGTCGTTGGGAAGCGTTGTTTCCGAGTGATAAAAAAAAACGGAAACGAAAAAAAAAAGAAAGAAATCGACAGCGGTCGCCTCTTATGTACGTCGTTTTTTGTGTGTGCTCAGTTAATTGTCGTAAAATATTTTCGTAAAGGAGGGATTTCCTCTTTCCTTCCTTCTCGTTCTCTCGTTCGCGAACGACTGGAAGAGACGACACTGGGATGATGCTTTATCAACAAGTTTCATTGAAGAATTCTCGTACAAAGTTATTGCACGTCTCGACGCTGTCGTATCGAACGCGTTTATGCATCTGTCAGTGTACATGGTATGTGGTATGTGTATGTATCGCGCGCATCAACTATTCACAGCGTATTCTTTATATTCAAAACAGTCCTCCTCAAAATGCAAACTTCATTTTGTACCGTTTTCATCCAAATATCTTTGAACTCGCGAGTCGCGAGATTCTCGAGATAAACGACGACGTGATGGAAGGCGCATCCGACGTGTTCTGTCGCGCGATCACGTCTGAAAGAAAAACGGCAATATAAAGAATTCCAACGATGTTCCGCAGATTCTGGTGAGATCGGTCGCTAAGACGAGAAGCAGCGATTACCGTAGGCCAGCGAGTAATCCTTCCTCTTGCAGAAGAAGTTTGTCAACGCGACGCGTAATTCTCGGTTGAATGCGAAATAAATCCACGGATTGACGCAGCTCGTGAGGCTATTTAGCAGACAGAGAATGGTGAAGGCAGCTCCTGCAAATTGTACCGCGTTAGAAATAGAAAGCCGCGGGGCGAGGATTCACCGATAATTCGTGATCTTCCGGATTCGATTGAAAAATAAACTAAGAAACACAATCACCTGTCAGCAACGTAATAGACAGTTCATATTTCAGTGACAGTGTTTTCAGCGACGAAGTTATTATTATTGCAATCACCGACATTTCTCCGACTTACTTCCGCGACTATTTCCTTATTATGACGTCAGCGGTTCTGCTGACGTTCTTATGAGGTATTTACCGGTGAGAAACGGCGATATCGCGGCTCTAGGGTCCCACGTCGCCCAGAGCTGGCATCCGATGAAGGGAATGCTGGTGACGATGTACAGAGTGACCACGACGATCGTCTGTTTCACGGTGTTGATCAGCGCCTTGGAGATGAAGGGGTCGCGATTGCGCTGCGAAAAACTGGCTTTCTTGAAATCGACCACTCCCGATATCTTACTGCTCGCCCATATCGAGATGCATATTCTCATGTAGGTATACGCCAGCACGATGAAAGGCAGTAAGAACTGTGTCACGCTGTACCTGCGATTAAATTCGCACTTACATCGTCGCGCTTGAAAACTCAGCCGCATGTATTCGATACGACATTAGATGTATTACCAGGTGATGTAAGCCCTTTCGCCGTACTTCAAGTGAAACGTAGCCCAACATTCCCAAACGTTCGGCGATATTTCCTGATACGAGAATATGAAGATCTGCAATTTGTTCATAATCTCTTTAATCGCTTGCGCTCTTAAGATAATTTTGACAATTAAGCGTTAGAAAATGTCAGGAAAAACTCACGAAGCGATTCCTTCTCTGTTAATGTATTTATAAGTCTTTGTGCAATTATTATCGTTCATAAAAATGAAAAAGTGACGTCGAGACCTTATCGGCGCTTCTACTGTCTACACGACAGGATAGGAATTAATATTTCAAGTAAATCGATCTGGCTGGCTTCTTTCGCTACTCGTGAGAGAGCAAAGCAAGAGGCCAAGTATAAATAAGACACGCGTATATTCTTCTCTACCTCTCTTTATTTTATGAAGAGAAAGAGAGAGAGAGAGAGAAGGAGACGTGAATGTAAAATTGTCAACGAACCTGCGGCACACAAAGCACAACGGCGAGCGTCCACGCGGCGTACACCATCATTTTCGATCTCCTGGACGTGACGTTGCAGTAACTGAAGGGATGGCAAATGGCGTAATACCTGTCCATCGCGGTTACCGTCAGGATGTAGGAACTGAGATACAGGCCGAACGGCTGGCCGAATTTGATCAGTTTGCAAAGCACCGCTCCGCCCTGAAATCTGACGTCGCTTTCTGTCATGTTTGTTCTGTTGTCGGCTTGTGCACGTCGTGCGCTATTCTTCGGCAAGAGCTGCTCTCGCGATGGCTCAGACACAGACATAGTGAGAAATATCATACGTGATTGCGTCTCAGTGATCGCGTAACCTCACCGACGTTCGCCTCAACTTCTACTTCTTCGAGGAGGATTCTCGTTTCTCAAACATTAGCACCGTCAGGTCAGGTTATAAATACAGGAAATTTGTATTTCCCTTATCTCGTCGCGACGCATTTTGCCGAATGAAATGTAATTATCTCGAGGATGAAATCCGTTCGCTCACTTATCGGTTAGGATGTTTGTCAACGCGCCGTGACGGAGAACGTCCGGGTGCATTTTCCGCCGCGCCGTTCTTGCCGCTTGGGCACAAGTTCACGTATCGGTCACAACGAAGACCTCATTAAAAAGGCATGATGTTGGTCGTAACGGAGCAGCTTACCTGAACGTTATGTCCCAGGCGAGCTGCGGCAGAACGTCCAACAGACCAGTCAACAGGTCGGCGATGCTTAAGTGCAGGATGAAGAAGTACATCCTGGTGAACTTGTGTCGCTGGTAACGTCTCCGGACGTAGAGGGCGAACAGGACTAGGGCGTTTCCAATGAGGGTGATGAGAAATATACTGGTCAGCACCGCGATTTCCCACTTGGCGAGATACTCGTCCCTCGCGTCCACCGACGTCTTCTGCTCCGATGGCGGCAGCGACAATGACGACGAGTTCAAATCGTACGACATACCTCTTCAAGAATCCACGCAATTCTTCGTCCCTTGAACCTTCTCATCCGAGCGGCTATTCGGACCCCGAGAAACAAAAACGGAAAAAGGGCAAAACGTCGTGCCAATTTCTACGCTGTGTCTACGAACGTGCGACGTGAAGCTCGTTGCGCACCGTCGCTTGAATATTCATCACGGACTTCCGGCGCGGCGGTGCCGTAACAACAACGTTGGTTCCAACATAACACAACGCGGAATACTTGTTCTGAAAATATTGTCGACCATCGTAGCGCGTGCCGATCAGATGATTAAACATGGATTCGATGTCACTCTACCGAGACGGACCTTCCCATGTCTGTCTGTTTCGCTGCTAAGATCTCACTGCTCGAGATATATGTGATCGTCGCCGATCGTTGGAAAAATTTGCGCAATTTCCTCACCACTACCATTCGCTGAACGAGCCGATATCGTCGATACGTCGCATTACAATATCGTTGCGCTGCACATTGTACTCTATACTGTTGGACAACATCGCACTTCACCTCTAGTCGAGTCGAGTCGAGTCGAGTCGAGTTACAGCGACGATTCTGCGGGGAGAGAGGTTCAGGGTCAAATTAGCGACTCCGATTATCGAGACAGGGAAAAAAGCGGGATAGACACGTATAATAATGAAGAAATAATGAGGTGGTTGTTCAGAAGCTGATATCAGAAAATGATATCAGGAGCTCGCTGCTATGTAAATCTCTCCTAGGAGAACGACGTTATGATATTTTCAAGTGAAACTTTCTGTGCGTATGCGCAGAAGAATCTTTGAATGCTAAGTGTAAAAATATATAACCCGACGTGTAAAAGCGGAAAAAACGAATTTGTTCAAAAGTTATCGAAATATGGACTGCAGTGCGTCGAAAGAAACTGCATTTTTTTGCTCGCTTTTTTTCCATCGAATTGAGAAACGTTCGCTCACTCGCGCGCGCCCGTAACTTCGTTTTATAGGGCCAACAGTGCAAACAGGCATTAGACGCGAGGATTTCCTGAAAAAATGAAGAAGAAAAAGCCAAAAAAGACAAAGAATCAGTTATTTCTCGTGCATAAATCTATAAAATCGGATCTGTTTTCCCATTCGCTGCACGCTTTCGAAGATTTCCATATATTGAGTCTCGCGCGTGTACGTCGTAGTCAAGCTGCAATTTTATGCATTTCCGCGTAATTGTCGTAGCAAATATTCCTGCGAACGATTTCTTTCGTTTTATAGCGATCTGTCGCTCTCTAATGATCCCCGCGGTATCGATTATCGCAGCAAATGTCGATACTACCCCTTGGCATTCTAATCTCACGCTAATCTCACGGTGTATTCTCCAGGTATCTCCCCCCCCCTCCCCCTCCTGGCGATTATTTATGACAGTATCGAACGACGTGCGAGAGGCGATAAACGTTTTTACAGCGTGCTATTTATCGAATATATCCTCTAGCATATTCGTCGAGGTCTCCGCCGGTTCTCCGTAGGCAAAAAGCGGCTTCCTATGGCGCGCGAGGAACGATATATGTATAATCTTGCTAATGCACTTTTGACCCGCGGCAAAAGTGAGACTTTTTACCGGCTTTTTCATCGAGTGTAAATTAAGGTTATTTATGAGTTCGTGCACTTCGGTCGATAACAGAAGACGAGCGAGTTCGATTTTTGCGCTTGCCGAGCAGCGGGCGTCGTCATCGTCGACGGCGACGGTGGCGCAAACGAGCGAGCGAGTTCGAGCGGCATCGTTCGAAAAACAATGATTACATCATGCCTCCGCGTGAATGACTCGGATAAAACACGCGAGAGACTTTTTTTGCGAGAAATCTATTATCGCTCTTTAAGGAAGAATCTATCGTTATTTTCAATTACGCAACCAATAAGACGCGCCGTGTTAGCGCGTGTCGAGCTGCAAAATAGATGCCTTTTTTCAAGCCGAAGGAAGTTTAATTTCTGGCTTAATCGCAGAGTTATGCCCGCGTGGATGTATGTACGCTCGCATGAATATGGATTTATCCAGTTTCATCCGTGATTTACATTTGTTTTGTTCTACGTAGCGGAGAGTGGGAAAGCGGGAATAGGAGAGAGGAGGATGTAACATAACAGGTATCAGCGTTACATCGCATTTTTCGTCGTATAACGGTAAACGGTGCTTTTTAATTCAGCTCAGTGAGAACCGAGCCAGTGAATGCGAGCATGACTCGATGATTGACTCGCGGCTATGTAACTGTAACGTATAATTAATTAGCGAAATGCAATCTTGATGTAAATGCGTTCACGTGCCAGTTAATGATCGAGCGACAACGTCGAGCGAACTGGGCGTGATCGCGACAGCTTCGCTAACGTTTGTTTGATCAAGGTGTACTCGGTTCGTTTATTATGCGCCGTGTGGCATTGAATTGTTAAACAGTCCAATTAAATAGGCGTGTATGACCCGCATTCACGGGTCACGAAGACGCGTGAACTGAAAGATCCAGGTTTGCGTGGCGTAATTATGACGACTTCCTCTCCATATTTATGCATATACAAAGTGAGAGAGAGAGAGAGAGAGAGAGAGAGAGAGAGAGAGAGAGAGAGAGAGAGAGAGAGAGAGAGAGAGAGAGAGAGAGAGAGAGAGAGAGAGAGAGAGAGAGAGGAAAGGAGAAAGGAAGCATACACGCGTTTGAAGTTCGGATTCGCGAACGAGTGCCGTTTCCTCCGAGTGAAATGAATTTACAGACGAAAATGGAAAATGTCTCTCGCGCGGAGCGGTAAACCCCGTCAGAATAGATTGTTTTCGTTCGCATTAACACATCGAACAACAGCGTATCGAGGTAACAGCCCTCTCTCTCCTTTTTCCCCTTTCTTCTTTTCTTTTTCTCCTTTTTTGGGAGGGGAGATCGTATCACTTCGCGAATGGAAGGGTTGCGCGCGAGTGCTTCCTCCCTTTTTCTGTTTCCCTTTCTCCCTTTTTTATTTTCACTTACAACCATAAGTACTCACACCGATGTTTTCCAGCCTTTTCCCGCGTTCCCGTCTTTTTGCATCATTTAACCGCACATCTCTGCCTGCACGCGCGGTTGCTATTAGTTGGGATAAAAAAAAGTCGGGTCTGCGGCCCGCTTAGAAATTTGCTCGTGCTCCACTAAGTTTTCCGTCTCTCCTGCTTGGCGCGTTCTCGCGGAAATGCACACGGCGTGACCTCTGTGCTGCGGAAAGCGGTCGGGCATCGCCCGCGTTGGGAAAATCAACGCTTTACATCATCGTCGCTGATGAGGTGCATTATGGCGCAATCCCCATTTCGACGGGTGTCGCGCGTAATTGACTTTGGAGATGGAGAGGGAGGAGCGAGGAGGGTTGCAATCGATGCCGTTCGACTCTCATAATTTACCCCGTATCGTCGATGCGTTATTTCCCCCTCTTTCCTCCACCTGGTTCTTCATCCCGATGGTGAATGATAGTGAGCGGTACTCGGGGGTTGCAATATCTTTGCGTTTTCCTTCCGTCGTTCCTCCGGCGCGGTGCGGCGCCTCGTGCCGGTCTTCTCACCGAGTAAAGACGTTTATCATTGTCGACGTTGCTCGTCGGCGTCGTCTCTCGGTTATTACGGCTTATGAGCCTGTCCTGGGAGGCTACCGCGCCACCGCGCCGGTCGATATAAAGGGAGAAAGTGATGACCTCGACGGGCGCTGGAAAAGCTTCATAAAGTAAATTACTATGTGCCGCACGTACATCTTATGAGGATTAAGGAGGGAACGTATCGGGGACACCCCGTCGTCGTCATCGTCATCTCCTCCGTTGTCGGCGGACTTTGGCTCCTCCTTTTTATTCCCCACGTTACCGTGGCCGATATGGCTGAAAATCACGCTGTTGCTGTTGCCTGCGCCCGCAGCCGTTGCAACTTTCTCTCCCGCCGTGGGGGGTGGTTGTCGGGCGCCGCCGCCGTCGCTGCCGTCTTCAATAAAAAAGGCAAACCGACGGGGGGATTCGTATAGACTACAACGTCGAGCGTATAATAAGTTTCGGCGTCGAGCTTCATTGGACTCCTTTCTTCTCGCGGGAGACGCTTATCGCGCGTCTGCTCTTCCCCACAACTTCCTCGTGCATTTGCTCTACGCCTGTGCGTTACGCGAAGAAGCGAGGGTATCTCCGGTGCGAATAAATTTTGCGAGCGCCTCACGGATCGATTTTCGTTATTTCGTTATTTCTCTGTCTCTGCAGTCTGAAATTAGCGACCAAAATTGCTAAATCGCTAACTCCCCAGCGGCGCGATTCTTTAACTCGTTATTGGAGTTAACGACACTTTCGTTATCGTTGCGCAGCTTTTCTACGGTATACAAAAGCTGCGCAACGATAACGAAAGTGTCGTTAACTCCAATAACGAGTTAAAGAATCCCACCACAGCAACAGATTGTTAAAAATAGCGACGTCACACTCGTCGGAACACGAATTTGCACGCGTTCTCGGATCACCTCGACAAATGTTCCGCTGTTCCGTCTGCTACTTCCACGTGTAACACGGTGCGATGAGCAGATCGCGCGATTTTCACGAGGTTTTCATAAGAGATCGCGGCTTCCATAAGCTTTTCAGAAGATATAATTAATCGCAAATACGGAAAGGGGCTCCGTACGAATAACGGGAATAAGAGCGGCGGCGCGACGGAGGAACTAAAGACAATGATAAATATTGACGGATAAAAGAAGAGAGAGAGACCTGAGGCGGGAGAGCGGAGAGCTCTCGCGACGGTGTGTGCAGTTAATATTAAAACTAGACTTTCCTCTCTCTTGCGCTCCCGCTCTTCCCGCCCGTCTCTCGGAGGCTGCCGGGCGCGTTCTCCTCTCGTATTCTCCCCATTGAACTTGCGCACTCAATACTCGCGAGTGATTTCCTCGTGAAACTTTTAATTACGGCCACCGGAATTAATATCTGCGCGACGAAGGCAGTCCGTGCAAAATGATAGTCAAACGTATTACAAAGACGACCGTATTCTCTTGTGTCGTCGTCGTCGTCGTCGTCGTCGTCTTATCGATCGCTTAAAATCGAGAGCGGCAGATTTCTCGCGAATCTACGCGAAAAATATACATCGGAGATATCTTCTCCGCTGTATCGGCTGTAATTGTTTTAAGGTCTCACTAAACTCCGAAGTATCTTCGGAGCGACTAATTTACTTAACTCGAGAAGCGGCGCCGTAAAACTTGTACGTCGATATTAACCGCAAATTGTTTAATAAAACTCCGTCCGATAAAACGGTGCTTGCCGCTTTCGCTTGACCCTTTCGTGCCCGCCGTCGGAAGCTCGAAGGGAGCACTTCCCGCACTTAACGCACGCTTCCTCGCACCTGTTTCGCGACATTTATGATCGTGTGTAAACGACGTCGTGTTACGTAGACTTTTTCACGAAACGCTTCTCTGCATCTCGTCCCATGGGTCCTGATTTCAGACTTCGACTTCGGTAAGAAGTTAGTAGCGGCGGGGAGGAGGGGGGAGGGGGGAGGAGAGGAAGGTACGGTCGGCATTTTCATTTTATACCGTTTCCGTAAATGATGCACGGTGCGCTGCGTAACTCGCGAGTTTCCGCGAGCGCCCACGTCGACGAAGTTTCGAAGAAACCGGACTGCCGATGAAGTCTACTACTACGAGGATAAATCGATCGGCGATGTTGAAAATGTGTTTCACGGTTTTAGCGAGGCCGAGGCCGAGGCCGAGGCCGAAGCCGAGGGCAATGGCGAGGCGACGCGGGTGTAAACTCGCGAGCACCGTTATCGTGATTTCATGGAGTTACGGCGCGAGGCGTGGCTAATTACGTAACTCGGTGAATTTAATAATTTAAACGAGATTCAATAGGACCAGTCGGCGCAATAATAAGCATCGCCGCCGCCACCGCGTCGTCGTCGCTTGTAGCTCAGTCGCGTTTCGCGTTTCTCTTGATGACGGGCCCGTGTGCACCCACACGCGAGCCCAACTAAATTGGCCGGAGTTACCGCGAGTTTCACGCCGGCGTGTAAAGCAGCTCGGAAGGAAAATTAAAGAGGATACGACCACGCGACCATGCTCCGCCACCGAGCGACGCGCAAGAAGAGGACGGAGGAAGAAGAAAACGCGCCTGGCTGTAATTTCGCGCTTCGTAAGCGCTCTCTCGCTACTAGACGGACCACGACGGGCGACGTGCTTGCACGACGGCGTCGGATTCGCCGCTCGGCAAAAACTGATTTAGTAACCGAGGTTTAATTGTCTGTCTTCGAAGGGCTAATAGTTCTCCCTCGCGCCGGCTTAATTAGATAACGAGGAAATTAATTGTAAATCCTTGCACAATGCTATTTCTCCTCTTGTCGCGTTTATCGCGTTACGGGGGAATTACGCGGGCAAATTAAAATGGAGAAATTGCAGCTCAAAACTCGCTGCGAGCGCGTGCACGGGACGGGAAAATCAACCTTGTGCGTCGGTTCCTCCGTTGCTCGTCACATTCTCGCGATATGATTGTATGATTCGGTTCGCCGAATATTTTAATCATTTTTAATCCAAACTCGCGCAGGGAGTCTGAAAATTAAGATGGACCGAAAGGGCGGAAGAAAGAGAGAGAGAGAGAGAGAGAGAGAGAGAGGGAGAGAGAAAGAGAAAGAGAGAAATGGAGTCTCGAGTGTGCGAAACGACTTTAATCAGCGCAGTTCATCCGGGATTTTCCACGGGATATTTCTTGGAAGTTCTTGCCGAATCGAGTTTTCCAAATGTTTACGCAATGCCGAGGCAAACGCGACGCGATGCGACGCAAAGACGACAATGCGCGTCGCGTATGCGACTTTAAAATGGCAACGTTTCTCGCGTACAAGTCAAGAGCTTGAGAGACATCACTATTAAACTCTCCGCCGAGCTAGGCAAAAATGTATACACGCGCTCGGCTTGCTCTTGTTAAGCGTGCAATAGGCAGCTCGGGACTCTTAGTCGCATGGGGCAACAAAACACACGGGAACTTCTGGGGAACTTCCGACCGTGGCTTGAAATCTTGTTAAATAATTTAGCTCTTTTGTGTACTCTCTCCTCCAGCTTCTTCCTCGAGCTTGCACGCCCGTGTTCTCTAAATGTAAAATACGCATGACTAAGCTCTTTATTATGACTTGATATCCTATTCGCTGAAAGCACTCTTGCAATGGAGATTAATAATCTCCATATCACGGATCTCTGTGTCCCTTTGTTCCTTTGTCTACTCTCATCGCCGCCGAAACTGTCGGATAACTCATCAAGTGTGCGTGGTATTTCGAGGAAGACACACACGAGAACTATTTTGCGTGGCGCAATAGTCAGTGCACGATCAATCAATGAGGAGTCGAGGGTTGAGGCTAACGTCAAGGGACATTATCGAGAAAAGGCATGTAAGACCTTCGCATTGCGATCTCCTGTTGTTTTCTATCCCCTCTTCTTCATATTAACATCAAGCAAAAAACGAATATAAAGTATTTAACAGGATAAATAAAGGGATTATGAAAATTTTTTTATTCATAATCCTACATTCTCGATAGATTCGTCACAAGTTTGTTAAGATTCGAGAAATTTTTTATTCGAAGTATCGTCAGGACGAAGGAGCAGGATGCTATGTAGGATCGAGATGTTGAGATGGAGAACGCAGGAACATAAGCAACGCATATCATATATTTCCACGTATGTGAAATTATTTGTGATATGAGAGATTTCCGATTTTCCGCAGTAAGAGTTTTTCTTCAAGACTCAACATGCGGCGAAACGGCGGTGAACAACCATTTGTTACATCAAAGTGAACGAATAATCTGTATAGTGTTATTATCTCCATTGTATTCTCCATTGGCCCTTCAAGTTTGCCGCAATTTGCGGGGTTAATGCAAATGCAAAATTTCGACTCGGAAATGATCGTTGGAGAGAGTATCGACATCGCACCATAGCAGAACGCCTCATTCCTAGACTATCTCACCGGTCATATTTTTTCCGTGACGCGCAATGATCCTCCCGTGGCGTTTCTAAAGCGCAATGTTTTATCGCCGTTACGTTTTATTACCTCCACGGCACGTAATATGATTGCGCGTTGCAGTGCTTGGCAAGGCGGGATATTTTTTATTGCGTACGCGTTCCTTTCATTTTTACTGCCCGCTGCGGTAATAACTTGATCGACGTTGAGGTGTCCTCGAATTAAGAGAGGACTCGGCTAATATTTCAGATGGTAATTAGCGGATTTGAATGCCGCCCACTCGCTATCATCTATCAGACGAAAATAATACGCTGCGAACGAACGTTGATTCCAATTGATCGTTTTGTTCTTATCTTTTGTACTCATTTCGTAATTCCGTTTCACAGCAATTATTTCGCTATTGATTTTTATACGTCGGCATTTTACATTTCGTGGGTGACTCGAGGATCCGATGTCTTCATCTCGTGTCACACGATCGTGCAACGTTAAAAAGCCAACAACAACAACAACAACCGAAGAAATCTTCCTCCGTCTAAACTCGAGATTTCCACGAGACGCAAGAAGTGTCGCCCAGCGCGGAGTCGTCACGTTAATTGAAGTTCGCTCGAGTTTAGTCGCGCTAAGAGAAGGCAGGTGAAAGAAAAAAGAAAGAGCGGTCTAGTCTGCGAATAAGGGAGATGACATAAAGGTTCGCGCAAATAAGGGATAAATTCTCTCTTTCTCTTTCTCTCTCTCTCTCTCTCTCCTCTTTCCTCTCTTTCTCTCTTTCTCTCACTGTATTTAAGTATAAAGTTACTAATGGATGTAACGGCGCAGCGTCGCGCAATACAAACAACCGGCAGGGCAACGACAAACACGGTTAACGACGACATAACTCGTCCGGCGGAAAATGGAGACGGCGAGAATCGAACGGTCGCGTGTATTTCGGCCGACTACTACTACAGGCGATATCCCCCGACTAATTATGCCGGCATGCGCGCTCGCATGCTCGCTCGGTTAGCCGCGGGATTTTATCATTCGAAATGCTGTTAACGTTTAATTTCCTACGGACAAGCGAGAGTCCCGACGAATCTCCTGTTAAAAATGCTCTCAACCGTAATGCGCATTAATCCCCGCGGAATGAAGAATGCGTCGTTACGTTCGAACGCAGCTTTGAAGTTTCTTCTTTTCTTTTTTCTTCCTCTCTTTGTCTTTCAGGATGACACACGAATACCGTACGATTTTACGTACACCTCGTACAACTCGTGTGTACTTATTTTTTCATATTAATTCATAAGGCTCGTTCCCTAAGTCACAGGGTCCTCTTTAAATTTCTGAATTTGAGATTTTATATTAGTCATCGTCGACTATTGCAGTTATTATATAAAGCATAAGCGTGAGATCATCTGTTTTCTGATGCAGTGAGACACGAATCGATTCGCATCGGAATAATTTGTTTTCGAGATGACATCTCTCTCTCTTTCTCTCTCTCTCTCTCTCTCTCTTTCTCTCTCTCTCTCTCTCTCTCTCTCTCACTCTCTCTCACACGTGCGTATTCTGCGGTACCGATTTGGCTTATTGTCGACCTTGGTTGACAGCTAGGTATTTTTCATTTCATTTTTACCTCATTTATAGTGAATTAAAGAACAAAAAGTATTTTGAAGCTTGCCGGTTGTTCCGCCAAGACAAAAAGAAAAGGAAAAAACAAAAACTAATGAACGTTGGATAAAGTGCTGCGAATAATTTATTATTTGTAAAGTTTCCCCTTTAGTGTGATATAACGTACAAAGTGAATTTTTTGGTGTGCATGTATTGGTACGTGCATGAAAGAGGGAGAATAACTTTCGATAAAAATTCAGTGGAAAAATTTCGCGAGGGCGATCACCTTACTCCGGCGGGCGTTAGAATTAATTAAACTCGGATTAATTTCACGCCCGCGGCTTTTTGCTCATTAGCGGCCCGGCAACTTCCAGCCGGCGATTTTGCGCTACTTCGAACAATATTGCATTATTGCTGTCCGTATGCGGCATCGGTAAAGTTGCCGGCAGGAAAGTTCCCCCTCGGGTAATAGCGGCTTCCATTAACAATTCCATATACACATTTTTGGGTCACCGGGGTGCGGCAAGATAGCGACTACGGAGCCGCTGTTACACAGGAGTCTCGCTCATTACGGCGTAAATGCACTAAGAAGCCGGTGGCGACGGCGGCGGCGGCGGCGGCGGCGACGACGACGACGGCAGAATGAGCCTAAGCTTCATTAAGAACTTACTCGGCCGTCCAATGGCCGGGTTTGTTCGCTCAAGTTTCCGGCGACGTGTGTAAGGGTGCTCTAATATACATTTACATACAACGTTGAGACGTTACGTTGCTGGCGTTTACATTTACCGACGGCTGCGTCAGCAGCCTTGGCGTTGGCGCGGCGGTCGCGTTACAGAGCGTCGGCGGCGTTCTTCAACATTTAATTACGCCGCGGTGGACTTTGAATGAATCTCCCGCGACTTCGAGTAGGTGCGGCTGCTCTCATTATCGGTCTTAAGCACGCCTAAGAGCTTCCATTATGTAAGATTTTTTAAGTACCCGCAAAGACGGAAAAATTAAGTTGCCGCGGCCGCGCCTCTAAGTACGCTTAAGTGCCCGTAGGGAAAATGGAATAAGAGCTTGTGCCGCCGCAATCGCATCCCGGTTTTTTCAAAGTCCTTAACAAGGTACAAGCCGTTGTGGAAAAGGACGTACACCTCGCATCGCATCTCGTCTCGCCTAACTAGCAATTCCGAAATTCACGCCCGGCTCGTCGCGATCGCTCTAAGAATGGAACAATTAACGAAGGAGAAACTGAAAGAGCAGTTTTAAGGACATCTTTCATAGAAGTGAGATGTCCCATGACGGGGCTTCTCTTCGGGCTATGTGAGCGGCATGTCAACGTGCTCGATTATCCTCGCGATCACCCTCTCGTTCGCGTACATCGGTTTCGCATTCCCGCGATACCGTCATGGACGAAAATACTGTCCCGTTTTGTGATTTTTACTGATGTTTGCGTTCACTCGCGGTTGCGAGGGGCATCGACGTATCTCGGGCCCTTCGCTGCAAAACATTTTCCGCATTTGCGCTATCTTTCCCAACTAATATTTCAGCAAAATTAAACATTTTCATCGAGCGCGATCTCTCGACACAGCAATAAACGAAATTTGCCGATTAATTTGCCGAACGAACAGCACGATCTTATTCGCCATCTTGGAGTTTCGATTTTCGAAACTTCCTCTGTGGACATTCGACAGGAGAGGTTCCTGCGTCGCCGTGCAAACGTTCGCGGTGATGCGGCCGAGATTGCCGCCGAGATGGCTGTCCGCGCGGGGAAGTTCTCACGCGCGCGCGGGACCTCCTTCCAACGATTGAGTCAATATTTCTTCGCCGATGTTGAAAAAGTTTTAATCATCCAGCGCTCTCGGCGACGGTGGTCGAACCTGAAATCGATAGCGCGGCGATAGCGCGCTGTTGCACTTCCGTGATATCCTTCGAGAATACTCTTAATTTTAGTAAAGTGCTTTCGAATTAGATCTTTAATTAGATCCTCCTCCGCCTCTCTCGATACCCGGCGGGATACCAGACTGGATGCAGACTCGATTAACGTTCGGGAGATGCTCCACTGCGGTTTGTAGTGAATGAATCACTGGGAATCGTATACACTGGTATTATGAACAACAACGGGACGCGTTACACGCTCGTTCGCCACCGCAACGAGCGACACGAGCAGCGTGCTTGTAAATTCGACCGCAATATATTCGTGGCAACGGTAGAGCAATCACGCGACAGCGTTGCGTTCGCCTGCGTAATGAACGATTTAAGTTGAATCCATTGTCGGCTCATCCGTCATGGCGTATTAGATTTTCTTCCATCTTGGGCTTCTTGGCTCCCGTCGTCGTCGTGTGTCGAATGCTGCTTTCTGCAAAAATCTTCTCTCATACGTGAATAAAGAGACGATTGTCTCTGCTGGCATGATGATTCGTCGTCGCGAGAATGGAAATCTGGAATGCCCGTAACGTCGACCGCTCGGGTTGCTCGGGTTGACCGCCGAGGATATCTCGGCCTTAATCTATCGGCCGTTATTACATGTCGACGTCTCTTGTTAAATTTACAGGTGACAAATGGGATAAGCTTTTCTGTAACGTAGCGCAAAATACCGAGTGAAAAGGAACACGGGCGCGCGTGTGTGTGTGTGTGTGTGTATTCGCCGTAGAGAGCGTGACGATACCGCGCAATCCGCGTATTTTCACCGCAGCTTTTGAACGTCGTACATCTCGTCCAGGCTATTTTTACGCTTTGCTCGGTGATACAAGTGGTGATACGCGCGCGCCGCCAATATGTTTCCCGTGCTTCTCCTCGACTGGAGGGGTCGGGCGAATGCAATGATATACTTTTCCGAAAACACCGCTGTCCGACAGCGACGTGCGGTCTCGGCATGCTGTTGCTGTTGCTGCTGCATGTGCGCATGCCGCGAGTCCGTATTATATATTTATACCGGTAAGCCGAGCGCTTGCTGGATATTTACGACAGATTGTCCGGTTAAGCGGCTTTGCAGTTCCAATATTCCCGAAAGAGGTTCCCGGCGAGACTTCGACTCGTGCGCTCGTTCGCTCGTCCACCGACGTGAGACGGAGAAAACAGTCTTGCACGGCGCACGCTGCATTACCGCTTGCAAAATAAATCGCGTAATCGATACCGCCGACTCCGGCAACTTTGCGATACCAACTCGCCTTGTAATGACGCTAAATCGACCGCGGAACAAAGGAGAATTTACGTTCCGCCGAGGGAACTCTTACCTGTTCAGGTATGACGGCCATTAGTCGCGTCGTTTCGGAGCCGCTCGTTCTTGGAAAGCATCACATCGATACCGAATGTCGCGAACGCAAACCGGAACTTTTGTACTCCCGTGTGCCGATAAAAGGCAGCCGACTATAATGTGTACGTTGTAATTTATAAATACGTGGCTTGCTGGTATTTGGGATACTTTGTCCTTTGTAAAATATTGATTAACGAGGCGGTTAAATGGTAAGTTTGTTGTGTCACCATTTTTGTCGCAAAGAAAGGCAATTTCGCGATATTATTACGCGGCTGACAAAGCGGATATCGTTTGTATTCTTCGTTATTCATCCTTCGTCAAGCGAGGGAAAGGAAAAACGCGCGAATACGATGCACAGACAGTATTCTAGCGGCTGTTATTAATCCACTCGTTTGTCACAGGCGCTTATCTTGTACGGTCCTTCTCATCCCTGGTTTCCCCTTTGCAGCTCTCTGCTCTCCTTTTCTCTGCTTACGCGTGTTATCGTCCTCGCTCGCTCGCTCGCTCGCTCGCTCGCTCGCTCGTTCGTTCGTGGCGATTACAGAAACATTGCATTTACATCGTGGCGCAATTTTTTTCTTCTGTAATATTCTCCGAGAATTTATGGCGCAGCGAGTGAAGGCTGTATCGTACAGTCGCGCGTCGGACTGCGATTAAATGTACATCTCGCGATTATGCGCGAATTCATTTGCGGCGCGATTGGGTGAAAGATTAAATATCTCTTACGTGTCTTTAATCTGTTAATATCCAAAGGAGACTGAAATGGATTAGAAAAGTATTACGTTTCGTATAAAGATAATGGCGGATAAGATAGTGGCATATTGTGACGACGGTACGTGAAAATAGAACTCTGAAGGATCGAGTTTATATATTTTTCATAGGATGTATTCATGGAATGACACTTTTTTCGAACATCTTTATATTTGCATAACGTGCATATTCATTTTGACATTAACTTAGATCTGAAACTGTAACATAAATTTATAAGTGTGATACGTGGTGTAAATAGTTTGATATATCTATCTCACAAGAATAGATTAGCAGTTTTGTAAATTTAATGTGTGGCCGTTATCAAAATAAACTGTTTATTTGATACATATCACGTAAAGAAAAGGAAATTGTACCGTATTTCCAAATTAATTAAGATTTTTGTTTATATCTCCTCGGAGTACAACAGATATAAACATGTGTATGTTTCGAGCGCGCGTCTTAATTGTCTTATCTGCATTTACAACGGTAAAATAACATTCAAAACTCATTAAGAATATATTCTCTTATGTATACAACATTGTAATTTCATTTCAAATCTGATTTATTATAGGAATTTGACGCGAATATATATGCGTGAAGATTGATTGTTCAATTTACACATATACAGTTTCAGAGTCATATTCTCGAGAAGATTGATTTTCGCGCGCGTAATACAATTAACATTAAATTTCATTTTATCGCAATTTCACGAGATATTTCGGCACATGATTTCCCTCATACGTGGCTATGCGGCGACGGACGACATTCCAACGTCCCAAAATACCTGCCGAAGCTTCCGCAAGCCAATCGGTAACTGTGACGGAGACCCTAAGATGGCTTTTCGACCGACGCAATACTACGAAGGGTCACTGAAGTGGCCTTTAGCTCGATAAAGGTTCCACATTCCTGCGGTAAACGTCCTGCAAACGTTCTGTCGTGATTTCGCTCTTTATTCGAAAAGGATCGATCCACAGGAGAAAAAAAATATCCTTCCTCGCCGCAGCACGTAATTTCAGAGCAAATACATTACAGCAGTGGTTGCCGTCTGTATAAGGTTCGCGAAGAAAACACCCAGTATCGTCCCTTTTTGTACGCTTTGTCATCGCAGAAGAGATTACCAGAAAAATAATTCACTCGATTCAAACACGGTGAAAAAATGGCGTTGCCGTTATTTCATTATTCTCCGTGCGGGCGGTGGATTCAAAAGATCGGGCAGAGGGGGCAACAGTGGCGAGTGGAAAGTGAAGAGGACATACTACGGACGGGCTACGTTTTTCGGCCAACGAACATATTTATTCCTCCACCCTTTATCTTCGCCCGGCGCTCTCGGCGCCGGGTAGCTATATGGTGGTCGGAAGCGGCGGACTAGCCGTAATCGATCGGGTCGAGCCAGTGATTAGCGTGTAATCGAATAAGGCCGAGCGATCGTCGATTAGCGATAACCGATAGCCATCCCGTTAGGTAACCGATAAATTGCTGCACACACACTCACGCACACACACTCACACACATGCACACATACATATACTCACGTACCACCAGCCACCACCACGGCCGTCGCCCTGGGGCTGCACGGGACTCGCGCACGAAAGGGTGCATCGAGTAGGGTGGCAGGGAACCCCTCGGAAGAGCGTCGAATTCCCCGACGAGCCCGTAAGTCGAAGCCGGGCCAGCTGTTCTGCGCGAGTGCCCCGTTTAATATTCCGCCTAATTCAGCAAATAGGAATGCAATGGTACGCAAGGACTCGGCGATGGATCGCCCAAAATTGTTCCGCCGAGCGGTTTCGCGTTCGCGTCGCGAAATAGGTATCGTCCGTATCTGGAATCGGCGTTCAGGTGCAACTCAATAAATCGCGCACCATCGACCGCGTATAATATCCAAGGTATATCGAAACAGGAGAGAGAGAAAGAGAGAGAGAGAGAGAGAGAGAGAGGAGAGGAGAGTCAGATACATGTATTTCACACATGTTTGAAAAAGAGAAAAAATGAAATTTTTTCTTCTGTATAGTATGATGTCCTAAAA
The DNA here is from genome assembly GCF_003227715.2 of Harpegnathos saltator. Classification (NCBI taxonomy): domain Eukaryota; kingdom Metazoa; phylum Arthropoda; class Insecta; order Hymenoptera; family Formicidae; genus Harpegnathos; species Harpegnathos saltator. Next base: position 222,594 of record NW_020230012.1, read on the forward strand.
AATATATACAAAGTATTATAGAGTTAACACAGATTGAAAAAAGGCGACGCACAAACATAAGTTTCTACTTACCTTAAATCCGCGTAAATGAAAATAAATCTTCGTACTTATCGAGTGCCTAAAACGTGAAAAAAAGTGTTTTCAGTATTAAAACAAACGCGTCTGACCACGGGTACATAATTCGTCTCGGTATTATATTCCCCCAACCACCACTCGTTGATACTCTCCTCTGGGTATCGAGCAACACGAAAAAGCGGAACGGAATCGATTTGATCTTTAGAGGATAGAAGTTATCTCGCGTACATCGCGTATGTCACGTATCAGACCGGTATAGCGTTAATCCTGGGATTGTCATACTTTTCAAAATACCGTGTCCCGAACGCGGCAGTTGAGATTCTCTTCTCTTTTTTCCTCTCTTTTTTTTCCACTGACGTATTGATTGACAACACGTGTCCCCGATAAACACAGCCCCCGCGATAAACGCGCCGTTCTAGCATAGCAGGGCAATCAGATCGAGGCAGAAAACGCGAGCGCGCGAAATATATTATTACACGGCTTTGGGGAATATCCGCGTGAAATGTATACGCGGTGATTCCCGCGATTTACCCCTTATCTCGGCTCGCAGCGTGTTTTCGTTCGTGCAAAATTAACTTGTTTCGACGGACGATTACGTCGTCAATCCCAAACGACACAAGCGTTTCACTTCTTCTTTTTTTCCGCGCGCGAGGGGCATCGCGCGCGAAATCTCAGGCTCAGGCGAACCCTGCCCCGAGCCGGTAAAAATCAGCTTGTACCTCGAGTCCGCTCGCGGATTAACAGAAAATTTATCACGACGATTTATATACGTGCGGTTTAAAAGGGTGAATCCGCGGGGAAAAACGGGGGAAAAACGAAGGACGCGTTGCGGCGCGACACGGCGCGACGCCACGATTGGGACGCGCCAGCCTCTCTCGCCGATGAGAGCGGCACGCTCCGTCATGGAAACTCCGTAAGAAAACAGGAAACCGGTTCGCCCACGCTTCTTCGATGCTTTCTCGCAAAAAAGGAAGGAAAAGCGCTGCCGGGGGAGAATTTCAGTTCCTTCTGTTTGCTCGTCCCTAAGGGACGACGCGTAGGAGGGACGACGGTTAAACGTTTCGCGCCGACGATTTTCCGCGCAGATCCTCCTTCTCCGCCTTCTATCCACAGATAAGACGGGGCGATTTTACTTGTTGCCCGCGCACTGTTATGACTGAAATGTGTATTATATCACTAGCGGGCTCTCTCTCTCTCTCTCTCACTCTCTGAAATATGAGGTGAAAACACGTCTGTGCAATATCGCGTAGAGAGATTACCCGACGATTTACGTGGGGAAACGCGGGGAAACATATCTTGTCCCTTTTCTCGCACCTTTTCTCGCGCTTCGAGGATTAAAGTTCGTGCCGATACGGAATATTTGAGTCGCCATAACTATCGCAGAGTAATTAAATCTCCCGAGAATGACGATTTGTAGAAGATCCGTTATTAACTTCCATTACCGAATCGAGATTTTTATATTTCACGTGAGGTCTTTTCGATGTCGATCCACAGGACGTTATTACAAGAATTTCGCCGGTGGATTCTTTTTTGTTCTCTCTTTCCCTCTCTCTTTTTCCTTCTCATTGACACGTGCCCTCCTTTCGACACACGACGGCTAATAAACACACGAATACGCGCGCGCGCGCGTGTGTGTGTATGTGTGGGAACCCGCGTCCGTCGCGGCACCGGGAAATTCACTTGTAAATTCACGTCGCGAGACAATGCCGAGCCGAGAGGCGGCGGCAAGACCGCACGCTGTAATTCCGTCTCATTGTTTCCCAAGCACGACGCCGACGGCGGCAGCCGATGGAAATTTAGTTTTTTTCCCGCCGCGCCCTACCTCCGCACCCTCGCTTCTTTTTTTCTCTCTCTCTCTCTCTCTCTCTCGTTGTTCTCTGCTCTTCCTCCTTCGCGTGTTCTCGCTACTCTTCTTTCAAACTCTTCATCCTCCTCTTCGCTTCTTTTGCTCCAGTCAGAAGCAGACCTGCAACAGGAACAACCGCCGGAGCTTAAAGCTCCACGTTATACCAACTGTCGGGTCGGGGGACCCTCGTGGAATATATAAATGTATTCGAGGACACCTGTCGATATTTCAATGTTTTCAAGTTACATATGTATCGTGTAGACGAGAATGTCGCGTGCTTCCCCAAAAACTTTCTCCTCGTCCCGTCGTGATTACCGGCTTTGATAATGAGAATTAGACGAGCAGCGGGACGTACGCCTCCGCAAAGTTGCGGCGAAGAGAAAGAGCGAGATTGATCCTTCTTTTTAAACTCGATGGTGTAAAAGATAGCCGTGGCTCCGGAGCTCCCGACGAGGAGCTCGAGGAAATTGTTAATGCTAAGTTTCGAAGCGATCCATATCCGCTTTCGCAGCCTCTCTCTGTCTTCCTCTCTTCTTCGTTGCATATAAATTCCTCGTCCTTCCCACGTGCTCTCTCGTCATAAGTCACTTTTTCTTTCTCCTCGGATTCTCCCGTACATGTGTCGGCGGAGGATGTGTGGCGCGTCGCACGACGTTGGCACTCCGAGAGAGACGGGGTGAACGAAGGCGATGCAATTTGAAATTCAACGACGCAGGAAGCGACACTCACCGACGCTCGTCCTTCTTGTGTCCGACCGTTGTCCCGTTGCCACAGCTGCAGCTACCAAAAGCTATCGCTGTCCCCGTGAGATGTACTATCCTTCCGCTTGGATTCCGCGAGATCGCCCTTACCAGAGGTACGAATGTTGTACCGACGTTCGTTCTCGCTCTCGGACATGTTGCCGGGCGATTAAGCTTTAAGGGGGTAGCAGACATACATGTATATACCTGTAGTAGGCACTGGCGGGAAACCGAAATAAGTCGGCGTCGCGAAAACGCGCTCTCAGCATTTTAATAACGAGAGCTTAAGCGCGCGAGAGTTCTCGACATATCTCAATGTATTGTCGGCTTCGTCGCTTGTTGTTTACGAGAGAGAGAGAGAGAGAGAGAGAGAGAGAGAGCGAGAGAGGAAGAGAGAAAGGGAGAAAGCCGGCTTGGTCGCGAGACGTGTACGGCCAGAGTGTCACGTATAGTATGTGCAAAACGATGAAAGGTCGGTTCGGCGCGTAACGCTTTTTCCTTCAGCATTATAAACGATTGGGCTGGAAGAAGACTTCCACCTCCACCCTCCCGGCTTTGAGCTTTATTGCATTAGCAATGCAACGCCGCCGATCGGGTGTAGCGGCGCAGATGGTCTTTCGTGATATCGTATCGTCCTATCTAACGTCCTTGGCACGAGTTACCGTGCAAACGAGATTAAGGATAACGAGGATGAAAGTAAGAATGGTATGGGGTGAGAGACGGCAGAGAGCGGGTGCGAGTGAAGAAGGAGCAAGAGGACGAGGAGACTGAGAGGGTTGGCAGGGAGGAGGAGAGGGAGTCGGTTTTCTTCGGGCGGTACATCTTCAGCTACGTAGTTACTAAAGTTAATGGAAAGAAGTCGAGGCAGCTCTTCGCGCATTAACAATTCGAAAGGTCCTCCTTGCTTTTGCCGCCTCTGCCTTTTTCCTCCTCCCCCCTCCTCGGCCCCTCCTCTTCCCCAGCACATTCTCGTCTCCCGCCCCATCCTCCGTCTTTTCCTCCTGCCGCCCGTCAAAGTCGCGCACCGCTCACACCGTAAAATCCCCCATTCGAAATGTAGAAAGGCAATCGTGACGGCGCACTCTCCTCGTCTTCCCGGTTTTGCGCTGTTTCGCGTTTCGTTAGCGCCGTAATGGCTGATGAATAATAATCCTCGCGGCAAATGAATTAAGAAAAAAGATGTTGCCAGATGAGCTTGCGCGGCCACTACCGTCGCACCTCGCAGTAGGGGCGACGGCTCTTCTTTCTCCACCCCTCTTCCGAGTTATAAATTTCCGGGCCACGGCCACGGTGGTTAATAGAGACAATGAGAAAATGAGGTAGCCCCCGCTGTCGCTGAAATATCGCTCGCGCCGCTGCATGCTCGCAAATCCGAGACACATTTTATTCGAGCGCGCGCGCGCGCGCGAGGCGCGTTCGACGTCGTCCCCCTGAATAATCTTCTTCGCGTCCGGGATTAATTAGGTTGCTTGTGCAACCACGACGCCACGGCTTCAAACGGAGGATCAGCGTGACGTGGTGTGCTTGCGCGTTGCATGTAGACGTTGCAGCTTTCGGTCGTAATAAATTCATCGCTCGAAATTGTTAATGGTCCACGGGGCAGGCAGAGAGGCAAGCGGACGAATTCCGGGGCGTACCGATTGCTGCTGCAGCTGCAGGCGAGCGCGATATTGCGAGATCGGAGGATCGGCTCTCCTGACTGGTTCGTCGATCGTCGATGAAACAATTTGATTGTCAATCGCGGCAGAAATGCGCGGATACTAATCCCGACGCGATGTCGCTATCGACTGGGACTGCGTTCCGAGATCTCTTAATCTCTTCCACGCGGTCGATCAGCGCAGAGAGACGTGAGACTTGATGCGACGCGACTCCTTCATCCTTCTTCATTAATTCACCCTGCAGACCACCACGTAGAGCTTGAAACGGGGTTAATTGCTGTACGATACGTGTGAAATGTTAATGACCCGTGCGCGAGGTGACGACGATACCCGGGGTTAATACCGCGCTTCTCACATCGCGTAGAAACGCACGAAGTCGCCGAGTCGGGCCAGTTCGTCACGTCATCGGTCTCTAAATGGGAAATTGTGTGAGCGAAATGCACAGCAAGAATGAGCTGAACAATGGGATGGACGGAATTTCATGATTTTTCCGCTTTTCATGTTTCTCGTTGTTTTTTCTTTCCCCTCATCTCTCTCTCTCTCTCTCTCTCTCTCTCTCTCTCTCTCTCGCGATAAAATTTACAAAAGTAATGAGACGACGGAAAAGCAAGCATTTACTAAATATTAACGGAGAATACGGCGCATTAAAGTTTTGCGCAAGAGCACTTCCCTGCAATATTTTTGCAGGAAATTTCAATCGTCGTTGTAAATTGGAAAAATCGACGCAATCCATCCACTCGCGGCAGCGATCGTCGATGTAGTTTTTTTCCTTCTTTTTCCCGCTCCCTTTATTTCTCGGTCGCGACGGGTTACACGTTACCGATCCGTCTCGCGTTACCGATTTGCGATGAGGACTACAGTTAAAAATTGATCCGCGAAGTAAATGCTGCACGAAGTGAACAGAACAGAACAGCCGACGGATTTTGGTCATATCAGGCAAATCCCAGCTGTGCCAATAATCGACGGCCCATCGTTCACAGTAGCAATTTTACGAGCCTCGTTATCACTCGCACGGATACCGAGCGGTATCACCGAAAAGCGTTCTCTCTCACGCACCCCTCCCCTCCCTCCCAATCCGGACAGCTGTGGTTCCAAGCGGGACTAATTCATGGATCGGCGAGAGATTAATAGGTAGAGAATTAAAAGTGCCGTCATCGTGCTGTCATGTGGATATTACAGCGCGACGGAAAGAAAATGTTTTTTTATCCATGTTCGTTATCCACGCGCGTTCATTTTCAATTGCGATCAAAATAGAAAAAATAGAGAGAGAGAGAGAGAGAGAGAGAGAGAGAGAGTGAGAGAGAAAGGGAGAGAGAGAGACAGAGAGAGATTTGTAACTTATACATTCACACTCATGTAAAAATAGTACAACGATTATAGATTTCTAAAAGAATTTGATGGATTGAAAAGAAAAATTTGCTCGGTTTTTAATATTCGCGTGCGCAAGAAGATCGAAGACGCGCATTCGTGCGCGCTCGCGTCGTAAAAAGGACGAATTAAAGAGAAATCGAGTTTTTTCAGTTTCTTTTTAAATATGGCCTCACGTGCGTTGGCTGAAAGAATAAATTTTCCTTCGACATCGATGCGCTGTGTCGTGCAATCTTCTATCTCCGCGCTTATCTTCTTTTTTTTTTTAATTTGTTCGGGCGGATCTATTGTACATTGATGAAAAAAATTGCACGTATCGTATGATATTGCACGACGGCGGAGTCCCTGGCGTGAATTTCAATGACGGATCGCTCGATGAGTTCGGAGGATCGTTCTGTTTTTTTCCCCTCAAAGAGATTTCCGAGAAAGAATATTTCTCGCATAACCTTATTATTATATCCAACGCGCGTTGGAAATACAAATTTATATTTACCCTCGGCTCTTCCTCGACCTCTGCGATCGCAATGCGCGATGGGCACCCGCCATGATGCGGTTGCTACGTGTATATAAATGGCGCTATTACAAATAACAGGGATGCCTAACGCGCGTAACCGAACCAACGACGTGACACCTGAAGAAATGGCTCAGGTGCGTACTCATTCGTAATCGTGCCGAAAGCGGCGTGATGCATCGGCCGATTTATCACCGCGATTGCACGCACATCGCGCCGATCGTTGCAACAGACAAACGACTTTTAACGATTGAGCCTCGTATCCGGCGCTGGACGCGGTTTCTCTTTCGAATCTGCGACTGTGAATTCGCCCACGATTCCGCAAGCGCAACTGGAAGTATCGAAGTTACAAAGAATTGTCGTTGACACGCGCGACCGATCGATGAAGCTGGCGCGAAGACTCGCGTCGACGACTATCCGAGCGTAAAAACACGGACGATTATTCGGATGTGTACATAACCGCTCGAACTGGCGAGGGTGGTGCGCGACGGTGGTGGCATGTTCCTGTTGGTGAATTTTCAGCCGGTCCGAAGGGGAAGGCGAAACGCGCGAGAAAAGTTGCGAGAAGCGATCGGTGCCGTCCGGCGCGTACTGTTCATGACCGGTCCGGGGAAAACTTTGATCGTTCGCTACAAAGCGAGTTCCAAAAAGCCGGAAGGGTTGGCGCGGGAGGGTGCTGGAGAAGCCAGCGGGCCGCGGGAAAAATAGAGAAACACTTGTACGCAAGAACGAACATGTCCCCCATCTTGCCCGTCCCCGTGGGATGTTTCCGAACTTGGGCAATAAGACGGCAGTCAGTTGCAGAAGGTTGTGGATAGTTTCGGGAACTTGTGCGACGCAGCAGCAGCAGCAGCAGCAGCAGCCGTAGCCGTAGCCGTACTATGCTCCGTGCCGTCTCCCTATATTTCGGTAATAATCCGTTACTATTTATTAACCCATTCTCTTCGCCCCCTTCTCCGTCCTTCTCTCTTTCTCTCGCTCCCTCGACTTGCTGCCGACTTCTTTCCACCTCGTTCGCTCTTCTCACCTTCGCTTATCGAAAGCGAGCGAGGGTAAACTCGGAAATGCCAGCTCCCGCGTCTCACGGGATCCTAACAGAAATTATTAAAGAATCCGAGAGTGCGAAGGGGGAAGAGAGAGAGAGAGAGAGAGAGAGAGAGAGAGAGAGAGCCCGCGGGCGCACCGTAAATCTCCTCATTTCCAAGCTTCGCTAAGTCCCCAGAAAAATAAATATCGTTACTGGCGTGCGCGCGTGTGCGGTGTATAACGCGGCGTGTAATGCGTTTAACTCCATCGGAATTATTTCGTGATCTTGCGATCTTTCGTTGCCGGTTATACCCAACGGAAATTACCGGCGAAATACCTTTATGAGAATTCACGTCTGTTAATAGGCCATTATCTTGCATATGAATATCCGCGAAGCTACGTCGACGAGCGGTTGTGAATGTGGATGTGACCGTGTACCGGTGAAACGTTCTTCGTCGACGGTTCGTGGTTCTTTTGTCAGTCCCTATTTTTTACGCCTGTGGCGTAATTTTTACACGGTTATTATCATTATCGCCATTAGGAGAGAACGCGCGCGGCTTGACTCACCTTTCGCCGGCGCACACCGAAAGCACACGGCAGTTTTGAGGGTGGTAGGTAGGGTAGGTAGGGTCGCGAAATAAGAGTCATCGCGACGTCTGGAGCGCGGATTGAAACAAAGCACCGCTATTTTGAATAATTATAACTTGCCCTTGCTGCAATCCCCGTTTAGCGAAGCTTTCCCTTTCTCTCTCTCTCTCTCTCTCTCTCTCTCTCTCTCTCTCTTTCATTCGAAAAGCGGCCTCACCCTTTAGATACTCACGCTATCACCGCTACCGACGTTTTAAACGTGCAAGGCATCTCGCCCTACTGGGCTCAGCTGTCTTACGCATCGGTGGATCCATACAAAGCTGGTGGATGTAGGCGAGCGAAAGAGAGAAAGAGAAAGATAGATAAATAGATAGATAGATGGATAGAGTAAGCAAGAGACTGAGAGGGAAGATGAGATCGAGAAGGACAAAATATGAGAGACAAATAAACAAGCGCGGTACGCTGTTAACCCGAGGATATTTTTATACAATAATATGCGCGCGCGCGTATGCTTTCTCCTTTATTGGAAATCGATTTTTTATTTGCTTGATAGCGATGTAAGCTTTTGCGCGACGTGAAAGTTTCGTGTTTCGTCGGCGTTTTCGAAGCAATTTTCGACCCATTCTCTCGCGGTCTCGATATACGCGAACGGTGTTTGGAAGTATTTGAGAGTACCGCGAGCCTCTCTCTCTCTCTCTCTCTCTCTCTCTCTCTCTCTCTCTCTGTGCATATAACGAATAATGTTATCCACGAAACGGGACGGCGGCCGCGAAAGTATTATCCGCGCGTCTCGCTCCGAAAGAACAGTGGACATCGCGGTAAATTAAATCGGAGGGGTGCGTTACTTTGGGGTATAATAAAAAGCGAACCGTACACGCACACGCGTCCGCCTGTGCAAGTTGCGCCGGTGATCTCTCGCAGTCTCTCCCTCACAGATCCGTTTACGCCGGCAAAGAATGATAAAGAAAAAGCGCGGGGCGTTGCGGATAAGCGCAAAGGGGCCGCAAGCATGCCAGTTTGAAATTTCAAATTCATTTACGGGCCTCGTTGTGCTGAGTTTTAATCCTCTTTAATTATGAAAAATCGTCGAGCGCCGTCGCTTACCCTGCTCTACCTACCTACCTACCTATCTATCTACCAACTAACTAACGTACACTCGCTTACTCCGCCCTTCGGCCTCTCTTCACCTTCCAGACATTTCTTCGCGTCACTTTATCATCGAAGCGAAGATCGTCAGTCATTCTCAGCTGTCATATATTTTTCTTCTTTATCTGCGCGATATCTAGTTACTGCAATTATCTTATCGGACTATCGTTGAATCGTGGCACATAATATGGTAGATTTGCATCTTTTGTAGATGTGACAATAGGCGATAGTTTTGGAGTATCTTACAACAGCCGAAGAAGTTGTATCGCGTCGCATCGTGGATTATAATTTGACTCGTGCGAAAAGTCGGGACGTATGCGAGATAAGCGTTTTTCAAAGGATTCGAAGGATTTAACATTAGAGATACGAATGTGTTAGAAGATTTTTGATATTTGATTATTTCTGCTGGAAAATATCTGGGTCAAGTGAAAACGAGAAATCGCGAGAATTAGCCTCTTATTCGGAAAAAGCTCAGACGTTCCTCTGGAAAAGACTGGAAAGTCATTGTAATGAATCTAGTTGTCGTCAAAACTGCTTGTAGCATCGTTGACGTGAAGTCGATTTTCCATATGCAACAGTTTAACAATACTTATGCTAGACGTTAGCAGGAATATTCCACCTCCAAATTTCTCCTTTGCGCTGCAGTTTCTATACTTATATTACTATATCACTCCTATTTATCGATGTATTCAATTACGGCGACGACATGCATCTGTTCCATGACATCTTGAGGTATACACGTATAAAAAAAAATAAGAAGCAGTAGTCGTATCCTTCGCTCGGATATTGCGATAAGAGTATAAATTCAAACTCCTATAACCGGAGCTTTCCATTTTCTCCTTTCGGTAGCCTCACAACGACAGCTTTCGAGCTACAAAATTACGTTATACGCGGCGCGGCCTCGTTTCTAAGATAGTCATTGCAGCCACAAGTAAACTTCCTGGATTAAAAGGAAGCCCTAAATGAACCCGCACGATGCTACGCTCGATGACTCTGGTGATACGACGCGCTCGTGATCTATTTTCCAGCGATGTTGTTACATCAGGACCGGTGCATTACCGCGAGTCTAATCAAAGTCACGAATGTAATTTCGGAATTAAAAACACAATAAGAGAGCGAGAGAGAGAGAGAGAGAGAGAGGCAAGAAACTACAAAGAGAACTTCTGTAATTCCATTAAAAGATATTACAGTATAACGTAACGAATTCGCGGAACGATGTTGCGGAATTATGATACGTATTACGCGCGTAGTTATTTAAACTTATTAAAAACTGTTGTTATACGTATCGAAAGTTTCACCGTGGTTTCGAAGTTTAAGTCGGAAGTTCGATCATTAATATGCGGAGATCGCCGGGCCGCGCGTCCGCCGGCCGTGTGATTCGCCCGCGTCGCGAATCGATCTTCCCCGGCTACGTGTTTCACCAACCTATAACGAACGCGAAACGTTCATTCGTGTAAATCTTGAGAGATTGCGGGGAGAGAGTTGGCGAATCTGCGAGGTGCGAAAGAGCGAGAACTTACTTTCGCGCACGTCGGCCATCGTGTCGTCGGCGAACATCCGCGATGCATCATTCACCGCGCTGCCGTCCAGCACTCTGCACATTCCCCTCAGTTTGTTTAACTTCTTCAGTTCGACGTTCATCAATCTTCGCGTCGACTTTGCTTGCGCGAGTACTTGCCGCCAGTCGAACGTGCGTTCAAACGGCGCGCTCTTTAATTTGGCCAATGCCTCGGCTTGCACTTCTAGGAAATTGTATATAATCTCCTCCTGCGGGTCGGCGAAGGCTTCCTGCTCGACGTAAATGGGACAATTAGGGTCTCATCGATGTCATTGAGACGCGTCGAGACTTGAGAGAGAAATGTATATCGATATTAATCACGGCGGGGGGACTCGGCGCGACGGCCCGTGCTAATTATCCGCGAGAGGAATTTTCACAAGATTAATTGGTTTCTCCTCGACATACTTCTTTCCGAAGAGCGGTTTCCTTCTTAATGAACTCGTCGATCGTTAAACGTCTATCGGTCGCGGAGACCGGCAAAGGAGGCAGCAACAAAGTTTCTCTACGCTGCAGCTGCTGCTTCTGCTGCTGCTCTGGAAAGAGGAACGCGACTGTCTCCTCGAAGATTTTGTCCTGCAGCCTCAGGATCTCCCGTATCTTGTGCTTCTTTGTACTCGCCTCCTGTCGTAATTTGAGAATGGGCGCGCGTTGCCTCTCTATTACGTCCTTCCGCAGACCTTTTTTCTCCAGAATCACTCGCTGCATGCGTTTCTCCTCCATCGACATCCACCGCGATTTGGCTTTTTCGAGGAATTGCCAGGGTCTCCGGCGCTGCGAGACGTCGCACGAAATTAATTTAGCGACAAGGCAAGGGGAAGAGAGCGAGAGAGAGAGAGAGAGAGGGAGACAGAAAGAGAGGTGGGGTTAGTTTCCCGGCTGCACTTGCTTGAGATGACTCGAGACTGAATATCGGCTGGAATTCGCGCGGAGTCCCACCACCGTCGCTATTCACGGGATTATAAACGTTCGATTGGGACGCGGTTATCCACGTTAGCGCGGGATTGTCACCCCGGAGCGTGCCGCGAATGAGGGAGCGCCGAAACTCATTGAATTATTTATCAACGCGGAATATCAGATTTATCCCGTACCGCGCTCGTCGTCGTAGGCGTGACCGTACGGATTGTCTCCTCAACTGCGCCGGCTCTGGTCTTCTCCTCAGGCTTCAAACGCTTCCTCTCGTCCGCCGTGTCGCCCGCGGCCAGTCTCCTCCTCATCTCGATTTCCCCGGGATTTGTTTCGCGCCACACTCTCTGCCAGGCTTTAAACTCGCTTATCTGATCGGCCGGGAAAATAGAAAATCGTATGTATATATGAATAGGCGGAATAAAGAAATTTACTGCCGTCGGCAGTAAAATTTACGGCGAATCACTATGGAAATAACGGCGCGCGGGGACCGTGTGAGCGAGCGGGAGAGGAAAAAGAGACTCCTCTCTTCTGGCCCTTTCCGCTCTTTTTTTCTTTTTTTATGAACATATTCCCCATTAAGATCAGGTGTATTTTTTCGTCTCACGGAAATATAAAGTTTTATGAAGCGTAACGGGATGATCTCTCGCGAAACGTAGCCTCCTTCTTCCGCGCGACTTTTCGTCGAACGACTCGAGACGAGTATTACGCGCGTGCCGTCGCGTCCATTATTTTTATAATACAATGTACCGCTCTCGCTGTGATATACGATATAATTACGTTCGATAATTATCATATGATCGTATCGGCTTCGGTTTTGTCGCTCGATGCCCGTACGCGCGGCTGCTGCCGCGGAATTCTCGTCGTATTTGCATTTCGCGGCCGAGGGGTTTCGAGTTACTCGAAACGAAGCGATGTTCATTCGATCGCTTTACGATGCTGTTACCCTTTGAACCTGCCGATCGACGAACTTTATTATCCACTCGACGTCGCCCACGTCATACGTCATTAAGACCCGCGGCGCGGTGAATATTCTCAGAGCGCCGGTGAAGTCGCAGAAGCCGACGCACTGCGACTCCAACGGCAGATCGTGCGTGTAGACACCGCAGATTATACGACCGGACAGGCTTTGCGTGAAACTAGGCTCGTGGCTCTTCACCACCAGGTCCCAGATCTCCACGGTGCCGTCCATTCGCGCCAAAATCAGGACGGTTGGGCGCAGAATGCCCCACGAGCAAGCCGTGTATCTGCGCTCGAAATGCGGGAGGAAATAATGTCAACTGATTCAACGACACTAACGAGACTAAGAAGATCATTTACAGCGAAGAATTGAAGAGTTTCACAGATAAAAAGCGTATGACCAATTGACACAAATAACAAACGTGACTGTTTGTCGGAGAGTCGCGAGGCAGAAAGAAGGAGGTAAGAGGGAAAGAGAGAACAGCGGATCGATAACGTTTCATAATGATTCTCGCGCGGCGCGGGGCGAGCGCGCGCGCGCGCGCTCGGCCATACATCGAAAATAGCTTTCATTAACAGAGTAACGGCGGCCGAGCGCTGTAGCCGTGAGTTATGATCGTATTGTCATGCAGATCATACCGAAAGTTCGACTCTCGCCCGCCCCCGAAAACTATGCGCGGAGCGTGAAACGCGAGCCGCCTCCGCTGTCGGGTGCTTGCCGGGCAATACGAAACGCTATCGTCGCAATTACATACTGCGCATTGCGGCAATTTATCGCGCGCGGGGTGTTCGTTATTTTTTTACTGCGGATGAAACGCGTGCGCGGCGTGCACGCGGCGCGCGCGTTGCGCCGGCGTTTATGTATATTCATGATTGCGCCTCGTTAACTCGGCGGTATTGACGTTCCTCCTGAAGGAGCAATTTTTTCCGCAGACCATTCCTGCGATCTCTCGTTAGTAGGTTGTTTTAACGCGTAACGCGTTTCGTGCGTTCTCTCTCTCTCTCTCTCTCTCTCTTTCCTTGCCTCGAGATGCTGATATATACACACGGCGAAATCACTTAGCGGCGTAAGAACGTTTACTCTAACTCGCGACAACCGGGAGTTCGATTTGCTTTAACCGGCCGACGCTTGACGGACCTTTTGTCCTTACCACCTACCCGATATTGGACTTCTTCCAAAGGAGCGGCTCGCCAAAATCGTCCCGCCACACAGCGAAGATCTTGCCGCCCACCGTAACGACCAGCTTGTGATAATAGCGCGATCTAACCGAGTGTGTGACCGGGCCGTCGTGCGTCCTCTTCATCCACTGCCAGCGCGCCGTCTCGCGACTCACGCTCACGTCCGTCGCGAATTCGAAGCCCTCCCACGTTATGCAACCGAAATCACCTGTTGCCATCGTTTACGCTTTAATCCACTCTCTAACGCTGTTGATATTAAATTAAAGTCTTATTTAGGCAGAGAAACGGAAGGGCGAGAGCGCGGGAGGAGGGGGGACATATATATGTACAAAGTTTAATTAATCGCCTTTGACGGTGGAGTGAAATTACGCGAGTAACAGTCAACTCGGGGGATTAGTCGTGGCTGGATCTCCGTGTTAATTGTCAACGGCTGAAAATCTAATCGCCACACACACACACACACACACACACACACACTTCACAACGAACACAGACGATCGCGTCGTCGCCGAGTGCTTACCGAGGCGCTATAGTCGTTTAAAGAAGCGATCTCTTAATTATGTTTCGTGCGGTGTGCTAATATTGATGAGCTCGTCTACCTTCGACGGTGCCGACGAGCATCTTCGGCTCCATGATGTAATCCGCCTTCTCGATTATGGGTCTATAGTACTTTCTAATTGCGACATCGTCCCTCCCCACTGGGAACGGTTCAACTTGTTCCACGTGAAACTTCGGATTGTACATGCTGAGCGTCGTTATCACAAGCCGCCGCCTCTCGTCCGGATACTGAAGCTCGAGGATATGGTTGGGCTGGAAGACGCGGTCGAGAATCTTAAAGGGCGACGTCGGCCTCGCCGTCGTCCTCATATGCCATTTCCTCTTTCGCTTGCCGCGGATTTGTCGAACACCCTTCTCCGTGGGTCGCCATCTTTTTTTTCGGAGTGCATCGTTCTCGGTTAGAATCGGATTAATGTTTGCCTCAACTTGTTATCTCATGCCCGATACGGGCAGACAACGCTGAGACACGTCGGTAGTAAGTAGACGGGGAAAAATTTAGACAACTCTACAATACACAGCGAGAAACAGAACCATCCAGGCTACTTTGTTTCGTCTACACGGCGTCTCCGTTGATTCAATTCGCGCGAGCATCTTGTACAATTAAAAGATACAATTTAACGGAGTGCGAGCTTATCTCTGCTGGCGCAACTTTACGCCGTGGCCCTTTGCTTCAGCGAGCAACAACAAGGCGCACGGTAAGGCGCAACCTCGTAAATATCGTACCAATCTCGTGCCGAGCGAGGAAACAATTCACTAGCGCGAGCATTCACGTAGCCATTGTGGCACGACCGAAATGAAGAGATGCCTCCCTTGCACACCGCTGGACGTGTAAAGAGAGCGAGAGAGAGAGAGAGAGAGAGAGAATGCGATCAAGGGGATGAAGGGAGGAAGAGGCAAAACGAGAGATCGGCGAGGCTGAGGAGGTTGGTAGTTGGCAGGTTCTGAGGACTACTCACCGAACAGGAGTAGGGACGCAGAAAGGGTTGGAAGCGAGGACTGAATACCGATCGACGATTATAGAGGGATGGTCTATCTATTTTCGGACCATATAAACGCCAACTTCGGAGAATCGAAGCGGCAGAGCCGAGTTGCAGGACCATTACGGTTCTGCAGACCGGGGAGTTTCTCGAGAAGGATGGAGAGGGGGCGGAGATGGCGGAGAGAACAGAAGACGGGTCGTCGTCTCGCGTCCGGATAGAAGGACGCGAAAGGCAGTCGAACGACGGCGACGACGACGACCGTGGCGTTCGCTCTTTAACGTTCAGCTTGCGACAAGTTTCGCGCCTGTGGAACATTCGAAGTCGCTAACTTTCAGTCTCGAGAGATACGATGGCCCGGACCTTTCCCGTGGTTACCAATTGCCGCTGGCTCAGATCCCTCTCGAACATCACCCGACTATTCGGCCCGCTTCTGCATCTTTAACGACGGAAACGTCAATATAGACAGTTTTTCGCGAAAATCGCGGTAAGACGGCACAAAATGTCACGGATGCGAGACGGCGAGAGGAAAAGAGATATGAAGGAGATGATGATTTTTTTATGCAGCGGTTGAAAACAATACGTTTAAGTTCTTAAATGCAGAGAGAGAGAGAGAGAGAGAGATTTTCGTTTAAAATCACTTCGTTCACTTCAAAATGATTCCATATATTCTCAAATAAGAGCTATCATATTGGATAGATAGAAAGTTTCCTATTTAATCTTCATTACAAAACATGTAGAGCACGCCCCCTAGAAAATACTTTTCGTAAGATATTTTCGCAAGATAATCGTGCATTATTCCATAAGATAAATACCTCTATTTAGTACTCAGCCTCTTAGCTGCTCAGCCATGTAAATATTTAGTAGCACTTAGCCTATTTATCGGCTGAAGGCTATTTTTTCTAGTCTCCTTCTGTTGCTCTACTGTAGGAATTAGTTCTTCCGTTCGCAAGGGATTTTTATTCGATATTAAAAAATGTACGATGTGTGCTCGCAATATCGAGAATGAACTAGGAATACGATCGAGGGAGGGATATACTTGAGGTCCCAGAAGGCGATCGTGCCGTCCTCGCTGGCAGTCACAAACTGCCAACTTAGGTCGTCCAAAGATGCGTCTTCCGGTAGGGACGCGATTCTGCCACTTCGATCCATCTTGTAGTACGAGGGCATCCACGTTATTTGGGTGATAGCCGCCTTCTGGCTGTACAACAGCGAGGACATCGCCGTCGGAGCGACTCGCGACGTCACCGTCACGTCGCGCATCCAAGTCATTAGGCTCTTCATCGCGAGCGTATATTTCTCTTGAGCGCTCGTCCGCGTCACCACCGTCTCCATCTCTTCGATCTTGCCGGGGATGTGCCAGATGGCGACCTGGTGATGGCCGGTGTAGGTGGATCTTAGCTCGATGAGAGTGGGTAATCGGGTAATAGAGAGGAAGTTCGCACGTTTTTGACGGCACAAGTGATACATGTCGACGGAGAGATTTGGAGAAATATGAAGTTGAGGATACGCGGAAACATAATCGATCACCTGGCCGTTCGTGCAGCCGCCTACGACGACACTCCCGTCGAGTGGGCACACGGAGACAGACGTCACTTCTCGCGGACTTTCGAGGATCAATTTAGGCGACAGAAAGTCGTTGAAGGACCATATTAGCACGCGGTTGTCGTTGCCGCTGTCGTGAGTTATGAGCACCTGCGAGAGAAAGAGAGAGGGGAAGAGAGAGAGAGAGAGAGAGAGAGAGAGAGAGAGAGAGAGAGAGAGAGAGGAGAGGGAGAGAGAAGAAAAACGGCGCGTTATTTCCGGCAAGTCGTAGTCGCGTCGTTAGGAGAAGGATTCGTGACATTCTCTTAGTCGCGTCGTTAGACGATTTTAGATTCGCTGGTTTATCAGGAGCTAGCTTTTATGCGAGACAGCGTGTTTGCCACGATGATTGATCAACCTCTTCCTGAGATTTGGGACCTATCAGATGCTCGCTCTTGGCGCGCCGTGTGTAAGCGACCATCGCTACTCCGGTCCAGAACGGATGCCAGCAAAGGTCGTTGACGACTCTGCTCACGGTGAGCTTTCCCTCGTAGTAGCTCTGGTGCTCCGTGTAGCCTATCGGCATCGGTGCTTGCGTGTCCTTCTCGTTGCTCACCAAGTTGGCGTAATCGTTCGTGTAAATATCCCACGTGGAATTCATCAGGATCTAAACGCGGACAGTCGGGAAGCTAATTAAGGAGTCGATTGTTTTTCATTATTAACTCTTTTCGCTTCGGTTTCACTTAGGAACTGAAAGTTGCAGTTTTTTCCCTTAAAGCTTAGATGACTGACATAATTGCAATTAATTATTATATTTGGTTTCGTCGAAAGTGTCTGGCGATTGCCAATCGTTCGTATCATTCGCGAAATGACAACGATTACCTGATCGCACATGTCGTCGGTGTAACGGTACAGAAAATCCTTCAAGGAGTCGATCTTCTCCTCGGGATACGTCGACAGATCGATAGTTTCATATTCGTACAGATATTGGAACCACGAATTGGAGGATATCTGCGACGCCGTTTGAGCCTCGTTGTGTCGCACGAAGGGCGCGACTTGCGTCGACCTGTTTACCAATTTACGCCACACATTGTCAAATATTT
The DNA here is from genome assembly GCF_003227715.2 of Harpegnathos saltator. Lineage (NCBI taxonomy): Eukaryota > Metazoa > Arthropoda > Insecta > Hymenoptera > Formicidae > Harpegnathos > Harpegnathos saltator. The sequence continues at coordinate 240,314 of NW_020230012.1, forward strand.
GTCGGTACGACAGCAGCTCGATGTATCCGTCTCTTTGATCGCCTGCTCTTCTATCTGCCAGATTTATCGGCAACCCCAGCAAATCGGCGGTGGACGTCACCTGATCAAATATAAAAGATCGCCGTTCGATTCGATTGCGCGCGCGCGCGCGCGCGACGCGAAGCGCGTTGCAGAGCACGGCCGATGAAACAATCCGCCGGGAGATATCGCGCGCTCGCGCGCGCGCGCGCGCGGGGATTTGTGCGAGCCACCTTTTGTCCGCTCGGAATCAGGATAAAGTGATTAATAAATAATTTATTGCAATTTGTGAGTGCCGTATGCGACATTATTTGTCGATTCACTCCGGCCCGATATTTACAGGCGGGATTACTGGAAATTTACGATAATCACTTTAATACCGCGGCTTCGAAATTAATGAACGTGAACCGTCGATCTATCTACCCTACGCGCGTCATCGCTTCGCGTCGCGCTCGGAGCGCGATGGAAATGCGTTGAGGGGGAGAGGGGGGGGGGAAAGAAGAAGCCTCGCGGTCGCAAGACGCGACCTAGCCCGCGAGAATAGCAGCGCGCAACTTGCGCGGACGGGTATGCAAATCGCGAACGACCGCGAAGTTTCGCGACGGCGGCGGAGCGGCCGAAAGTAGCGAGTCCGCTCGAGACGAGCTCGACGTCTCGCTGGAGACACTCGACGTCGGCAGCGTCGTCTCATGCAAGGGACTTGGAAATCCTTCGCAAGAATCCATCGTCGGTGCGAATCTCTCATCGCCACCGAGCATTCACCTCGATCTCGAAGAGCGGCCGCGTGTACTTGACGACTTCAGCGTCGACCTCGGCGCCACTTCCCCAGTCGTACCACCGGCCGACGGGCTTGAATACTGCGACTCTCACGCGATTTTCATGCTCCTCCCGTTGCTCCTGTATCAGCCTTGCTACCGCGTCCTTGCTCTCCTGGGTCAGGCAGATGTAGAACTGCGCGTCCTCGGTGAGCGACGGTGCGTAGCCGATGAGCATCTTGTCTTCCGGGAACGCGTGAATCTCATCCTTCATCGGCAGGAAGTCGCTGCTCTCGGAGTGCAGATCTATATTGTCTTCGATGATCTCCTTCCTCACGTACACCCACGGGTATTCCGTAGTGACATTCTCGCCGATCACGCAGCCGACGATCTTCTGCGTCAACGGCGACAGGTCGATTCTCGCTATGCCCCACATGCCCTGTGAAATCGATTCGATGTGCAAAATCGAGCGATGTGCCTCTCTCGGTCTTTCTCTTTCTCTCTCTCTCTCTCTATCTCTCTCTCTCTCTCTCTCTCTCTTTCATTCTCTGTCTGTAGAATGTAGCGAACGACATTTTTTTTCATTCCCGATTAGATGTCGGAGTGAGCGACAGCGAAATTTGCGTTGTACAATTCCACGTGTAGAATTCCGCGCGTTCCACTGGATAGTCCGATTAGAACTGCTCGGAATTTCGAAAATAGCACAAATCATTGTCGCGCGAAGTGGATATTCACCATCGACACGGAATATCGAACTCTCGGCGTCGGCTCCTTCATATTGTATTTTATTATATTGTATCTCAATATGTTGCCCATCGACGAGTCAGGAGTGGCGTAAGAGGCGTAGGACTCAAGGTCGTAGATGGTCTTCCGTCTCCTCATCGCCGGATCGTGCATCTCGATGCGAATTTTCTTCTTCGCCTCTCTCTCCCAATCTCGCTCAGCTGGAGGAGAAAATGGAGAAATGCGCGCGAGAGCTGTCCGCTAAATTTCGCGTCCCCCTTTCTCCCCAACGGGTCATTTAAATAGACTAATCGGATATGCGTTCATCGAATTCGCGTATTTGACTAATATCCGAATGAAATAAAATCAATAATCCTCCTCGTTATTATAAGCCCGGCTCGCTGCTTTAAATCCGCGTCATTCATATTTGAACATATTTACGGTCGACTAGATTTACGTTTCATTGTTAACACTGCGCGTAACTTTTACCCGACACGCGTATCCGATACGCATCATCGATCTTCGTTCGGTACATAATTTTAACCCATTCGTTACAAAGTTCCAATATTGGTACATTCGACATTATCGACGTTCTTCCACGCGGCATCGTATACGCTTTTAATAGCGTATTTCCATCGGGCAATATTTGCTTTTTAAATGAACGTGTAAACAAAATATGTTAATTGCACATAGACCCCAAAAGAAAATTCCACCCGTATAATTCGCGTCGATATCCCGCGACAGTACATGGCGCACACACATGCAGACCTTTTATTTGGGATGTACCGCTGCGCATTTGATCAGTTATTATTGTCGCGATCGCGTTTCCGAACGTCACGTTCCGAACGTCACGAAACGTACGCGTGTTATAACCTACACAGTTCCTCCTCTCCCACGTCCCATTCTTCGCCCTCGTAAGATCTCTTCTCCTCCTCGTCGGAGGAAGGTTGTTCCATCTCGAAAGAGTCATCATAGTGTGCGTGCTCCAACTCGTCTTTGTTCTCCTTGTTCTCGTCGGACTTTTCGTCCTGCCGCGGCGTTCCTTCGTCGTTCGGACGCGTTTCTTCGTTCATGGCGCAGCACGGCTCGTCCGATTATTTGACGTTTCCGAAAGCCGACGGTGCCGATGAATTCAGCGCGACTTGGCGCGGATATAACGCATCCACGCGCGCACGCGTTCGCATGTAATGCGCGTACTGCGAATCGATCGGACGTGCGGCGAATGTAACGCGAATGTAACGCGAATGATGAGAGCGGGTCCACGCGCGCTCGACGTGCCAGAAGCAGAGAGAAAGAGAGAGAGAGAGAGAGAGAGAGAGGAGGGGGAGAGTCGCGAAAAGGCAGAAGAAACGAGACGATCGTGCGAAACGAGTGAAATCGGGGCTTGCCGGTGTGTAACGACTTTTTTAATCCAAGGGACTATATAACATCGATAAAATCGCGGCCATACGGCGTCGGCAGTCGCTACAGTCGCGGAGGCTTAACGAAATTTTGAGTCGAGTACATTTGCAGTTTGATTGAACATTGAAATCTCGGGTTTCACGGCGGCGAACCTAGCCCATCGGCGGCTCGCGAGCGTGAGCGCGAACACTCGCGAGCGTTCACGTACGCTCGCGGACGAGGTGGATGGGATGTGTTTCGGAATATCAATTTTTCCCTGTGAAATACGTGCGCGAGCGCGAGAAGGGCGATTTAATTGTTTTTACATCAGGGCGAGCGAAACGGGTCGCCCGTGCACTTAACCCATCTCGCAAATTCGATACACCGCAAGCATTGTCAGCAGCGCTGACGAAACGGTTTGTAACCCGATGAGTAATTTAATCGCGCGGCGGCTAATTCGTCGAGTTTAAACACGACGCTTATTCGCTAATTGATAATACGAATGAATCGGACGATACACTTAGCGTAAACATCGCGAACGGGTTTGCCAACGGATTTACGAGCTGTATGACGCGCGGCGACGACGACGGTGAGTTAACGCGTGACTCGGCGGTTCTCCATTGCGGTGGTTCCGTTACTCACTTTTGTTATTTCACTTCTCACCTCATTCTCGCGAGTGGAGAAATTCCTTGCCGCATTTTCCCCCCTTTTTTTTCTATCGCTAGAAACACTGAATAGCGCGTTGTGCGCTAAAGAAAACAATTATTTTCCTCTACAATTATCTGAATAAAACATGATGCGATTGCAGCGCGCGGACTGGCTCGCACAGTATTCCGGGATTGTAATTAAAAGGCTCCCATCCGCGCGGCCCGTTGAAACGCAATTACGAGCGGTATAAAATATTGCCTGTGTGTTGGTCAAAGCAAACTTTTGCTCGTCAAATGTAATAAATTGCCGTGTGATAACGCGACTTTGTCACGCGACGGTATCGACGCGGTGATCTTACGCGAGAGAATTTGGCAAGGGCTTTAATCGAGCCGTGGATATAATAATATAACTAGCGTTAATTCTCAGATAGAGGGTGAGAGAGAGAGAGAGAGAGAGAGAGAGAGAGAGAGAGAGAGAGAGAGAGAGAGGGAGGGAGGGTGGGAGGGAGAGAAACGTAAAGACAGAATACGCGCGAGCTGCGCTTTGTACCGAGCTGCGTTCCACCGATAATACCGGCCGTACGTTACAAAAAATGCTCGTAACGCGTGCATTTAGCAAAATATACACGAGAAGAGAATATACAGAGCAGAGAGTGTGTGCGCGTGTATGTGCGTGTGTGTCACGCGTATCGCGCGGAGATATTAAAGTGACGTTAAATTCGCCGGCGCGTCGAGAAATTTACAACTTATTCTTCGCGATACGGCAGTGAGACAAATTTACCTTTGCATACATCTTAAATTCCCCGCCGTTACGATGCTTGTGGTCGCGCATGCGGGAGGGGAGCCGCGCGCGCTAAGCACGGCGGCAAATATTTATACGAGATTACGCGGACGTAGATTACGACTTTATCCTTTATCCGCGATGTAGAGCAGTACACTGTACTTTTGCCCGTAAATATGATTAAAAATATGTAAATTATCGAATACGAACCGTACGCGCAAGCCGACGGACGGTAGCTAAAATAAAAGGGACTCTAGATGACAAGAATAAACCGATGCAAATGCGCACTGATAGCGCACTCTGGTAATCAAAATTTATGGGTCGTTTACGCTTAAAATATGCAGTATTTGATGTGTATCCGCGCACTCTCCCACGCATTACTTTATACATAATACATAGACCTACTTCCGATTTTGAAAGTATCCATAACGCGCAGCCATTAGAGGCACGCGATAAGTATCGTTTTTACGATTTATCCTTGCATTTTCGATTCCCTCTGATGCGTAAGCGCGACGCGCGTGCGCGCGTTTTCTTGAAAAATGTACTTTATATCGGGCGCACACCGGTGAGTCGTAAAAAGAAGGAGAAGTGTCGGTCGCTCCCTTTTAAAGGCATTCAGTTAAGAAAGACTGAATTTTTGCGGAACGATATTGCATAGCTTGCGGGTTACAGTTCTCCGCTGCTTCTTTTTATATTCGGGAGATCCTTTATATTGCCCTTACTTATTCGTCATAAAACGTGTGTATTAAGTCGTAAGGTGGATCAGCTTCAGCGGAAATGGAAACTTTGACCCAGCTAAAATCCGCGGCTATAACTAATAGAACGATGAACACGATTCTTTTTGCCTCTCGCTTAATTGGTTTATTCAATTGATTGTTTGTTAGCCATAAATTTATAATGTTGGGCGCGCAGTTAATCGTACGCGATATATTTGAATCAATGAAACGAATCGAGATTGCATAATTAATTAATGTTAAAATTAATTGATTTCATTTATTTTTATCTGCTTTTTGTTTTTCTTCTTTTGTTTAAGATTGTTCACGGCACGTTCGGAACACGTCGTCGATGTCGATGCAGTGGCCGATGTAAACACACAGTTCAGGTAATGTTCTGCACTTGTTGTTTAGGTGTTTTCAAGGCAAACCCATCTGGATGGATAATTGGTCGAAAAGTTTCCGATTTAATTACCGCGATAACGATTTTAGCGTTGAGTACGATAGTTGCGCGGACGTATGTTCGGCGATAGGTATTTCCAACGTTTCGGTAGGCTCGTAATCGGCGATTCGCAACCATTGGAAAAATAGATTCCCCGGCGTTTAGACAATTTGGCCTCGCAGCCGGACGGGCCGTACGGCGATTAATCAATTGCAAATATATACCACGTAGATTGGAAATACACGCTGCCTATTTCCTGTTTAATCGAATCAAATTGAGATGGTATTTTCCCTGTGTCCGGTCTCTCCATTTATCGGGCTGAAATGTCGAGTGGCGGTGCTTTCCTCTCTCGCCCGTAGAACGTAAACGACCCAAAATGCGTTCACTGGCGATTGATCGGTCAAAGGGAAAACCACGGAAAGTCCTTGCCGCATTTCCGAGAGAGGAAAGTACGTACGGGAAAAATAGTCGACCGTATAAATTGTTTCATGCTAATTATCGCGGGAAAGGGAATGGTTATCGCGCATTGATAGTATGCAGAATCCAGTTCTCTCTCTCTCTCTCTCTCTCTCTCTCTCTCTCTCCCCCTTTTGTGAAAAACGTCAGACATTCAGAACGTATCGTTTTTAAATCGCATCAGTCGAGGTCTATTTTTCGACGTCACCGCAAATATTTTACGAAACCTCCTTATCTCTATTTTTACCGCTTACCGTATATATCCGCCGTTAAATTTATCACTCGCAGCGCTCACCGCTCGCGTCTTTCTCCCGCAAAGAGAGAACTGAAGATAATTTATTTATAGTGAAACGCTGCGTAAGTAGCCGGGCAGGACTTTAAGTGGCACTTTCCTTCGCGAAGGATGCAAAGGATGTTCCGTTGCAAACAGATGTTAAAATACTCAGAGTTCCGCGCGCGCACGCACGCGAGAGAGAGAGAGAGAGAGAGAGAGAGAGAGAGAGAGAGAGAGAGAGAGAGAGAGAGAGAGAGAGCGAGCGAGGGAGGGGGAGAGGAACGCGGCGTGTTTACTGCCGCGTTTATTTCGAAAATTCAGAATAGAGCACTTTTTTAAGTCCCGCCGGACGGAACTTTTACGCTGCTTTTGTAGTAGTCGACTGCACAGCGCGATGCGGCGGCGGATACTTTATCGTTCTAGCTTTTATTCCGCTAGTTCGCTCGCGCGAGTTCGCCGGAGCTCCCAGTGGATACAAGAGAATCGTCCGAACGAACGCGCGGCGCACAGGCGAGCATTGAAAATATTGGGTTGTTTTTAACGCCACCGTTCATCCCGGGCGACATGAATTTTTACGACGATTTGACAGCTGCGAGATTTTCATATGAAAGGACCTCTCGTCGGGCCCACTCTGCAAAATTATTTGCGCAGTAAAATTTATGCTTCCAACCGGGCACAGGCATTGGGACGGCTCGTAGACGATACGAGCACGATCTCGATACTTTCGAGCTGTGCATGCAGAGAAAACCTCGTCTCGAAAAAAGTGTATGCTTCCGAAAAGAGAAGTACGAGCAAGCATAAACCTTTCCCTCTGAATAATTCCGAAAATTGTAGAGACGCCCCGTTGTACAATTGAGAATTGCGAAATCAATCTTTGATCGTGCGCTAATCACGTGTCTGCTCCGTTTGCGCTATCGGGTCGTAAATTTTTTCCGACCGAGCGTCTAACGCGAACCCGAAATACAATGCAACCAAGGCACTCGTCGAATAAGCCGTCGACCGATTTAATTTTGTACCGTCAACCGTCTGCGCCCGCTAGCATTTAGCGCGACTTGGTCGCGCTCTATTTTCACTTCCATTATGAATAATACCGAGGTAGTTACGTATAAACGGCCGCGGCTCCCTGTGTTACGATTTACATAACGCCTTTTTGATCGGTGAGGCTATAATGGCAACACGACGCGACGTGCCGCGATATCGGCACGAAAGAGATGATCCGTCGTGTCTCGAGGAGATTTCAGCGTGTCGTGAATATGAGAAACGCGATGCCATGCATTCAGAATCAAAAACTGCGACCGCGAGTCAATCGATCCGCATGTCGAATACAGAATTAACAAGGTAGGATAAATACTGCGATACTTGTCGAGCTCCCTCCTGTCGCGCGAGTTTCGCGATATAATATTCAGCCAGGTGCTTGTCCATGGTGAGAGAGCTCGGCTTTCGGATAACAAGTTATACCGTGATAATGTAACTCCATCCCTCGTGACTCGAACATTCGGCGCGTATGAAATTCAGACTACTGATAATTTTCAGCCGAGGTCGCGCTGCACCACAGATGGCTACGTTTAACGCTAAATGGAAAGTAGGAAAACGCGTGTAAACGCTGACTTATATTTTTGCTTCACTTAATGGATTTGCCAGAAAATGAGAGTAGTTGTCTTATTCTCACTTACAACATTCAATACGTAGATCGCGTTTCACGTGAACATGAGCACTCATGAGGGGAATCAGACACTCACGTTTAGCTGTGAATTTGCGATGGAAATACGAACAACGAGAATATATGCCACCGGCGTCGCCGCCGTCGCTGCTGTTTCCTATCGCGGGGTGTTTTTAGCGTACCGAGTTGCAGATATTACCGGCGATTTCTGGCTTGCGAGAGAGAGAGAGAGAGAGAGAGAGAGAGAGAGAGAGAGAGTGAGAGGGAGAAAGAAAGAGAGGAAGAGAGGAAGAGAGGAAGAGAGAGAGAGAGAGAGAGAGAGAGAGAGAGAGAGAGAGAGAGAGAGAGAGAGAGTCTCTTATAAATTTCGAATTGCTGCATAAAATCGCGAGCGTGCGCGGGCGGACGGACGGACGCGCAGACATGGATCAAGGTGCAGATAAAAAATTTCGGGAAATGGATGCTGTCAACGTTTCTCCTCGAAGCCGTTCCTCGTGTAGCTCGCTACACAGCGAATCGCGTAGCTGGGGAATAAGGCCGGCGTGCATTTTAGAGAGGAAAATGCGAGCGATATAGTAGTGGAAGTCGGATGCACGGCGATGCGATGCGAAAGTAGCGCGGCACACGCTATAGTACAGTGTAGGGGTACAAGAAGTGGAGGGGGTTCCGCGAGGTTAGATAGGGTGGTATCACATCGTCGACTCGTAAAATCTCATGAGATCGCTGTCTCGGTATCGGAAGATGTCTTCGTCGGTACGGTAGACGCACGATGGCGGCGGTGAGAGAGAGAGAGAGAGAGAGAGAGAGAGAGAGAGAGAGAGAGAGAGAGAGAGAGCGTATCGAAGCCGCTGCAGCGACGAAAAGCAGAGGGCGAGAGAGAGAGAGAGAGAGAGAGAGAGAGAGAGAGAGAGAAGGAAAGGGAGTGAGTGGAATATCGCGGGACGTATATTCGATCTAGGTGGCAAGGATCTGATCGAAAGGATAGGATGGCGGTCCATCACAATTTCACATTTCACGAACTACCGCTGCAAGCGAGCAACAGCAACGGCAACAGCGACGTCGGCAGTATCTTGTCAATCGCGACGTGTGCTTTTCACGTACGAGAGGGTTCCCTTCGCTAGCGGAAGCGCGGGGCACTTTAGAAAGGAGGGATAATTGTCGGTGTAATGTGGCGATGAGGTTGAAAATAGGCTTATATATATGAGGAAGAGTTGCGCACACGCATATGTTACCCTCACGTCTAATTCCGGAGTTACGGAATACGCGGGCGCGCACGTTTTATGACACTAATTTGGGCACATCTTGTATTCGTACATCGTAACATGCAAATGAAGATATATATTCTGCCCGGCACGTCTGTATATGTGTACGTACCGAGAGATAAAATAGAACGGTTGTGTGTTTCTTGCTTATGCTCGCACTCGCGTAACCGTAATTCTCTTATTCTCTCTCTCTCTCTCTCTCTCTCTCTCTCTCTCTCTCTCTCTCTCTCTCTCTCTCTCTCTCTCCTTTTTCTCTCTCTCTCCCTCCCTCTCTTTCCCTCTATTTTGTGTAAGTCACTGATGCGATTATCTACTTCAACATCTATTTCCATAACAACCCGAGGCACCGGATGTTCCTGGGGTTAATCGTGCGTGCAGGCAGCTAGGGTATCTCGTTAATGACGGGAGAAAGAGGAGGCCAATCCCCGATCATCGAGATGGAAGCCGGATCGCGTAATACTGCGGATGCGTATCTGCGACGACGCGTAAGCCCGATTTACTTATCGACGCGGCCGTCCCGTTGCGACGGGGTCGCGTCCCGACGCAACGGATGATGCATATCGGGTTAACGAGAGAACGTGGAACCGGGAGACATGATTAGAGCGGGCGGAGGCCGCCGCACAGATGGACGACGGTTGGTTAATTTTCAATTAACCGAGGGAGAGCGCCGCGCGTCAGGCCACCCTCGTTCGCCGGACGGGGGCCGGATTATACGATGATGACGACGACGACAACAACGACGACGACGGCGATCGGTACGTCGGATAGCCAACCAGGTGACTGTCGACGCACTGCTGGCACGGTTGTGTAATGTACACTCCATGTACACTACCCTGCCAGCCTCGCGTTCCGGGCTCTCCTCTTTCCGATCGCAGCTAGCCAGCCAGCCAGCCAAGCCAAGCCAAGCCAAGCCAAGCAAGAGCCAACTAGCCAGCCAGCCAGCCAGCTCCCCAGGATTGATTGGACACAGCCGCATGCATGCGCCGTACTCGATTAAATCGTCGCGCGAGTACGGACTCGCGCGCGCGCGCGCGCGAGTCTCTCCCTCTTGCCGACGATGGTCCCTGAGAGCGTCGGCAAGAGGGAGTCTCCCTTCAAAGCGTTCTCGCGCGCGCTCGTCTGCACATCATGTCGATGTGATCGCTAATTCATCGAGGGCTCGTGATCGGCGTTGCTATCATCTTCTGCGTAATACCGCTAACGAAGTAATCGCGGAAGGGGTTGCTCGCTGCGAGGTGCGGCGCGTCGTAGAAGTAGCTAAGGTTACGATATACACGTATAATCTCTACGCGAGATCCGCTCGTTTCACCTCCCCCGCGTCTCCTTGTCATCATCGTTTCATGATATCATTATCTTCGGGTCTCGGTTTGATTTTTTTAACGAACGAACGACCCCGACGTATTCCCGTCTCGATCGCGAAGTTACACGTTCATTTATGCTCGACCATATCCATTGTTTTTCCACGTGAAAGCATCGATATTTCGATTCGTTGTTTGTCCGAACGGCGGTATCGACCTCTCTCTCTCTCTCTCTCTCTCTCTCTCTCTCTCTCTCTCTCTCTCTCTCTCTCTCTCTCTGTGTGTGTCAGGACGCGACACAGAGATAGTAACTGAGCTTCTCTTGGCCTCTTTGAATTTTGTCTCCTTCTCGTTCCCGGCGACGGTGATTGCGGGCATTGAACACGCGTCCGATCTCGAGAGCGCTCGACGGCTTGGTAATCGCTACGTCATCTTTCTGACTCCTATTCTAGTCTGTCTGTTTCGCTTCTCGCCTGCCGGTCGGACTTTTACGTGAGTCCTTATTTTTGCTCTTCTCTGTCTCTTCCCCTCCTCTCTCTTACTCTCACACCTTGGCATGAAAACTCTCTCCTTGGCCGACGTCCTTCAATTTCCCTTTTCTTCTTTCGCGAACACGACGCGAGCCGCCATCTCGTTAGTAACGCGATATTTTTTACGCGCGAGACAAGTAATTTTCCGTTGTCGCCTCTTTCCCTCGTTCGCTCGCTCGCTCGCTCGCTCTTCCTCGTCCGTTGTCTTTTTTCTCATCCACCGCGCCGAAATTACCGGGGCTCTCGCGTTACCGCAATTAATTTTCCGGCGGGTGGAGACGCGACTATCAATCGGCGACGGCGAGGACGTCCTTTTCACGACGCGAACGTCGCCCATCCTTCAAGCGAAACCGAATCTTTATTACAGCGAAATACTATCTCCCGTAGCACGATAAGACGGGAAAACTTGTTTCGTGTCGGGCGCTGCTCGCTGGGAAGATCTATGCGCAGCGATGGTGTCTTCAGTTTCACACCTCTAGAATCTATCCGGGCTGAGAGCGTAGGATTCTGTTGTTAAAACAGAATGAGTTTGACGAAACGATAACTTCGCTGAGAGGCAGCGCGAAGGCAGGTGTGCCGTAAAACGAAAGTAAACCTGACTAGCAAGCGCGACGTCCTCTCGCAGAGGATCAGCTCGGGATGGTTGAACAAGTGTAACCCGTATAAAATTAGACGCTACAAAAACTCGACTTGGAAGGGCGAGCAATTTTTTTGACGCGCGTCCCGACGCCATGTAAACGAGAATCGTCTAAGGAAGGGAATAAAGAGATAGGTAGAGGATAAAAGTAAGCGGATCGAATCGGGAAGGATCATCGAGATGCGCGGGGCGAGTCGCTTTATAAATCATTGTTCGTACGACTCATCGCTCCGTTGTCGTTTTACGAGGCAGCTTGCGACACGAGGATCCTTGAGGAATTCGAGTCATGTCTCGCCAATGGAATGTCGCGTCGTCAAGACAAGCCGGGGCGGGTGGATAAAGGCGATCAACTACGGAAGACGACCTCTTACCGCATCTTATACGTGTAATAACGATTAACATCGATGGTGCACCTGTCGCTCCTCTATATTGTCGCAGCTATATTGCCGGTGTTCTTAGTTCCCGACGTTATCCTAGTCGAACAGCCAGGTATTTTTGGCGCGACCTACTTTCGTGCCAACATTCGCCAATATTCGAAGTACAAGTGAGAAAAAGCAATTATACATATGTGTATGTGTGTGTGTGTGTGTGTGTATCGCGGATTGATTAAATAATTAAGCTGCTCCGTCATGCTGGTCCGTTATTTGCCGATTTAATGTATCGCTCAATCCAATGTACGATGTACTATTCCCTAATTATTTACTCGGCGAAAGGAGAGCGTAATGCAAAACTTGAAGAGGTCTAAAATTCCAAGTCGCGCTGGAGGAAAGATTCGTGAGTGTTTCGTGACGCAACATTTTCCAATCTCCAAGCTTCCTCCGCGCGATGATTTTACGAAACGGTGAAACGATTATACAACTGCTGAAAACCACCTCGGACTTGTTTGCCATCTCGCGAATATTTTTAATAACGATGACACTTGAGGGAGAATTGTCGCGCATATTGACGTACCTGTTGCGTTATTATTGTGATCGCTCGCAAACAGCGGCGAAAGGGCGTGCGCGTGCGGTTTCGCGGTGAACATCGAAACAATTCGCGTTTTGCTCAGTAGACGATCCCGCGATTACCATAGTCCTGATGAGAACGGCTCCCGGCGGCTTTCGTTGGCTGCGAGTTTGTCAACAGCCGGCTCGTGGAATACCGACGCACCATCAAAGTGATTAGGTGTTTGTCATTCGTGCGGGCTAGATAGTTCGATTGAATTCCTAACTCCAAAAAGTGGCTTTAATTATCGACTCCGCCGTCGAGTGTGGCGGGATAGTGGAGAAGCAATTAGCTTTTTGCGCGCCGGGCCTGGCCCCTTTCCTACATCCGTGCCCGCTCAAAGGAGAGAAATTCTTGCGAGAATTAAATGTCAATCAGCCATGACGTTCATTAAGCGGCGCCGTTTGTCCCGGCTTTTTTCCCGCGTCCTGTGCAAGGGAGAGAGAGAGAGAGAGAGAGAGAGAGAGAGGGAGAGGGAGAGAGAGAGAGAGAGAGAGAGAGAGAGGGAGCTCGTACTCTGTGTTGCCTATGTATTCTAATTCGGGTCGTCGCGTCACTGGCCTGTTTCAGTCGATTTTGTTTTGTCATTTCGTAAAGCCATCCTCCGCAAAGCGCGTCCGCGATTTTTCAGTAATATTCGACGCACGATCGGTTTGATACGCGATAAAAATGACGTCCCATGCGTTTTATGTCCATCGAGTCGTTCTGGAGAGTCGAATTTTTTTGGTGTTTTTCTTTCTTTTTATTTAAATTGACAAAATATACGTTAAGATGTGACGTTTGTGTTGAGCGCTAACGGCGAGGCATTGGAGGCATAACATGTATATTTCTCACTCTCTCTCTCTTTTTCATTTGAGAGTCTCTGGTCGGTTCGCAAACGAACACACCTGTAATGTAATTCGCGCGAATATTCTGCGCGTCGGTGTAATGCAACAATGCTTTCCCCGAGTTTCTTACAACGGGCGGAGCATTCGTGCTATGTGAGGCGCGATAGACACGTTGTAACTTTGATAAATGGTAACGCGAGAATAACCAGCCACTTCTCCTCCGCGGTGCTTAGACGCGGCGGTACTTCTTTGCCGGCTGGTTGCCTTTTCACGGCAGTAGCAGCGGCGACGGAGGCGGCAGGGCCGAGATAGGCTACCGCTTTCCTTTGCATAAAACATAATTACCCGGAGCGCGCCCGGGCAATGCCGAGTGTTCTCAGAACACAAAAGGCGACGATCACGCGCCCGGAGGTTCCGTTGGAATAGCGAGCGAGCGAGCCAACGTGCTTCTTCGCGAGAGCGTAACACCGCGTTCAGGATCAAATGCCTGCTTCTATTTCCGGGCCGTGAGCTGTGCGACGGCTCATTCGCTAGTGAGAGGCGAGTATAAATAAATAAATAGGCACGTGTAAATTTTCAGGGACACGCGTTTCTGAATTTCCACGCGAGAACGTTTTTACTTCCGATTTCATCCGAACCGTTCTTGAAGGGGCTAGTCGAGCCTCGGCAGTTTCCGCAACGGCCTCCTCGAAATTTCTTATGAATTTCTCGCGACTCGAACGACGTCCCGGCCCGGGAAAATACTCTCTGCCGTCATCCTGGCCTCGTCATCGATCCGACCTTCCTGCCGGAGTCGAAAGTGTAGAAATGGCCGCGCGTGCCCATTCGTATTCACGGTTACGTCCCCGACGGCAGTTCCCATAAGTTTTACCTCTCCGACTTCTCCGTATTCAATTTGCGTGCCGCGCTGTGGCGGCGGCGGCGGCAGCGGCGGCGGCGCTGGTCCTTTCTCATTTTTCCCTTATACCTTCGCGAGAAACCGTTCGATGCCACCGTGAGTCGCAACTTAGGCAATCGCGTGTTCGCTTTTTCGCGCGACCCACCGACCTTCTTATTGCGACGAAGGGAGAGCGGATGAGGAGTCCAAAACGATTTCTCCATTGATCCTCTCGGTACATGCCGGGCAGTTACGAGTCCCGCGGCCGTTCTCTGGATCTCAGAAGCAATTTCGGGCGTTTCCAGCATCGGACAGGATCGCCGCACGTATCAGCGCGAATTGATATCAAGCCGAAGATATATTCGAAGAATTTGCATCGGAAAATCCGGTGTATCTTAATTTTCCGTTTAACCGCTAATTAGACCTTGTCTTAACAGAAAACTCCGTCCAAGTGTTCTTACATCGATGATCGATACATTGATCTTCGCTTCCGTTTTCGCGTGCACTCCCGTTAAGGTGCACATTACCCGCGCGGGTACTACAATAGCACCACCCCGAGCTTTTGTGCGAGAATCTAAGTCCGTTTTTCCCTCTTCTCCTTCTCATGCTGGGGGTGGAAAGGAGGGAAGAAGCGTCGCTCGTAATGGATGTAAAACGTATGCGGCTTGGTCCATTCTTTATCTCATACGTTACCGTACACCCAGCACACATAACTGCGGGGATGCCTCCAAGTGTAAGCGTGCATTCGTAGCAATATACTTGGCTCGTGGAAATGGAAATGGAATCGCTTCTGCCTTTCGCGTACTGCCTGCCCGGACTCGTATCGCGTTTCGACGGTGTAAATGGGCCGGTCGGCAAATTTATATGGCCACGCTATATACACGACGCGCGCGCGCGCGCGCGCGATATACCCTCTCGTGAAGGGACCTTTGGCGTTGATAGTGTTGTCACACTGTACCTTCTTGCGCCCGCATATTCCGGCTTTCCGTCTGTCCTCCGTGCGTAATTGTAACTCGGTTGTTACATTCTCTCGCGCGCGCATAATGCTGTAGTAACCAACGCGTCGCTTACAAAAGAGCCTGTGATCAAGAAATTATATTTCGAGCGTAGGAGTCTATCAGGCTGCGATGCCATTTTAAATCGTCCGAAATGGCACAAACGGATTTTAACGGTTCGCTTAGTACGACAAACAGCGTGTTTTATACTCTCCGGATGCATGCGAAGCAAACGCACAAAGCATTCAATCGTCCCGCCTAGCGCGCGGCCTAAGAGGTCACGTGACCTGTGACGTAGCATCGGCCATTACGATCTCGGATGCGGCTACGAACAGGTTGCGCGTTACGACGCGCGCGTGATTTCCTCGATCATTTTAGGCTGATGGGAGTATTTGTAAGGTAAATTATGATGTTTTATGTGCTACCTCGTCGTGCTATGCTCGTTGTGAGCAACAGCAGCATGTTGAGATTCGGAGAGTAAGCCACCATCTCGGTCGTCTGTCGTCAGGTTCGAGAAAGAAACGCACGCTCGACTCGCCATGTTCTCTCGGTACATCGAGAAAGTTCTCCATCATGTTGTAACTCTAACTGGAGAGAGATGGCTTCATTCTTTCCACTGTTGTCATCTGTTGTCATTGGGCTCACCGTTGGACACCGCCGCGCAACGCTGAGTGTATACATTGAATTTTCACAATGTATGATTTTACGTAGCGCACAAATTGATATAGATCCTATTTGTTTTGATCGAAAATAGAAAGGGTAATACACTACTACTATTACTCTTACTGTAAATATCTAAATAACATGTACGGATAGTTTAATGCTTGAATTGTACGAAATAATTATTACCTGATTGCTCGAATCCATGTACATGTGAGTTTTCCAAATAGTCCGGATATTTGCACAATAAATATTGAAATTTATGAATATATATATATATATATATATATGTATATCGTACGAGACGTATTACATTGTCTCTATATGAAAGTCATGATAAATTTACAACTTGTAAACTCAATCACCTACGAACAATTTATTCGATGTACAACAGCGTGCGATTGACATATGAAATACATCTAACGGATGCAAGTTGTGTCTCGAGTTATAAATTAATATATGAAATTGACGTATTGACGTATTTGTATGTTGAGAAGCAAATGGTATCTTTATTGTATATGATAATTATTTTCTTAAATTTGCTTTATATATGTATTTAGATAATGAAGACATAACCCAGTAAACAGAAATCATCGATGTTACAATATCAGCTAAATCATATGATATGTTACATAACAGTTTTGTTATATGACAAAGTAACCGTTACGTAAAATGCCATAATTTAGCTGACATTGTAACATCGATGATATTTTGTGTTTACTGGGAATAGTGTTGATGATGGAGACAGGGGGATTAAATATAGATATAAAATATAATAGGAACGTGATAAACGGTAATTTAATCTCAAGCTATCGTTGATTATCCGCTGTTGTGTTTAATAATCTTAGCTACTTTGTTTAATAAATACAGCGGTATATAAATTTACTAGTCATTCCCGAATTGGATACAGAATGTAAATTTTGTGAGTGCCGGTTTGTGTCGTTAATAATGTTCATCAAGTTGTAAATTCTGTCTTGAAACCGTCAACGTTTTCTTCAGGCTGTTTTTAGTCTGATAATTATAATGAATCTAAATCTAAATATTTATTGTTATCTTTAAACGATTGCTATTTTTCGCTTTAGAATTCCTTGTTTCTCCTTCCTTTTTAATCCTCTAAATTCTATCGAAATTTTCATTGCCAAAAAGAAGGAAATACTAAAAAGATTATAAAGAAAATTTATTCTACATACTCATTTATTTTAGATTTACTCATAAATGTTTAGTGAATTATTAAATATTTACTGAACGCACTTTTCTACTATCTACGATTAAATAATTTATTGTATATAAATAATATATTGCTTGTCGAAATTAATAATGAAAATTAAATATATATAAAATATTGAGGTAATCAATTATTACATAATACTGAAATGCCGGAAAAAGAGAGAAAACAATAATCAGTATAATATCGTATCTCGATTGTTCAAATTCGACAGAATTTGCAGAACGGTAGAAACAAAATTTTATTTGTATTATTACATCCACACACGCGCGTATTAGTTTTTAAGTGTTGTTTACATATCACTGTAATCAAAAGGCCAAGAAAACTATTGAAATGAAATTAACTTGATTCTGCATATATACTCAAAGATAAAGATAAAGAAAATTGGAAATTTGTATACAATTACAATATATATTATGAAAGATTTAATACGATAATATTTTTACAATCATGCTTAATGATTTTAACGATTGCGATGTATTTATGTAACTTTGCTTCGAAATATCTTCATGCTTTAATATTCTGATGTTTCAATTATTACACGTTGAAGATTCTAACATCATAGTCCCCCGTGAGATTGCACTTTGACGACTTTCGTGCAATCGCAGAGACGCGAACGTATTTCTTACGTGTTCAAACACGCTCAGTCGCAATCGGGAATAAAATCTCACGGGACGCAAAACGCAAAATTTTTCCAGATGTATCGAGATATCGTATTATTTTGTTCTCGTACTCTCGGTATTTTCCTGCGCTCGTGCGAACGAAATACATACGTCCGTGCCTAGCTACAACACAAATAGAGACTCCGAAACTTGGAGCGCACGTTGCAATTGCGAATGCAACTATAGCGGCCGAATATATTATTCCATCGAAACTCTCCTTTCATACTCTTAAATAAACACGAGAAAAAATATAGCACGTGCGGCCGCAGCGCAACGGCGACGATTACCTCAAAAATTGTTTAAAAAGTAATAGTAGCAGCTCCGGTCGCAAAACATATACCTTTCCTTGTCCTCACCCCGTCTCTTTCGTCGCTTCTCTCTTTCTCTAATCATTTTGTCATCCAATATGACTCCGGATATCGAATACGCGCATTACCGCGCACAGCAGCGTAATATTAATACGATATTAATATCGTATATCTTTGCATTAGCGATTTCGATATCGCGTTTCTATCAATTTTAAACCGCTTGATATAATGGTGGATATTTGTTAAATTAATAATTCGTTCTAATGACTGATATCGGAGATCGCGCGTGCACATTTCCCGCGGACACGTCGCGTCATTTCAGTTTGTTAGATATCGCGTTATTAACAACAAGCACATTATTTCCGCGCGACGCCCCGGGCGTCTGGCTGCCGGGATATTTCTCAACAAAATTAATCTCGCTTGAATTCAACGTAAATATAACTCGCGTGTACGCGCGTGTGCGCGGACAATTTTCCCGGCAAAGCTCTATCGCAATCGCGCGGCGTTTCGAAATGTCACATTGTTCCGCGAATTACTTCATTTTCTCGCGAGACGATTATTCGCGCGCGCGGGCGGCCGGGCGGGCGGGCGGGCGGGCGATATCTCGGATCGCGAGAGCTCGAACTCCAGCGAACGACAGCGTTTCGTATATTCCTACGCTGCTCGCGTCTCCCGCACTGTTTATTACACAAACATAAATATTAATATCAATTCTGTGTACACGCGCTGCCACACGTAGGTGGATAGCGCAGTTATTGTTTCTCCATTTCGGTTTGCAGTGCGCCTCGCGCGCACTGCAAACCGTACGTTGCGCGGAGCACGTAGTCGTGTACAGCCGTCCGCCTCTGTCCGCCCGTCGCATAATCGATTCCCCGCGCGTATCCGCGTACGCACACGGCGTGATGATGGATGACTTCGGAAGAGGCACTTGGCGGGGAGAGGTAAATAAACATTTTGCGTTGCAAATATCGCTTAAAGCTACCGCGCTATTGATCGATTCGCCGCCGGTCGCTCTGTCAATCGACAGCTGCGGCAGCGTCAACGTTAGCTGGTAGAGGAAGCGCGATAAGCAATATCAGCCCTGAACGAGACGTAGCTATTTCGCCGTGAATAAAGCCAAGCCGCTTGTGAAGTATAAAAAGGGCTCAGTCTTGTAATTTTACGTCACGCACACGTGCGCGGCCGAGCAACGTTGCCTTTCTTGACGCGTTGATTTTCTCTCTCTCTCCCTCTCTCTCTCTCTCTCTCTCTCTTCCGTCTTTTTTTACGGCCAGTTAGTTTTCCAGTAATAAAAATTCCTCTGAATTGCATCTCGCGCGAGATATTACGCGGCCGCTGTATTAGTATGAAAGGAGGGAGGGGGGGGGGGGCGAAGGGGGTCTTCGAAGCAAGTGTTACCCGGCCGCGGCGTTGATCGACCGATGGCAGGGCGCCAAGAGGAACTATCGCGATAACACGGCGGAACACAGCACGCGGGAGAATGCCCTAGGAAGGGAATAAAATTGGTCGAGCGCCCGATAAATGCATCGCACGCCTGGAAGAGGCACGAGAGAGAGAGAGAGAGAGAGAGAGAGAGAGAGAGAGAGAAATGAAATTCAAGAGTTTGCATGAAGAGGGTGAGCAAGCGACACGCGTCTCCTTCGCACCCGTCTGCGAACAAATAAAATCTACCGGACCGTCTCTCGATATTCGAAAACTTGTACACGAGTTTCATATTCGATCCTATTCGCAATATTTCACGCATTGAAACTTTTCGTTTATGTAAATCGTGCGCTTTTCGTAACAACAAGCGGCTCGATACCAACGCTCTGTTATTAGCGTTTCTTTTCCTCCCTCGTAGATTCTTCCCTCCTCGCGCGCGTTCTGTTTCCCTTCCGGTACACGGTACCGCCGCGATCAGCATTAATTACATTAATTAAAGCAGCCGTACCATCTGCCTGTTGCGAGAGTGAGAGACGGAGAAGGGGAGTTTCTTGAGTATCAGAGAGGGATTTCCCCGTTGAGCAGCGTCGGCATAGTGTTAACGCGATCGATCGTATAAAGTCGTTAATGCGAGCTCTCGTTACAATAGCCGAAGAACGGGCGGCGTTTTCGGGCTGTTTCACCGCGGGGTGGAAGGGAGGGTGGAGGCCGCGCGGTTGATTTTTCTCGTCACGAACGAAAGGGATGAACGAGGTCCTGTCTCAGGGGAGACGTCGGGTATAGCGGGGGGAGCGCGCTCGGCCGTCACAATTGTAACTTTAATTTCTCGAGGCGACTATCTCGCGATAGCCCCGCGTGCGAGAGGTAGGCGACTCCAGAGGGGAAGCGACTCGAGAGGAACGGAAACGATGACGGACCGGTCGGAGGGAGAAAGAAAGTGGTGATGGGGAATACTATCGTGTTCGTATCACGGCAGGGTTTGCAGGAAGACCGGCGCACGGTCTGTGTCGTCCTTCGTCTCTACGTGTTTTCCTCCACCTGTTTCCACGTTTTCATATGAAACTTATCCTGTTGGGAAAGTTTCGATCGGGTCGTGTTGTCGAGTCGCTTTATAACGCGCTCGCGTTCGCGGAACTTTTGCGCGCGTGCGCTCACTCGATCGAGTTCGGTAATTGAACTTTGGAACATTACCGCGCGCGCGCTTTGATGGCAACGAGCCCGGCCGACAGTCGGCGTAGGAGGAGGTGGAGGAGCGTCGTATTAACGAAAACACCATGTAATCGAGAACGGCGTGCGTTCGGCGGTAAAAAGCGACGAAAGGAAGCCCGATTGTAAAGATCCGTTGCAGTACGGCGCATACGCGGCAGGGAGAGTATTAAATGCCTCTCTCGAACGCTGTATTTCACTTCGTAGATATTGCCCCTATTTTTCGTCATTACCTTCCTAATATCTGCCGCTGTTGTTTTCTCGTCACGTAATCCGCGATTGTTCTCCGGTTGGACCGATACTTCGGCTCCCCTTTTTCCAGCTTTTTACTCCGTGTACTTGGTTCGGTACGGTATCTCTTTTTGCGAGAGATAAATACGCTAAAAATTTAGTGGCTCAGCGGCGGAGAAGTAAAGAGGATGAAAAGATCGCATTTGACTCTTTCGGATACTACTACTTTCGGATACTACGTCGGTCACAGCTGTTCCGTGTAAGTGGCGGATAAGGGGAAAACCCGTCGGCAAATCTACTTAACATAATCCCGGCTGTAACCGAATAGTTATTCTTTTCAATTCGTAATGTTCGAGCCCGACATCGCGCGGTCGAGCTCTGGCCGCGCTGCGAATCGTCGAGGAAAATTGTGGGAATTTTGAGAGGTTCTTGTGCGGATGAAACGGTGATTTGCGTACGAATTCGTCGTTGCGCAGAATCGTCGAAATTTTAATTGTGTCGTTACGCGGGAAAATTAGACAGAAAACCGCGTCACCGCGGGTTTTGTTCTGCCGAGCGAATTGCGAAAAGCGCGAGCGGGTATTTATCGACTAGTGACCTTTCGCGGCCAGGTTTCCCCGCTGCCTACGTCGCTTTGCTTTGGGGCATTCTCTACGTCGCAGCCATGAAAATTAATGAACGCCCCAGAACTCCGACGAGCTTCCGCTTCCGGTCGTCCGCAGCGCCGAAAGCGAGACGCCGGCCGGCGCGTTGTGCGAGAAGAGCGGGAGGGAAAATATGCGGGGTGCAGTCAGAAAACGTAGTGTTTCGCTCGCGGCTCGTTAGAACGGAGCGGGAGCGAGAGGCATAATTTGCTCAGTTTAAAACATTCATTCTCGTCATTTGTGCTTCCCTGCGCTGAGAGTTTCGCCCGCGCGACTGAGCGACTGCCTCACGTCTCTAATGAAATGCAATCTGATATACTTTCATGGCCGTTAAAATGTATTCGCTACTTTGCGCGTTGAGCGCTGACAAGCGTGTCTTAACGTGCGAGATGTTGCGCGAATAATTTCGTGCTTTCGTCGAAACGTACATACGGTGTGGAGAGAAACGGGAGAGACCGGCGAGCGAACGAGGACAAGAATCTTTTGAACATTTGTATTCCAAGCTGATAAATGTTCATTTTATTTCCCGGCTTTTACATATATATTCGCCGAGAGAAATCGATCGCGGACATTTTCGCGAGAATTCTTGATGATATGAAGACGATAGGTCGATACCGTCCGATACCGAGCTCGATCGTGATCGACGTATTATCAACGTTTCGTGTCAATAAAATGCTGATATTGGTTGCCGATACTGCGGCGCGACACTGCTTCTTGATATCATGCCGATATTCGGCGATATCAGCGGCGCGGTTGACTACGTTTCTCCTTCCCGCTCTCCCTAGCTGTTGTCATTCCGACTTTCGGTCGATCAAATGTCAATTTATTGTCTATTGATCCTGAGGAGCGAGAATGCCGATTTGAACCTCCCGGAAAGCGCTAGGAGAACGCCTTGGCTGTGGGATTTTCGTTTCCGCCACGTCTTTCTGATAGTCTTTGCGGCGATAAACGAGACAAGTTGCGAGCCCGTAGACGCGGAGTTTACGTTATGACGAAGAAGCGCGGAGTTTCGGTCGTAAATCAGCTTTCCTTCGAAGTTAATCGCGGCCACCAGGAAAGCGAGCGAGCGAGCGAGCGAGCGAGCGAAAGACAGAGATGCGGTGGTAGGTAGATTGTGAGGAAGGAAGGAAGGAAGGAAGGAAGGAAGGAAGGAAGGAAGGAAGGAAGGAAGGAAGGAAGGAAGGAAGGAAGGAAGGAAGGAAGGAAGGAAGGAAGGAAGGAAGGAAGGAAGGAAGGAAGGAAGGAAGAAAGGAAGGAAGGAAGGAAGGAAGGAAGGAAGGAAAGAAGGAAGAAGGAAGGAAGAAAGGAAGGAAGAAAAGGAAAAAGGAAGGAAGGGAGGAAGAAACGCAGCAACACGACGTTCTCTTCTTTCAGATTAGAACCGGATAAAGCCGGGGGCTAGAGGAGAGGCGGTAACCCGCCTCTACTGGGGTCTTTAAATGCATAACACGCTTAATCCTTCGTAATACCTTACTCCTTATCGTTCCTTACCTTCGAGCGAAGATGCGCTCTCTCCTCTCCTCTCTGACGCCCCTCCTCGCTCTTTCTCTCTCGCCCTTTCTCTCGCTCACGCCAGGGTCCGCGTTGCTCGTCGGCTCCGCTGCTATTTTGCTCGTCCCATGGGCCACCCTATCGGTCGGAATACCGCTCTTGTTTCCGTATTCGACGAACGTGGCCCGGACGGTAGCCGGGATAACGACGACGACGAAGCTCCGACGTGGTAGCGGAGTGGGATAGCGGGTAGGGATGTGGAAGAACCGAAAGAACAACAGAGGGACCGGTGTCCCGGAAAGTAAACCACCCGTGGCGGGGGCGTAGTTTCGAGTAAAATTTATCCCGTGGGCAAAGCGGACGTGCGCTAAACCCTGCGCTTGCTTGAACGCTGCACGACGCTACGCGACACGACGGCTCCGCGATATCCGGACGCGCGTTAGGGAAACGGCCGTCGCTTTTCGTGAACCGGCCGTGACCGCTTGTGTCGATTCGCGGAAGAATCTCCGATGGAAGATTCCGAGCCACCCTTTAGGGTCGTTACGAGTCAATGGAAAATCGGAGAGGCACAGAGGACCACCGCGACAAAGTTCAAGTCACCAAGTCGTCGCTGCCGCTCGCGGGCGCTCGAAAGGCGTTCGTTTAGCTTGCGAATTTTCCATGAACGAACATGGCGATCCGTGTCAGGATTTAACGCTAAATGCAGTGGTTCGATTTTGAAGCTGAAATGCAAATGTCTCATGCTAGTCGCTGACGGTTAGCATAACGAAATTTACGTGTAAAAGATTCGCGTGGCGAATTTTTCTCTTTCTTTTTATTCCTCCCTCTCTCTCTCTCTCTCTCTCTCTCTCTCTCTCTCTCTCTCTCTCTCTCACTCTCTCTCTATTTCTCGCTTTTCTTCGATTTTTCTCGATCACGGTAATACGAGAGAGAGAGAGAGAGAGAGAGGATTCGAGTCGTTTCCGAACGATGAAAAATCCCTGCTTCGCTCGCGGATTTTGTAATCACCGTTCCTTGACGTGTTCGCGGATAATGGAGATTACGTGCCGTTAGTGTGAGGTCCTATATAAGCGTAAAAAACGCGAAAGAAACGCGTCGAGCGAATTTATTGTGCATCTTCCTCGTCAAATGAAATTTTCGCGTGTAGTGTCGTCACCGAGAGGCAAATCGGGATCGTGTCGTTCCAATGGGGAGATCACACGTTCGTCTATCTCTCTCTGTCTCGCGATTTTAACGGGAGAACATTAATGTGTCCCGCGCGACAAAAGAATCCCGCGGACAGGCTTCATTTCTCTACGCGCACATAGGTGTCGTAGCATCGAACGAAACCGGGTTAACATTATGACACGACGTGCATGCAAACGTAAATCCGTGTTATTTCGAACGTAATGGAATCGATAGAGCAGACTGCGCGTGTTTACTCGCGAA
This sequence comes from Harpegnathos saltator, assembly GCF_003227715.2. Taxonomy (NCBI): domain Eukaryota; kingdom Metazoa; phylum Arthropoda; class Insecta; order Hymenoptera; family Formicidae; genus Harpegnathos; species Harpegnathos saltator. Next base: position 264,850 of record NW_020230012.1, read on the forward strand.
ACAAGCGGAGTCAACGAAAAATGGAAGATTAAAATGGGACGCTGGGACGATCCGTGTGCGTTAAACGAAAATATTTTTTCGCGAGCAGCCGACAACGCGATGAACTCGATATGTTTATTCCCGCCGGGCAGTTCGGCGTCCGCTCGCGTCCGCCCGCGTTCGCGCGCGATATACGTTTTTTTATCGCTACCAGAAAACGATTGCTTCTACCAGAAAACGGGAAGCGTGTGTCGCGAGCTATTTTGCAAAATATGTATTTCTTTCCTTGGTACGGGCGAGGGAGCGGGGACGGAAGCTCGGTTAAAAAATATAATTCGCAACGATGAGAACGAGAGAAATCGCGCTAACAGGTCGTGCCGTGTGACATGCGACGCGCGTTTCTGCGGCTGAAGACCAAGGATTGCCGCGATCAATTTTGCGAACCGCGTGTATCTTTTGTGACGGAACAAGACAAACATGACTTACAGTGAATCGGAGGCGAACGCGGGGAATGAAGTCTTGATTGGCGTGTGTCTACATAGTTGTCAGAGCGAGAAAGAGAGAGAGAGAGAGAGAGAGAGAGAGAGAGAGAGAGAGAGAGAGAGAGAGAGAGAGAGAGAGAGAGAGAAAGAAAGAGAGATAGAGAGAGAGAGAGAGAAAGCGGAAAAGGGAGGCGGGAGGAGCGGAGATCGTGTGAAGCGTAAAGTACAGCTGCGTCCATTAAGCCGCACTTACCGCCGCGGCGTTGAGTGTGCCAGTGCTCCGCTTTATCGATATTATCGTAGTTTCCATTTAGACGCTACGCGCGTACAACGCGATTACAATTCCGGTACGATCGTGTTTGCAATTCCATAGGAACTTAAGTCAATTTCGCCGTTCGCCAGGAAAATTGCCGCCAAGGTGCGCTCGGGCGCGCGAATGGCGGACGTTTCTGATCGTTTTTCTTTTTTCCAACGGCGCACCGCGCCCCGCGGAGACCGACAGCGCCTCGCGTCGTCGCCTCTGCGCGGGAAGAACGGCAGTGGAACAGCGGCAAAAAGCGGCGCTCACGATAATGCCGCTCGTCCCCGCGGCTTCCGGTTTAGGCTCCCGTTTTCGGACCGAACGATCATGAGGGGAAGTACACGTTGAACGAGCGACGTGGGGTTGTCTCGCGGCGCATAGACAGCGGAAGTAAAAATAAGGGGATATTTGCATAAAATCGATTTGTCGGATTCGCTGTCGTGGTCGCCGGGAACCCGACGAGCGGAAGAAAAATTCAGGATAAATACGAGGGCGAGAGAGGGAAGAAGAGGTCGCTGAGAGAAAGGGGAAGAGAGAGAGAGAGAGAGAGAGAGAGAGAGAGAGAGAGAGAGAGAGAGGGAGAGACAATGGGTGAAGTGTATGCGGATGTGTTAGGTCACACACAGTCCATTCAGCAGAGGGGGTGAGAGGAGGCAGTAATCGGCTGCGACTTACGACCATTTAGCATCCTTCGGGCAAAATAAAAATTGAATGTAAGGTAAATGTTGGTTTAACGCGAGCGACGGTGGGAAAAAAGAAACTCTGTTATTCCTCGCGGCTGTCAAACGACATTGCGCCCGGGTACGCGGCGCGTTTAAATTTATATTTGTTCGCTGTGTCTGTCGCGTCGATATTATGCCTGTGTTGTGACGCGTTTGCATTCGCACTCGTGATATTATTTGTTTTCGCATGATAAAAAGATCGTCACCTCCGGCCTGATGATATTCGCCTAATGCAAACGCAGTATCGTTGCGTGCATCTCGCCGCGAGTAACATCATGTAACTGCGAAAATTTCGGGGTGCCGCCGAGCAGACTCCGCGTCACGCACGCAGCGAGATTCGCGTTTCTCATAAACATACTCGTCGTAATGTGACACATTCCGATCGCGGCGCGCGCGATACGCGAGTATTGTTAGCGGGACGAAAAGACAGAATAAGAGAGAGAGAGAGAGAGAGAGAGAAAGAGAGAGAGAGAGAAACGTTGAAAGAAGGAATGTAAGAGAGAGAAAGGAAGAAACAAATGGAGAATGAAGGGCGGAGTCAGTGCGCGCACACGGTGAAGAAATAGGATTTATCCGTTCCAAATAACCGGTACCCTGTCGGTGCCCGTCGTTCGCAGGGTTGTAGGAACTTGTCACGGGGAACGACATCGCCGTCGCGTCTGCTCCGCGGGAGTATTGCGCGAGGAGAGCGTGCGCGCGCGCGCGCACGGACATGGAAGGAAAAAAGGACGTAGTACGAGCGGAAAGATTGAAGAGTTCGCGGAGGGATGGGCGAGCGATGCCGGGAGGGGTGCGGAGAAGATGGAAACGTTAGATTTTTCGTGTTCCCCGCGCAAAAGAGAGGAAGTGGATGGAAAGGCATTAGCGAGCGATAAAACCGTTTTCTCGCATCTCTCCCCTCCCCTTCCTCTTCCTCTCTCCCTCCCTCCCTCCCTCCCTCCCTCCCTCTCTCACCCTTCCGATCATCGTCATCTTTTTTTCCTCGTGTACTTCTGTCTGCTTTATTGCCGCGGAGTGCGGCGCCACACGCTTTTGTCGCGCATTCAAATATTGTGCGAGGAAGTTCGATCCACTTTCGAAAGTGCAGCGACTGACGGCGGGGAGAGAAGAACGTCGATGGCGCGGGTAAACGAGTGTAATGTACCGTGTAGAATAGCTGGATGCGAACGCGCGTAGGAATCAACGATAAAAGTTGATAGCCGCTTTGACGTTGGAAAGTTTCAATCTCGCGAAATATTTTTGAGGGATGTACGCTCTCTCTCTTTAATGCTCCGCCGGACTTTCGATCTTGTTCCTTCATGGTGGCTTGCACTCTTCTCGAAGTCTCCCTTACTCTCACTCTCTACCTCCCTCCCTCTTTCTCCTCATGAGTGAATCTTCGTTCGCGCATAACAACGAGAGAAGGGGAGGAGAAAGAAAAAAGAAGGAAACGATTACTCGGCGAAATCTTTTCGCAACGTCGAGCATTATGCTAATCACTTAGGAGCGCCAATACGTCGACATTTCGCTGGCCGCAGCAGTGAATTTTGAAATAACGCTGTCGTCGCGATAAAAGCGTCGTTCAGGTTTCATTCTGCCGCCGAATTCCAAGGGAAAATTGAAGCACTTTCTCGTTCCTGGACAGTAAAGGGCACTTTCGTTCGTTCGTACGTTCGTTCGTTCGCTCACTCGCGAAGAACCGCTTTCGCGAGATGAAGCCTGCGCGAAAAGCCAACCGGAGAATAACCGGTGAACGGGATCGACGAACTCGTTCGAGCGTAGCGGACACATTCGTGCATCCCTGAGATTTCTCCGAGAGAGTTCCGCTCTCGCGAGCTCGAATTCACAAAACCGCGCGATTCCATCCACCGGCGAATTTTATTCAGCGGCGTATCTCTCGATCGCGCGTATCCTTCGACCCGCTTGCGACCTGCGTTGCAGGAGTCGCGGAGACTTAGCGGCGCGATGACGTCACCGGTGTTTCAATAGGTCGATAAGAGAACTTGGAGCTTTCGTAACATTTTACTTTATTTTCGATATGTATCGCAAACATTGAAACCTTTAGTTGTCTTCGATGCTCAAAGAAGAAGATTGTGAAAGAGAGAGATTGCTAGTATTGATTTTTTGCCCGAAAATAGGTGGCTTTTAATCTTCTTTCGTATTTCTTAGAGACCTTTCTACCGTGTCAGCCTGGCACACGTAAACACACACACACACACACACACATACAACGTACGTTTATCACGGGATCTTCAAGCAGTGGATGTGCCCTTTAGCTTAAATTAGATCATGCTCCCCAAATTAATCCGACGTAGGCAGCGTTTCCCGTGTAATCGCATTTGCTTAAGTGACACTCCAAGATCTTAGGCCTTTATTGGTCCTCAGCTGATTCAAGCACCAATTATTTTCAAGAGATTAATGTTAAGCGTGGGTTACGCTTGTAAGCACTGCATAAATGTGTGTATGCGTGTACACGTATACCACTCGACCCGTGGAAAATTTACCTCGGTCAAAGGAGAAAAATGAGCATGTTCGATAATTATCTCGGGCGAGAGAAGCAAACGTACTCAATGCTGCAAATGTTGGCTTCCACTTACGATTAGACGTGCTTCACGGTGCACTCCGGATGCACTTATGCAGTTGACAATGCCAGACCGAGAGTCGGACGTGTATTTGCTGTAGAAAAGCATTTCTTTCTCTCCTGCACCTCTCCTCACTCTATCTATCTCTTCTTCCCTCGCCCTCTCTCTCTCTCTCTCTCTTTTCCTTTCTCTCTCTCTCTCTCTCTCTCTCTCTCTCTCTCTCTCTTGCTCTCGCTTTTTGCCGCGCGTTCGCTATTTTTTCCACCAGAATGCCACCATTTCGGTGCTTTTCCCCTTTTCATCCGTTTCTTCGTTCTTTCTACTTTGCGCGGTCCACCGTGGCGCGGAAAAGCTTCTTAAAAGGTGGTATCTACCTCTTTGTGCCGCTCTCAAGCCACTACCTTGCTCCTCTACTTAGAATGCCACGCTCGTATTTTTTAATAATGTTTATTCAAAACTGTGTTAATAGAGCTCCGCTGCTCGGTAGTGTTATCGCGTTGGCTTTACCTCGGCTTTTTACTCTTCTGAGAATATAATTGTTTGCCTCGTTCACTTCCTTCTTGTTTCTTTCTCTTCCTCTTTTTGTCTCTCTCTCTCTCTCTCTCTCTCTCTCTCTCTCTCTCTCTCTCTCTCTCTCTCTCTCTCTCTCCCCCTCTTTTCCGTATTATGTAATTTTTAGCGAAGAGATAATTAACGTTGACAGGGATATCTTTTGCAAATTCGACGCGATGTCGGCGATTTGCTTAATTACGCGCGTGGACTAGAACGCAAAACGACACGATTAATCATTTCGAGCGTATCAAACAATTGAAGTTGCGAGGTGTATACGGTTGTACTAAATGGGCCGAAGTAACCTGTCGTGTATCTGGAAACACGTGCAGTATATAACGGGGTACGTGAGCAATGTGACGCGGCGCGATATGATGGAAGACGTGCGACAGGTGGATTAAGCGCGTGGAGAGTAAGTTATACACAATTAAATTAAAGGCGAGAAATACAGATGTATTCGTGCACGCGCGCACGTTAAAGGACTCAAGACAAATTTAATACGATGGAATAATACACAAAATCCCTCCCTTACTTCTCACGTGCTAATTATGTAATTCTTTGCTACTTGTGACGTTTATGTGGAATATAACAACAATGTTCTCGCGTTAAAGCGTAAACTGCAGTTAAAGCGTAAACTGTCTCGTTGCAAACACGTCCGGTTAAAAAGGATTATTCCTCCTAATGCTACGTGGATCTGATAACGCGAGGTGGATCGCGTTAAAAGGAATTAGGTATTATCACATCGTGTATATATCACATTAGGTATTATCACATCGTGTTTCGTTACGCCCGATTTGCGCATTAATCTCGTGTGAAATTAACAGAAACTTTTTTTCTTAATTTTTTGAGTGAGGATTATAGCGCACTGTTGGTAGATTGGGTTTCACGACAACGGTAATCGGATATCGTCGAAATATTACACCGCTCATTCAGGGATTCGATACGGTGTTTTGTCCATTCCACTCATTGCGTTCAAATTATTAATTACTATTATTAATTATTATTACTATCATTAGTTCTCTACGATATTTTTGTGTATCACACTCGTGTATCATTTTCATCATTTATGTCATTTGTTGAAATAACGCGCGGAGAAAGGAGAATTTGGATGGAGATAAAAAAAGCCGGCAAAATAAAAGGAAGAAATAAAAACGGCGCGAGTCTGCGGTAATGACGCGCGTTAATCTCACACGGGGAAGTTTCGAGCCAACATCGAACGTCTGCGCCGACGTCCCGCCGTTGAGATTTCATCAGCGGGTATCTAAGGGGTGTCATAAGCAGCTGCCGTGGACAAGAGTACTTGAAAGCGCCGCTCCCTCCACCCTCGCCCGTTTCCCAAACTCGAAAATAGCTTCGCTCGTTGCGTCAGTTGCGTCAGTTTCGTCGCAGGGCGATGACAGAGAGAATGAAGCACGCGGGTACAATGGGTCCCAAGAATTGCAGATTGCGCTTGAACGAGCCTGGGCGACCTCGCGTATCGAAAAGCAAATCAACGGTTCCGTGCGAATAGAGAACTCGTTTCGCACGAAAAATGCAGAGTCCGTGTCGAGTCGTATACTGCGTGACCCAAATTAATGTTGATTCGTAGCAACGCAGCTCACACATACAGTCTTATTACGGGTCTAGAGACAAAGCAGATGAAACGAACCGACGAGATTACGCGCGATGTAAAATCCGCGACGCTAATCGGAGTGGAAACATCTCTCAGTTCTCGTTACCATCGACGCGCATCATCGAGAACAGCGTTCTATCCGGGAACTCTGATGTACACGGACGCGTGGTATTTCTTACAGATTCAACACGCAACGAACGTATTGTTGAGCGCGAGCCCCGCGCACGCATAGATCCTGAATCATAATTTCAAATGACGTCCTGCCGTGGACGTATTTCCGTCGCGTTCGATTCGATGCGAAGCGTCGAAATGTTGTCACGTCGAGCGTTGCCCGATCTCTCCTCCCGGCATGAGCATTATCGAATCTCCTTTCAACACCATCACCACCTATGACCTACCACTAGCAGCACCAACACCAACATCCCGACTCCCAACCTTATCCAATGGTGTTGATAGCGGGGCTCATAGCGACGGTGGCAATGGTAATGGTAGTGGAGGTTGAACGGTGATGGGGTTGGTGAGGGTGATCGCAGTGTTGGCAAGCGTCACCGTCATCTCCATCACCATCAGCACCGTCGTCAACACGAGGATTTCGACCGGAATGGGGAAAACTAGCGGGGATATTGCGTTTTGAAATTTCCCCGGTGTCTATTGAGATGGCTTGACCGACGATATAGACGGACCGACGGGTAACAGATTAACGCTTCGTTATACGCGGACAATAACTATACCTACCTACCTAACTATCTACCTTCGTATCTACCTACCTACGTGGCTGGTTGGCTGGCTGGCTGGCTGGCTGGTCGCGCACGCGTTGCTGTGTCCGTTGAATTATTTATGCAATTAGGCGTCATCGCTCCACGTTATGCGTATCCACCGTGAATCTACGCTGCCGAGGCTACCGACGGCGCCGCTATTGAAGGCGTATCCGTCGATTGACGGGCGTGGAAAGACTACATTCGATATATAGAGTTGACTTGCCTATGAATCGATCAATCGTCGGCTGCAAATTGCCGCGTGGCTGCGCTTTAAGAGCCGCCGCGCTGCGGATGCGCTCTTTCAGTCCGGATTTCATCTCCCCGCCGCTCGATTCCGCCCGGCCTCACTTTCCGGCCTCCCTTGTCTTCTTTTTCCTCTTCTATCGCGTAAAGCTAGCTGATTCATTTATATCGCGCAGCTATATTGTCGTGCGATGTCGCGATGTTAATTTCTTCTTTGAACGACACAGTGAAAATTATTGTAAATGCGATGTCAAAACTGATGAGCGCGAGCGCGGACTCGGAGCTGTCGTTGACGGCTGACAGTTCGTTGATCGTGCGTTGTTTAATAAAAAATCAAGCGTGACAGGATCAAAGTGTGAAAAACACGTATCTTCTTTTAATTAACTAATTTATTTATCCGCTTGTATCGGTATGGGTATGTACGTACCCGTACGAGCACCATGCGCGTGAATTTTCGTGGATTTTACACCGCTCGCGATCTACAGCCGCGTCAGCCGGAACTCGTTGCGATTCCCTGTGAATAAGGACCGCTAGACTCCACCGATATATTCACCATTAATCGCCATACCAATTAGGAGCATCTTTGCTCGGGCGAAGTAATCCGGAAAAGTTAGGAGTAAACGATCTGGGGTTTGCTCTCGAGAGTTCTAACTGCGCTCGCGAGACTAATGGAGTAAGTCGAATAATTTGAAATAATGTACGAAACTTGGCCGGGCGATTTGTTCGCCGGCTTCGCGGCCCGTGAAACACTAATTTTTCCTCTACGTGACCATCAGACCGGCTCGTCTGTACTATAATTCGTTTTAGTAGTCGTGGATCGAGAGCACCTCGCTGCTCGATTTATCGTCCGGCCGGAAAAACTCTCGGCTCCGCCCGATTTGGTCGGCCGGTCGATCTGTCGATCGACCGGCCGGTTCGTTCGTTCGACACATTGCGTGATACACCGCGCGATCGGCGACCGGCATGTGAACTCGTTACGGGGAAGAAATCTATTTGGAGTACGTGAGTGGTGATTTCTCGCGATTTATATCTCGCGATTTTCGCGCGTCCCGAGAAGCGCGATCCCGACGCGAGCGCGCGCTGTGCGTCCAAATGTTTCCGTCGTTAAAAAAGCATCCGAGAGCCGTTCGTCTCCTTGGCGAGGGGGATCGCTAATCGATGGCGCGATCGCACCTGCAGCCAGCTCGGCGGAATTTCTGTCGCACCGGGTGCTTGACAACGTGCTATTTTGTTCCTCGGTGGCGCACAAATCGCCTTTGTAAAGTAAGCACCCGCGTCGCGCGAATCAACGTGAACTTGCAGCGCACGGCGCGCGACGCGACGAATACAAAACTGATTGCTTTAAAATTCCTGTAACAAACGTTCCTGCTGCGCCGCTATCTATTTACACGTGCCTTAAATCCCGCGCTCTCTTCCGTTGTGTCGTTACGCCGCCCCTCCTCCCCTCCCCTCCCCCCCGTGGGAGTGGGGAAATCCGATTGCGCTTTGCGAATCGATCGGCTCGGGGGATTCTTGATTTCGCGCTTTGTAAGTCCGCGCAAGCACACCGTGGAGATTTTCTCGGGTTCTTCCCGAGTCCGGCCATTCGGACGAATTTTTCGGGCGATTCTTTTTTCTTCGGAAAAACGCACGCGGGCGTTCCGTTCGCTCGAAATGGACGTCACGGGCTGACGTTTAGCGTTTACGTGAACATTAGTCCTCGTCCGGCGGGAGCGAAATTACACACACACGAGTCCGCCTCTGAAATTCTCCCATGTTGATGTTGGAAGTTCTATCTCCTTCTCATCGTTATTCCGCATGCTTTCTGCAAATAACCGCGATTTTATTACCTTTATCTATGAAAAAATCGCGCAATGTATGCGCGATCCCAAATTGGGCTTGTTTGACGCAAACATGCGCATTTATTGTACCTTTCATTCGGACCGGCATATTTTATTTATCGTCGTTACCGTCGTCGCGCCGGAACGGAACCGGGTCAGCGGCGCGTCGTATCTGCAATTTTACCGCGCTTTACTGCCGAAGTGAATTTCTAGAATCGCCCTAAAATGGAACGGGCGAGCGGAGCTCCGGACTAACTAGTCGTTCGCGCTTGTATAATATCGAGTCCGGGAGCCACGTCATTATTAGTATGCTAACGTAAACATTACTGCCCGTGGCGATGCAGAGTGCTAGCGTAGTTGGGTAGCGTAATCCGATACTGTTGTGGGTTGTGCCGCGGGTAACTGTGCCAAAACTCGGAAGTCTACTGTAATCACGATTGGCGGCAAGATACTGGCGCAGATTGCGCGGTTAGCTGTCTGTGTGTAATTAATTCCGTAGCGGGAGGATAAATAAAACGATCGGCCGGCTCGGCCCGGCCATTGTCATAATTTGTGAGGATCGCGCCGCTGCCGCCACCTCATTGATTTGATCGTCCAATCCGACGGCGTACGCGATTCGCGTTCGATCCCGAAAAATCTAGGTGTCTGGGAGGAGATCGTGTGCACGCGTGCACGAGAGAAGGTAACCCGGCGCGGGATAAAATATGTATCGGCTCCCGCCCGTCGTTTCTCTCCGGCGATCGGTTCGTGCCGCAATCCGCCGACGAATCCATCGGCGTCGATTTATTATCCGCAAAACGAGTCCGGCTGCTCGTAAGTTCGCCCGCGGTCGAATTTGTGGTGGGCAGCGCCGTGCTAATCGATATCGTATAAAAAGCCGCACACGGCAAAATCCTTTCTAGCCATCTCTCTGACGCGCGGCGACGCGCGCGATCGATGATTCAAGGGAGCAAGAAATTGCGACGCGTTAACAAGCTTCTGATAGCTTCGCGGTGTCAATAATTAATAAACTCTTTCGCGTGTTGTACTACCTATATCGAGGCATAGCATGAGGAGACGACGGAAACATCGATTTCACCGCTCTATCAGGCATGCAGGCAAAAAGTATGCCACACTCCGGGGGCGGAATTTTTAATCACGTTGAAATCGCATAGTTTATTCGCGCAGTGTACTCGCGACGGAACGCACGGAAACATGCTTGGACAATAAACTCTACAATAAACTCTAGAGTCTCATCTGTCATTGGCAGCAAGGCATCCGTCAAAGCGAAACGAAGCGTGCCGTGTGAATGTGCTTTAAGCATGTAATCGACGATATTTTTGAATTAATGCTCTCGCTCGTCCTCGCATTTCGCTCTAAGCACCTCCGAGGTAATCGAGCGTCACGCCAGATCGCGTTACAAAAATCGTTTCTCGGGCGTGAAGATTCCCCCGACCCGACGGTAGCGGCAGCGGCGGCGGCCGGCCACTTTATTGCCCCGTCCGTGACGCGAGGCCGGGTCTGACTAATGGCGGTGGCTGACTACTGGCGCGGGCAAACTACAGGCGCGGGCTGACTGCTGGCGATCGAGTTATCTTGTTAGCGGCAATCGATATCGGCCAACTTTTGAAGAGAAGAGTTACCCTGTCAAATGATGCCATTTCGCTCTTCTTGACCCGTTTTCTTCTTTTTTGGTAATTGAGGGAATAAGCGAACGAGGAAAGTACAGCACGGTTTCATGCTATCTCGGGCTTTAGATAAATGAGGGTAATTGCGTATGTGGGGCAAACGCGCGTAATATCTTCCTGCTGCTAAAATGTAGAGTAAACAGTCGTTTCTACGATTCCGTGTTTTCTGACAAAAGGTAGGAAGAAGAGAGAGAGAGAGAGAGAGAGAGAGAGAGAGATACTAACGTCTCATTACAGGATTTTTATTTTTATTTTAGTTCCTTCCTTTAACATACAAAGATGTTTTAAATTGTAGGTAAAGACTGAGCTGATTGCAGTAACGTACATGAAATAAGCGAGAAAGTCTTAATTTTAAAGTCAGAGTTTGATAATTATATAAATATGGAGCGTAATTTAATGTGTCTATAATTTTTGCTTTCTTCTTGCTTCTGTTTTAAATGCTTGGTTTTTATTCAATTTCACGGAACAAATATAGTTAATTTCCACATATCAAAATCAGAAAAAGTTCTCGTTATTCTACTTATTCTTTTATAAATTTCACATTGACATAAATTTCATTTTACATTTGCCGAAAATGTACGTTCAGTCGACCGATATTACCGAAGCAAGTAGAAAATATTCAGTGCTTCCACTGTAGATTAGTTTTCACTTCGATCCGAAAACAATCGATATTTCCCATCAGGATAATCTCGCGTTATCGATCGATCCTTATTTCAGGAAGGAACAATTCCATGCGTATTCCAGAAGCGCGAAATCTTTAGCTCCACAACGGTCTTTGTTTCAAGTCACTACGATATCTAGAAACGGAATTATCGATCGTCGTATTGATCGATCGAGCCGCATTCTCGATCGTCTCGGCATTATCGGCGTCGTCGCCGATATTATGGACATTAATGGGCAGCAGCTGATGTTTGTAAACATGCACATTCATTCATTCAATATATGGCTCTGAGCAGAGTTATTACACTCCTTCTCTCTTACGCCAATCACAACGATTTTAGAAATAAAAGAGAAACAGGGACAACGCGTACGCAGTCCCCGATATCAAAAATATGCGCAGTTACGAGAATCACATCCAACCGCCACAGAGGCTTCTGCAAAAACATTTGTAAACACGTACGTGAAGCACGTGAGCGCGTCAGTGTTTACGACGCGGACCCCGCCTATCCCCACTCCCGCGAACCGGCCGCCAGCCACGTGATCGGGCGACCACGAGGTCGTAGTCGATCAGCTGTCAGCGCGTCAGGCAAAGTACAGCTACGCTCCACACCGCAGGTCGCTGTCGTTTGATATCCGAACGGGCCGAATCCTGAGAGAGCCGTAACTCGCAAACGAATTGCCGTAAGTACGTAAAACAAAAAGCATTCTTCTTAATCGCGCGTGCGTTTGTACATTCGTTTGTATATTCGATTCGTACGACAATTATGGATAAAAATAACATATTTGGATCTATCACTCGCGATGGAATGTGTAGATTTTTCCTCAGTCCTTTCTGTTGCAACGATAACGAGATCGCGTGTTGTGTTATCGTATGCCAAAGTAAGTAAAAGAATAATTAAAATGTGAATAGTTAGAAAATATTCCGTTTTATTATTAATTATTTCACTTAAAATTCGCTCGTTTTCGCGAGACCCATGCGCCAATTAAATTTTCATATTTATATACATTTATATTCGTTTATTATTACATGTTTACTTTATATACTCTTACTGCGCTCGCATTTTTTATGGAAGAATACTAATTTTTAAAATGAACTTATATTTTTTTATCAATTTCTGTGATGAGACTGTCTCGAACACGTACATTGTACTTATTTTCTACTCGCCAACTTCGCGAGGAAAATATTTAATATTTTTAGGTCGTCTCTGGTTTCTTTTATCTGTTGGGGTCAGTCCCAACTGTTCGCCAAGCGCAAGACAACGTGTAAACTCGCGACAAAAGTCGCTGCGCAAACAGAATTTCTCATTTGCTCCGTGTATGTATAAAACGAACGTACGATAATTTCTCTGAACAACTCAGCAAAGCGACAAAAGTGACTCGCCCGTTGTAGTTACGTATTTTCTCCTTTTCGCCAGTTATGTGTCGGGCGCACGATCTCGAACGTCGTCGTGGAAATTCGACGAAAGGACGTCATTATCTCGAGCAGGCAAATACTCTACTTAGGCAAATTTGCCTCACGCGAATAAGTAGCTGCGCAAATCAGCGGAAACAAAGAGAAAATATACGCTCGTTTCGTTAATATTCCCGCTCATGCGGCAATTTTCCCGGTGCGTTATGTGTTAATTCCGCGACGTGCGAGACTGTTGACATTTGAAATCCTCGAATCGTCGCGATACAGATCTCCACGAACGATACCACTCCGTGTCTCTCTCTCTCTCTCTCTCTCCGTGTCGCTCCTCCGGAAACAAAAAGAGAATAATACTACGCGCAGACATGCGCGCGATGTAAAACTCACTGATAATGTTAAAGATTCTCGAGATCCTGTATGCAGTACGGAAGTACGAGGCGTTTCGTGCTCGCCGCGTTCTCTCCGCCCCGCTTCCTCGGCGAGGGAAACAATATTCTTCTTTCTCCGTACCTAATAGAGGGATCTCGCCTGAGCCGTATTATCCTGGTGAAAAATTCACGGTCTCTAAAAGCACGACCATTCGGCTCTTCCGGTCCCGGTCGATCGTCTTGTTCCGTCGGCGTATTCGTCGTGTTCCGTTGGCCCGGAATCCGCATTTCCATAAGAGCGCCGCCGCCGCCACTATCGCCGTTATCGCAGGAGACGACGCCGCGATCGAATCTCTTATCATTCCGCCATCTCTCGAAACGATCTCGCGTGCCAATCGACGTTCCTTTAACGACGTTACAATGCGCCGATCGATGGGCATAATTCACAGGCGATGTTCCGTGAGACCGTGGGCTCTTCCTCATTCCTCGTTTCTCTGCGACTCCGCGCGATGATACTTGAATTATGTACGTTCCACGATCGTCGGAAACGACACGGAATCCCGCGACTGTCGTCGCGCCCGTCGTTACCCGTACGGTAATGCGAGGCACGCCACACGGTATGATCGCGCGCTATTTTCGAGATATCTCGCGACATTAATACGTAGATGGTTAGCGAAGAGAGCGGAACTCGTACGTGCGCGCTGAACTTTCTCGCGTGATGATAGGCATGTATCGTCTCGCGGAACGTTCCGCATTTGCCGCGCCAATTTTTCACAACGATCCGCTCCGGCGGAATTTTTTCGCCGTGCGGAATCCGCGGTGCTTTCGCGGTGCAGTGCCGTTGTGGAAATGCAATTGAACCGCTCGCTTCGTTAAATTTCCGCGCAAATCTTTCCCTCGCTCTCTCTCTCTCTCTCTCTCTTTGAAACAAAAAAGAAGAAAGAAAGAAAGAAGAGAAAGAGGAGGGGAAGAAAACGAACAAACGTTCATCGCCGTTGCAACACATCACTCGCGCGCGCACACGCGGAAAATTGACGGAATTGTTTTTCGCCCCAGTCTCCCTCGCCTCGGGGGAGCGGCCCGACGTATTCATCGATCTGCTTACAGCGTCAATTACGACGGCACGTAATAGAGGCGTTACTCTAACCGGTCGTTCTTTTGTAGCCGTAAAAAAATTCAGCACGTCGTAAGAATATACTTACCGTCCAAGTTTCCTGCCCCGCGCGCGCGCGCGCGTCTCTCGTCCCGGTTGCGCAATCTTCGTAAAAATAGAGGAAATAAATTGCCGCGGGAGAACGGAGAGCTGCCTGCCCCCGCTCTCTATCATCGTTCATCATTAAAAATTTTATATTCTCGCAGACTCCCCGCGGAAATTGCGGCGTTCGCGCGTCCGTGCGATGTCTTATCCGCAAATATTTCACCGCGAAGAATCGGATATTTAATCGTCGAGTCGCTGCACACGATCTGCCTCGATTTTGCATTGGTAACGATCGGTACATCGGTGTGCGTGCATGCGTGCGTGCGTGCGTGCGTGCGTGCGTGTTACGGTTCGTTAATTAATTCGATTGTTACAATAATGGCGTACCGACGTCGAGCGGGAAACCAAGAAAAAGGAAGAGAAGGAAGAGGAAGGAGAAGTGGTGGAGAGGATCGACGTGCCGAGTGCTCGAAGGTCTTATTCGCCTGCGTTCTTATTCGCCGAGCTCGCGAGCGCGCGAATTTAAAGGCTATTTGCATAATTCCGAGGAGCGCCCTCGAAATGATAGCGACATATTTCAGCTGGAGTGAGCGCTCTCTCCACCATTCGCCCCACACGAATTATTGGTACTTTCGTGACACGGTACGTACGTGCAACTGGCTCGTGACTTGTGCGTATTTTATCTTGGCATATTAATTAACTCCGCCGGAGCTTCGCTGGAGTTTTTGCCCTCGCCGGGCGGCGACCAAATGCGCGCCGCCGCGAAATTCACTCAAGCGATTATAAATGCGCTGAAATGAAACAAATAGAAGAGAGAACGGTCCTCCGCCAGCCGCGACGGGGAGGACAGAAAAAATATATGAGTAAGCTGGATAGGCGATTATCATTTCTTCTCGCTTAAATATTTATCTCGGATCTCCGTTCGGGCAGGGATGATTTTTAAAAATATTACTTATTAAAATAGATGATAGCCGTGCTCTTTAATGTTCTACGGTAATTGCATTCTTTCGTTCCTACGAGTCGTATGGTGCAAAAATGCGAGCGCTCTGTCAATATAAACAAGTTTTCATCAATATAATTACTGTGCGATAGTTATTTTTTTAGATTTCTCTTCCATTGTTTTATGTATAAATAAAAATCGATAAATGCAACGGCAAACGTAACGTTTCTTCTCTCTTTTTTTTATTCTTTTTTATTTTTTGTTGTTTTGTAATTCATCAATACGCAAGTAATGAACTATTCCGCAGTCGCGAATGTAAAAAAAAAAATTGTATCGTTGTGTTATATCTTATTCGTTTGTTTCGTATTTTTCTGATATCGGTTTTTTTTTTATTTTTGTTGAATATGTCAAAACCGAAACGCTACTGGGAATTTGGTTGCATTTGAGATACATGTGGCTATAAAATATTATAGCACTTGCCACAATTCGTTTCGTGAAATAAATATATTTGTCTATTAAGCGAATAAAACGACATCGATATGATGTTTGTTACCCGTTTTGTAGTGTATACCGTCACGTATACCGGCCAATAACTCGCACGGTCGCACCAAGAAGCGTTTGTTTACATTTGGCAAACCAATTTGTCATTTTAACAAAATAAATTGTAAATTCGCGTAATGCGATTGCCCCCTGCCGAATTGACAGTGCGTGTCTCCGGGTGTGAATTGCAGTTCAAATTGAATAACAAATCCCCCGTCCCGTTTTTTTCACTCCCGCTGCGATACTTCAAGGTTAATTAGAAAGTGTCATTATTTATTTAACTACTACATATAACTACGCGTTTACATCTCGGATGCAATTACGCTGCACGCGCGAGCGTATGAACAAATCGCCGGGCCGACCGACACTTTTACTACTAACGTATTTAAAGTTCTCACTACACTCGACGTTCGTCGCGATCGCCGAAAAAAGCGCGGATTGTTCGAACATTGTCGGGAAATATTTAAAGGCACCTAACGAAAAATCCGGTTTTTCCATAAGCCGCGAAAAGAAACGATTACGGAGGCTCGAGGTAACTCGTTACGTGCCGTGGCGAGTCTGGGTAGAGTCTGTAACGTTAACTTAATACCTCGCGTTGTCATTGCGGAAGGTAAGGAAATCCGACGTGTACTTAATAAGTTTTCGGTAATAACTGGAGCTTAAGAATCTCTCTCTCTCTCTCTCTCTCTCTTGACTTGGCTTCGCCGAGCCGTTGCCCTTATTACCTGCCTACTCTATAAAAGCCCTCTCTGCTTCTCTCTCTCTCTCTCTCTCTCTCTCTCTCTCTCTCTCTCTCTCTCTCTCTCTTTCTCTCTCTTTCCTTCTCATCGGAACGCGTAATCTTAATAACTGCTGGGATCTCGGCTCAGGCAATAACTATCAAGTGGAATTTACTCGGGGCACTTTAAAAATTGCGAAGCGATAACAAATCTCCGATTCTCCGACAGAGAGCCGCATCGTTTCTCGCGAAGCGGATAAAAATCAAGCGAGACGTGCAACTCTCTCTCTCTCTCTCTCCCTCTCTCTCTCTCTCTCTCTCGATGATTTCGCGGAGATGTATCGAACGGGAGAGATTAATCTGTTTTAATTGTTTGCGGGGGAGCTTCCCCGTAAACAATATTACATACCGGTGGTTTGTGTCGTGAGAGCGTTGCTCGGGAAAACGATCCGAATCCGAAATATCGGGTGACGCGTATCTCTCGCGCGTTTGAAATCTATTCAAGCGAGAACTCGCGTGAAATCGCGCGCCGTCCATGCCGCCTTTCGCCGCTTGAATTTTACGTTAGCGCGACGTCAAGGGCCGGAGAGAACGTGAAATATGAATCTTAGTCGGGGCAAGCAGTCAACGAAACCGAGATAATCAAACGCCGCTACCTACCATTGCTCTCTGTAAATCCCAGAAGCAATAAAGCTGCGGCGGCGGGACGAGCCGGTGAAGAGAGAGAGAGAGAGAGAGAGAGAGAGAGAGAGAGAGAGAGGCAGAAGAGGAAGTAGAAGAGGGCAGGATAGCATACCTTTCGTACTTTCTTCTTTCGCAACGGAACGGATATCGCAGCGCACAAGCGAGAGAAGGAGGTGGAAATAGAAAAGGAAGAATGAAAGAGGGAGAGTGTGAGAGAGAGAGGAGGGGGGGCGGGGCGGGAGAAGAGACTGCGGGTTTTTCTCGACGATTTTTTAATTACTCGCTCGCAATCTCGCGTCTCCACCCGACGTAAACGCCATTTCGCGAGAACGGCCGGCAGACAATTGGCGAGAGAGACGACGGGAGAGGCTGGAGATGCCAGCGGGACGATCCAGGATTTATGTTATCTCCGGAGAAGGACTCGCGGGACGCAAGCACGTGTCGGAGGAACTGGATTGGCGGAAAAGAGGAGAGAAACGTGAAGGTCGTTCCGTCCGATATGTAGGAGGAGACGGCGGCGAAGACCTCTTTCGGGGCTCTGCGAATTCTCACCTCGCTCGGATCCTCGTCGTAATCCTGGCTCCCTTCCTCCGAGAGTCGCGCATTACCGCACGCATATAGGTGCACCAACGGGTGCATGATAAATGAAATAATGAAACCCGGCGCTTCTATATCCCTCCTGTCTCTTCTTTCTCTCTGTCTCTCTCTCTCTCTTTCTCTCTCTCTCTCTCTCTCTCTCTCTCTCTATCTCTCTCTCTCTCTATCTCTCTCTCTCTCTGTACCTCTCGCCGGTTTCGCGTGTTCGAGCTCCGCGTAATTAATAGAAGGAAATGCGACAAAGTATGTTCGTTATGGTAGCGCCGTTTCTAATTTCGCCGCGATGTAAAACACAGTATTAACTTTGCCCGCTTTATCATCCGTACTACTCCGGTTTTTACCCCGGTATACTCGATGCGGATGCATGTACGTACGAGCATTACGTAATTGGCCAGCGCGTACAGTGGAGTCTCGCTGTTTACGTTGAATCTTCGGAAGAGACGTTTCATTTCATTCATTGGACAAACATCGAAGCGATCGTTACGGAGGAATGAGTCGTACGTAATAATGAATATACTCACCCGCGTGATTCGTTGTGTGAGGACGGAAGACTTTTCTAGGATGGGATAAAGAAATCGCGGAAAAATCTATTCTGACGAACGATGGCTGACCTGAAAGTTTTGAAAGATCACTTCTCGGCTTAGGGTGAAGAAAAGAGACAGCTGAAGAACATATTTTCGTTTCGTATAAATGATCGTCTCGATGAATGTGTCGCCGATTTCTTTGGAGAAAGCGGCGGATTTAATTAAGGTGTTTGCGTTGTGCGTTCTTTAAGGTCGGCCAAGCGTCGACAGGCTGATATGTCGTCGTTTTTCATATCAACACGTTTATTCTGATTACGCTGAGGTGTGTATATATTTGTAGAGAGAGATCTATAATTATTGTAGATACACGTAGTATGGTCGTCGCAATTTCAATTTTCGACACGTTCGCGTTTCTCTCATCAGGCTCACCAGATGGAATCTCACGAAACATTCGCACGCGCACACACGCGGACCGTGGATTTCACGGGAGAATGTACAAACGAGCACATGTACGAGCGCATTCATCCAGCACAGGCACACATACGCACGCACACACCCGCGCACGCACGCACGCACGCACGCACACGTGTTCTCACTCACGTCAAGAGATTATATACAATTGTAACATAGTCGCGCGATTCACCACAGCTCTTTGTCACAATTCCAGCTATCCCAGTTATAGAAAAGATCGTAGCATTGCCAGAGTCAGTGGCGCAGAGTGGAAGGCAAATATCAGTTAAACGCCAAATATTCTGATGGAATTACGATGAAAAGCGGAATTACGATAAAGAAAGAAAAAGAGGGAAATTTTGAATCGAGAGTTTGCAGGAGTTTATCAAGTTAGCAATTTAAGCTCATCACGCGATCGATATTCGGCTGCGCGGGCGTCGTCGCCGGGCCGTTCTAATCGCCCTCGGCTCCTCTACTGGCCGCCGATAATTACGATGACGAGCGAAAAATCGCAAAGTGCGTGTCGCCGCGCATAAAATAAAGCGCAAGCGCGCGATAAAGTGCGAACTGAACGACGAGGCGCGCGACGAAGGCCCGAGACGAAGGCACGAGCGAGAAAACTGTAGGAACATCTCTATGTTCCTGCTGTTTCATTCGCGAGATTCACCCGCGGTATAATCCGTTTCTACTTGGCGTGTCATTGTTATTAACGACCAATAAATTCGTGGTACATCGTTGCGGTGCGACTCGAATATCCGATGGATATCCGGAAAGGGGAGAGAACTCGGAGTATTGGGGTATCGGTGTTGTGTGCGGGCTGGATTACGGATGCCAGAAAGTCGGGATTGTGCGGCGGTTATCGCGGTGATAACCGCGCCGAGGCGTCGATGAATATTCCGCGGCAAAAAGACTTTTGACGCTTTTGGGCGCTTTTGACGCTTCCGGGACAAGCTAATAGATTCGAGCGCACACACGACTCGGCAGCGGCGACGGTAGCTCCCCCGTCTGCCACGGAGGCAGAAATTGACTTTCAGATTCGATAAGCCGGCGCAGATTTTCATGTAGGGGCTTCTTTTGAAACTGGCACTGCCGCGCCTGGTCACTTTTAACCCCGAGGCTTCTCGCGCGGCTGCATGCACGCCGCAATGCAGGCTTGCTACAAAACGCGAAGGGAATGGTGGACCCTCTTTCTCTCTCTCTTTCTCTCTCTCTCTCTCTCTCTCTCTCTCTCTCTATGTCTCTTTGTCTGTAGTGAAACGAAACGAGTGGTGTCTGTCCAAACGAGCCGGCGATTTAGCCGGCCAGCCGACGGCCGGTTCTTATTCGCGAAATTTCGCGCAAACGGCCCTCTTTTTTGCACGTTTCTCCCTTACCCCGCGGCCACCGCCGCCACCACCGCCGCCGCCGCCGCCGCCGCCGCCGCCGCCGCCGCCGCCGCCGCCGCCGCCGCCGCCGTTGCTGTTGCTGCCTTTGATCGATCGCACGGGGATGCTTCGGTCGGGACAAGGAGGGACCTCGGAGAACGAATAATGAGTTGGTCGGAATTCATTCGTCGGGAAAGAGATACGCGCCGCGTCGCTTTGCGAACATGAGAACGCGCGGGAATCCACCGCGAGAACAAATTTCGCGTGCCTCTAAACTACTCGAACACTGTAATACACACACACACACACACACACACACACATACGCGTCCGAAATGCAAGGCCGCTCGTATCAGCCTGTAATTGCTCGTTGCGGGTGTTCATACTTTCACGCGAACGCGAGACTCGCGGCAGGGACGAGGAGGGGTAGGGAAAAGCGCGTCGATAGCGCGGCCTATCGTCGTTTCTTTATTACCGTCAAAATTCCCCCAGTAGCGGCGAAACGAGCCGCATTCACACGTGCTCGCGGTATTTGACAGGAAATGTGGAATGTATTGTAGCATGCGAGAAGCGAGAATTCAAGAGGAGGAGACGGAGGAGCAGCTATGAGGAGAAACCGGGCGCGATCGTTAACGGTGCGCGTGCTTAAAATACCGGCGAAACCGGAAGGACTCCGCCAATTGAACTTTTCTACACGTGTACACACAGGCATATCTCTCCCCCCGGTGCGCGTCCGTGTACCGGCTGATCTGGCCGCTGCTCTCGTCGTAAATGCATCGTACGTGGCGCATATGAAATTGCAACTTTGTCAGGGAAGAGCCAGGCCTCGCGATTCCACTGAAACGAGAAACGCTGAAATCTCTCGTCGCTCTTTTCCCCTTCTCTCTCTCTCTCTCTCTCTCTCTCTCTCTCTTCTTTATTTTTCCTAAAGCAATTACGCAGGGAGAGCGACCTCTTTGAATTTCATTGGAAACAATAGGGAGAATCTTAACTTGCAAATCTAAGGAAATGAAAAGTATTGTTTAATTATGATTGCAGGGAACTTGGAGAACGTAGTAATTACGCAGGGAAATTGTATCGTTATGCGGTAGGAGGGAGCGGAAGATAATATTTTATATTAAAGCATATTGCGAGAGAGAGGGAGGGAGGGAGGGAGGGAGGGAGGTAGGGAGGGAGGGAGGGAGAGAGAAAGAAAGCGGCACAATATGAAGGGAAAGAACAGTTCGGGCCGCGGTGGAATATATAGCCGAAGTACTCTTTTGTGAAATGGGGGGAAAATCGATCTTACGTGGATTCAATCGCGGAGCATTCGAGGAATAATTTTCTTTTCTTCGTCCACTTCGATCTCGTTCGAGCGCCGGCGGACGCTTCCGCGTAAGAGAAAGAGAAGAGCGTCTCGTTTCAACCCTTCCGTGAATTTCTGAAGAATCCTCTTACCGAAAAGATAACCGTGCGACATACCTCTGACTACAAAGCGCGAAGGAAAGCGCGACTTTAGTGTACGAAAATAATTCGAATATAAATTGTATCCCGATTCGTCGGTTCTGTCTATTCGTTCGTTTGTCTATCCAGCTATCCATCGAAGACGCTTTCGCGCGAGAAACGAAATTACGAACTCGACGTCCGATACTGCCAATCGCCTGAGATCAACATTACGGGATGTAAATAGTTTCCCCCGCAATGAAATAATTTACGAGAGAAATCATGAGACAGCAAGAAAAGCGCACACACATTCGTACATACACACATATATTTTTATTTTATCCTTTTTATTACTTTGAATCTTTGAGGTTTTTCGGTAGCGGAGCTACCGCAGTCGCGCAAAATGTACACACACACACACACACACACATATACACATGCGCATACGCATACGGTGAAAGATAGATTCGCATCTTTGCGCTCACACACACACACATACAGGCGCAGGCACACACGTGCATATACACATACGTACACGTACATATACATATCTTTATTTCTTTGTCTGACCATTAATCGCAATCCGATCGTTTAATTATACAGTTCCGCCCTTTTAACGGGCCCGTCTAATTGGGCGACCCGAGACTTTACGATATACGCGGAGGTATTGTATTACGCACTCTGAAAAAATATCGGCGCTGTACATCGGAGCATATATCTTACAAATTACGAAGGGGGCGTACACGAAGGAACGCTCGTCACGTCACACGACTTTCTTCGCGTTCGTCGACCGATGATGATGACGATGACGACGACGACGACGACGACGACGGTGGTCGATAACGGATTATGTTGCACGTCAATAACATTCAATATCAATGAGAATTGAGACGGGAAAGAAGGAACTGTACAAAGCACCGAAAATAAAGAGGTAATAATCGTCGCGATTAAAGAAGACATTAAAAGATACGACTCGTGCGACGTAATAATCTCGAAATTTCCAAGTGGCTCTACTTAAAGGGAGGAGAATTCGCGCGCTAGGATCATTATCCTCCTCCTTTCGCGTGTACCGCCGGTACGGTATCGCTCAATACATTTCCCTGGTAGAACGTACCTCGTAATGCCGTTAACGGATCCGTCGATAACGATCCTTCGTGCCTGTTCCGTCGTCCTTCGAAGAAGACGTAAGGGGTTTAACCTCGGGCATCCCTCGCAAATAAAGTCTCTCTCTTTTCTCGATGTCCTTATATACAGGATATTTACACTGTCTCCGCTGCGCGTAAACGCTATGGTGACCGAGATATATATATATATATATATATACATATATATATATATATATATGTAAGATGTACGCGCGTGTACATTTGTACGGTGCACAACGTACGGCGACGCACGAAAGGTACTACTTCTCCGATCGCTCTTCGTTATTTCTCGACGAACTTAATGAAAATGAATGCGACATGGCAGTCGTGAGGGAGTTGTGCGCGTTTTGGCAGTCCCGGGACACAGGTTTGTCCGGAGGATTTCGTCGTAAAATAACGCACGTCACGTCAGTCTGTTTCGTAAAGGGATCGGTGGGAAGCGAAGATAAATCGGCCGCTAAACGATGAATTATATCGCGTTTAGTGTCGCCCGCGAATTGAAGCTACGATGGGGTCCCACGTGCGAGATCCGCATTCGTAAAATTATTATCGCTATTATTGGAATAAATCATCTCTCCGAGCGTATTTTCGATCCAAGCCGTCTCGACGGCGACGTTTCCTCTCTAATAATTTAATGATACGCGTGATTGCGAGTAGGAACTTGCCTTGTTTACAATGCGAAAATCAATAACCGATAATAGTAATAAAAAGAAAAAAGAAAAAAACAGAGAGTTACTCAAACTGCTTATTACCGATATTCCGATAGAGAGAGGAAAAAAAAAAGAAAGTGCTTAAGCTTGAATTAAGTTTCGAGGAACACCGTGCGATGTAACTCGGATCGTTCGCGCGGGCCGTTTTTCATTTAACGACGCTGCAACGTTATTGTCTTTGTTCCACGGTACGAATGACGATCCCGTCGCAAACTATCCTCCGATCGAACTCAATGCAAAGTTAATTACGGAGATAACGCGTGGTTGCTCGCCGCTAGTGAACGATGCGCAGTGTACAAGGTACGTTTGTTTAATTAATATACATATCTTCGAAGCGCAGAGCATACTCGTCCCACCTCTCTCTCTCTCTCTCTCTCTCTCGATTAACGCACACGGTAATTTCGATAATTAATCTAAATTTATTCGGTGTCCTCGCGCACGACGAGTAGTCACTATTTACAAGGTCCTCACATGCGTAACCGCGGGACATCGTCAGGTATTCATCTTGAAGGAAAGTTTGGCGCGCGTTGCGTCGCGTCGCTTCGCAGCGCAGCGCAGCGCAGCGCGCGTGCGTTTCGTTCGGTTCCGCACGCGTGCGTGAAACACGCCGACGGGGCAACGCTTCCGGCGCGTTAGCGCGCGCGTCAGATAGGAAAAGCCGTATAAATAGACTAGAGAGATGTAAAACGATGGAAGAGTAAAGAACGACTTCGGTCGGACCGCGCGGGAGAAGATCGATAGTCTCTGCTTATTTTATAGTCGGCAAATTTGCCCTCGCCTCGTAAGTTCCCGCGCGCTGTGGTAACACTTCCTCTCTTAAATAAGTCGGCCTGAATGTCGATACGCTCAAGTTTAATTAATCAGCTTACATCGACGCGACACGCTCCAAGTTTTAACTTATACTCACAGAGGAATTTGCACGTGTCGCGCCAGCGCCGCCCTATAATTACACGTGCGTGCCCGTGCGGAAAGACCGGGCCGATCGATTAATTATTTCATTCGCCGTCGCGATCGATTAATTATTTCGTTATTTTCTTGGTAATTAATCACGCGCCCGGCAAAGGCCCTCAAGGCGAAAATTTAAATTGAAAATAGATAGGCTCGGAAACGAGGAGCGAAAGAAGAAATCGCGACGCGACCCTGAAGGACAAAAGGACAAAGCGGACGCGTCCGATGAGAATGACGCGTCGTAGAAATCTGCTCGTCGGGATTTTCGCGGCGCGTCGCCGGTGTTTTATACGTTGCAGTCTCGCGTGTCGTGGCGCAACTGCCCCGGGGGCGGGCGGAGATATTTTGAGGATTTTCGCGGAACAAGTCGATCTCCTCCGTGCGCGCGGATCCGCCTCTCGCTCTCCTCTCTCGGAATTGATCGTTGCACTTGATGCGACGTAATCGACATGATACGACACTCCCGAGTGCGCATACCGCCGATAAAGACGCGCTATTCTACGAAAATACACTCAACGCGCGACGATCTCCCTTTATCTCCGGTACCTACTTTGTAATACAAAGTATACTCCCGGGATAGAAAATCTACATTCACCGTCGCGACCGTAGTCGCGTAGTAGGTACATCGATCTCGCCGCTCCGCGCGCGCGCTACGAACATCCGCGGAATGCGGAAACCTACGTTTTTAGACGTGTTTCCTTCCGCCTCATCGGCCGTTCCGTCAATCGACGTGGATCCTTCGCGACTATATATATCCGCTGAGTCTCAGCCGATATTCTCTCTCTCTCTCTCTCTCTCTCTCTCTCGTCCGCATTCTCTCTTCCTTTCTCGAATCAGGACGATTACGCGGCCACGGGGGTCTTCTCGTGCTCGGGCGAATTCGTTTCGCAGTTCTGCGACGCTCTCGATCGATTTTGAGCGTTACGATATGTGTACTGTGTGTGGGTGTGTGTGTGTGTGTGTGTGTGTGTGTGTGTAAGTTTGATCG
Source organism: Harpegnathos saltator (assembly GCF_003227715.2). NCBI lineage: Eukaryota > Metazoa > Arthropoda > Insecta > Hymenoptera > Formicidae > Harpegnathos > Harpegnathos saltator. Next base: position 290,207 of record NW_020230012.1, read on the forward strand.
AGGCATTTTTAATAGAATATAAAAAGAATTTTATGAATTTTTCCCGAAATTCACAAACAGCCCATTTTCCCCGGAAAACTTTCGCTTAAGGTCGATTGGTTCGTTCTTGTCGAGTGTGTTTCTTTCTCTCGCTCTACTTTCGCGTCTTGTCTCTTACCTGGTTTTCATCTCCGTATGACAAAATGCATCTTGTCGGCCGTATTCGCCGTAAATTCGAGACACAATGGAACGCCGAATTGAGCGGGCTATGCGTTTGCTATGTGTGGCGTGTTGGTCGGCATTGGAATCGTTATCTCTCGATATGTATTCTTGAAAATGATGCGATTCGGTCAGTCTTGAATTTTCATAAGCCATCGCATTTCGGTATTGCATTTCGGTATTGCAATTCGGCAAGATCGCAGAAGAGGACAGAAGACGCCGTTTCTTCGCGAGCGGCCTGTCTCAGAGACGTGTCTCAGCTGTCGTTTTATTGCGTATATCTTCGGGATCCTTGAACGAAGCGCGGCAGGCAGTCCGATCGCGTCCTCCGCGTCGTAATTCGCGCCCACCGTCCGATTCACAATTCGCAGGAAGTTCGTTCGCGACTCTCGACACGAGTCTCGGACACTGTCGTCCTTAAACGGTATTAGTACTAGTAGTAGTAGTAGCGGCAGCAGTAGCAGCAGCAGTGACAGTAGTAGTTTCATCCTCGACGAAAGTCCGCGGGTCTCTCTTTCTCCGCAGCGCGAACTCCGCGAAGCTTGACACTCACGCGTATCCGGGAATGAAACTCGCGACGTTCATCCGGTCAGACGTATCCTTCTTCTAGAAGCCGAGGACGTTATTTGGAGCCACAACGGCTCCGGTAACGAGTCCTGGGAATCCGTCGTTGCTTTTGGGACGCGCACGATCGCCACGAGGCGGCCATATCAGACATAGTACTCGTTGACGTTGAGCGCGTCGGAGTCGCGTCCCTATACGCAACTTTCCTGGGTCGAGATGAGGGGCGTGCGGACGGTGACGACCTCTCTCGCCGGATGGTGCTGCTTGCCGCCGCTCATGGTGGACACGGTCGAGTCCTGGAGCACGTTCGCCGTCGACAGGGGAGTCGCCGCGCATGACGGCGCGTTAGAGACATCCACCTTGGTCGGCCTTGCGTTGTGGTCGATGCACGCGTACACCGTCGCCTCTTTCGCATACGGCTTGCCGCCTACGATCACCCCCAGGCCGCTGCCGTAACCCTGAAGACCACCCAGACCGCCGACTCCACCGAGGCTCGCCAGTTTGGCGTCGGTCGCCAGAGTCGACAGGGTGGTGGGCCTCGCCAGGCACAGTTCCGCGTATGTCACCTCGCCGGACAGCTGGAAGAAGGAAAAGCAGGACACGCTACACAAAGACCGTTCGCGGCAGCGCGGCAACGGACGCGAGAGGCAGGGAAGGGAGCAGCCAACCGTCTGGGACGCTCTGGAAGAGTTATTAAAATCTCAGAGGAATCAGAACATACCTACACACACACACACACACACACACACATACATACACGTGCGCACGCACGACGACGACGACGACGACGAGGACAAAGATGCGACGCTCCCTTTTCTGTTTTATCCTCTTTGTCTCATGAGGGCTGCAACGACATGAGATTGTTTATTCCGGAACGGTAATCATTGGCAAGGTTTACTAGCTTTAGACTGACTAAGTCGCTAAAATGTTAACCCGGAATGTAATTGCGCGGATTTCTGGGATATTTGATTTTGTATTAGTGGCGGTGATGTAATACGAGCAACAGGCTCTCTCTCTCTCTCTCTCTCTCTCTCTCTCTCTCGTCGATAATATGAAGTCATTAAGCCTTTCGCGAAGAGAAGGGATCTGTAATAGCTGAGTGAGTGTTCGGAAATGCGCGGCCGCGCGAGAGCTCCTTTCTGCCTGCCTCTAGCCGAACGGGATTCATTGAATTGTACGATGATCGCTGAGTCCTACATGAGCCTCGAATCCGATTATGGACTGAGCGCATGTATTGTTTCGATCGATCGAATCGTCTGTGTGTTACGCAACAAGTCCGCCCGGATGTCTAATGACACGTGGGGAACAGGAGATTAAGCTAATTTCGATACATTAGCGTGTGTTGAGTTATAGATATGTGCGTGTTTGCGTGCGGGTGCTCGCTCGCGCGTAGCGTAATCCGCTAAAGTAAATGCAAGCCAGTTATATACGTGCACAGCCGGCATTTAAATAATCCGCTTGAAGCCGAGAGACGCGGCCAACTTCTCCAAGATAGGACCGAAGCGTTTCTAAGAAATCGGCGGAGGTAGTTTTCGCGGGGGAGGAAGGGGGGCACGTTTTCTCTCTAGTCCCCGGGACTTAGATAATACGGACAGGTCTAACTTTCGGAATTTTCACTCCTGAATATTCCTGAGGGACCGACCGCCCGGGACTAGTTGGCTCGTATCACGGAAACTTTTGACGGCGGGAGTTCCTTCGACTGTTTAGGACGAGGACGGCAGCCGTCGGAGATGCCCGTGTGCGCCATTTCCTATAAATTGGAGACGCAAAACAGCACGGAGTGTTCTCCCGCGACGCGGAGGACGCGGAGTCATCCACTTTGGTGGCGTGATCCACCGGTCGCGTGGGTGAGACGGGCTCTTGCCGGGCGCAGGATCTTTTATCTTGAGATAGATTAACGCAAGAGGCACGGAATGCAAGTCCCGTAGATTCACGCTCCACGGGTGCGAATAGAACGGAACTTTCCCGACCGCGTCTCATTAAGTTGCTTATATTTTTCCCTCTTCTCTCTCTGTCCCTTTCTTCCTTTCCTTCTCTTTGCTTGTTTCTCTTTAGCATACTCCTTGCCTGTTTTGCTTAAACTTTACTAAACTCCGACGAATCTCGGGCGAGTACTTGAGCTCGCGAGAAATGGTAAAAGCTAGTGGCGTTTGCCGTCACTGACTGTCGAATTCTGGAAGAATCTACCAAATCCAACGGAAAAATCGACATAACGAGGAATTGCAAAAAAGAAAAAATGAAACGAAAGGAAGAGAGAAAGAGAGAGAGAGAGAGAGAGAGAGGGGGAGAAAAAGCGCAACAATTAACCGAACCGCAAGTAAATGGAATAGGAAAATCCTTAGCGATAATCAAAGTTTTCCACTCCGGAGTTTTGTTCTTGCCGAGGTTTCGCTAACGGAGCTTCAGATTCCCGCAGTAATTAGCAATTAATTTGGTGTGAAATTGAGGGTGAAGTTTCAGTGGCTCGTGACGAAAGGAGCTCGAGAGGATTGGGGAAAATCTGAAAGAGGCTACCTCGCGCGGAGGGTAACAAAAGAGGGCGCGTTTTAATTCGACGGGCGTGTTTGTCGCGAAGCGAATCGCGAGCTCGTAAAATTCGCTCAAGCGTATCCCGAATATCAATCGCCGATAATCATCGCCGGAAAATACAATCGCTCCCCGCGGCGGAGAATAAAATCGTGACGTTCGGAAAAGCGCGGTTCCCGCGCGCGTTACGTTAACGTTAGAATCTCGCCGAGATCGATCTCGGAGAATGTCTCGCAAAATCGTAACAGAAGACGCGGACAGCGCAATTTTCTACTTTCGAACTACAGAGAAGCGTTGCTTTCCGGTTGAAACTTTACGCAGTGCGCGGCGACGGTGGTTGCCGCTGCCAACCTCCGTCGTACGGATACTGTTATTTCAAACTACACCGCTCGTGGACTTTCTGTGGAAAACGTTAGCCCTTCGAGCTTCTCTCACGGAGCACGAAAGGAAAAGGGAACGACGCGACAGTAACAACGAGAGCGCGATTCGCCCGGCTGCTGCTACCGCCTCGCTTTCGTTTCTTTGCACTACACTTCCTCAGCTTCCCATCTCCTTGGATGAACCTATTAACTTTATTAAAACATGCCCCCTCTCTCTCTCTCGCGCGCGCGCGCGCGCGCGCCCGCGCCCGCCGGACTAACGAAATTCTCGTGATTTAAACCATCGACTTTAATTGTTTGAATTCCTCTTTGCTGCGAATGCCAACGTACTGCATTCACTTACGTTTCGTGAAATCAGAGCGCACCCATTTACATGTAATGGCTGTGCCCGTCGACTGTGTATGCACATATGTATTATGTGTGTATGTGTGTGTGTGTGTGTGTATACACGCCACGAGTGTACCGTGTGCGGGGCAACAAAGTATAATTTAACAAGGAACCTAAGGGGAATTGTTGGTTCGTCGGAGAATTGCCTCCTGCGTGTGCGCGACAATTATTCGTCCCTAAAGTATTTCATACAACATATCATTCAGCGTTTCTACGTGTTACCCAAGTATAAAGATATTGTGTTAACCAACAATCCCCCATTAATCGCCATCAATTAATATCAGAAACAAATTGGAAATCAAATTGGAAATAAGAAAGCAGTCGCCACGTGTGTGCGACAATTTATTAAAAATAATTACAAGTATAATAAAATTACATACAAAAGTCATAAATATCACGCAAAATTAACGGATAACAACGAGGGAGAGGAAGGGAGGAGAGAATATAAAAAGAGAAAGGGAAAAAGACAGACAGAGAGAGAGAGAGAGAGAGAGAGAGAGAGAGAGAGAGAGAGAGAGAGAGAGAGAGAGAGAGAGAAAGAGAGAGAGAGAGAGAGCGAGCAGCTCGGGAGTGATAAAAATCAACGTTTGCTCGGCCGCTTGTTCTCTGCGTCGCGGTCAGAGCTGGGGAAATTAATAAATTTCATTAGCGGAATCTCCGCTCTCGCGGTACTCACCGGCAAGGTCGGGTAATTGTTGTAGTCGTTATGCGAATAGGCGGGAAGTCCTTGTAGGTGATTGTTCGTCTGCTGGACCGGAAGGGACGACGGCGGAAGACCGTCCGGTGTGTTTTGCGTCGCTAACGGCGTGCCGGACGTTGACCCGGTCAGCTGGTAATCTGAATCTTTCGTTTCGTGCACTCGTGAAACATTTCCGTCCATCTTTTTCCCCCGAGATAACGAGGCGAGCTATTCGCGAAAACCTCGTGCCCGTTTTTTTCGCGCGATCGTGTTATTTTTTTTCTCTCCGCCCGAGAGACACTAATTATTGAAGGCAGCTTATTTCGCGCGTGGGCACGAGCTTTTCAAACGACGCGGTGAAAACACGAGGGAGACGCGTGAGATATTTATTTCATTGAAAATTAATTAAGTGTCACGCCGCGCTCTTTCGTCTGATTCTACATTATTCATCGGGAGAAAACCGCGAAACGCGCGCAACGAGTACTTATTTATGCCATTAAAGCGATCTAATCATTAATATATATCGAACCGACGCGGCGAGCTTTATATACTTTGAACTGGTAACTACAGAGCATTACGAATGCATGGATTACGCGGCTCGATTCGTTAACAGAATGGAGGTGTTGATGCGATATGTGGATTAAATAGTAAGTCGCTATTAACCATTTAGTTCCGATCGTGATCAAATAATTAACTAAGTAATGTAGTCGAGTAATTTTATTTATTAAATTAACATTTCCGTATTATCAAGTCGTTTATATATGTACATATATGTACATATTAATCCGCTTTCGGATTTGGATATGAACGAATAGCAGACTCGATAATTTGCGAGAAAATGTGATGCCCGTCTGATAATACATCGTTTCTCTCTCTCTCACAGATGCATCTTTTTACGGTACGCTACTGTGAGAAATAAAACCTCGGAAAGACACGCGTCTGTAAATAAGCTACAACAAAGGATAAATTCGAGACGAATGTCTCAGTTAGTGACTGAATCGCAACTGTTTTCCTCGATCCAATCTGCTAATACGAGCTTCTTATATTTTAAGTAATCGTAGTATTCTTGCTCTACATTTTGTGTTCGAAGTAAATGAAACTTATATTTAAACGTTCAAGCTTTCCAATAGAACCAACTTTGCGCAAATTGACTTAACAAGTTGACTTACTAATTTATTTCTCCGATCAAGTTACTTAGTCACTGATAGAGACAAATACATTATTTTGCGATGAAAGAGGCAGAAAAGAAATAGAGAATTATTTGCCTGATTTTTGGTCACAGAACTGTCACGACCTTCTGGATTACAAATGGCAAAGGCCACTCGACGCGCGCGCGATCCCGCTCGCGCGACCATTAGAACGTTGTGTTGCGGATACGTATCGAATTCGCAATGGCGAGTCCGATGAACAAGTCCGCCTGGTAATCGGCCGAGTAATTTATTAACAAGTTGCGGGTTAAGTTCCTCTGTACGTCGGCCCTCCCTCCACTTGCCCGCCTCGATAACCGCGTTCGCGTTCACATTCGCCAACGCCCCGATCCGCCGACGGTATTATTGCGAACGACGTAATGACGCATAGCATAGCGGAGCGTTTGCGCGATGCCGTTAACGAACGCGCGGCTGCCCTCGCAATAGAGTCCGCTGAATTTCCGGTCTCGAGTACACTCGCTCGACTGAGTGTTCTTGATCGCTGTCAATCAGGTATTACGCTTGAAAGCCGGCGGCCGCGACGGCCAATGTAGCTGATAAAATTTCCACGTCGAGCCGATCGTTCCCCACGCGACCCCGGAATCGTCACGTTAACCTTGTCGATCTCCCTTCCTTCCTCTTTTTAGCCTTTTACGTAAATAGAACACGCTCTCGTTCGAACGCACGCGATTTCCCCGAACATCCCCCTCCCCCCTCCCCCCTCGCCCCGCCGATTATTCGTGATTTGTACCGCGGTGTGTCGCGGCACTCGCAAGAAGGTTTCCCGTGGAAAAAATCGACGGAGTTGCGCGCGCGCGCGCGCGCGTCCTCACCGCTCCGGAAACTTTCGTTCGATGAAAATACGGAATTTGTTTTCGTGCGACCGCGACGTGATTTCGCATCGTCACAAGCTGGAGTGGCGTATGTTCGCGCTGCGCGCCCGTCCTTGTAGGATGCGTAGCGTGTCCGTCGAAATTTTCAGGACGAGCGCGCGCGCGAGTATGTCGATCGACATATCGGCCGCGCGCGCACACACGCGGCGTTATTCGTGCAGCAGCGACGTTGCGTTACCGTACGATTTACGCGGTCAAATAATTTCGTACATTGTCCGAATTTTCCCAACCGTACGCTTCGCAGTCGGATATGTTATGCCGTATGTCCGATGGAGTTTTCGGATTTTTTTTTTCTCTATTTTGTTTTATTTATTTATTTACGCATTTCCCGCCGGTTTAAAGTTCCCGTCGAACGACGCGAAAACACCACGTTCGGCGATCGAACGCGGAAAATCGCAGGAATGACGCGGCCGGAACGGGATTTTATTCCGACGCGATTGTCTAACTTTTTTTCGGAAATTCTCTTTGGACATCGATGTGCATCGATTCTCGCGCTTATTTTTCTCGTATCGTTTCCCTCCTCTCCATCAATCTCCACGTCCTCCTCTGTGCTCACACGCGCTCGCGCGCAAAAAAGAAGTCGGTCTTGCCGGACGCACCTTTGTTGGTTGGCACGACATCCGGATTCCTGTCGTCCGCGTCGTAAAGGTCCTCGGAACTCGGCGCGGTGGCCTTCTTCAGAGGTAAATCTCCGGGCCTTTGAGCTCGCCTCTCGCTCCGCATTTTCAGTGCGGCCAGAATGGTGACTGTGACGAGCAGCAGAGCGGTCACCACGCCGATCAAACCTCCGAGTAGCGGGGTGAACTCGAAAGGTACCGGGGTACCTGTGAACAAAACGCGCACTGCTCTCGTGCAAGTACGTCGGTGAAAGTCTCGTCGCTGCGGTGGCCGTCGAGCGCGACACACGAGCGGAAAAATTTCCACGGAAATCAAATTGCAGCGGAGCCCATTTGTTTGGGGTGTTGGTGATAAAATCGGTGCTGCCGCAGCATGAAGACGTAGTCGCGTATACCGAGTCCGTCTACCACGACGAACGTCTGTCGCGGTGCGCGCGAAATCATCAGCAGCAGCAGCAGCTGCAGCTGCTGCTGCACTCCTGCCGCGACGGAGAGATACGCGACGACGGAATTTTCCAAGCGGGCTGCGAGAGTAAACGGGTTAAACGAGTTAAAGTCGCATTACGTCGTAAAAAGATTCAAGATATTTGGCTTGCGCGCGCGAGAATGGAGCCATCTGACTATCCGGGCCATTTCTAAGATTAATGAATTCGAATCCTTTTGATATCTCTCCACGTTAAACACCGTCCCGGGCGACGTTTAATTTTCCGCGCGACCGTCTTCCTCCCGCGCGCGCGCTCCGTCTTTGCTCTCCGTCGGGCTCTCTCGCGCGCTCGTGCACTCGCGCGCCGCTCGCTATCGTTCCGCCGTCCCCGTTTTTTAATCTCTTTCCTTAGCCCGGGCCTCTCCTGAGAGACATCGCTCGTAATTGCCACTCGTTTTAGTCACGAGCGACCGAGTGTTTTTACTCCGTGCTCCGATGCACAGCCAAAGTGTACGTTAATTTTTAATCAAGGCGAAAGTGCACCGGTGCTCGTGATATTCACCTGCTATCTCTACCTTCCTTCGTCACCTACGCTTTTTAAACTATCCTTTTAAACTGGTCAATTTTTTTTTTAGTGACGCTCTTTTTCGCCCGACGTTCCCCTTCATCTTCGGGTTGTTCTGTCTCTGTCTCTGTCTCTGTCTGTCTCTGTCTGTCTCTGTCTCTCTCTCTCTCTCTCTCTCTCTCTCTCTCTCTCTCTCTCTCTCTCTCTCCCTCCCTCTCCCTCTCCCTCTCTCTCTCTCTTAAAGAATTGTTAAATTTCGCAAATCTTTGGCATCTGGGACTTGCTTCTAGTAGTGCGTTGAACGAGAATATAAAGTTCTTTGTCGATCGTGAAAGTCTAAGTTCAAAGTTGTAGACAAAGTAAAAATGCGCAACTACGAGACGGAATCGTCAATCTTGTCTCACGATTACGGTCGTTCTCCTCTTCCTCGGTAATTAACGGACGTGGTTAGATCACGGGTCCGCGGAAAGAGAAAATGATAACCAGAGCGACGCTCGTTGTTGGCGCATTTATCTGCCCCGCCATCATTCATCATCGCGATTTTTCTACGTGGAAATTGGACGAAGGTCGATTCGAAAAGCCCAACTTGATTAAATCGTTATTTTTAATTCGCAGGACGCGTTTCATTCACAGTGTCCGAGCGCTGTTCTCTCCCTCTCTCTTTCTCTTGCTCCCTGGATATCTGACTCCCTGTGATGATAATCGTTTTACAAAATCATACTCGACTAGTTACAAACAGAAGTATCACGTTACACCGAGTATCGATAATATCGCATACATATGGAACAAATTATATTTTGTCTCGTACCAAACCATGTTTATTTTTCGCGACGCGGCAGAGAACTTTTAATGCACGCTCGCGTCGACAATATTTATCGAATAGCACGCGCGACGCGCACCGGGCTATAGCTGCGAACCAGAAGTACCTCTGCATCACATCGCACAAAATTCGGTGCTCGAGCACGCCTCTGTCTCTTGGTGCGGATTTTTCCTCTCCCTCTTTCTCCCCTTCTTTCCAATTTTTTTCTCACTGCGCATCGATCGAATTAAAAACGGAAGTTTTAATTCGGGTTTTCTCCGTGTGTACATTCGGTTCTTCGATATTTATACCTCGTGCGGCCGCGTTTGATTCGCGAGAGAGAGAGAGAGAGAGAGAGAGAGAGAGAGAGAGAGAGAGAGAGAGAGAGAGAGAGAGAGAGAGAGAGAGAGAGAGAAAGAGAGAGAGAGAGAGAGAGAGGAGACAGAGAAGAGAGTCGTTCGCGGCTCGTTCGCGGTCTCGAGTCGCCCTCACGTACACACACACACACACACACACACACACACATACATAAAACGCGCACACATTCGCTATGTATAATTTGCGTTTCACGCCGCCGCGGCGACGAATCGGGTTCGCCGAGGGATGTCGAGCCGAGATTTCAGGAGCACGTTCTCCTGTCCTGCTCTAGTTAGCACAGCCGCGCGCGCGAGGTCGGGGGTCGTCCGTGGAATCGAAGCGGCGGACACTCCTCTCTCCTCCGCGCTTTCTGCGGCGCACGCTTCGCTCTCTCAGCCCGTCCGAACGAGCTTCGAGGTGAGACGAGGCGCACGATGGTGCACGCGGGCGATGTAGTAGGTGGTCCGGGAATTTTATTAAAGTTTCACACTCGCGTCGAGCTCTCTCTCTCTCTCTCTCTCACGCGGCAAGAGAGGGATCGATTTTCGAAGCGACTACTTCGCTCGCATACGTATACCGGTTTATACACCCCCGCGCGCGCGGGGGACTAAGCGTGTACATATACGTGGCGCGCGCGCGGTGGGTGCACTCGTCCTGAGTCGCACCGTGGAAACTGACCGAGAGAGCAATTTTACTTGTAAATTCGTCCTAGTCTGATATATATACACACACACACACACATATACATACACACGCGTAATACATATGCGCATGAGTACGTAAATGTGAGCGCGTAGGTACGTAGGTGTGCACGTGTACGCTCGGATAGGTAGATCGGTATATCCGTTCCGAGGTGGATCCTGAATCTCTCCTAGTCGGTGGAGATCTCGCCAGCTAGAAATCTACGAGATGAGTGCGCAGGAAAAGGATGGATTCGACGAGATCCGTTCCCGGGTATCTGCAGATCGCCAGGACTCTCGATCGCGTTCACGCCACGGTAATTCCGCCGTTTGGCCTGCGTTTCTTCTTACAAGCGCTCGTGGTGGAAAATATAACGCGGCCGCTGAAAGCTCGTCTTACCGTGAGTTTTCGAACTCGAACACAAATAGGACACAAAAGTGCGTAAATTTTCGCGAAGGAGGCGTCGAGGAGGAGAGGACGACGTCGGCGGCGTAGATGAAGAGTTTCGTTGCGAGCTTGTATCAATATTTGGCGTTTTTACAGGCAATTGTGTATCACGTCCTTCCTTCCTCTCCTTCCCCGCCTCCCTCCCCCCTCCGCTTCTTTCAGCAGCATATTAACACAGAGCGCGCGCACGAAGCGTTATATCGCTCGCGGGAAAACCGAGAGAGTTCCGCGTCTCGCTCGTAGATCTTTCCCGCTTTCGCAATTACAGGTGGACGGCGGGATTAATTCTCGTAATTGCTCGCGATATACCTGTCTCTGACTGGCGCTTTGCAAATATTTCCTCCTCCGTCCGGGATGAAATTTCTCTCCGTCCTTAGCAAGACACGATTTCCCTCTTCCTTGCTGCCTGCCACCCTCTCTACCCTCCGCCTTGAGTCTCTCTTCTAACGCTTGCCACAGCTCGTTGCGGCACGACGGGAGCATCGGATCGAGAAAATAAGCTGAGGCACCGGTTAAACGAGCCACGTCGACGTTCGTATTTTTCGAGGAGCGACCGGTGATCCGCGCGCGGCCGGGGATCCTGACCGAGCCGGGAAAAATCTGGGCCCGTAACGTTTTACGCACCGGCGGAACCGCAGTGTGCAATTTTTGGCCGGAACCGTTTCGTGTAAGTGGATTGGAAAACGTCGGAATAGATTACTACTCGCGGCGGCTCTGTTCCGTAGAACAATCACCCACATCTACCCGTATGCTCGCACTCACACACTTAGACACACACACACACACACACACATGCGCACATGACCTGGACATCAAGCTGCGTAATACCCGGCACAGGTGAGCCTGCGGACCTACACATATCGGCTTCGCGCGCGCGCGCGCGCGCGTTGTACGTGTGTCGTCGATTGAATTTCTCGATCCAGATGCTCAATTTTCGCGGTGAAACCTTCCGTATAGCCCAAGTGCTCTTTAGCCGCGAGAAACGATGAGGTAGTATATCGAGCTCGTCGGGGATTCCCGGTCGAATGAGCGGATTAAAACGTTACACGGACAATCCGCGCAGGTCCGTTCGATTTAATTCGCTAATTCGATTAACCCGGCGTCCCGGCTACTCTCATAATTTATGGACCGGCCGATTTGCGCCGATAGCTGGCGAACGTGCACGGCTCACCATCGAATTACTTATTTCGGCCACTCGCGCGAATGCGATCGATCGATTGAGCATGCCCAAGCGCGCGTCAGGAGAGCGAGACCGATCACGTCGGTCTGACCTGGACGTTGTCGATCATCATTAGCGGTCGATTCCGTATGACGTTGTTTGCGTAATATTTCGTTGCGATGGAGCCGAGAGAGAGAGAGAGAGAGAGAGGGGGGGGGAGAGAGAGAGAGAGAGAGAGAGAGAGCGAGAGAGAGAGAGAGAGAGAGAGAGAGAGAGAGAGAGAGAGAGAGAGAATTCTCCCGACAAATCTCGTCGCGCCGTCGTCGATGTTCCCGCGTCGCGAGTGTTAGGATTTTCGCAATTTTCGCGGTGTAACGTCTCGCGAAAATTCACCCGCGACGAAAGTTCCGCGCGAAGTCGATCCGACTTCGCCGAGAGAGCGAGACGCGCGGCATAAGGAGAGCCCGCCGTGCAATTTCCGCAAATGCTTCTCGCCGTGTGAGTCTCCGCGACGAATCTCCGCGACGCCAATGTTTCTGGCACAACTTACCGGTCTGCTTCTCGGCGACTTTGAGCGTGAAACCTTCCAACAGCGTGGGGTCGCTCCTACCCTTAGCGTTCACCGCGTAGAGTATCATATTCAGAACCTTGCCGGGTTCGAGGTCCTGCACGGTGAAAGCCGCGTTCTCTCTGGACGTGACGTTGGCCTGTAGGACTCCCGTGTGCTGATCGTATACTTCAAGAAGGAAGTGTTGGGGTTGACCACCGTCAAAACCAGCGGTGCATTCCACCGAGAGCGATTCGGTGGTCTGGTTGGTCAGCGTGCAGTTGTACGGAGCTTCCGGTTTGCCTGCACGCGCCATTAACATTGTTTACAATCTCCCTGGCCCTCCCGTCCCCTCTATCTATCTCACGGCGTCGTGTATACACGCTGTACGAAAATTATTCGCAGGATGCTGATTTAGGACGCGGGCCGGATGACGCGTGCGCGCGCCAACGTTAAACCGGTCGGCGGCCCGCGGCCGGCGTTGGCGTTCGCGTCAGCGTTAAACTTGGCGTTAACGCTACGCGACACTCCTCGCCGCGCGTATACACGCGTCTATATGCGCACACAGGCGGGCATACCCGTGGACAACACTTCCGTAACTTTTCCCGGAAATCCTTAGCGACTCACGTAGAGAGAGAGAGAGAGAGAGAGAGAGAGAGAGGAGAGCTACCCGCCGGGTATTAGCCCGCCGGTACGCGCGGATCGTTGCGCGTTTGTACATACCCGCAGGAATGATGTGAAATATGCAGGCATTCTTCTGCTGGCCGGCCGTGTTGCTTGCCCAGCAGAGCACGGTGCCGTAGTCCATTTCCGTGACCGGTCGGTATGTGAGGACGCTCTGAGTGTGTCTGGTCGAGTTCTTGTAGCGCGCTTGCGGCACGTCGACCATCTCCTCGGTATTGTTGAAGGCCCAGCGGAAGCTCTCGGGCGGTGGATACGCCTCGACCCGGCATATCACGCGAGCGTCCTCGTGCCTCGCCACCCCGTAGATCCGCTTCTGCTCCGGCACGCAGATCGGTTTGTCTGCGGAAGCGACGGGAAAGAGCAAAAAAGAAAAGCATGAGGGCAACGTGAAAAAATCGAGATAGACGGGGGGGGGGTGAGGGGCGGCTTCGTTCCGGTGCTCGGATCGCTGCCGACATTGGCAGAGTTCCGCGGGCAGCAGTGCGCGACCACTCTGTAGGATTTGTCAACCCCTTCAGTGTTATCGACGCGTGTGTATGTACTTTTGGATACGTTCGATTTCACTTGAAAACGCTACCGACAAAATTACTACGAACGGTACGGTGAGTAAGTATTCTGCCAGAAAATCCTACGCAAGAGAGAGGGTCTCGTCGCGCGATTGACAGACGTTGTATTTACGTCACATTAAATTTCCTTTTTTCGTCGCATTTTCGTCGCAGTGGATTCGTTTCTGAAGAGGTTAATTGAGGAGCGAGTCGTGCGCGTTGATATGTTGCGTCGAGAGAGCGGATTGTGTGTCGGGAAGGAACGCCGTTGCGTCGTCGCGCATTTCCGCCGAAACAGGAGGTGCTCGTGAAAATTATCTCGAATAAATTCACCGTGCTCACTCTCTCTCCTCTTCCCCCTCTCCCTCTCCGAGTTCGCGTCGTTTGTCGAGCGCGTTGGCACGTGGGACACCGCTTAAATCGCGAATTTCAACGTCAGAGTGAAATATCGAGAAAGAAGAAGGCCAGTTGACGCGTGTCACCGGGCAGGCGCACACACACACACACACACGCGCGCGCGTCTGCAACCGAGTTAATTAATAATAAACGTCCTCGCTTGCTCGCGATCCGCGGAAAATGAGCCGCGAGAATCGGTGCTGTCGCCGGCGGTGAATAAAAAAAAAAAGGGGACCAACAGCTGGTTGCCACGTAGTACACAGCAGGCGGGAAGAGGTGCCGCAGAGCACGCGCGCAGGCGATGATAGGCATGCAGATTGCTAGCGGAGGAGTTTACGCGCATTTATTAAAAAGTGCGAGGGGGTGGTGCGCGCGCGCGTAGCATGAAGTGGAATGACCACCGGCCTGGCGGCCGGCTTTCCGAGGGAAGATCGATGGGCATTATTCGCTCGCTCGCTTGAATAGTTTTCCCATTTTTCGCGGCGGAGTGGGTAAACGAAGGCTGAAGCCGGCGGGAGGAGGGGGGGGGGGGAGTTTGGGGGAATCGGAGTTCGCCGGTTCGGAATAATTTGTTGGTTCGCCGTGGATCGTCCTATTTTTCTTCCGCTGCCCTCCCCACTGGCCGCCGCGCCCCGTTCCGCCCTTCGCTCTCCACGCCCCTTTGCCCTTTCAACGTGTTTTTAATGAATAATCATGCCGACATTTTGATACTCGAGAGACGTATATTCACGAATAATATTTCCTCGAAGCCGGGCCATAAACCGGGCGACCAATTACCCGTCGGGCCCGTCGGGGGTGGGAGAGCGATTCTCAAAAGCCACCTCGAAAGCACTTGATACAACGTCACCGTTGAAATGTCACTCATCGGTCACACGCCAGGCTGTGTCGTTTACATCGTATTATGTTGGAATATTCGCAACGTTGAGCACCGCTTTGACGGGCGAAATAATTGCGGGGATCCCGCCCGGAAAACAGGGTAATCGAGCTTGGCTCTACAAAGAGAACGAAGCGGACGAAGAAGAACCGAGCGGCATTATTTTCCAAGCGACGCGACGGCGGCGGCCACCGAACTACGGCAGATTTGCGCAGCGATGTTCGTTCGTTCGAGGGAAACTCTTTCTCTCGCCCTCGTCTTTCCTCAACGAATATGTCAAGTCGGTCGTCCTTCGGTCGGCCGATCGCTGGCATCTCGATGAGGGAAGGGACGTTCGGGACATATTTTATAGCGGCGATCTTAACCGCCGTCGTCGCCAAGATACTCACACATGATCTTGAGCTCCACGATGTTGCTGTAGCCGTCGCCCTCGACGTTGCTGGCGACGCAGGTGTAATTTCCGGCCTGCGACCGATTCACTTCTCGCAGCGCCAGCCCGTACTGCTGGACGATCACGCCGTTTTTCGCGTTATTCTGAATCACGTTCCCCTGAAACAGAACATTTCGCGCACTCAAGATTAGATCGGTTCACACGAGTCTCTTGTTTCGCGCTTGTCTCTGCGCCTCTCATGAGCATTACCTGCCCCCTCACACTCTCGTTACTTCTGATCTATATGGTAATGTGTGCTCTCCAGATCGCCCTGGTCGAAAATTCGTAAATCTCGCGACCGACGTGCTCATACGGATATCGTGATTACTCCGATGAAACGATTATCGCGAGTCCACCGGGAGAGCGGCACGATCGCAGTCGACGCGCAGAGAGAGAGAGAGAGAGAGTGATCTGTAACGCAAACGGCTGTATCTCGGCCGCGGTTAAAATTCACACTGGAGGTGCTGGGAACAGCCATGCGATAGCGATAGGTGGCTTTCATCCGATGCTGCGCGCGCGTGCCGGATTTTACCTAATTAAATGGGGTTTTATTAATATCGCGTTAATTAACTGCCACGCCAATGACGTCGCCATAAAGTCGGACATTCCGCGTATTCATACAAGGCATTTATGGACGCCTAGCGATATAATAACGCACTGTATTAAACGATATGAAACATAATGACGCCGGTCGGTAGACAGACAGGTTGTTAGGCAGGTAGGGGATGCGAAACGCGAAGAAACGTGTACTCGTTGTCGACGAAAAGCCCGGGAGAGAAACGATGTATAATGAGATCCACGACGAGCATGTCGAGCGGAAATAAATCACGGACGAGGTGAAGGATCAAAAGTTACTTTCAAAAATCGAGCGTTTTCTCTCTCCCCTCCCCCCCCCCTCTCTCTCTCTTTCTTTCTCTCTCTCTCTCTCTCTCTCTCCACGTGTTCACGTGTAATGAGCAACGATGAGCAAAGCCGACGCTGACGCAGTGTTTCCGAGCGGCTGTCTCTCTCTCTCTCTCTCTCTCTCTCTCTCTCTCTCTCTCTCTCTCTCTCTCTCTCTCTCTCTCTTCTTCTCTCTCAGCGCATAAAATGTAAATTTAATTAAAAGACGAGCTGATCTCTCTCGCACGAGAGCGAATCTCGAGATTACGTCAGGAGGAGTTATCCTGCGCGATTTTCTTACGTTTGCGCGCCGCGAGAATGGACGCGTTGCTATTGCTGCTGTTGCTGTTGTTGCTGCTACTGCTGCACGGTTCGCAAGTTGGGCTGATATTTAGGGAGATAGTGGCACGCGCGCGCGAGCCGCATGGAAAGTTTGTTCCCTATTTGTCGGTTTCGACCTGCAACGGCCATTACTCGGCTCGGAGAAGCGCGAGTTTCGGGGGCGAGCGGAGTCGGAACTATCCGGCTGCGGAATATACATCAGCCGAGAAAATCCAGGGGGCCATTGTTCAAATTCAAGCTTGAGCTTCGCCCCCCCCTCCCCTCCCTCGCCCCTTCATCTCTTCACCTCACCTTCCCCCGTCCCGATTCGAACAGGCACATTTTTGCACGCGGATCCATTTGTTACGCGAAATTTCGCCGCGTGTCGCGTCGCTCCGTTTCCCCGACAGCGTGTTGTTCGACATTTACCCCACTCTGTGCGCACGAACGGAAAACGGAATCCGGAGATGGTCCGGGATCTGCCAGCCCTTCTTCCCAAGTCTCAATCACCCCTCGGAACATTCGCGCGACGATCTCGAGTGATACTCACGTTGTGCTTCCACACGACCTTGTAAGCGTCCGGGTTCGCCTGAACCTTACACTCGAAGTACACGTCGTCGCCCTCCTCGATGTCGTCCGGGTTCATGTTGGTGCCGAGTTGCAGGGTCAAGATCGGCACGACTGTAAAAGACGAGGAAAGGCGCGCGATTATTCGCCATGTCATGCTTCGCAGACGGAGCGGGGTCTTCCGTTTGCCGTCGGCACGGCTGAATAAATCGAGCCGACAATCGGCGCCGCTGCCGCCGCCGTCGACGCGACGCGACGCGACGCGACGCGACGCGACGCGCCGGACGTTCCATTTTGGCTCCCGCCGTTGACGTCTCGTTATTGTGATTACATTCGCGTTTGCGCGAGCGTAATCTATATCGACGGCCTTGTTTCGGCCTGCCAGGCTTTTAACCCGTTTAGCACGCTCGATATACACGCGGACACAAGAGCGCGTACGGATGTGTTGGGCGGCATCGCATATGCGCGCGCGCGCGCACGCGCGTTGACATATGCTGCGCACGCGGATTTCCCGATGTGTCGATTGCGCGAAAGCTGACACACACGCGACGCGCGCGCTTATGAGTTAAAGCTCGACGAATTAGCGTCAATTCGTTTTTATGCGGCCGAACGGCTGCGCGACGGGCGTGCGTTTTTGTAGCACCCCGAAGCTGAGTTACCGAAGGCGAGTTCACAACAGCGGTTACCTGTCGCTCACAATCCGGGAATTGTCGCGGGAAGAAAGGCCCTCCGCGGAGAGATATTCGGCGATCTGATCCCGAAAATTGGTGACCAGTCTAGTCCGTGCGCGATAACGAAAAATTACTCACGGCAGGATTTCCCCAAGCCGGCCGAAATTTGGCTGTCGCGTTAATTGTCCCCATTAACTTTGTAATTGATGCTCGCGGGCTCCGATCGGATAATCCGGCTTATTAGTGGGCAACAACGCTCTCAGGAGGGAAAGCGGCGTGGAGAATCTCTCTCAAGATTTACAGCGTTCGAGTGAAACTTCCGCCGGGATAAGGAGACGGAACGCCGCTCGCAGTGCGAGCACGATTTTACGTTCGGCGGAATCGTTTACTCCCGCGGACTTTGATATCGCGCAACACGCGCGGGCGGCGGAGAGAATAAAAATAAAAGGCACGAGTGGCTCTTCGCCGTTTATCATCACGCGTAGGAACACTCTTTCACTCGCTTTTTATCGCGCAATCGGCGTAAAAGAGAGCGAAACGGTCGGCCGCGCGTTATTACCGCGTAAATACTCGCGTCGGATCGCGGGCATGCCGCGACCGCTCGCGTAATATTGACGGTGACGGCGCGCTAATGAATAATGATATCGCAGATAATAATATTCACGCTCATACGTCATTATTAGCATATAAACACGCGATCCACCTCAGCCTCGCGCGATCTGACATCGTCGTGCTTGTTTCAATTTTACGCGCGCTTCCTGCACAGGCTGCGATTTCGCGTGATCCCCCGGAAGCGAGTAATTCCGCGATATCGTATCGCCATACCGACGGACGGATATGAGAAACGGGCGTAATTTACGGGCGGCTCACGAGCTAGGCTCGCGAGAAATCGCGACAATTTCTCGGCTACTCACAAAATACGTTGAGCGTCCACGTGTCTTTCGCCACGCCGTGCTGGACCTTGGGATTCTCGGCCCTGCACATGATAACTTTGTCGTGATGCTCCAGAGTCGGCTGAATCGTCAAGGTGGAGCTCGTCATGTTGCCGTCCGGCGACACCTGCAACAGCCGAGCGTAATAACGCGCTTTAGCGCTTGTTAACTCACGATTAACAGCGAGTGGATATATCCCACGCGCAAGCGCGTGTAATTTTAAGCGCGAGCCTCCCGGGATTACATTCGGCTATTAATTTTACATTATATTGGATTTTTTTATATTAACGCCCCCGCCCCCCCCTCTCTCTCTCTCTCTCTCTCTCTCTCTCTCTCTTTCTCCCTTTATCTACCTCTGTTGAATATCTATCTATCTCTCGGATACCGCTCCTTCGTGCGCGTGAGCGCGCACGTATCGGATTTATATAAAATTGCTACTCCATGGTCGATATTGAAATTATAATTACAGGTTATATATATATTTTAATGCGCCTTATATTCCACGTTAGTTAATTGCTTCGCCGATATATGTATATATACATATATATCTTTTTTGCACTACATCGCGCGCACATTTATTAAACTGCACATCGCGTGAGAGTAATCGAATCATGCGCGCGCGCAATATTGGCCGCACTTAACGCGAAAATACCATTTCTTCGTTAACGGTAATATGGCGATAAAACGCACCGCCTGACTGTACAGATGTATCCCATTATCAGTCGTTGCCCTTCTTCCTCTCCTTCGTCCTAACTCCACCCTCCCTTCTGCCCCATATCAATATTTCCATAGTTAATGTTTCGTCCGTATCGTTACACGTGGTAAGTCGCGGGCGTTTTTATTAAAGTTATTCTGCGCTGGAGTATATTAACCTGGGAGCGCGTCATGTGCTTCGCTGACGCCAACGCTAACGCTAACGCTGACGCTAAACGCCAGCGTTAACGCCAACGCCAACGCCAACGCGTATAAGCGCGCGGGGGATTTCAGCGGGGGTTCTTAAAAGAGCCGATTATGGCGAGAGATCGTCGCGATTAAGCCGAGATTATAGTAATTATGGCAGATTATAGTAATTAAGCTGAACTATTGCGAGAGCTTCGTTTCGCGCTTCCAAGCCGCATTTTTCAACGACTTTTACGCGGCTTTCGTCGAGAGCGCATAGCCCCGAGGGCCCTCGGAAGGGTGGTTCTGCCTGTGATGGCGGTGATGGTAAAAGCCACGGAATAATTATCCAACTCGTGTGCGAGGCAGCGCGTTTGTGAGCTAAGGGCGTATCGAGTGCGAAGGCAAAGGGGAAGGCTTATAAGCCAAGCGTTAATCCGGCGATAAGTCTTAATGACCGGACGAGTCAGTCCAGGAGGCGTTTATCATCCACCTTTGCAGGTGGTGTAATAGGACCCGGCTTTCACGTGAGTGCTTCACACTGCTTGCCAGTGTAACGGGCAACTTTAATGCGCACGAAACCGCGCGCGCCGTGCTCTGTTCTGTATTTACGCAAATGCGCCTTCGTCCAGACAGAGAGAGAGAGAGAGAGAGAGAAAGAGAGAGAGAGTTGGTTAGTTTGTTTGAGAAAATATATAATTATCAAACACATATGACCACTCCTCTCTGAGCCGGACGAGTTGGCGCCTGACTCACAAGGATTCGCGCGTATCTGCCGGTCCCATTAAAAGTATTAAAGTTGCAAGTCTCCGCAGCTCCCCGAGAAGCGTGACGAGCACGTGCCATGCGTGTCGTATGCTTCCCTCTTCCTTTCTTTTTTTTTTTTTTTTTTTCTATATAATATATATATGAATGAGGCACATGCGACATTTCCGGCGACTTTTCAGCCGCGATAGACGGATAATAACGAGATAATAACGAATGAAAACGAGTATCCTCGTTTGCTAAATTACGAGCGGATCGATGATGCTACGAAAGCTGAAGAGAGTCCCGGGCGGAAAACCGCGAAAGACAGACATCCGTTGACCGGAGGCTTTAGCCAGCCGAGGAAGGTAAGATAGGGGCGGCGTCTATTTCGGTGATATTTTCTCAGTGATAAGATATTACCGATATTCTCTCGGTGGCAGATTACCGGAGAAAGGCTTGAAACTTTTGGCCGACAATGTACATACTGTAGAGCATAGAGGGAGAGGGAGAAAGAGACGGAGAGAGAGGGAGAGAGAGGGAGAGAGAGAGAGAGGGAGAGAAAGAGAGGTGAGCCCAGAACGAAATTGGCTTGAAATTCGCGCAACGGTCATAAATCGGCAAAGTCGAATCACCCACTGCCAACTATACTGTCCACAATCCACCGCTCCCCCCTCTCTCTCTCTCTCGCTCTCTTCCGCGCTTCCGCGACCCCTCGTATCCACGTTGCTCGTCTCTCGCGTCCCTTCGCCCCCTATATGCCTTCCATTGCCGGTCTCTCACTCGTTCCGTCCTCACCCCTTGTTCGACATGCCTCGATATGTCTCTGCCGGTACGAACTTCATTCGACACCGCGATATTATGACGTATAACGCGAGATAGCGCGAACGCGTCAGAACTGGTGAACGCCGAACTGGTGGCTGTGCCTGGGTCCGCCTGGTCCGCCCACCAACAACAACGTGGTCGTTATTTGCGGCGGAAAATATCAGCTCTTTGAATCTACATACTAGCGTGGATCATCGTCGATCACGGCCGCGTGAGACCGATCGAGCCGAGCGAATCGTTATTGCAAAATGTACGCGCGTTCGAGCGCCGAGTGCAACCGGACTATGCGCGCTCATTTTTCATGCGTCAAGTTTTACTGCATCTCGATTATGCACGGAAATAGCCTGCGAGAGAGGGAAAAGAGAGTGCGAGAGAGAGAGAGAGAGAGAGAGAGGAGGGGAGAGAGAGAGAGAGAGAGAGAGAGAGAGAGAGTTACTACTATGTGAAATTTTTGCGAATGGAGATTGCGCATGCTCGTTTTATCGACTTCCCTTTTATCTCTTTTTATTGTTGCTGTTTATTGCGAATTTCCGCCATCAGACGATTCACCTTGACGCGTACAATTTGATCCTCGGGGCTGATCCGATTGTTGTTGTCGGACTGATAAATAATTCTGAATTGACGAAAAGAGATAACGCTGGAAGGTGGCGGTGATAACACACGCGATGCTTCTAATGAACATTTATATCGGCCGGCGCGATCGCGAGTTATCACGCAAATTCGGTAACAAACATCTGATCTCCGTATTAATACTGATTATCTCTCTCTCTCTCTCTCTCTCGCTCTCTCAGTTGCTAACTCTCTCCTGTCCTCTATCGACATTCGGATCTGTCATAGAACTATCGACAAGTCGTCAGATGACGGATAGTATCTGTCGCTTCATAGTTATCCGCGTACTATACGCGTGGTTACATTAGGAGGGGTAACTTTAGTCTACTCTTAGTTGGAACAGGTCTCCGTACGGCCCCAATCGTGCCGAATTCCCATCGATCATCGCTCAATCCACCCGATTAATTCAAGCGGAAAAAGCGAAATTTCCGACTGAGCGAAAAATTCTCGATCGTGCTGTAGAAATGTTTGACATGTATCACTTATATAATTATCAATTTTCTTACATCAGGGGCGTGTATAATTATAAAATAACTAACTCTATAATATACGACTAATTTTAAAAACTAACTACATAAGTAAAATTCAAGAAACAATGTTCGTAAATGCTCTACTCGAGTGTTTCGTCTCCGAAGAGGGGTTTAGTAATCGCTTCTGCGTAAAATAGCAGAGAGTTCAACTCTCGCGTGACGACCAATTCAGTTTTTGAGCTTGCGGCCTCGCAAGCGAGCCCATTGGACCTTCGCACCGCGACACCGTTGAAGGACAAGAGAGGAAGAGAGCGTCGTGTACGCCGAGATTCGAAATGCAATTTGGCGACGGCGAGTCAAAGAATCACGTTTCAGGAAGAGTTCGCCGCGGAAACGAGCAAGACGGGCATAGATCGATGGTACGCCGGAGTTCGAGTACGTAACAGGAGTTTCCTCATCGGCCGGATCAAAGAGTGCGGGGGCGGGAAGCGCAGCACGCGAGACGGAGACGAGGCGTCGGCGGGCGGCGGCGAACGGAGCGAGAGCGAGAGATCACGAAAGCATCGCCTCTATCCGGTAATTGCGCCATGGCGTGTCAGGGGGGGAGCTTAATTGCAACGATGCAAATACCGATACCGGCGCTAATGCCAGTGATTTCGCGAGCGAGCGATCGAAGGCGGGAGAACGCAAGCAAAGCTGTGCCTCGTGTCTCAGCCGACCCGTGCGGTTTTTTTCGGGAAGTGGATGGGCGCACCCTCGCGACCTCCGGGGGTTAAGTCGTTCTCGGTGAAATGACTCTTTTTCCCCTCATCGGCGACCGCGCTCGTGCGCGCTTCCGGATCGCTTTGCGGACGACGTTCGCGAACACGCGCGATCTTGGACGCGACGTTCTCGCCGGCGTTAAATCATTTCGCGGCGGCAGGTTGGCGTGACTCGTCCCAGGCATGCGGGTAAAAGAACGCTTCCGCGGCTGAATAAGTATTTCGTACGTACGAGATGTGCGCGCGAGATAGAGGCTCGCGAGACGAGGGATGATCGGTGTAGTGTAACGCGAGGGGGAACGATAGGAGGCGGTAATGGAGATCGATTCGTGCCGCGGGTATATCGATGATGGGGTTAATGCTGTTATTAGACAGCGCGAGAACGGAGCCGAATTTTATTCGGAAAGCCTCCCGTTCCGTTGAAGGGTGCAGCGGGAAATTGTTTGGCCGCAAGTACGCGTCGTTTGTTTGCGGTTCTCTGCTCTTTCTTTCTCTCTTCCTCTTTCCGTGCCATGTCGCCGGCGACAACTTTGCGAGGTACCATCGTTCCAATCAACCTAATTCGTGTGATGCATATCGAGTGGTTACATTTTCGGCGCTTGAAAGCGATCCAGGGCAGAAGTGAGGGTCGGTCGTTGTAGCGCGGGTCAAGAGGGAAGAGGAACAGGGAATCGACCTTTTCAACGGGTGAACTTTCCAAAGCGCTTCAGAAAGACTAATTATTTTTTCCCCCCCCTCCGGGAGATTCAGCCGTTCGCTCCGACAGAGGAACCCTTTCGCGATAACCGTTCCCGATCGCGTGATCAGCCACAGACATTGTTCACTCACCTTCTCGGTGTGATTAGTGAGCTGGTGGTCGTCCAAGTACCAGGACAGCTTGGCCGGCGGCCTCGAGCCGACCGTCATGCAGTTGATGTCGTACTTGCGATTCGCACTGAGAGGTGCATGCTCGCTGCTGAGTATCTTCACGCTCAGCGGTCTCACTGGAACACAAAGGGATAAAGAGAGAGGGTGAGATATTATAAGGGTAAACTGTCGGTGGGGAGTCAGAGAGGGTCGGCTGCAGCGGCCTGACCTACTACAGATGTGAACGTTGATGACACTCGATCAAAAAGCGCGAGCAAGAATTACGGCAGCTGCGGAATTGCAGCGCTTAGAGTCGCTGTGGACTTGCGTCACGGCCCTCGCCCGTCCGTCCGTCCGTTCATCTGTCCGTTTGCTCGTTCCCTAATGCGTTTTAAACGAGTGGTACCGCTGCTGTTACCATCCCGAACGTATTGCCGCAAAACCTACATCCTGATAGCTTCGGAGGGTGGGAGGATGAGGGTGCGAGGCCGCATGCTCGGACGCCGCCGCGCCTCTCGCAGATTAAGGCTGGTCGGTCGGCAGGCTGTACGCGCGTGTTGGCGTTTCACGTTGATTAATTGAGGGTGGTATTGAATAGTGCGGACAAAATGGAGTTAAGCATCAATCTTTAGCTTAATCTCGAGCTGTTAGGCGGAGAATCGCGCGTGATAACGACCTCGCCGTCACCTTATCCCCACATCGTCGTTGTGATCCCTTCGTATCAGCGATCCTTTCCAGTGGCTTGAGTTTTGAAAGACAGAGAGAGAGAGAGAGAGAAAGGTGAGAGAGAGGTAATTATTCAACCAGTGCAGGAATACAAGTCTTAATAGAGTCGATCGCGAAAAAATCTCGCAAGCGAGACATGATGGTGGTTTACCAGCTATTAAATCGTCCGTCGCGATTTGCTCGCGATTTAAGCGATGCTATTGGCATCTCGTCGTCGTCGTCGTCGTCGTCGTCGTCGTCGTCGTCGTCGTCGTCGTCGTCGTCTTCGTCGACGACGAGGTCGGGGATGGAAGTGCCGATATATTAGTCGCTCGATTCAACCGCGAAATAAGTCTTGACATGCTCATATCAAGATCGGCGTTCCGTCGAATTTAGCCGGCAACGGGTCGGCAAAGGAACATCTTTCTTCGACGGCGATAGCGAAAAAGCGCGAGAGCGATAAGAATATGGAGGGATGGAGCTCTCTCTCTCTCTCTCTCTCTTTCTCTCGTGCGATGAAGAGCTCGTTCAAAAGGTAGACAGAGACGTGGGGTAGAGGTAGCTGCTGGAGACCAGAAGCAGAGGAGAGATTTTTCATTCAAGCCGCACCACGCCCACGGAGTCTGGGATTAAACTTTCAGTACGCCGAACTTTTGATTCCAATGAAAAATTTTCCGCTCTTCTTTCCTTCCTTCCTTCCTTCCTTCCTTCTTTTCTTCCTTTCTTCCTTCTTTCCTTCCTTTCTTCCTTTCTTCCTTCCTTCCTTCTTGCCTTCCTGCCTGCCTGCCTGCCTGCCTGTCTGTCTGTCTGTCTGTCTGTCTGCCTTCTTGCCTTTTACCTTGTCCACTATTACCTACACCTTCGTCTACCTTAATTTACCGGCGACTACACGTTTGCAGTCTCGGCCGTCGCGTTTCATCGTACGTTCAATCGGTATTGGCGCTAAAAGCACGATTACCAGAACGTAAACCGGTGTTCATCTCTCTTTTTCCTTCCTTCTCTCTTCTTTTCTCTGGTACAGTCGGGTCGCATATTGGCGTTACGCGATTCCACGCGCGCGACGTAATTCCTTCTTAAGCACTATTCAATATTCTGACTCTTGACTCTGCCGCAATATCGTTGAACGTGATTTGCGGAGGGGGCCCTTTGAAGGTTGCCGCGTCTCACGATGCTCGCCCATCCGTATCTAATAAGTTGTCTTTTCTTTTTTATTGGTAAAGAGAAGCGAGAGAAAGGGAGAGGGGGACGGAGAAGCCGAGAGGCAGAGTAGATTCCGTTTTCGGCTTTTGCTGATCCGAAAGATTAGCATTTGCTCTCTTTTATCGTGCCGCACAGCCGCACGTTCGTTACACGAGGACGAACCACTCGGGGTTGTTCCTGTAGCCTTTTTGTCGTGTTTATTATTTCGTTATTAGGAATAAAGCAACGTGCACGTTTTTTATTTCCCTCGTCGTTACGTGAGTGGACTAGGGCAGACGTGACCAGGAGCAACATTCTTCTCACGTTGTATAAACGTTCGTCAGCTTTTTCGCGAGTTGTATTGTACGTATGTACATATGTATGTATCTATGTATCCATATATGTACCGGCCGACGGTCATGACGAATAGGGGCCGTGCGAAAAAGTGCGTAGGTGTCCATTAGATGACCGTCGAGTGCCCATCGTGCATGCGAATGCACCGCGGTCACACCGATGGTCTAATGGGTGCCTGATGGATGATGCGTTTTGCGCGGTCCAGATTTATACAAATGTTTCTCCCTCGCGTGGATTCGGTGCCCAACGCCCTTTCTCATTTGTTGCGAGTTTCTGGATTAATAATATAATACGCACGCGCGCGAGCACGATCGACATACGGACGGTATCTTTTGGTTTTTTTGGTTTATTTTTATTTCTCTATTCTCCTTTTTCGTCCGTGTTTGCTCGTGAAGGATGTCGAGAATTGTTTGTTGAATTCGATGATTAAACACGCAGAATGGCTATTTATACTGATTAAACGATCTCCGGCGGATTTCACGTCGAGAGTCTGATAATTTTAATATCGCACGCATCCGGGGAATTTTATTTGGCGAATTTTATTTGGCGAATTTTATTTTTCGAACGTTTGATTCCGAGCGTAACGGGAATACGTTTAATCGCTCTCTTATTGCTGCATCGATTCTGCGCGCGATTGCGATTTTTGATCGCGGAGAGTTCGTCCTGCGGTGAATAATTCGCGTCTTCGGGGAAATGGAGACGATTCGGAATACTTTCCGCGTGCACATCGGCTTCTGCTTCATTAAATGAAATTTTAATTGCGCTCGTTTGCTCGTTGAAGAAGAAAATGAACTATCGCAAGAAACCAATAATACACGGGAAAGTCGTATATAATATATGGTAAAAAACGACAAGAATAGGGTGCAGGGAGGGGGCGATTTACCCGATATTAGAGAACGCATAACTCCACTTCTGGTAATTATTATTTCTCCGAGATAATAGTGGGAACGTACTCGCGAGATATCGTCGCATAGTGCAGTGCGCGATTTAAATAGATGAACTGACGAATAACGCCAATAAAGAATATGAATAGGCGTCAGGTACGACCGTTCTTTCGGATCGCTGACGATCGGCGAAGGGATTCGATACGGTCTCCGAATGAGAGAAATGCACGCGAGCCGGAACGCTGGAATAAAAACGATACTAACGAGATCGCGGTGCAAAAAGCGGTTAAAGAGGAAGGTTTGGAAAAACGGTGAGAGTGGACGGCAAAGAGATAGAGAGAAGGAAAGAGAGAAAGAGGGGAGGAGAGAGAAACAGAGAGAGAAAGAGAGAGAGAGAGAGAGAGAGAGGGGGGGGGAGGACGAACGGGTGAGTAAGTAACGAACGAGCGGACGAGGTTGAACTTATTGCTATCGCGAATTGAAAATACGTCCGTGCTTAATCCGCCGGGGCTTACGGTCGCGTTTGCATATCCCAGCTGCCTACTTTCGCCGGATATCCTGTAGCTACCGTTGGTAGTTTTTGGTGAGTCCGCCATCGCCGTGCCGCGCTGCGCCCGGAGCCAGCCAGTCTCGCGTTGTGTTTATTCGTATTCGCTTTATTACGCTCCCTGGATTAATGCAAAGTTACAGACAAAAAGATTGTAAGTATTAAATGTACCGGGGTGGCGTACGCACTGAAAAACAGAGAGCTTCCCGCATGCGGGCGAATAATGTTGCGTTGATGGAGTCGAAACGAGCGCGGCGCGGTGCAGAGCGACGCTCCTCTCCTCTCCTCTCCTCTCCTCTCCTCTCCTCTCCTCTCCTCTCGTCTCGTCTCGTCTCGTTTCTGCGTTTCGCGTGACGCCGTAGCGCTCGACAAACGCCGGTGCTTTTAACCGCATCGCGAAAAATGCAAAACGGTCCCCCTTTAATGCGAGCCGTGGTCTGGCAACACCATGTGTCATCCCGAACAGGTAGCTGTCCTAACGTGACACACTGTGAAAGATACACGTAAAAATGCTCGCGCTCAACGCGTCTTTCAAACTCCGTCATTGAGTCGGCGCGGCGCTAACGGAGCGAAGTGTTTGGGGATCGCTGTGAGACACAAAAAAGCGCAATTCTCGCTGCGCGCCTCGTTGTTTCCGCGAGACGCAAAGCGCAACGCGAGGATATATCGCAGTTTGAAGGGCGGGTTATGAGGCAAAATTGCGAGGTGGAGAGGTATATTCTTCTTTTCGGCGGGGGAATATACAGTAGCGGCGAGGGTCGCTTGTGAATATTTCGCAAATAATAATAATAATTGACATCGCGAGATTCTCCCTTTTTCTCTCTTCCTCACTGCCTTTCCCTCTGTAATTCCTTAAACGCGCTGCGAGAGAAGCTGTTACCGTTTTATTACGCAAGATTTATACGAGCATCGCCTGGCAACGCCGCAGGGCGTAATTAGCGTCGAAGTTTGCGGAATCGCAATATTACATTGTGCGCATCGGCGTTCTAATAAGTAACTCTCGGCAACGCGCCATGTA
The DNA here is from genome assembly GCF_003227715.2 of Harpegnathos saltator. Lineage (NCBI taxonomy): Eukaryota > Metazoa > Arthropoda > Insecta > Hymenoptera > Formicidae > Harpegnathos > Harpegnathos saltator. The sequence goes on from NW_020230012.1 coordinate 318,740, forward strand.
AATTTGTTGGCCGACTCTGGTACATTAGTAGTAACGGACGGCGGGTCCGCTAATGAGTAGGTGAGGCGGACTGGAGCGTGGACGCTGTTTGAATAGAGTGGAAGACGAAGTTAACTCGAACTAGGTGGATGAAGAGTCCGCGAAATAGCGGCAGCGCGCGGCCGGATGAAGAGGAGATGGAGAAGAGGAAGAGAGAGAGAGAGAGAGAGAGAGAGAGAGAGAGAGAGAGAGAGAGAGAGAGAGAGGAGAGTCCGAGTCTGGTGGACAAATTAACGGCGACTCTGATCCTGTTTGCAAGGAATCGCGGCCATTGTCGAGCGAATCGCAGTGTAATTTCGATCGCCCGCCGAATTCGTTACCGCCGCCGTCGTTGCCATCCGTGCTTGTCTAAAAGCCCATCCGGTGAACTGGATTCAGCGACTCTCGAGTTTCGCGAACGCCGCGCGACGCGCACGAACAACGGATGCGTCTCGACGTGCGGGCCGCACGTCGGGTCGCACAAAAGCACGTCTCCGTGTCGCGACTCCCATGATTTTATTTCTGTTCATTAGTAATTGCACGTGTTATGAAACTCTCTATAACGCTCCACCTCTCACCCCCGCTGCCCCGATCTCGCCGTCTCTCTCGCGCAAGAGTCGAGTTTCCGGCAACTTTGTTCAATGGCCGAGTTCGCAAACCAATTACTCGTTATTTCATCCATGAAAATGATTGCGGCCGCGTGTTAGTGTAAGTTTCCTCCACCTTCCCTCCCACCTGGCGCTCGCGGACGTATCGATGTTGTATCGTGTAATTTATTTATCGCGCGCGCCGCATTTCTCCCCATTCCTCCTTCCCACCCTCGCGGCCGTTCAACCCACCGGCACTCTGCAAATTCGACGAAGTAACTCGAGAATTTAACATTATGTGCGAAAGCTCCGGCAAACGATACACGTGCGTGGACGCGGATTGCGTCCAGACGAAGTCAACGAGCGGTCGCGGGTTCCCGCGGCCTCGCTTGCGCATAAGCGTGCCACCATGGATCGAAAACAATTATGCGAACGCGCAGTCGCCAGGACGCGGATGGTCGATTCGACGACACCGGCGAGCCTCGGCAAAGGAAACCTTCGAATGTCGTTTTCCACGATACTGCTTTCTCTTTCCCCGGCTCTCCTCCCCACCCGGGAAAGCATCCATCGTACTCGCCACTGACCACCAATAACATTGATCAACAAAACTGGAGATACGATCTTGAGAAAATTTGCAAAATCGCGTCTCCATGGGAATGGGAGTGTCGCGAAGGGGGAAGCAAGAAAGACGTCGCAGGAACATTTGCAAATGCATGCGTGCGTGTATATGTACACACGACCACGTTTCCACAGCTGTGGATTGTTCTCGGCAACGGGCGATGCTGCCTCGTCTGGTCCTAGGTCACACGAGACTCACTCGAGTTCAACCGTAGTCTGAGAGGGCTCTCCTGTCTCCTTCAAAAGCACCGTCTCCGGTATACAATCGAGCCCCTGGCGCGCAGTTCGAGGACTCGCGCCTTCCTCGTTCTCTTGTCCATTTCCCTCTTTTCCTCTCTCTCTCTCTCTCTCTCTCTCTCTCTCTCTCTCTCTCTCTCTCTGTTCGTCTCTTCCACCCTTCGTGCCCATCGGTGCCTTCGCCCGTTGTCAGCTTCGTGTCGTCACCGTAGCCGTAGGTCGTAGCTGCTGTTGTCGTGGCCGTATAACGGGATGGGGCGCGACACGCACGCCGACGCGAATATGTAAAGCAGCAAGCGGCGGCGGCGACGACGACAGAGAGAGAGAGAGAGAGAGAGAGAGAGAGAGAGAGACCATCTCGTCTCGGACATCCTTAACTATCCAATTCACTTTCGATTCGTTTTTTTTCCTTCACTCCCGTCTTCATTCAGTATCGCGCGCTGCTATCGCCTCTTTCTCTCTATCCTCTCCTTTGTCATTTGCGTCACCGTGCCGCTGTCGTGAATTCATTTGCGTGGCCGCGAGAATAGCGTCGTAACGTCGTTTACCGTCGCAACGGCGCGACGAGAGAAATTCGCGCTGTCAGACCGAGTCCTGATGCAGCGCAGCAATTCGATTGAGATGATCGGGAAAACTATATCGGACTTAGGACGGTAGAAGAGCAGACGCGAGCGATTAAGGGCGATGTGGCTTTTAAGTCGATTAAAACACCACGATTATAGGAATGCTCTTGTCTCGGCTGCCGGATCGTTGAAGACCGTCTATCTAAGCCCGAAATAGAAGCTCGTTTCCGCATCCATTTGGAGTTCGATCAATGATCACCTGTTCAGATATCGGTATATAATTATAACGAGACCCGTAGCGCTCGCGAGCGAAACTAATTAACTCCGTATATCTCGCCTATATTGTCGATGTACTTGAAAACGCAAATGTCTCCCCGGAGAAAGCACGAACGCACGAGATTACCGAAGACGGAGGGAAACGAGTCGAGGACTCGAATAAGGAAATCGCGCTTAATCTCGAGAAATGATATCGCAGATTCTCGCCGACATAGCATGCCCGGGAGAGTCGCACGAAGACGACCGAACATACGACGTGTCGACGACCGAGTGTAGAACACAGGTCTTCCACTTTTCTCCTCTTCTCGCGGGAGCTGGCTTCCCAGCGAAGTCTCTCCCGAAGAGAGTTTCTCAAGTTTCAATTCCATGAATTCTCAGTGCACAAGCAAGCGAGTGACGCGACATCCTTGCCAGCAGATGACCCACCGCGGATCTCCCATCGATATGGATCTTTTTGTCTTGCGCGACCTATCATCCGCGAGCGGGCGAGCGCCTGAAGCAAGAGGAAGGGAGCCGCATTGAAAAATCGCCGATTCCATTAAAAGTTGAAGTGAATCCTCGGGAAGCGACACGATCTTCATTCACCTTACGTCGATCCCGAAAGATCAAGTCTGCGGCGTGGCTGGATGTTCCGGCCGTGTCGTAGCGAGCGAGCTGATCACCAATCCAAAAGCCAATCCAAAAGCTAACTCTCACCATTACGAGTTTCCCCGAGAGAAAGAGAGAGAGAGAGAGAGAGAGAGAGAGAGAGATCTTTCTCTTCCTCCTTTCCCTTCTCTTTTTTATTCACCCTTCTATTCCTAGTCGAGCAACGAGCTTCTCCATTTTTCTCGTCGCGTACCTATCTTATTCCTTCGCGCACCCCCGTTGAGCGACCAATCTCCAAGTCTCCCGCTCTGTAAATCAGGCCCACCGTTACCCAATTTCGTCGGCTGACTCCATTACCAGCCAACTGCCCTCTAATTAGTCAGGCTCGATTAGGTCGGGTTGGGCTGGGCCGGGCTGGGCCGGGCACGAGCCGTAGGTTAGTGCTAGGGTTTATTCTTCATTCCCCTCGAGAGCGCCGATTCAATCCCAAGGTCGCTCGCTTTCAGCCTCGCTTCGAATTCGCCCCTTCGAATCTTCCGCTCGCCATATTATACCTTCTCGACCTCTTCCGATCCCATCTTCCACTCGGCAACGATGACGATGCCGCCGATGGCGACCATGTAATTCTATTTCCCGTCTTTATCTCATCTCATGCTCTCTGTCTCTCTCTCTCTCTCTCTCTCTCTCTCTCTCTCTCTTCTCCCTTTCTCATTCGTTGTCTCTTTCTCTTCCTCTCGCTCTCTCCGCCGTTTGCGTTTTAATAAAGCGATAGCGCATACGTGATTCCGCTCCGTCCACCGTTACTGTAGCGTTCGCCCGCTTTTGATAATCCCTTATTTGTATTACGCTTGCATCTCGAGATAGCACTCGGCTTTTTGGCGCATGAAAGGCTGCTCATAGCTCCGGCTAATTAAATTCGCCCAAATGCATCGGCAAATCTCTGGTTTTGCAGACAGTTAATATTGTATATCCACATATTTGGAATTGTTCAATTTATAACCAAATAATACCATAATACTGGCTCGTGTGATTAAATATTAATAATAATACCGGATTCAATGTATATCTCCCCCCTCCTCTCTGTCTCTCTTTTTCTCTTTGTGCGCTTCTCCCTTTCCTCGTTCTCGCACGATGACATTATATCAACAATTTATTGTGCTTAAAGTATCCGTTGAAAGTATAGCCGTTTATGTCGGTCATTATGTGAGCGTCCAAATGAAAAGAAAGACATGAAAATTGGAAAAAGGATCGATCCTTGTTAAGACTCGCTCTCTGACAAGGGTATCGGATAAGCCCTATAAATCCGAAATGTCGCGTGCAATACGATTTGGTCAAAAGTTAGCCAGACTGATTTGTCGCATTAATCTTGGCCGATGCTCCCTCCTCTATCTTTCTTTCTTTTTAGCGTTTTCGGCATCTACCACATTCCTTCCTTTCCGTCCGCACACGAGCGGAAAATTGAAGACCTTTTGTCTCGATTTCCAGTTATCAAGACAACGACGCACTCCGGACTCGCGCGCACGCGGACATGTAAACATTCAAAGCGCATTATTAATCGCATTAATTTTCCCAAGAATTGCGCCAAAAGCTTGTGCGCGTGCCTACGTGACGGTTTTAAAGAAAAAGGAGGACGTAAAAATGCAGGTATACGCGGGTGCGCTCGTAACGTTTCTTAGCCGAAGGCAAACGCGAGAGGCATTACTTCCGTCGGGTGAGAGAAGATAAGTTTTAGGTGTCGTATGTTTTACGATTGCCCGGCAGAAAAAAGATACAGCTCGGCTGATTAGCTTCGAACTTCTCGACCACCCTCGGCGCGGGAGTAACGCGAATGCGGTGGTTTCGCCATCCTTGAGTCGCGATCACGCCGGGGAAGTTTCTAACGAGATTGTCGTTGCGCGAGGGCGGCGGATTCAGCGGCGTGCGCTCGCGTGCAGACTTTTCGCGATCAAAGAGAAAGAGAGGTGGGGGGAATCGTCCGCGATGATTTTAATTTAGCGACCGCATGTCGCGTCGCGTCGCGTCGCTCTCGCTGCTATCCTCGCGCCCTGCGCACTTTATTTCCATTTCTCGCGGCTGTTCGTGAACGCGAGCGCAATCCTCGTGAAAATAATTCGGGCGATAAACTTCCGGCGCCACGGGGAAAAATATGCCATTACCGGTTCCGCGCCATTTGTAAATGCGACGATTTTCGTGCGCGCAATCGTTAAATATTAATTTTCTCGGAATAATGGGATTTCAAAACCACCGGTGTACACACATCTGAATGTGACACGCGATGTGCAGCAGCGGGACTGGCAGTACTTTGGAATTTGCGCAGAAAGACTCGATGAACCGTGAAATAATAATGATCCGCGATTAAACTGCGTTATATGCGCCATCGTTCAACGCCGTACATTTTGATAATTTATTTCGTAACGTTCGTGCGCACCCTCCTGTCACGGTTCGTATAAACGGCTGCGGTTTATTTATTATGAAACGTTTGTTAGCTGACCGAGGGGCCAGCGTTTCGGTTTATTCTTCGATAGGCGTGCCGAAAGCGCGTTTCATAAATCGCGTCGCCAATCGCCGTTTGATGCCAAGTTCCCCCCCCCTCTCTCTCTCTCTCTCTCCTCTCTCGCAGTGCCTTGATTTCCCCTCGTCGTAATGTCATGTCGTGCGGTGTCGTGTTGTTTCGGCAAAAGTCGACGCTGTCAAAAATCGGAAATCAACCTGCGATGTGAACGCAATCGAAGAAAAATATTCTCCACCAGACAATAAATATTTATAAGGTAGAAAAAAAAGAATTTTTTTTTCAGCTCTCTTGAATTAATGATTACAAAGTTTTTCGATTCGAATAAACAATATGAAAGGACGATAAGGGCCGAATTACTCATTCCACTCGCATATATTTATAATAAATTGCACACGCAGGTATTAATTGCGTTTTAACATCTGGATTGTATCTATAAACCGTGCATTTCGGTTAACCTGCTCGCTATCGACGACTAATCGCGCGATCCGCTCGCCTGCCTCTGGCTACCCTTTACCCTTGATCCGTTCTCGCCGGCCGAAGAAAATCCAATCTATCGTCAGCTTAGCGTACATAACTCAATTTGTTACAGAACGTCGGCGGGCGGGCGGGCGCGGTTCATCACGACGCGAGGTCCAAACAAGTTTTCGCGCTCAACAACAAATTGCATTCTCCCGGTGCGGGCGCGAGAGAAAGGGAGAGATAAGAATGAAGCTTCGTACTGCGCGCTATTCTAAACTCTCTCAACGCGAATACTCTTTCTCCCCGCTTTCAGCCGCTTCGTGAGACTTTCGCGCGCACATCCGTCCGTTGCGCCGCGCGCAGTCATGCAAATAATGCTGAACGTATGTCCATAGGAATCGCGCGCGCGATCCCCCGTCGTGGGGCACGAGAGGGTGAGGAGTGGCGAAGTCGTGGCGCGGGAGAGACCGGTGGAAGCATAAAGTCGCGCAGAAATCGCTCTCGTTTGTTGAGTCGTCCGTAAAAGGCGGCGAAGAGGCGGACGTAAGGCCGCATACCGATAATTCCACGGAGTGCTCTGTGGAATTTATGAGGTTTAATCCTTTGCGGAATCCAAGAGTGGCGGCCTTCTCTCCACCCTCCTGCCTCTGTGTGTATACGCGATGGCGGCAGCGGCGGTGGCGGTTCAAGGCCCAAGTCGAACACACCCCGAGAACCGAGACCCGACGATGCGGCGGCTACCGTCGGAGATGACGGGTTCAAAGTGCAGGAGGAAGAAAGCTTCGCTCTGCCTCACGGCGAAAGAGCGAGCTTTAACGCCGGGCAATAAAACCGTGGAGTGGCGTAATGTCTATACGAGTAGTGATGCCCATGAGTATAATACCTGACAGAGGGACAGAGAGAGAGAGAGAGAGAGGAGGGAGTGGGAGAGAAGGAGCGGAGATGCATGTATACAGTACTTTCCTCACACTGCGCGAAGCGGAGGTTATGCGGCGAGCGAGAGAGCGATGGTGCGCTTATTTCCTGCGTTATTCGGCGAAACGTAAAGCGGAAATTAAAGCCGATAGACCGGGTAATGGCGCGGCGGGTATAATTATGTTCGTTTCGCGTCTCTCTTTCGCGGGTCCGCCGCACGAGGACTTATTTGCATATCGGCCGAGTTAAATCGTTGCAACGCGAATTATGTATCCAGCGTGTATTTTTGGTCGGCGGGATAGCGTCGGACAAACGACGCGCGGACGAGGGAGGATGAACGGGGGAGAGAACGGCAGTCGACACAGGCGGGCGACGAGGGGGGGAAGGGGTTGTATCGGGCGCGGAGCGGTTCATTTCGCGGTGATACGCGATAATTTACGCGGAAAATTATTCGCGAGGTCAAAACTGTTGTTACTAGGTAATCGTGTTGATCGTGTAAATATTTAAGTTACGACATCGCGCCGCGCGCGCGCGCGGGCGTCGCATATCGCCGACGAAATCGCGAATCAATCTACGGAACGACGCGCGAGACAACTTGTCCAACGTTTCCTCCGGTCGTTTCTACCAGCGATAAAACGAAAACCATCATCTTCGATAACAATTAGTCGCGTCACGATTGAGAATCACCTGAAATCGATAACACGAGTGCGAAAACGTCGTTTCTTTTCCTGATAGCTTGCATGAAACATCCCCATAGCGCACTGTTCTTTCCCTCCCTTGCACCCTTCCGCCCTCTCTCTCTCTCTCTCTCTCTCTCTCTCTCTCTCTCTCTCTCTCTCTCTCTCTCTCTCTCTCTCTCTCTCTCTCTCTCTCTCTGTCCTCCATTCTTTCTCGCACTACCGCTTGTGCATCGTGGTTTTTCGTTTCGAGGGCGTTACACAGAAGCATTGAAACTTCTGCCGGGCCAATTAAAAATAATTGAATGCAAAATCCGCTTTAATTCGCCAACTTTCAGACGGCTTATGATAGCGGCTTGTAATTATGTTCCCGCGAGCTATACGTGTGCGAGCGAGGTTCGCGCGCTTGAGCGCGTCCGCGTGCACTCTGCTAAAAGTGCACGATGTTCTATCTCTCTCCTCCTCTCTCTCTCTCTCTCTCTCTTTCCCTCGCGCGCGCGCGCGCGCGCGTTTTTAGCACCGAGCCTTTATATTTTTACGACAAGTATGCATCACTCAGCCATGACGGAGATACGACGAAAGATATGGGTACGTCGCGCTACGTGTCGAGCTTTTACACCGGTCGGGAGAGGGGGGGGGGAAGGGAGCGGCAGGAGACGACGGAGGGTGCGGACGATAAAAGCGACTACCCGGGAAAAAAAGCAAAGTGCTCGTACCGCGATTTATTGTAATCACCACTAAAACACGGTATGCGCAACAATTTGCAGTGACGTTTAGCGATGCGGATTCAGTGTGCTCGTCGATTGTCGTCGACACGTGGTCGTCGTCGTCGTCGTAGGCGCCACCGGCATAGTCGTTCGCGATACGTGAACAAATAGTCGGAGGGGATGAAATGAGAGAGAATCGGGCGTATAAACGTTACGGTTACGTGCCCTCGCGTGCCTCGAATTCTCGTCGTTAATGCTTTACGCCTTTTGTGACGAACCGGAGAAAAGAGAGAGAAGGACCTTATCGATCACACCGGCTCGCGCGTCGCGGCGCTCCTCCTCATCGTCGTTGTACGTTGTCGTTGCCCGTCGCTCATTTACCACGAGAACGAGCGTGCCCGATGCGCGTCGGAGCTCGCTACGTAGTACGGAGTAGTAACGCGGACGATAAAAATCCCGCGGGGAATAGCGCTTCGCGGAAGACGCATGCCCGTAAATAGGGTGCGTCACTTACGCGCCATTATTGCCGAGGTATTTCAGCGACGTTGAATTGTAACGCGTGGCAGTTCGCGCTTACGAAAATTGGGTATCCGCGAATTGAATCGAACGCCGACGCGACGCGTCGGGAGACGCATGTTTGCGAGACGACGAAATTTATAATTGACGCGCTCGCGCGTATTCGTGCTCGCAGCCTTGCGCGTAAAAACCGCGCTCTTCGTCATTCTCATTCATCGTTCGTCGCAGTTGTCGCACATACGACGCCGTTAAGTGCACACGCCCGATAAAAGAGGCCCCCCCCGTTCGCATGCGCGGGCAAAAAGAAGGATGGCTTTTCGATAATTTCCGCGGCGCCGACGAAATAGACGTCCCCTAGTCGACATTCGACTTCGCTTCTCGTAAATTGCAGTTTTCAACGAGAATCGTGCGCATCTCCCCCCCCCCCCTCCTCGATTTCTCTCGCTTCTTTTTTTTCCCTGTTTGTTTCACGCGCGAGGGCACACGCGTTATCACCTCACCGGGCCGAAGAGCTCGCCTATCGACGTTTTTATTACCGTCGTCATCATGCATGGCATGCACGCGTTCACGCGCGTGTCGCCGCTAATATTCCGCTCGTGCGCGCGTGCACGTCGTCGATTTTGATTTCCTCTCTCTCTCTCTCTCTCTCTCTCTCTCTCTCTCTCTCTCTCCTCCCCTCTCTCTTTCTGTATATATTTTATATCCTACCACGCCGGGTCGATGGTTTTTCGCCTCGGTGGTTGGCCGCGATTCGCTGCTATTTTTCGAGCCTGAAAGAGCAGCACGCTTTCCGAGGTACTCTCGGAAAATTTGTGTTCTCTCATAACAAGATGAACGCCCCCACTCGTGCGCGTTCATATACGACACAAAGAGATTTTCTCGCGCGTGCGCGCGTCACTCGGCGTAAGGAACATCAAGCTCCTTGCTCGTTAAGAGTATTAATTCCCTTTGTGGGAGCGCATTTCGCGCGACGCGTTAGTAGCTTTTCACCCGCAACCGGCGGATGGAAGAAGGGTGAAAAAGGCGAAAGAAGTATCCGACTCCGGGAGGTGGGAGATAATAAGGTCGTGACACTCTCGATGAGCATCGGCGCTCGCGGGAAAGGGAGTGAGAGCCAATTTCAGGTGCACTTCGTCGATACCGCAGATCCACGAGCGAAGACGCTCGGGCAGAGGCGAAAGAAACCGCGATGACTTTCCGTCGTCGCTGCCGTCGCCGAGATCGAGACAGAGAGAGAGAGAGATCGAGAGAGAGAGAGATCGAGACAGAGAGAGAGAGAGAGAGAGAGAGAGAGAGAGAACGGATTTTCTCCCTCTCTGAGAATTTAATAAAAATCCAAGAGCTTCCGCGGAACACACCGAGCTTAGGCGACGCGCGTCACTCGCTGTTTTCCAGCCGGGGAGCATTATGCGTTTCGGCTCCACTGCCGTGCGCTGCATGGTCCTTCAATGTCGTCTCGCTCCGCTTTCTTCCGCCGTGAATTTCTCCCGTGTTTCTCTCCATTCGGCCCGCGATATTTCGCGGAGACGTTTCCAGTCGGCCCGAATCACCCCCGGACAAATTGCGTCGGCAAACGGCGCTTTGGCGAGCCATTTCGCGGGAATTGAGGCATTTGTTATAAATATCGGCAATACCGCCGGCGCGCACGGTTTGTTACTTCGTTACCCGTTCTAGTCAATCGCGCGTAACACACACGGGGATTGAAAAATCAGCGATTTTTCGATTCCTCGAAAGGACGCTCGAGAATCGCGTAATACGAGTCATCGCTGATGCCTTTCGCCGGCAACGAACGAGAGAATCCCGCTACATGCAAAACGTCGCCTCGCGACTTTAGTCGCGCAAACTGCGTGGAAGTAACAGGAACACACGGTGAAAGTAGGAAGAAATCGCAGGGGGTGCGCGTGGCTGCGGGATAAACGCAGTCGAAGTCGAGGGCCGAGCCGAGCTGTTTGGCTGGCTAGCCGACTGGTTGGCTGGTGGGTTAAATACTTTGCCCCTTCGGTATTCAGCTTCGTTTACCCGGCAACGCGGATTTTCCCTTTGGTCCGATTCGCGAATGCATTCCTTTTGCGCCGATTCGCCGAAGGTGAAACGACGGCGGGAGCGGTCGGTTGGTTGGTCGGTCGGTCGGATCGATTGTACCCTTTGGATTTATCCTCCTGAGAGACCGCAGGCGGTGTTATACTTTGTAACTACGGCGCAACAACGGTGGAACTGCGAAGCTTGGCGAGTTTCGGCGATCCGGCGATCCGCCTCTTAAGCTCCGCGCGGAAAATCGGAAGGGTCTGCTCTTGATATTCCGAAAGGATCGATCGATCGTGTGAGCGAGCGTGCGCACGCTCTTTGATCTCTTCATGCAAGCGCGTTATCAACTGCGCGAATCACTCCTGTTCGTGGCGAAAAAATTGCACACTGAAGAATCGCGTGAAACGAATCGCGGTCGCGACCAAGTATCCGTTCTCGATCTGCGGAAGAATTGTCGAGAAGGAGAGAGAGACAGAGAGAGAGAGAGAGAGAGGGGGGGGAGAGAGAGAGAGAGAGAGGGCGAAGTGCGTGACTCCGCGCACGAGCGGAGCGCAGTGTGTAATTAATGATGTACTCACGGTGCATTTCAATCGCCACCGACGTCGAAACGGGTTGACTGATATTATTGTTGGACGCTTGACAGTCAAACACCGCGTGCAGATCCGCTCTCGACAGTTCATGGACGACCAGGGTGTTCCTACGTAGCGACGGAAACTCGCCCGGCTCGTCCTTGGAGTCCAAGAGCGTCTCGCCACGCCACCATCTCACTTTCGGTTCGGGTCGACCTGAAAAAATAAATGGAAAAAATAAACCCATATGAGATTTGTTTGTCGGACTCGTTGAAACGACCCGACAAGCGACAACAGGTTCATCATTCAGGTCGATCTAATGCCCGCTTCCGCTAATATCGATTAAACTCCTTAAGGGGAGTTCAAATTTGGTAACGGACAAAAATACGAACTCAGATAAAGGTTCGATCGAATCATTAATAGAAGCGACCACAGATGAGAGACGCTAGAGAATATTATATATGTAAATACAACAGCATATTTCCAACCGCGTCTTGCATTTTTACTTCTCGCTGTCTGCGAGAAATGGGAGCAACGTTAACAGTCGCGCTAAAAGTAATCCCGATCAACGAGGTCATCCTCGTCGCGCGATATATCACAAAATTTCACTCCGACTAATTACGACTGTCTGTGCGCGCAGCGCACTGACTCTCGCGACGCTTTTCACCGCGGCGACTGGTCTCGCGTCATATCGGCAACACTATCCACGCGATGTATCGCGCGCACCGTTATCTTACAACCCTCCGCAAGCGTTCGCCGGGGGGGTTCCCGTGCATACACATGCATGCACACACCCTCTCGCGATCCCTCCCTCCGCATCAGTATATTGGCTACGCGGTACGCGTTAATTCATAATTCATAATGGTCGTTGCGTGCGGATAATCCCCCGAGGGTGAATATCCCTATTAAAGCAGGAGGAGGAGGGACGGAGGGAGGGAGGGAGGGAGAGAGAGAGAGAGAGAGGAAACGAGACGGCGCGGTGAGAGTCGAAGGGGCGGTCTAGCAGGCCGGGGCGACCTCATTATTTTTTACCGGGCCTATTTTCGTTCAGGAGGGACAAGCGGAAAAATGCGGAGGTAGCGACCCGCAGGGGGTGGAGATGTCGGTAGCGGGAGGGGGAGACAGCGCGAACGGGTGGTGGGTGCCGAGAGTTGTAGGAGGAAAGGGAGCAGCGTAGCTGGTTGCAGGCAGCGGCGGCGCGGCGGTGAAGAGTGTAACAACACGCCGGGGGTATAGTTGCGCTCGCAAGCGCGCTCGCGTCCCTCGGGTGGCGGCATGCGAGGTAATAAAAATAAATTTATTATTATTATTGCCTTCGCCATGCCGACACAGCAGCGCGTGCGCGCCGGCCGGATATTAAAATGTAATAGAATAAAGGGAAGCAGGGCTAAACGAACGCGCGTACATAGTATACATACACGAGAACGCGCGCGACATCCCCTATAGAGCAGCCGCTCGGTTTCGCCGAAGCGTTTAACGATCGTCGTCGACGATACTTCTTCAACTCCGCCCGGTCACACGGGAGAGTAGATGACGCGCGGCAGATATCGCGATTGGTACCTGCATAGCGCCGATATTCTCTCGTCGCGGTCCGTTAACGGCTTTTCTGACTGATCGGACGCAGAAGCGGGATGGTCGCGCAGAGAGCGCGACCGAATTGAGTGTGAGGAAAGAGCGCGAGCGATGCGGAGGAGGAGAGAGCATTCTTTACTCGCAACTCCGTTCCGAACGAGGCCGTGTGAAAATTGTAATTGGGTGAAAATTATAATTCTCATAAAGGCTCCGAGATTAGCAATCGAGAATAACGAGCGAAAGAAGGGGCTCGTTAAAACCGGAAATGTGTAATTTCTTGTTTATAATGAGGTACAATCAAACTTTTAGATCCCGCGAATCCTTTAATTGTACCTTATTATAATACAAGAGATTGCGTTTTCCTATATACTACAAGCGCACAATTATTCAATAATTTACAGAGTCTTTTTTCGTTGATTATTTTTAATTAGACGCCATCAAGGCAAAATACGTAATGTGACGACGCCAAAGCGCGCTGGGGAACGGCTTCGCAAGATCCGTTTGATTCGGTGGATCCAAAGGAATCTGTTCCCATCGGCCGTACCAATTATTCTGCGGCTCTCTTTTAGCGCGGCGTATTTACGCGAGAACAGCCTCAAAAGAATACTCAGACATATTTTCATTCGACCTGTCTCTCCATCTATCTCACGCCGTCGTTTTTTCCTTCTCATTACGGAAAGTAGGGCTTACCCCCGGAGACGAGGCACTGCAGTCTCATGTCACCGCCTTCTTCGTAAGGGCCGGCGACCGCCGGGACGGCCTTCCCGTGTTCGTCGATGATGTTCGGCTTGTGTGGCGGTACTGTAACAGAGCAAGGCAAAGAGGGAAATGAAACGTCGGGCTCTGTCGTTGCGACGAGCGCGGTAAGCATCTCGCTGGACGCGCTTAACATTAAATAGAACGAAGTAATTATCTCGAGGAGAGACAAGCGCGCGCGTTGAACTTTCGTAATATTGTCGCGAATAGAGGAAATTCCCGCTGTGCATAAATTTGATACAAATATCTATATATATATATATAAAGAAAATTCATGCAAAATTTTTCTCCCAATATCCTGCTAATTTACTCTTAATAACACATGAAGTCAATTGAATTTGAATTCAAATTTAAATTAAATTAGATTTTATTTTATCTTATTTTTTTTTTACTTAATTATTTTGTTTTATTTACATATAAATTTTCATATATATGATGCGATACAATCAAACGCGCTTTTGCACACATCGCTTTTCTTCACGGTTGTATCTTCGGGCACCAGCGCCACATACATACCTAGACACACACACACACACACACACACACGCTTGGTACCAATCGTTTCGAAGTGGCTTCGAGCCTGACCGCGTCCGACACCACTACGCGCTATTCGAGCACAGATAGCGAACTTTCCATGTAAGTCGGTGCCGGGGGCGCCGTCAGGGTAGGAGTAGTAATTCACGATACTCGTGCCACAAGCACCGCACGAACAGTCGAACAAGCATGTATAGGTGTTACAGGTAACCGCTGGCAACTCACACGGCTCGTTCGCGGACGAGTGCCGGCACGAAAGTGCGCGCGATCCGCGTCTCTCACGTCGCGCGACGATGGTAGTTTGACAGAGACCCGGGTCAGAGGTCGAAAGACAGAAGGATCGGGACGCGCAGTATGTATTATCCTGCGACTGTCGTGACGCGCCGTACGGTATTTTTAATCTAGAGGACGATATTTAACCAACGAATATAATTTTGTAGTCGTCTATACTCGCACCTTCAAGATCGAATTGGACTCAGCACCATTTTTCGATCATCGCGCAGTCGAACAGAGAACAGAGATTATATTAACGAACGGGCGTCTGGGAAAAAAAGTCGATATATATTTCGCGGTCGACAAGACGCGTATCTCACGAGAGATACGCGTCTTGTCGAGATATTAATAATACATACTAATTAACGGTATTCCCTGAACGAGCCGAGCTCCCTTTCGCGCTGTTTCCGACTTGACGTATGCCGCGGCGACGGCGGCGAGGAGTCAGCTTTCACCGTAAGTGAATACGTATCGGGCGCGATCCTTTTGAGATACCCCGGCAACCTGCTATTATGTCAGTAATTCGCGCGTCTGCCGAGCGCGCAATAAAGCATTTTGCGTGCAGGGAAACAATGTGCGCGGCTCGCGCGCGCCGCGCTGAGGTATCAAAAGGGCACGTAAGGAGGGAAGAGGGGGTGGAGGGCGGGCGGAGAGAGAGAGAGAGAGTCGCGCGGAAACTGGAATCGCGCCGCTTGTGTATAGTTCATTCCGACACGCGCGGACGGCTGGTGGAATGGGCGGGTGTATGGCTCGGCTTGTGGAAGCGGTGTGGCGTGTAAACGCCGGCAATTGAATATCGGAAATAGCGGCGTGTCGGGACGTCAGGAGGCGAGCGAGCGAGCGGCGCGTTCCTTCCTCGAGGATAGGCTGCGAGTCGCGGTCAGGACGTGTCGGATGTTATACGCGTTCAGAGCGAAGCGTTCGTGACAGCGCTGCGAAAATTCTGCCGCCGCGCCGGCCGGCCAGCAGGGACGAGAATCGCGAGCGCGACTGCGATTCTTTCCCCTCAGCGAGAACGGCCGGGCAGTGTCAAAATACAAATTCCGGACGCTCGCTGTGATTCCGCGGAATAATGCGTGGATTTGCAATTAATCAAATTTTTTGATTTAGTCGACGGTCGTCGCACCCCCGAGGGCTTTACGCGCGCATCCGCGCGCCCGAGCGCGAGCAAGCGACGGTCGTTGCGTTCGCGCGCAGTCACTAATTATCGCGTGTAATTAAGAATCGCGTTGGAACGCGGCTGCGAAAGTTTATTTGTTCCGTTTTATAATTATCTCTCCCTCCCCTGCTCCCGCGGCCGCCGCAAAGCGCTCAACACGAGGGGTAACGCTCGCGGGAGCGGAGCGGAGCGGAGCCGGACAAATTGAACCGGTGAACCGAATAGGAAATAAATTGGATTAACACGGACGCCGAAGTTAAGCCACCGGTCGCGATACCGGGCGCGAGCGTGCGAGGGCAGGTGAGAAAGTCCCGATGTGAAAACGTTATCCGATACCATCTGAAAATAGCGCGGAGTGAAGTACCACTGAAAACGTGGATTATTGTATCCGTCATATATATATATATATATATATATTGTATTGAGCGTAATCGATACATTAGTGGATACCTCGATTATAACTGCGGCCACTCTCTCCTCCTCCCTCGCATTCTCTCGGTCTTTTCCCCTTAATTAACCTCCTACGCGGCAAGCCCGCTCTATATGGTGGTGGCGGGGTGAAAAATATGTTTAAGATCATACAATATTGACTACCAATGATATCTCGGAGTTTCTCAAGTCGCTGATCACGAATCTGAATTCAAAATTTGTAATCAGCGACCAAACACTCTCTGAATTTCATCGAAATCGAACTATTTTTATTTCCCTACCATTTTTAGGACACAAATAATTGTGCTTGCCGTATAATGAATTAATACCGCGCGAAAACCGGTGCTATCGAGCTGTCACAATCGCGATATCAATCGTGATGTGATTTGCAGCGCGCGACTGCGGCGAAACGATGCAAAATGCTCCTTTTCACGGATAACATTGTCAGCTTTGAGGACGAGAGAAATGCGCCGAAAGCTCACGGTTATTTTTTACGTTCCCTATTGAGAATTTGCGAAATTATTTTCCCCGACCATTCGTTTGCGCTCTTTCGTTCATCTGCGCAATCCGTTCGTCGATCGATTGATCAAATCGATCAATCATATGTTTTTGAAAAAATATTTTTCTTCTCCGCACACTTCTTCTGTGTATTTTATGATTTTAATATTTTAAATTTATTGTTTTCTACAAAAATGAGATTGTTGTACAATAATTTCTTTTTATATAATTATTTTTGTAAAAGATAATTAGGGGCAACATGTGAATTTGGCATCCTTTTCTTTCTTTCTCTCTCTCTCTCTCTCTCTTTTTTTTTTTTTAATTAAATGCATCATTCTTGCGTTATAATATGATATCGTAACCAAGTTTAAGTCTACGTGAAAAGACTTAATACATTTTGTGTATACAGATCTGATCGCTTCACGCGATGCATATTAATTAACGGCATACCAGCGAGAACCCAATTAAATATTTCAACAAGCCATTGAAATATTTTGTATAAATGTAATGTAAAACTTGGTCACGGAAAGATATACGACGCGTGAGAAACTCAAAATAATAGATTAGAAGCGCGTAAACATAGGCTGGAGATACACAGAAACACTTACAAGAACACGTACGACATAAACAGTAAGCGAACCAACCAATTATAGTCGAGAACGTAAGCAGAGACGGCCGATAATTGGTTGGTTGCTTGACTATGGTTTGATTTACTTACCGCTAAGATTTTTTTGCGTATCCCTTCGCAGTGATCGTCGCGTCAAGCGAATGAATTTAATCACGCGAGCTTCAAGGTGGCGATCAGTGAGCGCTGGCTCTCGCGACGTTGTAGTTCGAGCCAGCAAGTGATATACGCGTCGCAAATTATTTTATTTTCTCGGAGTGATTAAAATATTAATTAATTAGACTCTTGTGGATATTCTTTTATTTCATACGTGCATCTTCGTATCTACGCGAGCATTAGAGCATAGAGTGTTAGTGCTGCTATCAACGTGCAACGACGGAGCATCCAAAATGCTGGGTCGAGAAACCAAGGTGAACGACGAACGGCGAAGATTCTAGAAGGCCGAGCCTTCTACATAACGACGCATCATAAATTTTCAGGTGTGTCAAATCAATTATTATACAGATTTCCGTTTTTTACGGACGTTTGACAGACTTACCGAGAACTAGAAAATACCCGAATCGAAATTTAGGCTGGCATTCATAAATTGTCGTATATGACGGATAATTATAGCTTTATTAATTTTCGATCATTGGATAATCTATACTTGTATATGTTATATTATTTTATGCAAGAAATATTGCAAATACCGGAGTAACAGTTCGTGAATATGAATTAATTATGTTCTCAATCAAAGATCTTGAATAATTAACAATTATGAATACCGGCCTTAAAATACAATTTTATATATATATGTAAAATCTAAATTTTGTAAATTCTAATTTTTGTCTAATAATGCTTTTTGGACCGCGAGACCGACATTACACAGAGTCTTTTTTCTCATTGTCATTCTATTTATTATACGCGAACTCGAACTTAGATCTTTATTGATATATATATATAGCATTATTGGATGGGAACCGTTTTCTTTTACAGCTTTAAATAAAATCAATTCAATAAACTTTATATCAGTTCTTTTAAGAGCTATTTTCTAGTTATTTTAAATCTATCCTTTTGTCAGGTTATTAATATTCGTTTATCTCTCACCGTGCATAAATTGCACTTATATAAATATTATATTATACGTAGATGAATAAATTATATTATTAATAATTGTCAGAATCAGCAATTAGAATTTAGCAATTAGAATCAGCAATCAGAAATTAGAATAAAAATTAAATGCCACACAGATGAAAGGACAATGAGATAATCAAATATTACATAACCTTGAAATGACTTTCCTTTACGAATCAACATCGAGAGAATGACAGTACTCAACGTGAAGAAAACAGCAGTAAACAAATATTCGCGCAGGCAAGTAAATAGCTATATTATATCCTGATATTCTTTATGGACCTTTCAAGTTCGACGGAAATTGCAGGGTTAATATAGAATTAAAATTTCGACTCGGGGATACGTGATCGTGCTTTTTCGTCTTTGTAACAATTTTTCGTATTAATACAATCACAGTTGGCTCATTGCAAATCGGATATATATCTACTTAACAAATTAACATATTAATATACGATAACGCCACCATTTGCTTACTTTTCATTATCATTTCAATAACGATGCGGTATCGCGCGGATAATTGAGCGACGAATCTATAAAGCTCATCGCGAATTTTAACGCTCGAGAAAAGAACAAAAATAAAAATTCCTTGCGCCTCTTACATAGATACATTGAAATCTTATTCATAATTCATATTCAAATTAATATTCCCTTAACTCTTGCACTCTGCAAAAATTGTATTATATCATTTAAATATTATATCACCCGCAGCTGAGTACATAATGCAAATAATAACTGACTTACTAACAATTTGAAAAAAAGATTTGATCAATTATTAGAATAACGATCAACTGCAAATGAAAGAATATCGAGATGATCGAATATTAAATATATATAAAATTTTTATTTTTCTAATAAAATCGAACTAAAACTTGACTCGCGGTATCGGCTCGCTTTGACTCGTTCCCACGTTCAGCTTAATTAAATGTTCATAAATATGGAATCGATATTACATGGACATGACATAAATTCGACTCGGGCAAATGGTTCCGTTTTTCTACGTTCCCGCGAAATTTTTTTCAACACAGTGTACGTTCCGCCAGTTGTCGATCGTGCATGTATTCATTTGCCAATTAGTATATTAAAGTATGATAACATCACTATTCGTTTCTTCTAGTATCATAGTACTCGTAATTATCGTTTTTGTTCGATGGGGGTATCACGTCCGATAACCGAGTGAATAAATAGTGCCTGTGATGACTTTGCAGCCCGTGGGATTTTTCAAGACTCCGAGAGTCTTGTCTCGTTTGGGTGGGAAGGATATGCCACGCGTGCCACAAATTATGGCCACGCGTATGTTGCCATAATTTCTCAAACTTCTTCCACTCATTCTCTTCCTCTTTCGTTGGCAACCTTAGCTTTACTGACAAGCGCGTGTCTAGCCTCGCACTTACTATAGAGAAACTTGTCGATCTAATTGCAAAAGTAGTTTGATAATTGGGGGAAGGGGGGTGTAAACGACACACGCGGGCTGGGTTACGTAGCCGTTCTACCCACGCTAATGCTCATGCGCAGAAGAGGGAAACAAGACGTCCAAGGGGTGGAAGAGAGTAATAAGCGAAGAAAGGCAGCGGACAGGAAACGGGCTTTGATAAATAATTATTTGGTCCAAACGGCTTTTTCGATGGTCGAGCATTCTGGCACTCTTTCGAGTTCCGCACAAGCAATGTGCGTTTTCCAAAAGTTTTCGCTCGAGCGGTACAACTTTTGATCGCACTGCGATCGTGACTGACAACTGGCGACTAGCTGTCGTGCATCGAATGCGCACGAACGCGAAGTTTCTTTGATATTTTCCTCGCGATGAAGCGTTAGCGGCAAGTTAGTTAACGAAGAGGTGCCTCGCGTCGTTTCAACATCCCTCGTAGGTAAACTAGTATGGAGGATCAGCGATATCACCGACAAGAATCATTCTATCGTCCGAATACAAGCCACACATCGCTCATTTCCCATCGCGTCTGTATAGATGCTTGCCAATTAGTTTATTAGTTTATTAGTATATAACGTCGACGTCGTCACGTGCTCGTTTCAAATTACCTATTCCGATGTAACTCGGGGTTTTTCGGCAAACAATCGAGCGCCGTTGACAGTGGTGTTTCTTTTTGCAAGCCCGTTATCAAAATTTCAAGACTCCGGAAGTCTCGTCTCGTTGGGGCCATTGGATGGGAAGGAGAGGACGCGGACATGGTCACGGCGTATGCCACGTGGCCTCGCGATGCCGCCATAATTTCTCAACCTCTTTCACTTCTCCTCTTCAACCTTAGTTGGAATACCTTAGTCTCATTGACTAAGAGATTTGCAGCGTGTCTAGCTTTGTTCTACTTGACGCAACGGACAGACGAAAGGATGAGGGTGGACAGACAGGTGGGACTTAAAAGGGTTATGCAAAGAGAATAGGAATCGACAGTAAGAACGGACTAGACCTAAGTGGTAGAATAAAAAAAAAGAGTCGCTCTGTCGGCGCGAATAGCATCAGGCGCAGAAAAGGCGAACAATACTGCGAGGGGTCGAGGAGAGTAAAAGCACTCCTATGACTGAGCGAAGAGGGGCGGCGGGGAGGGGGCTTTTTGAAATAAAAAAATTTATTTAGACCGTTCAATGTGGCCAAGAATTCCTTCAGTCTACTGCGCAAACGAAGTGCGTTCTTTTTCCTCCGGCCGAACGTTACCATAGCGAACGGAAATGGGCGAATGGTTTTCGCGCATTCGCGCGATGCACCCGAGCGCGCAATAATTCTCGAATTTTTCACGTGTAACGAAAACGCGTATCGGTATGAGAAACAGGAAAAATAATTTTTAAATGCTTCGCTGGAAGGATTTTATCAATTTTTGTAGACTATAAATGTTATCGACGCGGATTTAATGCAGAGTAAAGAGAAAAAGGAGTAGTGAAGCAAAAATATCTTGAGATTCTTCTACATTCTTAATACTCTCTCAATCCACACACAATCTTTACTACTAAATAAATCATATAATTAATATTTTTATAATTGCAATTAGAACAAAGTTTAACTTTAAATTAAAAAAATATTGAAATATTCGAATATTAAATAATCTCGAGCTGAGTCTTGCTTTATGATTCTACATCATGATTCTACGGCAGAGAAAAATCATTTGCTACATCAACTGCTACATCAAATGCTACATCAAATGCTACAAGGTAAGTCAATGGCTACAGTGCTACATGTTGCAATTGTCCGACTTCAAGTTCGACTGAAGTCGCAGGAATTTGTCGCGCGTGATAAAAAGTATCTAATAAGAAAAGGTAAGCGATTTCTGGAAACCTTATTCCGACAAGTCATAATGTCATATCCATAATATAATAAACATTCGATACACACGTATCTTTAAAATCTAATTTAACATTGATATAAATATAACTCACGATTGTCTCTAAATTGATTTGTTTCATCGTGTAAAATCATTTAATTAAAATCGTAAAATTATTATATTAATCTCATAAAACTTACTCGCAACTGTGAATTTGAATTTATATAGGAATAGGAAAAGTTTTATCATGGAGAGAGATAATTCATATAGCAGGTGGAATGAAAAGTGTAGTAGGATAGTCTGGCTATATCAATCAATTTTGGCGTTTTTGAGGTCGGTATTCACGAATTTGAATTGAAAATTTGCAATCAAGGATCAAAAGCTCTCGAGATTTTGTTTTATCGAGATCGAACTACTTTTATCCCCCCCTGTCAGTATACAAACAGTAAAATTTTGCTTGCCATATAGAGGTTGTTTAATATCCATTAAATATCAGCTTTGCGTCCGGTGTGTTATATCCGGATGTGCGCGATGCAACGGCTGTGCGCGGGCCGAATTATCAAACGCTCACTGGCAAAGTACCCGAATCCTCGGGACCACGGAAACGCGACGGGCGGATTATATAGCAGATAATAAATGGAGCCAATGATCGATTACGCGGAAAACCGTAATAATAAACCGTAGCCGTGTGTTCGTGCGAGTTCGCTTTTAACTGATACGCGCGCAAGCGCAAGCGCGTTTATTATGATATCGAGCGATGATCCAACGTAATCTAAGGTAAGCTGTAAGTTACGAACAGCTAGTGTGCACCCTCAGCCGCCGGAGAAGCTAATCGGGCGATCGAGTCCTCGGGAGCCGCCGCATTCACCGCGCTGTACTCGCGCTGAAGCGAGCGATGCGTCGACGCGTCGTGTCGACGATAATCCGCTCAATTTATCGTATCCTCAAATACAAGCTCCGCGCGTAGTGCGTGTGGGGGCGGGCGGGGGGGGGGGGGAGTTTACAGGAATCTGAACAGTCAAAAATTTAACACTGTGTGGTCGAAAAGGAAGAAGAATCGAAACTGGGAGACTCTCCCGGCAACGCGACAAACTGTCGCGGCGAAATCGCGACAACTCACGCTTTGAAGGGAAACATTTCCCCTTCACGGCGGTGGTTTTATCAAATATTTCGGTGCACGATGTCGTGTATTTTGGTAATCTCGCCGCGAAGCTTGAGAAATGATGTTTGCAACATTTCGCGCCGCTCGGTGTGACTGTTTCCAATTGTTGGCGAAGTTTGCGCGCGCGCGCGCGCGTTCACGCACTTGTGCGTGCGAATGCGTGAGCGAGCGTGGGGTAGGACGAACAGTGGTAGTGCGACACATTTCCGACGAACATTTTCATATGACAAATGATAGCGTGGGATTTAACGGGTTAATTTGTAGCGTCTCCAAGTTTCGCATCGGCGACGGCTGCGGCGGGTCACGGGCTTGATGCGCCCTCGGAAAATTATGATGTCTGCCACGAAATACGGAAGAGGAAGCGTATCGTCCACGAAAGCGTACACGCACTTCGAAAATAGCGGCAAGTGTGTATATGTATGTGTGTGTGTGTGTGTGTGTGTAAGTACGCGCGTGTTTCGTCGCGAGAAAACATCGAGCGACCGCGATGAGAGTTAAGCTCTTTCCACGCTGGATCTTCTCGGAGTCGGGATTCGGCACGTCCGCCAAACTGGAAATAGGATCCGCGATCTGCGCTCGCTCGCCGCGGAAATCTGCTCGGAAGCGTGCGAAATATCTCGCGCGGGAGGGTCGCTCCAAAATGCCGCTCGATCACCAAATACTCTTTATTGAAATCACTTCCCGCTATATAATTCTCCTGCTATTGCGATGATTTACGACATCGTCGTGACCGTGCGCCTAAGTCTCGTGCGAGAGAGATTTTATCCAACAGGGGAGCGGGAATCCTCCAGTAATCGTCGTGCTGATAGAGCGACCTCCCCGAAGGGTCGCTCGCTGCGTAAAGCGAACGCCCCGTAATCGAGGAATCATGTAGTGAGACCCATTTCCTCGGGGAAGTACCTGCCTTTAATGCACGAAAGAAACGTCCGAGGTGGACGTCGCCGTCGTCATCGCGCGCTTTTGTAAAATCCTGTGGCCCCTTCTTTTCAAGACGCATTAAGCGTCTTCAAGTGTGTATAGCCGAAGCGGCACTTTCAACGGTAGATCAAACGTTCTTTGTAACAGCGTGTAAATGGCATTGCGACAACGACGGCAGCAAAAACGGGAGACAAGGGAAACGCGAATTCGCGAAAAGAAGGTGCCGCGAAAATACGATTTTTCCTCTCTTTCTCTCTCTCTCTCTCTCCCTCTCTCCCTCTCTCCCTCTCTCTCTCTCTCCCCCTCTCTCTTTCTATCTCTTGGCCCCGACTCCATCAGAGTCAGAGAAATATACTTTTCCCTTCTCAATATATTTCGACGCGATAATAATTATCTCGCTCGACGAACATCACTCTATTGTCTACGGCGAGTGCCGTGACGACGAGTCGCTTCTTTTCAGCGAGAGGCGATAATGTAGCTCCGGGAGGTGAGAGGAAACGTAAAAAATTGAATGGAAATGATTTTTCTCGTCGTTTCGAGTGACGACGACGTGATATCGCGAAACACTCGGCCCTCTCGTCGGATAAGACAATTGTTCCTTGTTTCACGGTCCCTCGGCGCGAAAGAAGCGCAAAGAAGAGCGCCGGATATAACTCGACGGCTCGCGGTTTCGAATCCGGAATATCCGGGATTAATTTGATTTTAACGTGCCAATTGGAGTCGCGAGCAGCAGGATAATAGGAAAAACGCGAGGCAGCCAACCGACAACAAGGATTGCGTGTTTAATTATCCTAACTATGTGAAACTGACTGGCGGAATTCGCTCCCGCACATTGTTTCCCCCCGTTGAGCACGGATTTTCACGAACCATGCATAATAGAATCCTATCAAGATTCTAATGCAATGATCGATGAATTATATAACTCGCCGGCGAGTTTACCGACGCGTCTAACATTCTTCGACAATCGCGCGAACTACGCGATCTTGCGGTCGCTGTCACGTGAAATCATCGTTTCGCCGCAAAAGAGACAAAGGAAAAAGACATAAAAAGAAGAAAGAAATCAAACGTTCATCTTCGTGCGTTTTTCTTCGTGCGATCGCGCACTCGGCGCTCGGCCACTCGAAATAATACAATCCATACCACGACTTCCTTTCTCGCGTGTCATCAAGTCGCCTGCGAAAATTTTCCCTCTCAACGTGAGAGAGCAAATTTCGCTGACGCAGGCGTGCGCGCCTGCGTTCCTCGTCCTCTCGCGGTCGAGGCTAAATTATGTCGGGTGACACGAACCTATCACTGTCAGGTGGATTCTGGAGTTTCTGGTGGGACTCTTAGTAAAGTCCACTCGGCACCTGTACTCGCCCTCGTCCTTCTCCTGCACATGGTTAATGTTCAAAGTTGCCGGCTCCGTGGCCGTTCGGAAGAACGCCCGGTCGTTCAGGTACTCCTTGTCCATCCAGTGCGACGCCTTTTCCGAGTGTTTCCCGCGCATGTCGTAACTGAAATGAAAAAGTTTGACACTTTGCATTACTCTTTTCTCTTTGTTACGTGAGAGTGATCAAATTTCACGTCGCTATTATTATCGTATCGCGAACTGAAGAATCTGCCTCGCACGTCTCCTTTCTCTCTCGCAAGAATAAAATGTGATTTGTGCGATGCGAGTTCGACCGAGCGCTAAGCTGAGGAAATATCAAGCCCGAGTTCGCGCGATCGCGAGGGAGTGGAGGAGCGCTTGGCGCTCTCGTGAATGCCATTCCGTATATATAAACGAGAATCGTTTCGCGAGGAACACTCGCGCGGGCATGACTGCGCCATGTGTAGCTTGATATTTTCCCGGCTCCCGACTGCCGGGAGTAGTGGTTCGCGATGAAAAAATAAAGCGGAACAAACGCAGAACTTCAGAACTGCAATGCACCGCGCGCGACGCGGGACGAGAATTTTGTCGACTCCCTCTCTCTGTCTCTCTTGCCCCTCTCTCTCTCTCTCTGCCCCTCTCTCTCTCTCTCTCTCTCTCTCTCTCTCTCTCTGCCCCCCTCTCTCTCTCTCTCTCTCTCTCTCTGCTCTTTAGTACGTTGAACGCTTCGCGCATATTAAATGCGGGTGAGAAAGTTGGATAATAAAGGACACGCGTATGTGACATAGTAGAGCATATAATTTCACTAATTAATTTCATACGAAACTCGACCACCGCGGCGAAGTGAAACTCGCATTTAAAACTCCCCCATTCGAGTTTTATGCGTCTGGGCGTACTCGAAACTATCGCGTCGTACATGTTTAAGTGCATGCAGAACGATCGGCGGGTCGGAAAAAGACATGAGACAAGCGGCCCGATGCAGCTCCTTCGCGCAAGCTTGCCGGATCATCAGACGAAACGGACGACTTTCGTGCGGCGTAAGTGCCTCCAAGCCGCCGTCGTCCCCCTGCCCCTGCTCGGACGGAAAAATCGCCAGATGACGATCCCGACTCGCGCTCCGTCAGCGTCGCGTGTAAACGCGGCGAATCGTCCCTCGTGCCGACTGTCGCGCTAAAAACTAGCGCACCTGCGGCTCCCGAGGCGTTAATTAAGAATGCATCGGCCAGCCGGTCGTGCTCCACACTCGGACGCGCGTTCGGTTCTAGCCGAGGGAGCTGCAGCAGCAACAGCAACAGCGATAGCTGTGTACGGACAGTGCTTCACCGCAGATCCTCGCCCGCGCATACCTCGTCCCGGGGACATCGGCGGAGCATCGAATTTGCGGAAATACCACGAGTGCTTCGCTCGCTACCAGACTCCGGTCGTGCAGCGGGACGCGGAACGGACGGAAGAGCAAGGGCGGAAGGGCGGTTGGTAGTTCGGGGTGAGCGGACGCTCGCGAAGGGCTAAAACCGGCTGCCGCTGCCGGACTACGACGAGGATGACCAGCAGCAGCAGCAGCGGCAGCAGGGTGGGCGCAGAGGGCCGGTCGCCGCGTACATTCCTCCGGTGTATTACGACCCGGTATTACTCGCCAGCTGGCAGCAAAGTGTGTACCGTGTGCCGCGTGCACGTTGCGACTACCGGATCGTCGCATGCATTCGCGCATATGCCGTGCCGAGCAACAACAACGATCCGGCCAGCAGCAGCCGACTGCCGCCTCTCGCCCTCCCTCCCTCCCTCTCTCTCTCTCTCTCTCTCTCTCTCTCTCTTCTCTTTCCCTCTCTCGCATTCTCGTTCTCGCTAGTTACGTCTAAAGTGCACATGCCGACTAGTAACACATAGCTTCGTAGGCGTTTATACGCTACCACGGTAGCAGGCGGGTGGAAGAGAAAGCAGACGCGGAACTTGACCGAAACGGTGAAGTTGGTGTTCGTACGCAACGTTCGGCGGGTAACGGCAAACTAACCTCGCTCTCTCGTACGTGCAGGATCACACGGAAAGATCGAGCTTGCCGACGGACAATCATGCAGCCGGATCGTAGTTGAAGCGGTTATTCTCGTATGGCTGCGAATTGCGCGGGCGCGTACAGCAGGTCGTTCGAAACTTGGAGAGTTGAGCGCGCAGAGGGGTAGCGACGCGTTATTATCCTCCGAATTAACTCGGAGAATCTGCGTGTGCACGCGTCACGTATAAAGAGCAAAGTCGTCGGGGTCGCGAGCGGCGTTCGCGTTTACTCGCGAGAAATTGCGACGACGAAATCTATACGGGGAAAGAACGTCGACGACGAGAACGATTCTTCGCGTCACGGCCGCTTTCTCAGCGGAGGGAAGGTCCTCATCATCAGGTGTCCGTGTCTCTTCGCTTTTCAGTTATAGAGGCTAAGCTGCGTCCGCCGAGACAAATGCCCTACCATCGATATCGTAATGCATTACGATGTCGTGTTAACGGCGCTGCGTGTGATACAGCAAGGTATAACAGATTAGTGGTCGGACGTCCATATCGGGACGTGGTTATGCCTGTCACAGGCCAGGGCGACCAATTATAGCGCAACATCTCTCCTCGCCATCGGAAACGTACTACCACGTAACGTTTCCAGTCGCGCGCACATACTCCGCGACCTCACGGAGCGCGCGCGCATCAGAGAAAGTCAAAGGGACGGCCACGTAACGTCCCCAGTCAATTTTGCACTTAAACAAAAAACACACACAGAGAGAGAGAGAGAGTGTTGGAATAATCCGCGGCAAAAGGATGCAAGCGAGTAAAGCCAGAAAAGAGAGAGGAGAGAGAGAGAGAGAGAGAGAGAGAGAGAGAGAGAGAGAGAGAGAGAGAGAGAGAGAGAGAGAGAGAGAGAGAGAGAGAGAGGAAGCGCTCTCACATTCAGAAGCGCGCGTAGATGAAACATATTTTGCATGGCTAAACATTTCGGTTTCTGTGTACCCCGGGCGCATGAATATCCATTCAAGAGCGGAATAATAATAAGCCGCTCCTTTCGATCGTGCTTAAAAACGGGACTCACCGGGGTGTACACTTTCGCCATTTGAATCTTCCGCGTCGCGTCGAAAAATGAGATTCCGTTGTAGCGTCGTCGGTCGCGCGCCGGCCATTTGACTGTCAGATACATTGCCAGCCGTATGTACACTTTGTACACTTCGGAATATGAAATCAGTATACTAATGGAGGAGAAACAGAGAGGGTGTGACGGTGAGAAGGAGGAGGGTGGAGCGAGAAAAAGAGAAAGACACGATGTGACCTATCGTGCGGCACAGTGTGCGATTACAAGACACGGTATGAAGAAACAGGCGTATTACGACGTCGTTTAACAGCGCGTCACGCACGATACGCGGATTTCCCCGCGTAATAATTCAACGGATGATGGTGCGTTATTATACTTTGCTATTTTCCCCGATTCCACAGGCCTCTCTCCCTTTCCTTGTCTCCCCCCTCCTCCCTCTCTCTCTCCCGCTCTTCCCTCTCTCTCTCTCTCTCTCTCTCTCTCTCTCTCTCTCTCTCTCTCTCTCTCTCAGATCCTCCCGTGTACAATCGACCGACTCTCCACGTCCTTAATCCGACTTTAAGACGGCACTCAGAGTTTCGCCGAGAGAATCGCGGATTCGCGGACTGCCGCTCGCGACGAGCAGCGAGTCGATATTTCCGAGATATCCCGAGTTTCCGCCGCGGCCCCGCTTACGCGGCACGGTCGACACGCTTCGTCGATCTCGGACGAAGTTCCAGCGCATTGTGCTTCGCGACTAGCTCTAGGGGGTGACTGCCAAGAGCTGCTACGGCGTTACAAAAATGCGCGACTATTTAATGCCGATAAATTCGCTATATAGCGCGCACAGCGCAAGAAGTTCCGCTGCCGGGAAGTGGAGTCTGTTTGCGCGCGCGGCATTTCCGAAACTACCCTGAAAGTTTTAAGCTATCGCGAAGCTGCCAGGGGTGGAGGGTAGTTCGCAGTGCTACGGCTACGGTAGTGGGTGCAGGGTCGGCGGCCGAGCTAGGTAGCTAACTGGGTTGGCTCTCGCTTGCTGCGAGCTACGGTAGCACCGGCGGCGGCGGCGGCGGCGGCGTCGGCGGCGGCGGCGGTGGCGCTTCGTCGTAAATTCCTACAAATGCTGTAACAGGTCGGGCGCGCTACGACGACGGCCGTCGCTCGTTCGTCGTTATTACGGCGCTGTACGTCGTTATGAATTTTATGGTCCTGCCGCTATAAGTAATGCGGGAATTTATAATCCCGCCGCTGAATGGCGCGCCCCGCCGCGGCGGCACCGACGCGAATTTCGACTCGCGTGATCCTTGCTTGTGTACTCGCATCTCCAGCGGCATGGGAATTTTTGAATTATGCACCCCGGGGGCGAGACAGCGCGCGAGACAGCGAAGGAAGATCGCGCGCTAAAGCCTGTCCACGTAAACTCGCGTAGCTGTGTGACACGCATACTGGGTAAACAACAAGCAGCAGCAGCAGCAGCAGCAGCAGCAGCGTTATGTCAATATTATAATTTCCCACTCTGTCTGATGTAACTGTTACGTACACAGCACGCGTTACACGTTGCGCGTGCATTGCGGCGTGGGAAATTGTAACATTGACATGTAACGTTACCGTCGGTTGACGTTCACGGCGTAAGCACAATAAATCATTCAATCAATAGTTTCTGCAGGAGAATGGTTGTTTCTTGGTGTTGGACGCAGGAGGCGGTCCATTTTTTGCGCGTCGCGCACTACGTGAGTATATGTCTATCGGCGCCGACGAGAGAGCGACTTGACCTCTTCGCCATCGGCCGTTGAAAGGCGAAACGGAGTCTTTCTTAATTCACGGACGATCTCCGGAATTCAAATCGCCGCCGGGACTCAACCTCCACCTGGAGGAAATTAACAGCCGGAGGCTTTATCGGATAATAAGATGACGCTTCCATTCGAGATCTCGCTCTCCCCCCCTCTCTCTCTCTCTCTCTCTCTCCCTCTTCATCTCTTGTCTATTTTACGGTGACCGGCACATCCTGGCAATTCCGTCAAAGCCGTCTGATCTCGTTCGGGGTATTAAGCGGAAATCGCACCGGACGCACGCGCGTCCGGTCAGTCAGGCCGGCGGGAGGGCCGGCCTCCCGCGCGGATTAATAACCGAAGAGCCACTGGAGCTCAATTAGTGCTTCGGCTTAATACGAAATGCCACGGCACGTGTCGCGCGATAACTTGCGGCCGTGCGGTATAACCGAGTCGAGCCGAGCCGAGTCGTGCGCACCGTTCGCACTCGGAAGCTTTCTCTGCAAGTACGAGACTTGCGGCCGCGTGCTCCGATTCCGCGCGCTGCCTCGGACAACGGACGTGACGATCGTGGTGCATTCCCGGTGCGTGGCTCCCGGTGCATAAAGGACGGCGTCCGTTGTGCCCGCGCCGGAAGCCAATCCGATAGAATGCGGGACAATGAGGACTCATCTCTCTCTCTCTCTCTCTCTCTCTCTCTCTCTCTCTCTCTCTCTCTCTCTCTCTCTCTCTCTCTCTCTCTCTCTCTCTCTCTCCCCCCCCTTCCTCTCTCTCTCTCTCTCTCTCTCTCTCTCTCTCTCTCTCTCTCTCTCTCTCTCTCTCTCTCTCTCCCTCTCTCTCTCACTTTCTCTATCTTGTTCTCCCTCGCTCTGTGCGAGGAAGCTGGCACTGCGCGCCCGCTGGCTTCGATGCGCCATTGATTGGCGCGCACGTACCGGGCCGGCTCCCTTTGTTGCCCTGCCTTGCCCTACGCGCGGCGATGCATTCACCTTGGTCATATTACGGTTTAATTGAAGTTGATGCTGGCCGCGTATAAAGGCCCCGGGGGCCGATATATCGCGGCCGAGGATCTTGGGAAATGTAATCCGCGAGATTAAAGTGGAGCGCGCGCTGGTCAAAGGATGTTAATCATTTTTAGCACCGAATACGCGCGTGCGCGCTCGCTCGCTCGCGATGGTTACCCACCCGGTCGAAATTGCCGTCGCTCTTCGCGTTAGTGCTCTGCGCGCCCTACGAGTCGAGCGACGAGGACACGGCCCGACGCGGAGGACGAGGAGGAAATGCGATTTGCGGGAAATCTACCGCGCAATTATCGACCTTTTGGCATCTTTGATCGCGCGCAGCGCTGGTGTCGACAGTAGCGACGTTGAAATTTTCCGCTCTCGCTACGCGGCTCGTCCTAATTTCTCGTCGAAAAGCTGCGAATTGATTTTTCTCCTCTTCCTCCTCCTCCTCCTCCTCCTCCTCCTCTTCCTCTTCCTCTTTCTCCACCTCGTCAGCGAGGGGATTTATTTTTTCGCGCGACATTCCGATAACTTGCGTCCACCTTGATTATTTATATAGGATTGCCGTAATAACGATTTATCGATATGAAGTGGCTTCAGTAACTATTGAATGTCGCCGTAATGTCCAGTGTATCGAAAATCCGATTAAAACGAAAACGTCACTACATCAATTTAATTTAATCGAAATGCTCGAAAATACGATTGTCTTTTCGATTATTCGAGTAATTCGATTTCCATTCGGGTACCGAACGGTTGTTCGTTCCAGTCTCACAATCGAAGCGAAATTGAGCTCGTTTCAGCGGGAGCGCGAACGCAGACCAAGACGAAGAACGCGCGAACGCGCGTCCGTTTTTCGAAAATCGAAGCGAATACTTTCAGCCCGCGCGGTCACAGAGGTGAAATCGCTCGATCGTGCTCGATGATCGCGGCTGCTCGCGAATTTGCGCGATTCCTCGCATAAATTCGTCACCGTCGCCGTGTCTCCCGCCCTTCTCCCGACCGATGCGCAACGCTCGAGAGTCATTATTCTCCCGGACGTCTCTTCGGCGAGCTCGTAAAAATTGATCCTTATCGTGCTACGGCGCGCCGGATATTCAATTAAAGCCGGAGCCGCTCATACGCGCCGATATACGACGTGTCTGGGTGCACCGTGCGCACACCGCAAGCACAACGCGGACAAGTCGGTCGATTTCTCTCTGTCTCTCGGTCGAGGATGAGCGAGAAAGAGAGAGAGAGAGAGAGAGAGAGAGAGAGAGAGAGAGAGAGAGAGAGAGAGAGAGAGGAGAGAGAGAGAGAGAGGAGGAGAGCGAGAGAGGAGGAGAGCTTCGCCGCTCGCGCGCCGCACGCATGCCGCACAACTCGCGTCTCTTATCGATTTCGCGATATCGGCGGGGCGCTCGCCATAGACCGTCGGTCTATGGCAATTTCCGCGCTCTCGTATCCATTTGAATAGCTAGGATAACTTCGGGAGCTAACGTCGGCGGAGAGTATATTACTCGCCCTCGCGCGCGAGAGTGTTACCCCCATTGCGCGAGCGGTATTCCGCCATCCTCTCTCTCTCTCTCTCTCTCTCTCTCTCTCTCTCTCTCTCTCTCTCTCTCTCTCTCTCTCTTTCACTTCCTCTCTCTCTCTCTCTCTTTCTTTCTCTATCCATTTCTGTCTCTCCTTCCCTCTCTCTCTCTCTCTCTCTCTCTCCTCTCGGTCGAACTACTTCCGATCGAGGGTGGGCCGTGGGGATGCGAGCCGGCAGATCGACGGATAGGTGGCGCAGAAGAGGCGCGGGGGCAGAGTAGGACGACGGGTCTTGGAATTCATCGGCTGCCGAAGCGCGTTAAGCGTATCACTTCCGTTCATCTGGAAACAGCTTCGATATAAATCGAGGCCATTTCCGGCCGAGATGAACCCGTTGCGCCGGGAATGCCGCGCATATTTTTCGCGCGGCGTCTCCTCGCCGCCTTTTCATATTTTCGCGAAATCGCGCGTTTAGGTACGCGTGCACGGTCTCGCCGCCGGCCGCCGCCGCAGCCGTCGTAGTCGTCGTCGTTTCTTGGACGCCATCGCGGGGTACGACTGTGCACGTCGGAAGGGTAGTTTTCAGTCGGCAGGGCGATCCGTCGCGCCAGACGGGATTATGTCGCGTGATTTCGAGAAGGGGAAAAATGACACCGAAGAAGGAGATAAGTTGGCCGGCGAATCGAAATCGGCGAGAGAACCGGTGATGATCGAATTCGCGGGAATACGGAGGAAACGCGATTCCTCTCCGGCGCGATGTCCTCGGCGAAGTGCGGAGGAGCGATGAAATTGCAATTTGCCGCGCTCCCTTCTCTGTCTCACGATGTTTCATTTACAAAGACACAGCAGCAGAAGAGGAAAAAACACTCGGCTCTTTATCGCGCGGGAGAAATCCCCCCCCCCCCAAAAAAAAGGAGAAAATAAAATGCCTCTCCCGGGCATCGATCAGAGGAGGACGTGAAGCGTGCTAAAACCTATCGAACATACGAGCGTGTTATAATCGCGATATAGCCTCTGCCGCTTATATCTCTCGGTAGCAATCTCTCGAAAAGGCAGAAGCATAAAGGCTACCT
This sequence comes from Harpegnathos saltator, assembly GCF_003227715.2. Lineage (NCBI taxonomy): Eukaryota > Metazoa > Arthropoda > Insecta > Hymenoptera > Formicidae > Harpegnathos > Harpegnathos saltator. Next base: position 352,052 of record NW_020230012.1, read on the forward strand.
TTTAGGCACATTGATGTTTAAGTGCATTGCATGCAGCGCACGTGACTCGACGTTAACGACGCCGTTCTATATTTTAATTGTCCTCCGCTCTCTTCCCCTTCCCTCCGCGACTTCGCCCTGAGTAGCCGGCAGTGCTGGAGTAGGGGTTGGGCGCTGTGGGTGGCGCGGGGGAGATGGAGCGCTGCAATTTTTGCCGGGATTCTCGTGCGATATGCGGGACTCGTTGCGGGTACGAAGAGACATCCGGTGTACTCCAGCGCAGGGAAGCGGCGCACTGCTACACGACATCGGCGAGAACGTCGGGAAATTTCAATTAAACCGCTGGGCGGAGAAAGGATCTGGGGTGAGCGAGGGGGGAGGGAGGGCAAGAGGGAGGGAAGGGTGGATGCCGCCACCGCATGGGAAACCTGCGCCGCTGCCTTCGATCGGGCGGCGGCTCCCATCGATTTCCAGTATGTACAGAGTGTCCCTGACCAATCGCGCGCAGCTCGCCGCACGCGCGCGAGCGTCTAAGTCGCATTACGGTACGCGGTAGAAAAACCCGCAGTGGCTCCGACAATGCATTAAGAGGAAAGATTAGAGTTAATCACGCGCTCGCAGTGTCAACATGCCGGAGAGCGCGCAGCGCGGCTCAGGAGGAGCCAAGTCGAAGTCGAAGTCGAGAGAGTGAATTTCTCTGTATTTCGCGATTTCTCAACATCTGTCAACCACTTGAAGCGAGACACGTACATACTTTTTTTTTTTTCGACGCGAATCTCTCTTCCTCCCCCTCTGTCTCTTTTTGACCCGCTCGAGTCCGCCCTTCCCGGAACACACACTCTCTCTCTCTCTTGGAAGGCAGAGAGACTCAACGTGTACGCGCATAAACTATGTAGCGCGCGAGCTGGTCTCTCTTCAAAGACAATTTCGAACGTTCGTGTGTTGTGTCGGAGCGGTGTGAGTAGTGGCGTCGGGAATTTTGCCCGGCATCGCCGTTAGCGGTACCAACACCCGTCACCATTACCACCATCGTCACCGGTCGGGCGGTGCAGGCGGCGGTAGCAATAGTAACAGCCAGCCAGCCAGCGGCAGCCAGGAGCAACGGGAACGTCACTTCTATCTTCGCTCCTTCGGGCAACTGCGGCGAGTCGGTCGGGGGAGCGATTTGCATATTCATTAAACACCCACGGAGCCTACATGTAGGCGCGACTCGCTTCGCACCCGTTCAGCACACCGAGTACTTTTGCACCATCCGGGCACGGTCGAGTGTTCTATAGACATTTTCTCTCTCTCTCTCTCTCTCTCTCCCCCTCTCTCCCGCCCCCTCTCTCTGTCCATGTCGAGGAAAAGGCATTACGTTCACATCCGCGCTCGTTTGTCCGTCCGCTGGCGGCGGCGAGATCGAAGAGCAGCGCGTGTCATCTGCGAAGCAAGAACCGAAATAAGGACCGGAGAAGAAGCGGGCGTCTCTGCCGTTAACGGGCGAAATTTAAGACGTATTTGCATTCGGACCGTTCCGTGCCTGTGCCACTTGGCGCAAGTAGATAACGACGTGATCCCCGTTGCCGCGGGCATCTTCATCGCCTCCAAGCCGTGCCGTGCCGTGCGGCGCCGCGCCACGTCCCGTCCCGTCGTCTGCCCGAGCGCGGCTGTAGCTACTGCGGCAAGTAGTAATGTATACGTACTCGCCGGCGGTACGTGTACTTGCGCTGCCAAGTGCGTGGTAAGAACGCAGCGCCCTATCATTCCTCACGGGGCTCCCTGCCTGAACGCGACCCGGAGGAGCGGCTCTTCCACGCCCCTCCCCCCCCCTCTCTCTCTCTCTCTCTCTCTCTCTTTCTCTTTCTCTCCCTCTCTCTCCCTCTGTCTTTCTGCGAGCGTTTGCTTCTGTTCGTAATTAATTCGAGGCTCGCCGCTCGGTAACGTATCGTTCTCTCAGTAGCAGCCAACGCGCCGTTCTCTTCCTCCTCGACGGCGGCGCCGGCGGCTGGGAGTAAGTTTCGAAAGTGGTAGCGAAAGAGCAGGGGGCGTACCAAATGGGGAACAACGAGCAGCCGGGAACGAGTAGCGAGAACGGGTGGCGGAAACGGGACGAGGGGAAACGAGGGTTTGAAGGGGGGTGGCTGGGTTGGGTGGGTTAAGCGCGGGAGAGAAGAAAGAGCCGACTTTCTAGCCGTGAGAGTTTCGCCACGACGGAGTCGGCAAGCGCCGAATTATGCATTTTCTTGTCGTCCCGTCGAATAAGAGCCAACTGAATATTAATGCCACCGGTGTAATAGTTTGTAAACTAGGTCTCCGGCTGTTAGGTGGATCGTCGTTCGCCGTCGTTAGTGCGCATAAATGTGCGCCCGCGAGCGTCGCCGTCGCTGTCGTTGACGTCGTCGTCGTCGTCGTCGTCGTCGTCATTCGCGGAATACAGCCACGTGGCGAATGACTGATACCGCGAAAAGCGAAGCGTTACGCTCATGTAGGCGAATGTAGCGGTGGATTTCGCTGTCTCTAGACAGAGAAATAGATTTCGGACCTGACGCTGAAGTCATCCGGGATTCCTCGCGTAATTGACACAACGACGATTGTGCCAACGTGATGTAGCAAGAGTCCTAAATATGCCTCAAATTGAATAAAAATTTGGGATTAGGAAGGGACGTTTAGAATTCACCGTTGAATGGAATCAGCGCGATCACGGTGGACGACTCTACGACGACGACAGTCGTTTTAGGCGGTGAATTTTTGCGAAGCGTCGGGAACAGAAAGGGAAGCGGGACCTCCCGTAATTGAGAGAGAGAGAGGGAGAGAGAGAGAGAGAGAGAGAGAGAGAGAGAGAGAGAGAGAGAGAATCCCACACGACCCTGCCAAGCGATTCACCGCTTCTCCCCCTCGACGCAGAATACCTATCCGTTTGACTTTGAAAGCGGACTGCGATAAAAATATATATGATAATGGATAAACACATCGATAAGCGATTAGGTAGAGAGAGCAAAATCCCTTTCAACGATTCCAACCCCCGATTTATTCCGCGAGTATTCGCGAGTCGAGTGTTTCTGCCGTCTGCCTCGGCTCTTTCTCTTACCTCCTTCCTCCCGATAACCCGTGAGATTCACGCTTTCTCATCGCAGCCGGGAATGTGGCTCGTCGCCTCGCGGGGAGAAAAAGCTCGATACGCGACGTCGGCGACGTCGTCGAACGCGAGCAGCCGCCGCTAAATTGAAAGGAATTGGAGGGACTATTAAGTTTGCTACTTTCCCGTAGCGGAGGCCGCCCGCGTATAACGACCGACGGTGCACGCCGCGAGTTATCGCGACATTGTTACGGCAGTTTCGACAAATTGAGAAACGTCACGTAGCGCTCGCCGCAGCCGTCGCTTCCTCGTGTACAATATGCGCGGCCAATTCCGCAGAGAGCGACCGCCGCGCCGGATGGATCTCTCCTCCCGTCGCGCATCACGGGTCATAAGATAATAAGAGTATTCGTCGCGCGCGCGCCGCCTGTAAGTGGTCGCTGATAGCGCTCAACTATATTTTCGATTCACGATCGCGAGCATAGTTTCTCATTTGCAATCTCATTTCCTATGCCTGTGCATTATCTATCCTCCCGTTGCCCCACCCCCCCTCCCCCCCGGGCCGGCTCACCCTCGTCTTTCCGGCGGCGGCTTTCTCGTGTTCTTCCGCTCCTGTCGGCAATGACAGTCGAACAAGCTGTACAGCGACGGCCCATTATTCATACTCACTTCTACATCGCCGCTTCCCATCTTGCAAATGACTTTTCACTTTCCGACGGCGTCTTTCCTTCCTCGATTTCTTTCGTCTCGAGCCCCCCCGCGCCCAGACTCACACCCGCGCGCTTCACGACGAGGCTATTCTGCGATCATCGCGGTTGCGCTGTTTTATAAATCCCGTGCTCTTGGACTTTTCTATTTAATTGGAACAACAGTTTGAGGGATGCGCGTCACCTTAACATCGCGAGTTAAGTGACGTGAGAATTATGCGGCGTGTACTCGTTCGACCGTGTGCTTTTAGGGCGGATGTATGCGGAAGGAGAAATGTATGCGTATGCATGTGTGTGTGTACGCGCACACGTGCACCCTCGTGAGAAACAGACTTTATGGTCTAAAATTGGTGTTTGTAGTTACTACCGTTACCATATGCTGCATAATAATAATAATAATAATAATAATAACGGCGCGTTTGCGCGGTTTGTTGTATTGTGCTTTCGGACAGGCATTATTACATCTATGTTCCCTACGAGTGGGCGACGTTATTACGTTACTGTGACGTAAAAGAGAGTCCTCGTTTCGCTCGAGTTGCGCATATGACAAACGATTTGTTTCACGCGTCGCGTATATTTATTTGCGCGTAATTAATGCGCCATATACGTGGCTGACTCTCGCGGATACTTTATATCGGCCGTTTGCCCTTTATTTTTCATTATTCAGCCGCTGCCGTCGCCGCCATATTCGCACAGTCGCGCTGAGTTATAATGTTAGAAGCGTGATTCTTTTTCTGGGTCATAGGTCGCGCTGAATATTTTGTTTTCCTTTTTTTCGTTTGTTTCTTTTTTTTTTTTCTTTTTTCTAGCACACCTCACCGCACCGCACATATACAATACACGGCGAATTCGCAAAATACGCCGGAATCCTCTTTCCCTGCTCGGTCCCGCTCCGCTAATAAATGGCCAATATAATATTATCCGAACGTGGCCCACATTTCCGGCAAAAATATATTCCCGACGACAATCGGTTAAATTCCGTGGCGTTGTTTACTAATTCACGGAAATTTGCAGTTGCAGACACAACGTAAATCATCGACGATCGAATCGGTCGGCACTTTTTCTCCCCTCCCCCCTTCCCACCACCAACCCCCACCCAGTGGTTTATCTTTTCGCCAACGACAGACACAGAGATCGTCGCGTTTTCCCGGTGCGTACAGAAAATCTCTCCTTCTAGAAGGAAGGAAAAACGGATGAGAAAGAAAATCTTTCTCTCTCTCTCTCTCTCTCTCTCTCTCTCTCTCTCTCTCGCTCAGCAGCGGGATTCCTCTGCCAAATAAGGAAGATGATGTGCCGGAGAGGTTACGCCGTGGGAGAACGGCAAGGTTGAACTTTCACGAGTAGTTTGGGCCGTCAGTCACGTTTCCCGTGTCGAGACGGACCCTTCGTGCGACGCGTGCTCGCTCCTCCGTAGAAACCGCAAGGCGGCTTGCTGCCGCCGCTGCTCTTCGTGTGTCCTAAACGACCGGGAACTTTCGAATTACCGCGTACATACCGCGCACGTACGTGTTTCTTCGGAGCTTTTAGGGCTCCTCGTCGCCATCGTCATCGTCGTTGTCGTTGCATGTGACTTCCGCGCGACGACGACGTCGACAATGACGTGAGCGCTCATGTGGCGCGAACTACGAGAACGTGCGCGCAAGAGAGAGAGAGAGAGAGAGGGAGAGAGAGAGAGAGAGAGAGAGAGAGAGGGAGGGAGGAGGAGGAGGAAGATTTCCAGCTAAAGCATCGCTCGGCTGCTCCGTGTTGTCCTCGAGGACGATCGTTAAGCCACCACTCTCCAGCCACATTAACACGTCGACTTTGGCCTTGCCGCCCATCAAGCCGCGGGTCTACGGCGAGTTGATACGTTCCCCGAGTCCGGACCTTGCCCGCTGAGAACACTCGTAATCCTCGACAATGAGCGCCAGAACCGTGATTAACCCTTCATCGCTGTTCGCGGGTCGTAGATTCAAGCCGTCACCATCGCCGCTGCCGCAAACTGCCTCGTCGTTTTCTCTCACTCTTCCATCCTCCTTTCTTTCTCTTTCGCTCGGTCTCTTTATTTTTATTAATAATTTCGTTTACTCGCACACATTCGTACACACACACACACACACACACGCACACGCACACACATGCCACACGGTCAAACATCGCTGTCGTGTAATTTGATTTCCGCCGCTCTCACGCTGAATCGGTCGGCCGGCCTATTTCCTTTCCTCTATCTTCCTTCCTACCGCACGGTAGATATTAGTAATCTGGAAATTGGGACGCCGCATTAGCCGTGTTAACTGATAATGCTGAGCGTTGGTATCTCGCGGATCGGGAAACAATAGTGCGATGGCGGAGGCTAGGATTGCTTGTACAGATATTATCGATCGGATGAAACGGATTTCCGCTCTCGCGTCGCCGATAAATACCCGCGGATGTGTGAGCTTGAGATTCACACCGTCGCTCCCAAGAGTGTCCCTTCCTATCTCTCTTTCTGTTATCCGCTCGTCCGGTGCGTCCGTGCGTTCGGTATAAAATAATCCTTAATTATTAGCGCGTTATCGATCTACCGTGCCGACACGCGTTGCTAAGCGGCGCATGTAAAAATAGCGAGCGATACTCCACGCGCAACTCGTAAAAAGGGGCAAAAAAGTCGAGGGACACACACTCCCTCCCTCTCTTTTTGATTGATTTTAGTTTTTGATTCGTTTGATATAAAAAACAAAAATGAGTTAGCGTTTGATCCGGTGGGAGCACCGGGAAATCGTGGTAGTTTGTATCGCCGAGCGAGCGATACATTTTCACCGGGACGAAATCCGCGCTCTCTTGCCGGAGCAATTTGTTCCGCCGGAGAGTGCGGGGCGGGGGGAGCGACGTGTTTAAAATAATCGGTTTGCGCGACTTTAATTTGTATTAATAGCGAATATCGTCTGGCGTCGCGTTATTCGTTATAACGCGCCGTTATACCGATTTTTTCCGGCGCCTCGTCAAAAGCGACCACCACCACCACCACCACCACCACCAACTACCACTGCTACGACGATGATGACAAGGACGACGACGACGGCGATGCGCGCTCGCCTCGCGGCGATATACCTGTTGCCGGGAAAAGCGGCGCGCGCGTTCGGTTAGAAATCGCCGCGAAAATTAGTCGGAATTATCCGGAGCAACAGCTGCCGGGAACGAGGCATAAAGGCCGCGATTACTCCGCGTCGTCGCTGTGACCAACAGTCGCGCGACTATGATATCCTGGCGTTTCCAACCTCGGGAGTTGGCGATTACTTCGGCTTACTAGGACGGTAGAGGAGGTGCGACAGAGGGAACACGAGTAAGCGAGCGAACGAACGAACGAACGAATGAGCAAACGAACGAACGAACGAACGAACGAACGAACGAACGCGGCGACGGCGACAGCGACGGCACGAGGTAGTAGCTCTTTTGATCGCTCCTGCTATACGAAGCCTTTAATTTCAAATGCAAGGGAGGACGGAAGAAAGGGACGCGGGGAAACCCGGCGGCTCACCCTCTCTCGCTCACCCTCTCTCCGCCGCCCTTCACTCGACCGTCTCTCTACTCACTTGCGCTTCCCTAATACGATGCTTGGTAATTAACTCGCGAATTACGAGACCGTGGCGCTGGAACTTTCGCGGTCCCAAGTCGACCGAAGGGTCGTACGGGTTTATAACTAGCGACGACGAGGGGGGAAGCAGGTGTGGAACGGCACGCGGGAGACTGAGGGATCGCTTTAGAGGCTCGCGCGGATATGCGCGCGCTATCAAGCAGCGGCATCGAATCGGGGTGAAATGGGGGGAATATCGTGACGCCAACTGTCGCGCGCAGAGAACGTGAAGATTTCTTCCGACTAGTGCCGATTACACTTATCGAAGGGTGAATTAGTCTCGACGTTGCTTCGTTCGCGGCAAAGAGGGATGAGGTGGTGAGGGATGAAAACGTCGCTATTCCTTCTGAACGACAGAGAGCTTCCCGCCGCGCCGCGCCGCGCCGCGCCGCGCTCGGAGGCGATAGCGCGCGATAACGCGCACATTAAAACACCCTTCCGTTCGTTTTGCCGCTACCCGCTGCCGAGGAAGACTTCCTTTCACACCCGACATGTCCCCTTCGTTTCTCGAAAATTACACGGCGCCAGGGGGATGACACACTTCGGGGAACCATTTCTTCGAGGAACGTCACTACGCGTACGTGCTCGTTCGAAGAAAGAGAGGAGAGCGCTCGGGAGTCAACCGAGGCGGAAAGTGAGCGCGCATACCGTAAAGTATTCTTTCGCGTTTTCCGAATCAACTGCTCGCGTCGCGAGGATCGCGTTAGACTTCGACGCGCGCGCGCGCGATTAAATTCTTATCGCGCCGCGAGTTTCGCGACACGACGGTCGATTGCTTTCCATATATCTGCCAGGTCGGCGATCGGCAGCTCGACTGCGAATGTCCCGGTCCCCGGATTCTCCGGTGCAGCCGACGGGAGAATTCGTGCGAATATATCGATCCCTCTCGATGGTCGCGTGGCTGCACAGGCGACACGGCGTATTTCTAGCCATGTACAATTTTGGCTTCAAGAGAGGACTACCGACGTCGCGGATAATGTCGGTTGCGGTGACGGTGGTGCAGGTGCAGGCAATGGATGGCGAAGGAGCGTGAGGGTGGGTGACGGGGAGCGGAGGAGTGAGCGAGAGGGCGGCAACGGGGAAGGCAGTCGTAACAAACAAGGCGTACCGTAGAGACAAGAGCATTGTCCCTCGGCTATATGCAACTAACCTGCGGTATAATGTACTCTCTCTCTCTCTCTCTCTCTCTCTCCCGCCCGCCCTCCTCCTCTCCTCCCATCCCCGCCGCCACCCTCTTTGGCGTCGCGCGCGCGAAGGTACGGTGTAGCTACCGCCTTGGCCCGCAACCCTACTACAGATCCAGCCGCCGTTACCTTCTATTATACCGTTCCCTATACCGGGTAGCGTCGCTGCGAAACAACCGGCTAAATGAAGACACATTGCTTTCATTATGAGCTACCTGGTATATGGCTCGCACCGCCGCCGCCGCCGCCGCCGCCGCCGCCACGGCTGACACCGCAGCCGACCGCCGTCTCGTCCCCTTTAGACTTTACCTACGATTATCTCTAGGAATGAGCTAGCCGGTAGACACACAAACTCCTCTAGTTAGGGTACATCGCCGCAGGCGATGCTGCACGCTCCGCCGCGTAATTCTTCAGCGACAGCCCGCCCGCGCGCCCATCGCGCCGCGCGGCGCCGGTGAGTCAGGCGACGAAGACGTCAATGCCGAAGTCGTCGACGACGGCGACGAAGACGTCGATCGATGTCGAAATCGTCGACGACGACGCTCGATGCGTGAATCCACGGTTTGCTCACGACACCGCAAATTGAAACAACCCGACGCGACGCGACACGCGATAAAAGTCAAGAGATAACGACAGCGATTCCGCGAATCTCGCCACCAGCACCACCAGCGTGCAGCGATCCGAAGAGCAGCGTGTACGGCGAGGTGGTGCGCGTCGAAACCGCGACAAAACCGCAAGCTGTCAGTAACACCGGGTGCCGCCTTTGTACGTAGAGACCCTTCTTCCTGCGGGGCGCGTCGCACGTGCGCGCGCGCACGCTCGCACGTTCGCGAGTTTCTTGCCCTCGTCGTTATCTCTCGAGCAGTCCTCTCTGCCGTCCTCTGCCTCCGCGTTCGTGTCGTCTGCGACCGTGCAGTCGAATTATCGTTCGTCAAACATGAACTCGCGCGGGGGTGTCCGCTGCCATGTAAAGTCGCGCCCCGCGGGAGAGAGCGAGCGATTTATTAAGGGCGCAAAAACGGACTTTTAAGAACCAACAGCGGAGGGCAAGGACGCGAGCAGGATGAGAAGGGGGGAGGAGGAGGAGGAGGAGAAACGGCGAGAGAGACGCCGCGCTACCGAAAGACATTTGTCTTATTCAAATGGCAGCTAACGGAAGAAGCTGAGGAAGAAACGCGGGAAACGAGCGGTTCGAAGAGAAAGCGAGAGAGAGAGAGAGAGAGACAGAGAGAGAGAGAGAGAGAATGAAGGGAGGGAGGGAGAGAGAAGGGGGAGCGATTGTAGATAGAATGTGAAACATCACAGCGCCAACGAGCGTCTCTCTTTCTCCTTCGCTCGCTCCTTCCTTTCTCTTCCCTATATTCTCCTGTACTGTCGTCCGTCTCTTACCCTTCGCTCGAAAAAGAGAGAGAGAGAGAGAGAGAGAGAGAGAGAGAGAGAGAAAGAGGGAGGGTGAAGCTCGTTGGTGCTTCCTCTAGTCCCTCGATCCACCAGCACCACTTCTATCCACCCTCGTCTCGTCTCGTCCTTGTCGGCGAACTCGTCGCTTACAAGCTCACCGCTGGGACCGACTCTGCAGTTTCCACTGTTTTTCACGTAATTAGAAGCCGGATAATTTATTTAACAACGCTCGACGCGCGGTCGCGGAACTTTTATTGTTTCGTGACTCCCGGCGGGGCCGACGGGGTCGAGGACGCAAGAAAACTAGATTGCGACGTGGATGCTCGGTTGTTTCGCCCGCCAGCTCGCCTGCTCGCCTGCTCGCTCGCGTGTACTCTTTTGGCATTCAAGCCGCCTTCGGGGCAACGATGGGGCTATGGTGGATGGTGTTGCTGATGCCGCTGATGGTGGTAGTGTTAGTGTTGACGATGGTGGCTGTTTGTAGTCAAGCTGGAGATGATTACGAGTGGATGAAAGCGAGCTGAATTACATTCGCGCGCATCGCGTAAATGCGAAGCGCGAGTATAATGCATATGTGTGTGTGTGTGTGAGTGTGTGTCCTTTTTTTGCCTTTACATTCGCGAGGGTAGTTATCAGCCGTGAGGGAAAATCCCGTTGTTGGATTCGTAACTATTTTTAGCATTCCAGGACGATAATCTCCCGGAGTGTCTGCGCGCGCTCTTTTTCCTCTTTCCCTCCCTCTCTCTTTCTCTTAATTTCTCGTATTTAAGGATAGAGAGAAGCGTTTTCGCGTTGCGTTTTTGCAGCGGCGTTTTAATACCGGCGAGACGTGTCGCGTGTCGCGTCCTCGTTGTACGCGATCCGCGGGTCAAAATTCGCGTCGAAGATAACCGCGACGCCTCACGCTTCGCACCTACATTACGCCGCCACCTTTTGCAGCGGCCGACTGTGAATCGGGCTTAGCGTCGCACCCGTTGACAGCGTCGTTACACTCTCTCCTCAACAGGGCGTTCCGGCGCGCTCGTTAACCGAGCGTGAAAATGCGCGACGTCGGTGACGAGGCGGCAGCGCCGGTCCGCCGCGCTCGCGTTCGCGCTGGTCCGAGCGATATTTTCATTGTTTTCCCCCTTTTTGTCTCCCTCTGCCACCTCCCTCTTTCTCCCTCTCGCGCGCACGAGAGACGAGCTCCGATTTCCCGGCTAGAGCAGCGAGAGCGGCCTTTATAAATATGCATGTCGACGTAACGCGCGGCCGAGCGAACTTGCCGCGTCGTCCTCGCCGTCGACGGCCACGGTATATATTCGTCGGAAGCGCGCACGCGGCCTAGACGACAAACGATGAACGCTGCTAATATTGTTTATCCCGCGGATTATTCCGGAAGGCCTGTCAGCGTGGCCACACCACGACGGTTTTCGCGCGTCGTTCGCTTCTCCGCGAACAAGGCGTCCCCCCCCCCCCTCGTCTGCCGTCGCATCTTCGACCCGCTTCGCGCAGTTCGTCCAGCCCCGGTCACCGAGCTCGTTACTGAGTCCTCTGGACGATTACGCCGCGTTTCCGTGCGCGGGCATGAGCTCGCGGTCGTAACGATTATGCCGAGCCGACGTCGTAACTTCACGATACCGCGGGCTGACTGCCGTGGGGTTTTATCTCGCGAGTCATTTCGCGGCTATCGCATATTTCGCCGCAGTGTACACACGTTGGCTAAGTTCGAGTCTCGGCGATTCTCCAGTGAGGAAGATAATTGCGCGGGGCCGTTGGACTGCGACCTTCTTCCTGCCGCGCGATAGTGACTGCCACGGATTATCCGGGACGCGAACCGCCGAGCACTACGGGGTCGTTCTCGAACGTCCGTCCTCCTGTGCTTCGTGCTCTAGCGGTCTGGAGCGGGCAGTCGCGCCCGGCAAGCGAAAGACACGGGTTCGATTCCCGGTCTAGCGACTACCGCGCTCCCGATATTCTTCTCTCTTCGGAACGAAAATAAGATGCAGGTCCCGAACGCACGGCGTCCCGCCGCCGTCTCCTTCTTTCATGGTTTTCCTTACGCGTCTTCTGACTGATTCGCGACACCGGTCGCGCGCTGGGTTTCATGAATCCATCTCTTTCGCAGTTCGAAAGGACGCGTTACTTCGCAAAAGTTCTCGCGTACTCGAACGTGTGATCGCGGTGATGGCGAGGCGCGAGAAAAGGACGTCCGTTACCGTGCTGCGACCGGTGGTATTCACCGTATTTCACGACGAGGAGTCTTCTTGAACGTGAATTTTTTATCCATTGCGCGTGTTGCATTTTGTCAAAAGCTTCCGATGATGAATTCAATCCCCGTCAAGCCGGAGTGACGGCTTTCGTGTGTGTATAGACGGCCAGACGGACAGGCGGCGGCTAGCAGTCTGTAGACGAACGAGCGCCAGCTAATAGCTGTTGGGATAGAGAGAGAGAGAGAGAGAGAGATAGCGAGAGAGAGAGAGAGAGAGAGGGAGAGAGAGAGAGATCCCGGATGCAATGCAACTGAAAAAACGTGATGAGACTACCAAACGACGTTAGAGGAGGAGTCGAATTCGGAGTCACGTTTGGAAATATCGGCAGTGCAGTCGTCTCATCGTTCAAACGCCTCTGTGTGCGATTCCCAGGGGAAAAGAGAGGGAAGAGGAAGAAAGAGAGTTTCGCGGCATTAATTAAACAATTTTGTCAGTAATGCTACGACAGACACGTGAAATCGGAAAGAGATACGGATCGGAAGAGACGTGATGTCGCGCGTCTCGTGCCGTTTTGCGAGTGATTCCATGTGACAATTCGAAATGCATTCAGAATGTCGTAAAACCAAGCTCATCCTCCGCTGCTCGATCAATCAAGTCGACGTTCAAATGGAAATTTGACTCGCGGTTAAATACCATCAGAATTTGACGGATCCAGTTTGTTATTTGAACTTCTCTTTCGAGCAGTTTTAGCCACGTACGAAAATGTTGCATGACCTTTGAAAGTTAAGTTTTAAATGTTACGATTTTAAGGGTCGTTCTATATAAGGAGTTCTATAGAAGGAGAATTCGTTTGTTTCCTCTCCGCAGATGGAACAAGTTATTTCTTTAGTTCGTTCAATTCATAATGAAATGTATGCCGCGAATCAGGAGCGCATTCCCAAATGGATCTTATCTCCGTTTCTCGAGGAACAGCATTCTCCTCTCCGTCGCGTTCCGAACTTATTCGCAATCAGTTTTAAACTCGCGTTACCGCGATTACGTAAGTCCAGCGACCTAAGTCTCTCCCCGCAATTATACTCGGCTATACCTTGCTTTTACATCACGGGAAGAAGCAAATATCGTTCTTTCTCCCTCTCTCTCCCTCTCTCTCACTGTGCGCTCGATCAATGCGCTTAAAGACTTAAGTCTTATGTTTTGCATTGACCGGTCGACTTAACTTCGCCCAAAGTCGGCGTCTGACTGAGCTACCTCTAGCACCACCTGTGTTTGCCTGGCTGCTAAATTCGGCCTTATATTACTACTATCCCAACCTGTCTGACCAGTCGCTCTACTACTACTACTACTACTACTACTACTACTACTGCTGCTGCTGCTACTACTCCTATCTATGCTGCCGCTATTAAACTCAAACTTTTACTAAAGCATACAATACATACACACACGCGTATTATGCAAACACATATGTCCACGTGGGCATGACGGTGGACAAAGATAGGCAGAGAGAACTCTCGTGCGAGAGAATAACAATAGCGCGCGATATTAAAGCGACTCTTTAAAGAATTCCTTAGCCGCGGATAAATTCGGGATTGCGCCTTATCGTGGCGCGACCGGGAACACCGATATCTTCCTCGACATCTCGCTCGAGCACAACATCTTCGAGCAGCTGTCGCAATTCGCGACGCGAATTTAGGACGTCGCCGTTGGTTTCCAGCGCCGCGTTTCATAATGCATTTCTACTTGGCGAGTGCACGCGACGGACTCGGAAGGAGGGACGCTTCCGTTAATTATCGTGTTCGCTTGAGGAGAGATTTCGAGTCGAGTAATGGTTCGATTGCGAATCGCCGACGCGTGGATTTCGAACACCGCGGTGCAACGGGGATTAACAAAATAACGTCGGCAAGCCGTTTCTCAGATGGATAGATGATGTGCAGAGCGAACGTGTGGGCGTTCTTGTGTAATATTTATACCGCGGGGAAGCCGCAACGTGGCTACCTCCGTTCGCAACGTCAATCCCTCTTTCATCCGCGACGGTGTTGGGTGTGCTTTTTTATTCTCGAGCGCGTTCAACTGCATGCGATTGCACGAGCAACGGGCCAAGGAACGAGATCGTCGATAATTATCGGTGAAATAGTAATGCAAATGCGCGATAAATTAGCATGTCGGCGTACAAGCGGCTGGACGGTGCCTCCTGACGCTTCTTTCCTGTTCAAACGATACCGTGTATAATGGCTTTCCGATATTTATAACGGACGCCTGTGCGAGATAGGAAAATGGAGAAGACAGAGACAGAGGAGAGACAGAGGAGAGAGAGAGAGAGAGAGAGAGAGAGAGAGAGAGAGAGAGAGAGAGAGAGAGAGAGAGAGAGAGTGACAGTTAGGAAGCGATAGCTTTAAAAATTTCTACTCTTAACCCACCGCGGATGTGTGCTTTGTTTCGCGTGTTAATTTTACGAAGAAAAGAAAAAGTGAGAAAAAAAGAAAAAGAAATTAAAGCTTCACGGGAACATCCTCTGGTGCATTTTCATCCTTTGTTCAGTCATGTCGTTATTTCTATTAGTCTCGTCGCGGACGATTTCATCCATTAAAAATGGTTAGTGTAATTTTTTATTCGCGAGTTTCTCGCAAATGAACTGTTGAATATAAACGAACGCCGAAAGTGCTGCTGTTGACGAGTGCGCTAAGTTTCTTGTAAATCATTTCCGCATGATCGTGAAAGAAATATATATATATATATATATATATATATATATACATATAGCGGAAAAGAGAAATATTTAAAGATTCCACTTCATGAATAGAAATCTCCGTGTTAAAAATATACATATCTCGCTCCGTCGGGCGCGTGAGCATAATTATAATGATGAAAATGTAATGTTCATGTTACATCGGATGTCATCGCGCGACGCTTCTAAAGCAGGCGGAGTTGTAATGGCCCACCTGTGATTACGAGATACATAACGAAGCGTCTCTCTCTCTCTCTCTCTCTCTTTCTCTCTCTCTCTCTCTCTCCCTCTCTCTCTCTCTCTCTCTCTCTCTCTCACCGGTGCGGTAACGCAAAATGCAACGATCGCCACTTGTGTACACGAGTGCTGCGAGCGCGTGCGCATGTGGGTGGTTTTGACGTTAATGAAAACGCCCGCATACGCCAATTCAACTTCAAATTGAATTCGTTTATGACATCTCGTGACTTCGCAGAGAAACGACACGACAACGAAAATATAACAAAGAGCTAGGCTAGCCAGCCAGCTAGCTAGCTAGCCAGTGCTAGCTAGTCGCGGGAAAGAATAGTCGTCGTAAAATGAGGTTGTAATAACTGAAATTGGAGTACAACATATATACATACGTTTATATCGTTTTGTTACAATTATTAAAGGGACATTCGTGAAAACTCACGGAACAAAGTAAGCGTAGTGTTCTCTCTCTCTCTCTCTCTCTCTCTCTCTCTCTCTCTCTCTCTCTCTCTCTCTCTCTCTCTCTCTCTTTCTCTCTCTCTCTCTCTCTTTCTCCCTCCCAATTCCTCGGTGGCTTTTTACAGACGTTGTCCCCAAAATGTCAACATCGACACCACGAGTGCATCGGCTCGCGATTGAGGTGACTCGTGCTCTAATAAAATCTTATAAAAATTCGCGGCCGGCGGAGCAGAACCGCGCGCTCGGGCGATGCAAATCGCGCAATGTTCACATACTAACGGTGGCTAGTGAGCCGACTTTATGACGGACGAATTTCGAGCCTTCCGTCATCATTATATCGTCGCTGGCGTACAGCGAGGCCAGGTGGGCGAAGAGCGGCAACGGGCAGGGGATGAATGCCGCTGAATTAATGATATAATTTAAACGCGCGTGCGATGGCGAGCAGTAACAGCAGTGTGCGTCGTGCAGTTCCGCCGCGTTTCTAATTTCATTACCCGATTACGCGACGTCTCCGTTTAACCGACGTCGATTTAATATCTATTAAATAACACCGCCCGGAAATATTTATATTTAAGGGGATGTCTCTTTCGAGCATATTTTTATCCCGACGTTATTTTCGCTGAGCTTGATATGTTTCTGCCTTAAGCGGAATCAAAAATTCTTTTGCGCAATTAAAATACGTATTTTAAGGGGATTTGGAGGGTCAGATTGCTGAAAAATCGTGCTTGTTTTTGATAATATTTTGTGACGAACTGAATAAATGTGCAAGAGTGAAAATTTTAGTTATACAACATATGAAGAGTAGAAAAATTTTGTTTATTAACAAATACTCGTATAAATATATATAACTGAATATATATAACTGAAGAACTGACGATATATATAACTGAAATATACTCTCCTTTTTCTTTTTTCAAGTTATCGTTTTTGCAGTAATATCTCGACTCTCGGTGGTCCGATCAGAACGAATTTTAGCTACAAATCTTGAGGAGGCTTATTATTATCCGGTGAACCACTAGAAAAAGAAATCGAACAAAATTAACAAAATGGCAGCTATTATTAGGAAAAAATTTAAATTTTTCAGTTCTTTTACAATAAAAAAATTAATATCTCGAAATGAAATATTTTGACGGGAGTTGTCCAGGTTCACCTGAAAGCCACATGAACAAATATTATTGCTCTAAAATTTCAAATCGATACGAAGCTCAGTTTCGGAGAAATCACTGCAAAAAGTTGAACGATAAAATTTCAAGAAAAACGCGTTTAAAATTTAAGTGGACGTATATTTATATGAGTATTTGTTTAAAAACAAAATTTTTCTATTCATTTGTTATATAAATATATGTAAAATTTTCATTCTTGCACATTTATTCACAGTTCGTCACAAAATCATTATTAAAAATAAGCACGATTTTTCAGTCAATCTGACCTTTCAATCCCCTTAAAATATGACACATGGAACTTTGTACCGAGAACAAAAGAAAGTTAAAAAATTACATTTCTCTCCATTCAGTCTTGCATCAATACACACTCAGAATTGCAGTTTATATGTTCAAGAAAAGTATTGCCGGTTGCACGAAACGTGCTGTAAAGGACTACACAAGCCTCAGAGTTCAGCTGAGAAGCCTAA
Organism: Harpegnathos saltator; assembly: GCF_003227715.2. Lineage (NCBI taxonomy): Eukaryota > Metazoa > Arthropoda > Insecta > Hymenoptera > Formicidae > Harpegnathos > Harpegnathos saltator. The sequence continues at coordinate 369,204 of NW_020230012.1, forward strand.
TATAAGTGCAAAGTACAATCTAAAATTAGATATCAATATTGGTATAGAAGACTGAAATCGCAGAGTTTCCTTTCTTTCGAATCTATCGAAGCGAACACAGACTCTCATTTTTATACAACGTTTTCCCGATCACACCAATCTCGCCATTGCATCTAATCAATGTCGATAACGTAGATAGATATCGTAATCGACTTGCGCCAAAAACTTATCCAATGGAAATTACATGGTACAAAAGCGACCGTCTTAAATTTTTTCTCGGTCCTTATTGCACCGAAGAAAATTTCAATGGCAAGATATTCAATTACGTGCCACCCTGTGTATCGCTAAGGCGATCAATGACTGGACGCTATATTGGCTTTCCGTTCGCATCATTTTAATTAAACTTATCTGGCGGTCCTTATTGGAGTATCGATCTCTCTCCGCCGGGGCTACGTCTCCGAAGGAAAGTCACTGGCAAATTACGTGTCTATGAATAAAGCTACGATGATAGCTAATACGGGGCGATTTTTGAAGATTGAAATACGTCCACTGCGTCCGCGATTGGAAGATATTGCCCGCCGACACGCTCCCGTTATTCCGGGTTACGTCGACTTCGTTTCTTTTTGCGTCTCCCTCGATTCCTCGACTCATCGATCGTAAGAAAGAAATCCGCGGGAGCCCTCTCGCGATGCTCCTCTTCGCCGATTCTTCGCTCTTCCAGAACACACCATTCGATCTCGTTGTGAGCCTCATCTTCCCGGCATATGCGGCAGAAGTCGCGCGGCGATGCGACGCGATGGCGCGGCGGCGCGCGATAGGAATAAAAAATTTACGGGATATTTTTAAGCGCATCGAGAGAGGAGGAGCGCAATTCGCGACGTTCTCTGCGAGACGCGCGATAAGCGACTTCACCACGAGCGACGTCTTATCGCGAATCGATACCGACGATACGAAGACGTACAATGTCACAACGTGCTGCACGCGCGATGGCGGTGGCGACGGCGGCCGGATATATATTTATCGGGTCCGCGTCAATTTTACAATCTAACGTGATTTACGAGAGCGAATCGCGCGGCGCGGCGCGACATTTTCAATGCCGTAGAAAGGGCCGTTAGGGAGAAAATCGGTTACGTGACGGGTTACGTACACACCGTGGCCGTGAAAAATGACCGGCGTTTGACAAAGCAGCTTCCCTTAAATCGCGCCGCCGGCGATACACCATTATCTTGCGGAACGTCACGCGCGCACGCACACACGTCTGCCCATCTTCTCCTCCACTCCCGGGCAGGCTTGCCCTCGCGCAAAACTCCCCCCTTTTTACACCCCCTTCGTCGCCCTGGTCTTTCGGCGGCTTCCGTGGCGTGTGACTCCATTATCTCACGGCTGCGCTTTAGTAGGAGCAATGCCGGAAGGGACGACGTAGCCGAGTAGGCAAGTGGCTCACGCGACGAAATTCATCAAGCACATGAGCATAACGTGCGCGCTCACGCGCCTCATAGTCTAGGTAGGTACGTAGTAAGCTGATACGAACGGTTTACGATTGTCGCCTGCGAGTTAACGACGGAAGTACATCGATGTTTACTTACGCTTTATGCGCATTGTAATTCCCACAGTTCTCTCTCTCTCTCTCTCTCTCTCTCTCTCTCTCTCCCTCTCTCTCTCTCTCTCTCTCTGTCTTTCCCTTTGTCCCTCCTTCACTTATTCGTTCGCTCGTTCGTCTGTCCTCTCTTTCGTATATCCATTAGTTGATGCGACGCCCCCGGCAGCATTACCGTAATGAAAAGAGCGATGAGTACGTCGCGAGCTGCTACGTCGAAACGCGATTAATTTGATTAAGGACGCGCCGTCTCCCGATGACCCCCGTGAATTAATAAGTAGCCGTGCAGAGCTGATCGAGAGAGGTGTGGAGGAGCTCGCGACGAGCAACGACGCATTCGTAATTCGCCGTCGGGCTCGATAAAGCGCGAAAATTGCGGAGCGCCTCGCGCTCGACGCGTCGCGTCGCGTCGCGTCGAGACAGGCGATTTGCCGGCCTCTTGACTTCTCGGCTCTCGAAGAGACGAGAACGATGTAACGTTAGAACCAAGGAGATCTAATCTGCAGCGTGACGGTGGAGGGGCGGCGTTGCACGCGCCACCGACTAATCCGCGGATGTGTGTACGCGAATCCATCTAATATTTACAGCGCGCCACTCTCGCGGTTTCTCCTCGTGACGATTGTTTCAAGCCGTGGTAAACTCCACTATTGGGGCTCCTTACTCCCGCGGTGTGCACACTCCCGCCGCGCAAACAAGGATTATGTATGCCGAATTCTCGCAGCCGGTTGGAACAACAGACCCGCGACGGCTAATTCGATTTTCCGCAGCTCATCCTCCTCTCGGCGACAAAGCTGCCTGGCGAGCCAAAGCCCGTTTGCCTTGCACTTTTTTTCTCTTTCGATGTTTTCTTCCAGCGCGTCTCTCGGTGTAAGAAAGCGCGACTGAAAGGGTGTGCATATACGTTCGACATTCGCCGGCGTTGCCTGCGCGGCGCGGCGAGGGTGAATCGCATGGGCGACGGAATAGAGAAATTTATCTGACGAGCGACTACGCCTGCCGATTTGATTGCGGTCGGCGTATCGAGGAGACGTAACAAACGGCCCGTCGCTTTTTCATGCGGACTTTCAATTCGACGTTGTGAATTGTGGCCGGTGATCCGACGATTTTATCTGGCTCGCCGGTGCGCCAACGAGCCATCTTTCAGCAGCTGGCTTCCCTGTCGACCTGCGTCTGCTTCTCCGCAAGCCACAAAGCAAGCAATCAAAGAATAATATTATTTGCGACGTTTTTTTTCCTTCTTAATACTCGGGCGAGTCTCACGGGCGACGGAGGAGGACGAATTCTCGTTGCGTTTGAAATTCTATATTTATTTTCGTTGCTTGTTATTGATTAATATCCGCGGAAGTTTGTGAATTTTATGAAAACGAGCAGGATATTTAGACTTCCGAGACGGTAGAATCGATCCGCGGGAAAGTTCAGGAAATAGCCGGGGTATATAAACGGCCGGTGACTCGCAGTTGCTATTTGTTCTGCGCTGACGCGGTGTTAATTACACATTACTGCCGAAGTTGGTGTTTGAAGTGCTTGATTATATTTCACGGGAGTCGCGTTTAGCTGCATTTCCATGCGATCGAGGTGAATTTACTCCGATACTCGCGTCGTGTTCCGGGCCGCAGTAATGAATTTAATCATTCCTCACGGAGGCCTGAGTTCGGTCGTTATCGCGCCGCGAATAAATTTGATAATAGGAGGAAAAATGTCGTATTCCGAATCGAATGTTCCTCGGTAGTTTTTTACGCACGCACGCACGCACGCACGCACGCACGCACGCACGCACGTACTCGCTCTCGTCGGCTCTGCCGTAACATCGACGGCACACGCAGTTAAAGACGTTCAGGACGATTATTCGGCCGACGGAATGTTGGCGGAGCGCGCTCGTAAATATGAAAATTACCCCGAAATCCTTCTTAGTTTTTATATTTTTTATTGGACCGGATTCGTGCTCTCAGGCGAGTTCGCATTTTCGCACAGGCGGACCGAAGTAAAGAGCGGAGAGCAACCGTGGGGTTGGCCGGCCGGCTCGGTGGTGGCGATGTTGGTATATCAGGCGATGCCATCTAAAAATCGACGTGGTCCGCGCACACGAAAGCACAGCCGCGCTTCGGCCGGCTACACGCGAGCGTAAGTCGCACGCGTGAATATCGCTTACGTGGACCGAGCGAGCGAGCGAACGAGTGCGGGACTTCTTCCTATCGTCGTCCTTATCGTGACGTTTAACGAGCGCGGGTCACGTTGTATATCCAAGGTGTATGCTTTTTTATACGGCCGTGCCGCAGTGGTAACTTAACCCCGATGCGGGACCGAGAGATAAGTGATAAAGGTGAGCGAACGAGTCGGCGGGAAGAAATAATTATCCCCATTATACTACGCAGTGTAAACCAGCAGTGACTCTCTCTCTTTCACTCTTGTTCTCTCTCTCTCTCTCTCTCTCTCTCTCTCTCGCACTCTTCTGCCTTGGACGTATTTATTTGACGACTCGCGACAACTTCGCAACGACTTTGTAATAATTTGTATCAACCAGTTTGATTATAATTCGCTCTAATGCTGCATCAAGCGGAGGGAACTTGCATCCTCTATGGTACGATCCGTGTGCATTTCTTTAGGAATCGGGAAATCAGAATCGTGTTTTTAATCGTAAACCGTTTATCTTTGGTTCAAGAAGAGAGCAACTGCGCTCTCGCATCGGAACCGGTATAACTTTCGTTTTCGAATAAAATTTGTTTCACATCGTTATGACTTTTTCGCGCCGAGATATCGACGAGCGGTGAATTTCAAAGAATGGCGGACTGAGGCCCGCCATTCGCTCTGGCCGATAAAGCGCTGCCGCGCATCCTTTGAAAATTTCACGCGCCAATATCTTGCCAAAAAATCGACGTACGAACGTGAAACAAAAGTCGTTCTTTTCTGCGGCTCACGCATCACGCGTTCGCATTTGTCGCGGGTGTATTTGTTACAGTACACATTCACATGTACAATCACTACATGTGATATATACACAATATGTTGTTACAGAAGATGACAAAATAGCGCAATAGTTAATATCGAATATGTTGTCATTGAGAACGGTAAAAAGTTTCGCGCGATTTTATTTATTTACAAAATTCCGCGCAAAAATTTCTACATAATTTGTAGATGCTTTCCTTGAATTTTCAACGAAACAAAATTTTCATACGTATTAATTTAATATAGTGTGGTTTGATAATTCAGTCGAGAACAGTTTGAATGATAAATTTTGCGATCTTACAATTTCTCGTTGCGAATGTCGAGAAATAAATATTCATCTTCTTCGACGAATTAATCGCGATCAAAGCGGGTAAAATCTACAGGCTGTACATTTTAAATCAGATTTTATTCGAATATCTTTCAGCTGAAATATTGTTAACGTTAGAGATATTTTCAATTTTGAGCGATCTTGCGTCGAGAAATAAAATACATTAGTAAAAGACATTAGATACACAATGAGCTGCAACCTCGTATCGTAGCACTCATTTAACAAGATCTCCTGCATGCAACGTTAATTTCTCCGGGCTACGTCCGATCACCATAAAAAGCAAGAGTCAACGGCTTACCTGTAGATTGGCGTGATGTCACTCTTGTACCAAACGACCAAGATAGCAGAATCGTTATGTCGCGGTGGACGAATATCGCACGGCAACTCGGCCGTCCCATCGAGGACCGCTCTCGTGGGCAACGGCGGTCCTGCAACATGAAATACTGATCGAATACTCGCCACCTGCAACTTCCGTCATACGGACGGAAGAGTTTTCTCGGTAATTTAACAACTAAAAATAGTGAAAACTTGAAAAATCGAACGATAAGTCTTTCGAAATTGCCAGTGTCATGACAAGAGAGAATCTGTTTCGCGTTTTCTGACTTATGCTGATTTGCGCACATAGACGGGAGAAAAAAATTGACTCTTAATCGTCGAGTCGAAGATCCAAGGTTGATCGAAAAGTTTTATCGCAATATGCGATGAGTCTCGCGTTTAATAAGATATCAGCGTCCTTATATGTTATCGCGTTACCAGTAACTGCGAGCAGTTATTCCCAACGTAGGGAAATCCGTTTTACTTACAAATAACGGGGTTGACTGACGCGTTGAGCGACGCGAAAATGATTGTGTTTCACAAAGAGAGGGAGAGAGAGAGAGAGAGGGGGGGACTGTCGTTTCCTTTAGCGAAAAACACGCTCGCGTATTACCATGCGCGCACGTACAGCGTTATACACCTGCATCTGCCCTCAACTTCAATCATTTTTCGAAACGCGCTTCTCCTCCTATATTACGCCGACATGCCGTGCAAAAAGAAGACCATCGACCACGAAAATCTCCTCCCCCCGTGGGCGTAAGGCGATCATTTCTATCGCGTTGGAATTCTAATTAATTTTCGTTCACGATCGTCACCGGGCCGCGGAGCCGACGCGTCCGCTGTCGCTTTGAGCGGAAACAAAAGGAGGACAAACAACATGTCGGTCGGTTGCGCTTTTGCCGAAATATCGCGTCGATGGGCGACGCGTCCCGTCAACACTGGGCAATAACATTCCAATATCCATACCGTTCGCGACGCGCGGGTTGGGCTCTCGGCTTGGTCAACGTTTCGTTCTTCGTTCGGAGATGCGAACGATTGGATATTTTCGAGGTGAAATGAGAAGAGTGAGAGAGAAAAAGAGAGAGAGAGAGAGAGAAAGAGAGAGAGGGGGAGGAAGGTAGGAAAAACGCTGCTGGACGAAGACGTCGGAGCGCGCGGAACGAGGAGTCGCGTCACAATTTCGCGCTCCAGAAAGCGGCGTTTCCAGCGGACGCTCACTCCTTCCCCCCTCCTGCCCCCGACATCGCCAGTCCGTCCGTCCGTCCGTCCGTCCGTCCGTCGTCCGTCGCCGGGTATTGAAGGATCGGCGAGAAATATTTGCGGAGGAGAGGCAGCGCTCGCGTGAGATGGGTAGAAAAAGAGTGTGAGAGGGAGGAGGGAGAGGGAAAGAGGCGAAAGCGAACGGGATGGCGAACGGACACAACGCGGCGCGCCGGAAAGCGGAAACGGATGTATATACCGGCCGGCCGGTTGGCCGGCCAGCAGTCCGACCGTATTAAAACTGAGCGTCGTGAATAGGGGGATTTCCTTCCAGTCTGTCGAGCCCGTAGAGGAAGCGCACAGCGCGACACCGTTCGCTCGCTCCTCCACGCGGAATTTTTCCAAATTTTTCCTTCCTCCTCAGCTCGTCCGGAGTGTCAGACGAGCCTGACGCGCGCTCGCTCAGCTGCGACCGATCAAACTTACTTCGAACTTCGGCACGAGACAAAAGGCGTCGGTACAAAATGGGGTCGAATGAAAGCAGCGACGGATTCGATCGGCTATTACTAATTCATCCTCCTTTTTTTCCCGTCTTCCTCTTCCTCTCTCTCTCTCTCTCTCTCTTATTCCTTCTCTCCCCCCCACTTTCTCACTTACTCTCTCGCTTTTCGTTTTTCCTCGATTGCTCGCGTGGGAGCTATCGATTTTGTAAAACAGACCGCCGGGTCCGGTCTCGCCGCGAATGTCCGCCGGGAGCGAGAGAATGTTTGTCGAGGGTAGTTTCGCAAACTTTGCGGGGGGAATTTTAATAATGATACGTTTTAATCGGGAGCGTTTTGCGGCACGGAACGCGCGCACGTGTGCGCGCTGGCGACTCCGATTGCCCGCAACTTCACTTCGTGTTGCTCCATTATCGCGCTGCTCGACGATCGTGCGGGAAGGTATCATCATTGCCTCACAGCTTTCTGTCCGTTTCTCCGTGATTTTTAAGGGTCACTTGAACAACTTGAAGGAAGGTGGCGCAGCCGCCGCCGTCGCTGTTTTTTTACTTGCACCTCCTAAAGTAGGGTGCTCTCACGTGGATGCGTGGCGGTGGCAAGAGTGTCGCGGGTATTCCATTATCAAACTTGGCGAAACCTTTATCTCCGCGCCTCGTCCAATTTCCAAGTCTCTGTCGCAAGAGCCATTTCTCTTCCTTACATTCTCGGCCTTATGAGCGATAGTTCACACGGCGGGCGCATATTAGGTCTCTCGTTCCAAGTTTTGAATTTTTAAGCAGAATTTTCACTCTGTGCCGCCGTCACTGCCGCGGCAGAATATATTATGCAGTCCCTAATTTAGCGTCCTGGCTTCTGTCGCTTCAGTCGCGCGTACGGTCGGATGAGTTTACGCGAAGGAACAAATGGAGAAGCGGTTTCACTCGTTTGAATGTCTTCCTTTCTCGACGTTTTCGCCAACGACACTTCCACACGAATCCTCCACATTTCAGCGCTGAATTCGCGCGATCGATGTAGGAAGCGTCGACCTGGCCGATTAAATTATTCGAATCGGAATTACGATCTGTTGACTGATCTCTCGCGGGGTTGGCGACGAACATCGCTAATATCCGCGCTGTACAGCGACAAACCTATTCTCTCTTGTCTCTCTCACTCCCTTTCTCCCTTTCTCTCTCTCTCTCTCTCTCTCTCTCTCTATCTCTCTCTGAGGATGATTAGACGAGGGTAATCCCGTTGCGTCGAGGTCAATGCATCCGGGTAGAGACGCTAATTAAATTTGCAGACGACCGAAGTGGCACTCTCTCTTTCTCTCCCTCTCTCTCTGCACTCGCAAGGTGCGCGCTTTTTTTTCCCACGCATTATACATTTAACACTGGATACGGGATCCGTCTCGCCGTCTCGCGATCTTTACCGCGAGCTTCTCCATTTTTCTCGCGCCCGTGCCTCATAGAGTTAACATTAACGCCGTTATCCCCCTTTGCCTCCTCCTCCTTCTCTTGCATTTTCTCCTCTCGCTCTTCGGCAGCAACACGGATGCTTTTATCTTAACCACCGTTATACGTGGCGGCTATCTACCTGCCGCGCTACTGTACTGTATCGTGCGGCGCCGTACGGTACAGTACGGTACGGTACGTTACGTTACGCTACCTACGTAGGGATGTAGTCTCGCGTGTACGCCGGTATAAGCGTATAAAATAACGCTTTTCATGGCGTTCGCTAAATTTCCCCTGGGCTGCTCGCGGTGCATTATGAGTCCTGAAGGGTGACAACAGGAGCGGATCGCTGCTGCCGTATCGGAGCGGCGTGAGCGCAGCCTTGTTCCCGCGGCTTCGCGTGATCTTCCCGTCTTCGCCGGTCGCGTCAACGAGGACGCATGCGGTCTAATGGCACGACAGTCGCGGAATCGCGTTGAAAAGCGTTTTTGAAAAAAAAGAGAGCCCCTGTGTGACGTTCCTTTGGAAAAAGGGGACAGCGAGTCAAAAAGAGAGAGAGAGAGAGAGAGAGAGAGAGAGAGAAGAGGGGGAAGGGGGAGAAGTAGAGTGAGAGGAAACAGGAAGAGGAAAACGCGTGAACACAACGAGAGCCGGTGCAGCAATCCTTTCCGTCGATGGACGCGAACTGGGAATCCTCCGTGCGTGTCACGTTTCATTGAGGATTTTTTCCACCGTCACGCGCGCGAGAATGTCGTTGTTGTCGTGGTGGTGCAGCGGTGGTGGTCGGACTATTACTTTGTGAGAGCGTTGCGCCGTTATCGTGATGAAAATATCACGGTTGTTACGTACTCTTCGCCGTCCGTTCTCTCGTAAAGATTCCCTCCGCTATACGTGGGAACGGTGGGAAAGCGAATATTTTATTTCGCATCGAACTGGCTCTCGTGTAATCATTTGCCGGCCGTTTTATCGGCGCGCAATCGAAAACATCTCGCTTCACGCGGCCGCAAATCGATGCCCGGAACAGCCGCGCGGGGCCTTTTTACCCCGATGAAAAACAGAATTTTTGTATTACATGTATACGTAGTAGCGGGCACGTCGGAGTGAATTTCCGCCTCCGTGGGAAAGAATAACACTGCGTACGTGATACCACCCGCCTCGCGCGAGAGATAGCCTCTCTTCCTTTTTCATCCCTCCGGGGATCCAATTTCGGAAATTTAATACAGCGAGCGCGCGCGCGCGCGCGCGCGCAAGCGAGAGCGGTAACGCGCGCGCGTAGCTCGCGCGAGAATTTGGAAAATCGCAATCCCCCTCGATGATTAATCTTCGAAAGTCGAGCCTCTTCGTCTAATGCGAGCCGAGCGAAAACATGTTTGGCCATTCGGTCTGTACAACAAGAGCGCAAATAAAAGAATAGAAAAGAACGAATAGAAAAGTTCTCCGCGAAATGCTCGCTACATTTCAGACACGCGCCACGAATGTACCGTTGAAAATGTAAAATTCAAAGCACAAAGCGCACCTTTGAGAATTTAATTCAGCGAATGTGATATAGAGAACGATATTTCACGTATTACGCAACCTGCGTGAGAAAGGCGTTTTCGCGCAATATTAGGTGTATCGTGCGACAGGTCGCTAATTAGAAATACTTTGACGCGTTATCGTTGCGATGATGACGATCCTTTCTCGCGCGCGCACGATGCGGTCGGCTGTGCCTCGCTAGCACGGATATTTACCGTGCAACGTGCCTCGCCAGGAGAGAAAAGTGATATCGTCGACGCAGCGGAAAAGCCACTCTTTATAAAACGCTGCTGAATCGACGCCGGCGGTTTCCATATACCTGGCCGGCGCCTCACGGGTTTACACAAGTTTCGTATGCTCCGCGGAAAGGAGCGCCTCCCTTCCTCTTCCCCCCCTCTCTCTCTCTCTCTCTCTCTCTCTCTCTCTCTTTCTCGGTAACAAGGAGAGGCTGTCAGCGAAAATCCAGAGCCGGGACCGGCAGGCGAGATCGAGATGTCGCGACCACGATCGACGGTGGCTTCGCTTGGACGCGCGCGCGCGCGCGAAACCGCTCGACCGTGCATAAATCTCCGCCGAATCGTATCCTCTTCCTTGCCAAGAACGTATACAGGTATATATACAGGCTGGTGTATGGCACTGTAGCATCTTTGGAGCGCTAACTCACACGAGGAGGGACTAAATTTACACGGCACTTACGCGTTAACAGCACAAATTGAGGGCATTGTATGAGAGAGTTAACGAGCGACAACAGGAAGAGAGAGAGAGAGAGAGAGAGAGAGAGAGAGTCTCTCTCTCATTCGCGACTCGAGATAATCGTCAGGCAGGAGGAAACGGCGCACGGATGTGCAAACTACAGATAGAGAGCGGAGAGAGAGAGAGAGAGAGAGAGAGAAAGAGAGAGAGAGAGAGAGAGAGAGAGAGAGAGAGAGAGAGAGAGAGAGAGAGAGAGAGAGAGAGAGAGAGAGAGAGAGAGAGAGAGAGAGAGAGGAGAGAGAGGAAGAACCCTTTTCCCATTTCCGATCGATTTTCTCCCCTTCGCAATTTTCAACATCGTCTCGCGAGACGTTAAACCTCATCGCCGGCTGTTGGCGCGATGGTGAATTTCGCGACTCTAGCTCGTGGCACCGGATCTAACAGGATACGCGGGCAAACGGTCCTCTTGCCGATAAGGAATACGAGAATGCAAGAACGACCGCCGAAGGGACAGAAACAGAAAGAGAAACAGAAAGAGACGGAGGCACATGGTATATACATATATATATATATATATACATATATACATCTGTACATCTGTATACACATATATAGAAGGGGGAAGGGAGGGGGGGGGAGGACGGAAATCAGTGTTACGGCTACCCTCGTCTGGTCAAGCCCTTTCCACGTGCGGAAATAACCTAAACGGATATCCAGCTAAGCCGATAATCCGCGGGTCAGACAGTGTCGAGAAGCCGTATAACTTTGCTTAACCCCGCCCGGCCACCCTTACGCCTCCCTGTAGTGGCCAGCAACGCGCTCTCGCCGGCTGGCTATCCGCACCCTACGGCTGTTCACGGAAACCCGCGGTTAGCTGGCAGCTATCGTTTCTCTGCGCTTTGGCCACCACCGTCGGCCAGCAGAAATCAATTTACTCCGGTGATTCTCTGCGGTAAGATCAGCGACAGGTGAAGATTGCCGCGCGACGGAGGGAGCGGGAGAGACGAACGACGAGGAGATTAGCGGCAATAAATGCGGCAAGACTCCGCTCCGGGTTCTTTAATAATCCGAGACACGTGGACGTGTCCAGGCGAGAAGCCGCTTTCGCCAATCTCGCGTCTCTAACGGCCTCCCTTCCCGGCTTCTTCCTTTCTCTTCTTTTTCTTCATCACCGCCGCCGTCGTCGTCGCTGTAGTCGTCGCCCACGAAACGACGATAGCATTTGTCCGAGCAAAATTAATCGCCGCGATTACATACCCTCGGCCAGTGTCGGGCGTGCCCCGTCTCGTCGCTGTCTGCGTTGCGTCGACGCGCGAGGGGCGGGAGGGCGCGGAGAATCGGTTCCTTTCTCGATTGGACTTGGAGCGCTCGACACGGATCGCTCCGGTCAAAACGTCCCGATAATAAAATCTGAAACATCGATGGACCCCCTCGCGCTCTCTCTCACATATGCGCGCACGTATGCGTGTGCGTATAAGTAGCGCACGCGTATACAAGGGCGTGGGCGCGGAGGGCGGAGGGAGGAGATATATGCCGGTCGGAGCGCGCAATATCGTCGAGTTTTAGGGTTTTCGCAGCTGTGGCAACGGCTGCCCGCAAGACGGTGCCACGATTTCCCCCGAAACTCTCGCCAATATCACCATAACCATAATTCCACGATTCCATTGGGAAGTTTTTTTCATTCGTGCCGTGTGGCCCGGTAGCCTCTACGGCCTCGTGTCCCTCGTTGTCGTTCTTATACTCCTCCCTGGAGGGACACGTGGGGCTTTTTGCGGGCCGAACGACAGTCTGTAATGTGGCGGTGCGCGGTCGGCCAAAAATCATTTCACGGCACATTATACCACGTGATCCCGCTCGTACTGCTGCCTTTTTCGGACAACGTAATATATCCCCGCACATAGCAATGGAAGATACGACCATCGGCTGATGATTCCGCGGGGCGATTCTCTCGGGGCAGCGGAGAAGTCGAGTCGAGTTTTTCTCCGCAATCGCGCGGCAATTGGAAGATTCGGCAGATTGGGATGAAGAATTTTCACGTAGTCGCGAGACGGGTTGGAGAGACCGGATTCTCATTGTGTCCACGTGGCGGCAGACAGGGATCCGTCAATCCTCTGTCAAATCTTCTTTTAGATTGGAATGATTGAGATGCGACGGTGACGGATACTGTGAATATTTCAGTGTGGGGGCGTTGAAGAATGGTCCGACGCAAGATTGACGGACTCCCGTCTCTGTCGTTCTTTAGACCAAAAAGTTGCCAAATTTAAAAGTTGAAAAATCTCAACGGACACCCAAAAAGAAGAAGTTGAAAATGTGATTGAAGAACATTCAACGCAGTTCAGACTAGTAATTTTTAAAATTAATTGCATAGCTGAATATTGACAGTAAATTCTGGACTGTCCTCTTGAAATCTGGACGTTTGACAACCCCGGTCCAAATGGACAATGGGAGTCAGACCTGAAGACCTGAAGACCTGAAGACTGACTCTAACCATCCATTTAGGCGACGACAGACAGAAATCCGTCAATTCTCCGCCGAACCTTTTCCGATGCTTTCACATTGGAATATTCACAGCATTCGTCATTGTCGCATCTCGATCGTTTCGACAAAGAAAAAATTGACGGAAGATTTGTCCGTCCTGTGTCGCGAAGTCTCGCGACACAGTGAAATTGTCTTAAAATCGGAGAAAACACAGCCGAGTTTCCAACCAGCGAATTTCGCTCCAGCGCATGTCGTCGCGGTGTGTTCGACGCGTCGTGCTTTTTGCGATCTGATTTTCTTTCGCTCGATGCTCCACTTCAAAGTGTAATGTTTAGCTGTACTCTTGATCGGAGCTCTCGGGCTACCGCTGGCGCTGTGCGGCGGATCTATGCGGATATCTGCCGAAGGAAAATGTGAAACTGGAGAGGAAAAGAGCACAAAGGAGAAGACACGCTGCAGGGCGGTCGCGCGATACCTCACCTCGTGAGTTGACGGACAGGCGGTCAAACTCGTCGCGCACACCTGGTTTCGCATCGAACCACACCTGGTTTCGAGAAACGAACGACCCTTGGCTCAGGCTCGAGAGGACGCGCCTCGGCGACGCGTGTATGTCAAATTCGCCTTCATTCGGAAAAATACAAAGAGGCTGCCTCATCTCCGCCGCATCTCTCGTATCAGCGTGTAAAACTGCATAGCGACGCATCATATGACGCATCACCGAATCACGGCGACGAAAGAAAGAAAGAAGGGAAGAGGGAGAGAGAAAAGTTGAGGGAAAGATGATCTTTAAAGAATTATTTTCAAAGGAGGAGATATTGAACATTAAAATTATATTCCAAGTACATGGTCGAGTATACGTAAAATCCGCAAAAATTGTCCGGCATTGTATTACGATACAATGTCGGACAATTTTGTTCTTCCGCTGTCGGATTAAATGATCGTGGCCCCCCCTCCCCCCAGCGTTTGGCTCTCATTATTGGCTCACCTTTATTGGCTCTCATTGTGGCCGATGTTTCTTGCTAATCAGACACTTGTAAAGCTTTTACAAAATTGAAGGATATCCTCTCGTGATGTTTATTACGCGAGTGCGCACGGCCGTCATTATTTTGATCGAACCGCGACCGACCACATTTCGGTTTCAGACGAAATGGAAACATCATTGTGCGCCGCGCGCGGTTATTTTTGTTTCTTTATTTGCTTCGGCCGGCCAGCTCGTTCGCGCGAGCGAGTGCTGTATTCGACATCAAAGCCCCGTGGCTCGGGCAATTTCGACCGACCTTGTCGTTTACGCGTCGAGTTTACCGGAGGGAAATGCGAAATGGAGAAAGCAGTCGCGAAGCGTGCGGAATGCACGCGTTAACCATCCCGCCCGTTGATCCACCGACGCGGCGGACTGCCTGCGAACTCTCGTGGCGTCACACAATTTGCGAGCGCTTGTGTTTTCGTACCGCGCCGCGCCGCACCGCGCCTCCGCAGACTCTGACCTCTGTGATTCGCGCGAATTAGTTCCTCGGGAAACAAAAGACACGGCTCTCTCCGCGATTGCCGCGTCGTTAATAGAACATGAATAACGCAGAGTCACACGCGCGGAACAACGATCGACAACGCGCAACCGAGTCGCGCGTTTAGTCTCCGATTTAAAACGATTGCAAATGTGCATTAAACATTTACATATCACCGTCCAAATTAACCCGATTATAAATTTCTACGCATCGAAAATTTATACCGCCATTTAATTGGACAGCAACATGAAATTTTGAAGAACTCGGTATAGATGTCAATTGTTGATGAATCGCGCTGATAAAACCATAAAACCATGGAACGCGTTCAGCTATTATCGCGAATCCTCGAAGATCGTTCAGAGAAAATGCTCGTGAATGCCGCGCAAATAAGGTAATAACGAGCGCGGTAATAGCCGATGGGAATCTGCCGTGCAGAAACGCACGCAAAAATCGAGCGCGAAAGAGAGTGTCGATCTAGTTTCTGTTCACATTTGCCGAGGTGGATAATGGATCGAGAGAGTTTTCCGAGTGAATTTACGGGAGATTCATACTCGATTCAGCTTACTGATAAGCTCAATCGTAAAGATAAAGACGGAGATACTAGGAAATACCCGAGGGACTGCCGGTGCTTTCAGGATAGACAAGGCGATACGATTTCGCAGCGTAGTGTCTTTATTTCTGCACGTTCATCCGCGCGAAGATGGCGGGTAAGAAGGGAATGCAGAACTTAATAAAGCATCCTGTTTTTCATCGCTCTCTCTGCGCGTCAGAAATATATGTCTATATACATCCAACTTTTAAAGCATTAATAATTGCTGAGTGGAAGTGTGAAGGTGATACAAACGTTGAAAAGGCGAAAAAAGAAAAAAAGGAGAAAAAGGAGGAGGAGGAGGAGGAGAAGAAGAAGAAGAAGAAGAAGAAAAAGAAGCGAAAGATGAAGACGGGCTCCGAATGAGTTACCGGGGTAAAAAGCCGGCATAACAGAAATCGCGCATCGCGACTGCAAAGACGACGAGCTAAATGGCAAAAGTAGCTAAAAGCGCCGTCACGAGAGCAGTTAATAATAAGGT
This sequence comes from Harpegnathos saltator, assembly GCF_003227715.2. Taxonomy (NCBI): domain Eukaryota; kingdom Metazoa; phylum Arthropoda; class Insecta; order Hymenoptera; family Formicidae; genus Harpegnathos; species Harpegnathos saltator. The sequence goes on from NW_020230012.1 coordinate 384,754, forward strand.
TCGCTCGTTTTATATTATATCGTATTACTTGTTCAAGTCTCGTCTTATACGGCGCACAGCTCCGGTGTCAAAATGTGTCTTTAAGCTCGATCCGCTGTCTTTTCGCAATTCAGCTTTGGCTTCTACCTGTCGCTACTCGTGTTATTTGCATGGTGGACTTTGTCGAAGGCGCAAAAGCTCGCCGTCTAATGAGTAACGAAGTTCTTTATCGCTCACGACGCGCTCCTTTCTATATCGCCGGTGTGAAAATTTGCTTGCCACTTGTTCTCTCTCTCTCTCTCTCTCTCTCTCTATCCCTCTTCGCGCTACTTTCGCTGGTGTACATTCGGGTCCTTTGTCTGGCCCCAAGTGCCGGCTGTTGCACGTACTCGCACTTTTTCCCGTTCTCGCCCCCTTGTCCACGAGGAGTATTCTCTTAGGTTCCGGGGGAGAATTTTCTCCTCCGGCCGTTAAGGGCGAAGGGCGAAAATGCCGTTAATGGGGTCGTTAAAGGTCTCATTAACGTTCTCGCGAGGGGCGGATAACGAGGGAGTAATTAAAATTTGATCAACTTCTTCTTGCAAAACCCGGGGCTCGTCAGTCTCTCTTTTTCTTCTTTCCGGAGCGTGCCGGTGGCGGCGACGGCGACGGCGATGGCGATGGCGAGGACGGCGGCACCGGCAGTGCAAGGCGCTGCTTATTCCCTCGTTATTTAAGATCCTGCCTAATGGCGCTAAGTTAATATCGCGGAGACGCGAGGAATGTAACGCGATTACGCTTTATCTCCTCGCGACGATGCGTCGCTTTGTGCCGGTAAGCGCGTCATGATGATGGCGCGCTTTTCTCCGTCCTCGGCCGATGCCGACGAGGACGACTGCGACGGATCCGGTAACGAATTCTCGACAAATGACAAGTGTCGTCCGGGAAATATTTCTCGGAACGATACGCCGGGCCGCATCCGACCCACAAGTGAAACGCCGGGCGTCGTACATTCCCGACCACCTATAACCTATAAACGGTGCCCGTTGATCAGCAACATCCGCGCTCGCGTCGATGCGATTTTTCGCTCGGAGGTTACTTACGAGCTCTCTCACCCCTTTCCCCGTAGCCGGCCGTGATAGTCGGAGAGCGTCGGAGAGCGTCCGAGAGTTCACTCTCGACAGGAGCGGGCGAAAGAGAAATGCCGCGGAGGCGGAGGCGAAAGCGAAGGCGGAAGGACGATGAATAAAAGGGAGAGCACGCAAGAGTTAGGAGGTGGGCCGAGAGAGGGAGGCGACAGAGAAGGTGGCAGGGGTCGTAACTGTGGAACGATCTTGCCCGAGGGAACGTCCTGCGCCGTATGTCTTCTGCATACAAATGCCTTTCCTATAGCCGTTCACCGGGGCCATCAGGCTTACCGCGGAACGGAAGAACGTTGGCTTGCCAATTTTAAAGGCCGTTTGTGAGTGATGCACAACGTCTGCGCGAGTCTCTGGCGTCTACTCCGTCGCTGTCGTCATCGTCGCCATCGGCCGGCTGTTCATTCGTCGGATATCGCGCTGATGTCAGGCGAGACAGAGAGAGAGAGAGAGAGAGAGAGAGAGAGAGAGAGAGAGAGAGAGAGAGAGAGAGAGAGAGAGAGAGAGAGGCACGCCGGGAAACATACTGACGATAAAAACAAATTCCTGCGCGAATGTGGTTCACGGCACGGTAGAACGTAGACGAGCACAGAACGAGAAGAGCGCAGACCGGCGAGGTACGGGGGGCAAGGGCGGGCTATGAGAGGCAGATTGTTTACGGTGGAGAGCGGCTGTAATAGTTTCATGCAGTTTATTGCCGAGAATGGACCCTCCGGCCGGCGCGGGATAACGGACGATAAATCAGATTTTACCTTCGGTTATCGGATACGAATCTCGATTGGATCGCTGGCGCTTAATTTTTGATTTCTCAATTAAATTAAGCGGATTAATTGCGCGTCGATTGAATATTAAATTGGACTGTTTGCGTCGCTCGCGGCATAATTAAAAGGCCGAAGAGGCCGTGCGTAATTACTTAAAATCGATGCGCGATAGTCGGATTATTGTTTTCAAATGGAAGACAAGCAAGGAACGATCTCGCGCTCGCTCGCGCCGCGAAATCACTTCCCTACTTGCAGCGCGGGGCCGCCCGATTATTTTTCTTGATATTGCGAACATGCGCGTAGCGAGAGCGCGCACGTAGCGCGAAATTGCTTAATTGGAACGTAAACGAGTGTAATACGTATTGCGCGCTAATAGCTAATTAGAGACAAAAATACTGATGAAAGATATATTATATGTATCCGAGAGTGCATTATCACGCTAATGCGCAAATTAATACGCGGGTGCATCGCGCGTGTACTGATTTAATTGTAATGATAGCCGAATTATTTCCCACCCCTTCTCTTCATTTCTCTCATCTCTCTTCTCTTTCTCCCTCATTATCTACACACACACACACACACACACATATATATCTATATATATATATATATATATATCCGCGCGCGTTAATAATCCACATTGAAAATATTCCGCCGCGTTGTTTAATGCTTAATTTGGCAGCTTTTCGGCTCGTCCGAGCCACGTATTGGTGTGTACGAAATCGTCAGCTGTCATAAAATTCGACATTCACCGCCGGCGAGGTGAAGAGGGCGGAGAGAAAGAGGAGGCGGGAAGAGAGGTGAAAGGGGCGAGACAGGGACACGGTGTATTTCAATTTCGTTAATTTACTAATTACAGCTGACATTCGATCGCGGCCGGTCCCGCTAGGACGCGCATTACACGTGCGGGCCAGGCACGCTAGATTTAATTAAGGCGCGCGTACATTAATTCATTTGCGCGGGCGCTCGTTCGTCGGCGAGCGCACTTTGATTTCGTAGCTTTTGTTTCGCAGTTCGGATTAAACACCGGCGCTAATCATAATAATAATTTATAATCGATATCGATAATGAGATGCCGCTGATGGCCAAATGGTTCGCGTTTCGTTCGAGCGTTTCAACGGACACGGGCGACGTTCCGCTCTATTCCAACCGCGCTGTGCGTCATGCGTCGCGGTGAAAGGGGAGGAAAATAAAAAGGGGAAGAAGGGTCGTAGCGAGACACAACAGAAGCCGTTCTCGTCGCGAGAACTCTGCGCGCGGTACCGCCGCCGCAGCTGCATTCGTCTGCTCTCCTCAAGACGTCGTGTCATATAGCTATCGTGACGCATTAGATCGCCGTGGAAACTCTCAATAAGAGCGACGTGCACTTTCCCATGGCGGACGGCCGGGGGGATGCGAAACGTCTTGCGGTTAGTTTCGAGGCTGAAGTTGTAGCGTATCTGCGCGCGCCCGCGTGAGAGAGCACGAGATATTCACGACGAGGCTCTCGCGGAGCACTCAAAAAGTTTACCGAAGAACGGGGAGGGAAAGAGAGAGAAAGAGAGAGAGAGAGAGAGAGAGAGGGAGAGAGAGAGAGGGGGGAGGGAGAGAGCTCTCACGGTCGAGACCTCAAAGCGAAAACGCTATTTCCGAGAGCGATTAGAGTTTTGTGACGTGCGAATTCAGCGAGATAATTATTGCCGCGCGGCGACGTTTCTACGAGGTTCCCCGGTTTCTCGACTCGCGTCTCTTTTAATGTGTAAACCAGAGGCGAATGTGGGTTTTCCGCGTTTCACTCACTGGGCGGAATTGTCGGTCGATCCGCGCGTGTGCGATCGATAATTTCGATATAACCGGACACGGTATCTGACGTGCGTTTTTCGCGGCGGCGGCGACGGGCGGCGACGACGACAAGGACGACGGGGTCGAGAGCGGACGCAACAAGGCGATTAAAATATCGGCAGGCTGGTTTACGAGAGGCAGCGGGGCGCTTTTATCGGGTGAATGCATTCCGAGAGATGATTGGCCCTTATGCAGCAGAGTGCGGGGGCGACGTACGGCCGTAGGAAGTTTGAAGCACGTCGAACTTTCCGAACTATCAGCACTTAGACGATAATTCTCTCGGGGGACGAAGACCGCTCTCAGCGACGCTGCCTTCGTGAAAATTAATTACCCTCGTCGATCGCTTTTCATTCTCTTTCACCCCGTTCGTGTCTCGGCCTGTTCCCACCCTTTTCACCTCCACCGATGCACGAAAACCGTCGTCGACGATGGGAAGTTGTATGTGTGCCGAGTGACAAGAGTCGAGGGAGGAAAGTAGAAAGGAAGGAAGGGCGAAAGGGAGGAGGCAGAGAGGAAGGACGATGAAAAGGAAGGAAACCGGCGCGGCGGGCCGAGAAGGGAAAGAAAGAAAAAGAGAGAAAAAAAAAAAGAGCGGACTCAGCCCCATAACACGGCGCGGCAGAAATCAGAGTAGTTGCCCGGCGAAAACCGGGCGGGAAATTCTATACAGTGCGGCGGCATTCCACAATTTCCACGTACTTGGCGCGTTTCGCGTTCTTCGAGTAATTATCCGCGCGTAATTACACCGTCGTCCCATCCGATGTGTACGTTAATACGCGCCCGCGCGCGCGTGCTCAAATTCGCGTGACTGCACGACAGCAGACTGAGGAAGCCTCAAGGTGGGAGACAGCTTCGAGAAGATGGGAGTTCCGCGACTGATGTCACAATGATTGCGAGTGTTACAATGCGACAGGAAAACCATCTCTTTTCGCGCATCTGGGAAAGTTACGAGGTCGGTCACAACTTGACGGGGTCGATCTTCGAAGAGAAGGATTTCTTACTACGAGAAGAAATAATCTCTCTCTCTCTCTCTCTCTCTCTCTCTCTCTATTTGTTTTTCTATTTCCTTTGCTCACGCGCTTCATATTTTATTAACATCCAGCAACGTTTCGTCTCATCTCTTATTAATCGCGCTGTTCTCATTTCGTTAAATAGCTGACGCCGGATTTTAATCCGCACAACTGAAAATAAGCTCAAAATAATGTCGACGGCGGTAGTGAAAATAGAGCTCTGTAAGACGTTATAATAAATGAAATAATTATATCAACTGTTTTTTCCAGCCGCGATCAAATTAAAACGTGCGATCCGCTTTATCATTTTCGCCTCGTGTTATCTCTACAGAGAGTTTCTTTCGTCTCGATTTCCTCGATAACGCATCGTAACGCTTCGATATTTCATTTATTTTTTTCTTTCTTCGAGACCAGGCTCTATAGTTTCATCCTTTTCTCCTTTTTTCTCATAGTTATAAGATCAACGGAACGAGATGATTCGGTTTCGCGCACGATTCGCAAATCGATTCGTTTGCGATTGTAGACTGTTGCGAGGAGACAGAAATAAGTTGAGTGTCTTGATGAAGATCGACTCTCATGAGATTAACGCGCGAAAAACGGTGGTTATACTTGAAACGAGACGTCTGTCGCATGAAACGGCGTTTATTATCACATGGTTATTTAAATGTCAACTGGAACATTAAATTAGCGAAATTGTCGCGAGACGGATCGATTTTACACAGCCCGGAGATATTCGAGACGTACAAGCGCGACTCTTTCGGCGACAGCCCATCCGTCGAATTTCGATGCGAACGAGCGAGCGAGGCAGTGCGTCGTCTCGTTCTCTTTTCAAGAATTCTCGTCACGCGATGAAAGGCCGGGACCGCCGGAAACAATAACGTCGTTCCTACGTGATGTCCCTTTTCTATAGGGGGCGGTTTGGTTATATAATAAACTTTTTTCCCATACGTCCCGTCGTTTTTCCCCAATTCTTTCTCTTTCTCTCTATCTCTCTCCCTCTCCCTGCGCGCGCGTGCTGTCGTCCTACTTCTGTGCAGCAGAAGTGAGGCGAAACTGACGGAGAACCACTCACTACCGCCCAGAAGAAATGATTCTTCCTTCGCGGTTCTGAGCGCGCACCGCTTTGAGGATTTCCAGGAATAATATCATTTTCATGTACCGTCTCGTCTTCGCGTGCAACGCATACTGCAACGTACCATTTTATCGTGTTTCCCTCTTCTTATACTTCTTCTACTTCTTCTTTTCGTCCACTTAGAACACTTATTGTCGTATCCCTTCGGGGATCGTCGGTCTCTCTTTGCGCATGGCAAAGCTCTGCGTTAGACATATTATCTAGTTATTTGGTTCCAAGGGAGTGAAAGAGAGAGAGAGAGAGAGAGAGAAAGAGAGAGAAAAAAAAGAAAAAGAAGTTTTCAGGGGGAGTTAAAGAAAATGCTCACTGACTCACAAACGCAACGTAACGTAACGTAACGTAACGAAACGTGACGTTTGCGTGGAAACGTTTTAAATCCCTACATTGTCGGTGGCTATAGTAGTACAAATTGTAAACTTCGTTGCGTTGATTGAACCATATCGACACGAGAGGTGAAGCTTCACTTCATCGCCCTTGCTTTCACTCTTGTTCTCGTTTTTTCGTACCTTATCGCGTATCACAGCGGAAATGACAGATTAATTGGAGGGAATTAATCGTGGTCACCTGACCTGATGGTGTTTTAGAAAGAAAATGAGAGAGAAAGGGGGGAGGGGCGAGGGAGTGCGAACACGAATGAAAAGAAAGGAGAAAGAGATTCTTTATTTTTTTTCTCCGCTGTCGCAAACTGTCCTGACGGCGACACAAATTTTTCCGGCCATAAAGAAGTCAAGCATCGGTCTTCCACTCGCGTGAATTCCCGGAATTCCCTTATTATATAAGCTCCGAATTTCTCGCATTTTTCGTATACACGCGCGCGTGTATATGAGCGAACGTGCCATTATGTAAAAATTTTTACGGAAAATCGGAGATGGTTGAAATCTCCATCCTCGCTTCTCTCGCATCGAATCTCCCTCAAAGGCAGGCAGGCAGGCAGGCAGGCAGACAGACAGACGGACGTGCGTATCGCGATTCAGAAAAGGTTATATATAAGTAGGAATATTATTACAAGCAGGAGTATTAATATAAATGCATCCTTTTAACAAAATCACCCGACCTTGCGCATAGGGGTGAGTCGAGGATGGCGCAGCGTCTCTCTCGAGCACTGCTTGTAGCGCAAGCAACATGACGGGACGTGCTCTCTCACTCTGTTCATTTTTCTTGCATAAGGAGATTATTAGAAAAGGCAACCGCAGTGGTGGCAGCTGCGGTTGCTGCCGAAGGCGCTGCGTCGACGACAGGACGGGGAAAGACGACCGCGGTTGCGGAAAGGTTCGCGCGCGCGACTTGAGCAGCTCGGGGCGATGATCCCAGCAAACAAACAGAGAGCCCGCGCAACTTGCCGCGACGTCATCGCCGTCGTATCCCGGCTGCGAATGGAATTACTATCCGACAAACGCACCCACCCCCCCCCGCTCTACTGTTTGTTTACTCTGCATCTTCCTCTTACCCGCGGCTCGACCTCCGACCTCTCGAGGAGCGCGTACCGCTCCGTTCCTCCCAGCCAACCGGCTCCTCCGCTTCGCCCGTCTTCACGACGAAAAGACACGCGGAAAGATACACGTTGCGGCTGTGATTAATTCAAAAGAAAGAAGGAAACTTCGCAACGTTACGTGAACATTTGCGTGAACGGAGGCGAACGTAAGCGGCGTTTCCGTCGAATAATTTTCTCCACCGGCGACTCTTTGGTTTCCTCCCTCGCTCGTGCTCCGTTCCTTTTATCATAACCGTTTATTGTTATGTTCTCTCGCACGAAATACTAATAATACGAGGCGTCGTGTTTATGCGCAGAGAGAGAGAGAGAGAGAGAAAGAGAGGGAGAGAGAGAGAGAGAGAGATAGGAGGAGAGCCAGGGAGAACTGTGCATTTCCTTCCCAAGGGCTCGATCCATATCCTTTGCGGCATAACGAAAGCAGGGCAGGCATCGCGAATACATGATGCGCTCCCGATAGATAGTCGAGAACGTGCCGAGTCGCCGCAATAACCTGGCCGCGAACGATGATCAAAGCTCGCGTGCGCGCAAAGCCATGGTCGGATCCTGGGAAGGCAACGGCGATGGCAGTGGCAAGCAGTGGCGGTGTCGGTGGCGGTGGCGGTCGTTAAATGACCTCTGCAAGTTATATCCCGAAGGTGCTCTTCATATCCGTGGAAGAAGCGGGTGACCGCAACTCCTAGTTGGCAACTGTTCGGCGATATCGACGGAGAGGACGAGCAGGCGAATGCCGGAAATAATGATCGCTCGACGCGCGGAATTAGAAGCAGCGCGTAGCGATGAAGAGAACGCGCGATAGAATAATAAGCAGCGGGCTAAAAGTGTCGGTCGGTGCTCGGAAGTTTGCAATTTTGAGATTCACCGCGCGATTATTGTGCGTGCGCGCTTCGTCGTCGCGCGGCTGTCGTCGGGCGCGTAAAAATGTCGTATTCCCTCCGCCCCCCCCCCCCTGTGTAATACCGGAAAGTTTATCGTACGTGAAACACGTGCACGCAAACAAATTGGGGTGGAGAGCGAGGGGGGGGGGAGGGAGAGAGAGAGAGAGAGTTATAATGGGGCGTATAGCGGAATAACAGATTGCTAATTACGAGAACGACGTGAAAACTACCGCGACGTTCATCACATCGGGCATACTCAAACTGCATCCAAAGTCTGGTAGTTTTGATTAAGTTTCTAACGGATGGCTGGATTCGTTCTGGGATCCTGTCAGACCTGCTGTCGGGCTGAGAGGGAGAGGAAGAGAGGGTGGGAGGGTGGACGAGCGGTAGGTGTTCGCACGTTCATCCATGTGTCTGAGAAATAGGGTGAAATTGGAGTTGAAGTGCTTTCACGGAGCCGGACAGGTCCGTCAAGGGTGAGTCCGTAGGTGGAGAAAAGGTCGATCGGAATGAAAAATAAGAGACGCGTCGAAACCTTCGATCGGCTCGCTCCTTCATCGAGGAGGTTGCTGCTGTTATAGCTAAAGGAATTCATCGCCTCCATCTTACTCTCCCATTCATCGAGCGAGCGCCTCGTATCTTCTATTCTTTCTCTTTCTTATCTTCTCCCCTTTTTTTGCCTGCCCTCGGGCATTCTCTTTCTCTATCTCTTCCGTTCTCGCACAACGAGGATCGCCGTCTTTTATTTTTAGATCACCGTATATATATCGGATAAAGTTCACGGGACGCGCTTCTTCTTCTCGCGGCGAACAGCGGGCTGCCGACATCGATCGCGCATCGTCGCTCGCGAGAAATTTTACTTAGAGAGAGCGTTTAGTTATCTCGAGTCGCAAGATTCGAGAGATTTGATCGTCCTCTGGCTGGTTCGGTGAAAGACGACGAGCTATTTATCGATATTCGCGAACACCGCGCGGAATCTTATCACGAAGCAGTCCCCTCCTTCTCCCTCCGACTCAGCGCGCGTGTCCTCGTTCTATTTAATTACTCTTCCCGGGGGGAACGGAGGTCTAGAGCTTCTCCGCCATCCGAGATTCGCGTTGCTCTGGTAGGTCGCGCAATCTGAGAACGTCGGCGGGATAGATCCTTGATGGGTCTCGAGAACAAGATCCCGCATCGTACGTACAACGTTCTTCGAAAGAGACTCGTGTCTGCACATCCATTGAGGCGACGTCGAAGGTAGAGCGTCCAAAGGGAGAATGAGAAGAAGAAGGAACACGGAGTGGAGGAGATAGAGAAACACAGAGAGAGAGAGGGAGAGAGAGAGAGAGAGAGAGAGAGAGAGAGAGAGAGAGAGAGAGAGAGAGAGAGAGAGAGCAGGAGAAAGTGAGAAGAAAGCTCGGAATAGAAGCAGGGGGTGGAAAGAGGCGCGCGCGCGCGCTTGGGCGCTTGGAACAACGAACCGATGGGATAGACCCTCTCTCTGGCGCACGCAAAGACAGAGAGCCGGTGGAACGTTGATCGATTCCTCCTGTGGTTTCGTCTAGGGAGGACCTATTGACTTTCCGAAGACGCTCGTGGAAGATCATCGTGCATTGCCGAGGGTGCACAATGCTACGCGCCAAATACGTAGTTTCTCCCGCGAGGTATGCATTGCTGCACCGCGTACGAGAGATGGATGAGAAGAGAGGAAGAGGGTGGAGGGGAGGGGCGGAGGAGGACAGAGAGAGAAAGTGAGAGAGAGGGAGAGAGAGAGAGAGAGAGAGAAAGAGGGAGAGAGAGGGAGAAGTGAGAGATCTGCCTATTGTTTCCCGAATTCTCGCGTCGAATCGCGACGCGACATCTCGATCTTCGATTTCGAATTCCTCTCCTTCTCACTGTCTGTGTCAGTCTCTTGCCTTCTACGGCGGCCGATCACCCAATATTCGCGCGATGCGTTACACGGATCCGAGAGCTCGTCTGCGCTCCTCCTTCGCTGATAAAAGACGACGCTCGCGATCGAGGAAGATCGAGCAATGTACATCGAGTACCGCGTAACTGTCTTCGCAGCCGAGATCGAGAGAAGTCGCAATCCACAGGCGACGCGTATCCACGACGAGTATCCGGTGCCTCGCACTTGCAACCTCGTCGTCATGAACGTGCGAGCGAGGGAGCTCACTGCTCTGCGCGGCATAAACGCTGAATCGATCATCGAGGTAACGCGCAGCGTTTTCATAGGCGGACGGTTCGTGCGCGCGGTTCGGGGTCATTTATCACGGGCCACTCGCGCATCTTCCGCGAGATATTCCGACAAGAGGAGAAGTCATAAGTCTTCCTCCGTCGGCTTAATCGCATCCTCCGCGCTACTGCTGTGAAACGCTCCCGCGCCGTCGCCGTCGGGTGCTCCTTCATTTTTCCGCGGAATTATTACGATATCGAGCGGAATACGTGCGCTGCGGAGAACAGCAGCCAGGTATTCCTGGCTGGTTGAGCAAAAGTGGAGGATAGATAGTTACGTAGGTCATAGATGAATCGGTAACGAACATCAGCGCGTCTGCCAGCTCTCGCCAGATTTCTTCATCGACGAGAAGTCCGGACAGTAGTTTGATTGAGCGGCCGAGTAAACGAGCGAGGTAGACCAAAATAGCAGCGCTCGGTAACGCGACGAGTAACGAACGTCGTGAGGTCCGCGGTCGCGACGTGTAAAAAGCACGAGCGACAAGGCGAAATTAAAAGGGGCGACCACGACGGTCGCTACGGCCTGTCTGTGTGATGCTCCAATAATTTCGCGGGTCTCGGTAGAGAGGCGACGGCGACGGCGCCCCGGAGACGGAAAAGGGAAAGGAAATGTCGCGGTGGGACAATGTTGCGGAACCGTGCATACACACACACACACACACACACACACAGACACATACACAGCTACCCTACAAGCAGGGGAAGCCCGGTCGCAGCATGGTGTAACCGGATGCCTTACTTGAGCTGGCCGTCGGCCAAGGCTCGTAAATCCCAAATTACACGACGAAAGTACAGATTTCGTCTGTTCGCGTTCGTAGTGGAAATTCTCGCTCTTTAACGGCGGGACAACGGCGCCGGCGACCGGGCGGACTCTCGTCGGCTTCTCACTGATTACCGTAATTCGCCGCGCGATCGATTACGCACAATCGGCCGCGCAATCCATAAATCGTCTCGGCGGCGTTATCGTTATCTCCAGGGTACTTTACTACCATGGCATTCACGGTTTTCACGGTATCGCCTCGCGCACGACGGTCGGTCTTTGCCTGTCCGTTGCCGTGCAGCAGTTCGTGGCGCAATTCCGCCGGTAAGATCGCTTGTGTCGCGTAACGCAAGAATGATTGGAAAAAAAATTACTTGGTTGAGAACAATCAATCGGCTCGCTCCCTGCGGTCCAGCTGTGTTCATGGGAATGACGTGCTGCACGTTTACTGCGATTTATAAAACCCCGAGCGAAAAAGCACGGATGAAATCCCGGCAACTGGACTGGAGGAGATCCACGACGTCAAAGTTTAACGAGACGTCAAATCGAACTGGTTAGGTTAGGTCAGACTCGCGTCTGAACCGGAAAGAGGAAGAGACAGCGATACGCGTCGAGTAGTGTTGCGCGAAGGTGAAGAAGGAGAGCCGTTGTACATGAAGCGAAACGAAAACACAGGAACGCATCGGATTGATCCAAAGGGGCGGGCTTCCGTTCGAGTGAAGCCCGTAAATTTTCCTCCAGGCGGAAACGAAGGAGAAAGAGAGATAGATAGGTAAATATAGATAGATGGAGAGGAGTCACAGAGAGCGAAGGGTAGCGGAAGTGGCGAAGGTGGAGGAGGATGACTACAAGTACATCGCTCTCTCGAGCCAAAAGGAGATCGGCGAGTCGATGGGGTGACACAAAGTGAAGGTGCTTTTCAGCTCTCGAGAAAGCGCTTGCCGCCAGGCGCTGGTGGTCGGTACACCCTGGAGATACATGGCGAACTTCCTGTTTCCCCTGCTCGAATCGCCCGCGGACAGTCGCGCGGAGAATCCTCCCGAGACGCGCGAGGATTCCGCGAGGATAGACGCGCCGCGTCCACCTGCAGGCTACGGTCGAGTGCGAGCGAGCGAGCGAGCGAGCGAGCGAGCAGGCAGGCAGGCAGGCAGACAGGGCGAGGTTAGAGGAGAATAAAGAGAGGGGGAAAAAGAAGGGAAACGAAAGAACTTCAGAGCCGACGGGGAGCGAAGTTGAATCCACAGCCGCGAGAAGGAACGCGCGTGGATCAAATCGATCATGCTCCATCATATTCTTCGGCATGCGCAAAGAGAGTCGGAGAGAGAGAGAGAGAGAGAGAGAGAGAGAGAGAGAGAGAGAGAGAGAGAGAGAGGGGGGGAGAGAGAGAGAGAGAGAGAGAACGGGAGAGGAGCAAAGTTAGCTCCCGAACGGACGTAATTCCCTCATCTCGGCGTTTTCTTCTCCGTGGACGAATGAACGAACGAACGGACGAACGAACGGACGAACGAACGGACGATCGAGTGAGCGAGCGAATCCTTCTCCCGGAGATCGGCGGAGTCGACGCGAGATGAAAAGCAAATAGACGGAGACACGCAGCTTGCGAGTGCACGGCGCTCTTGGCGCGCCAGCCGCTGTAGATTTCGGCCCCGTTAATACGCTACTTCACATATAATCCCTTTTGAGTGGCGAAGGTTAATAGGGAACATGGGTTACCGATTATCGGCGCCGGCGATAACCGTGCTGGTTCCGCGGCCGAATGACGAATAGTCAGCGCGGCGCGCTCGATCAGCGTATCGATCAGCTGGGTATCGCGATGCTCGCTCGCCGGTGTGTTGCGCTCGCGTATCCGCGATACCTGTCGGTTGCCGGCGTGATCATTTCATTTCGCTCGATACGTCTCGCGTACTCGCGCAACACATCTTTTCTTCCGAAGCGCGCGCCCGCGCTTTCGCCCTTATTGCGAAGGGTAGCGCGAGACGAGATTCGCACATGCTGTATCGAACTTTTGCAATCGCATCTCTCTCTTCTCCGATATCTCACGATACGGAGAGGAGAGAGAGGGAGAGTGAGAGTGAGAGAGAGAGAGAGAGAGAGAGAGAAAATAAGAGAGACAGAGCGAGTGAGAAACTCGATAATACCGGTGAAAAGCCGCTAAGAAACATTCCTCCCACAGATATATCAACGGCGCCAACTGGATAGAATAGCGGCTTTAAAACTCCGGCGTTCTCTCACCTCCCCTTTAGTTCTACCCGCCTAGACGGGAAGCGTCCTCCTTTTTCAGACAGATACCTGCGATAACCTGCTGGCTCCTGGATTCGACATTATAATGGGGCAACGGTAGGCGTGTTCCATTTCCGTAGCTCTTAGAAAGCCGCTCTTTCTTTTGACGACGGTTCCCCTTACATCGCCGCCGCCGTGTACGCGCTCGCCTTTTTCCGTTCATTCAGTCTCCTGCGCGCATCTCCGCTGCGAGGATGCGAAAGGATGACGTTCTGTAAGTATGCACGCGCGCGCGCGCGCGATAGTTTGCCGGAAGCTCACAGCCGCGACTCCTTTTAATCTCATTTTCATTATTTCGTCGCGTGATAGCTGCTTAAAAAGAGCATTTACCTCGCCGTCGCCGTTGCCGCTTTGTCGCAATGGCGGTACGATAAGCGAGATCTCATCTGTATTTTTGTATCTTCTGCAATTGACATTCGCAAAATCGCGCACACTGTAAGAAATTATGTGTTAAATTTAACATATTTCATGTGTCTCAAATCATCTACTCTCATTTGTGTGTTAATTTAACATACAGCAAATATGTTAAAAAGTAACACGCATAATATGTAAAAAATTAACACAGAAATTTAACATTTGAATGCCGTCAAGAATCACAGTTTGTGTTAAATTGACACACAACGAATGTTACTTCAACATTTGGGAAGAGCAATGATCTATGATTTAATGCAATGAAAATGTTAGATTGACATAATCTATGTGTTAAAAATCCAATCTTTATATAATATAACACATGATAACTTTGTTATAATGAGGAAAGTAACACATTTTAAGTGTTGACTTTAACATATAAAATATCGTATGTCAGAGCAAGAATTCATGCATTTACATATAAATTGTGTTATCTTAACACTTTAAAATGTTATTTTAACACTTGAGAATAGTTAATCTTAATTTAACACAAGAAAGTCTAAATAACACAACAGCGATATGTTAAATTAATACACGAGTTGTGTTAAATTAATACAATTAATTCTCCGTAGTAATTTGTGTATCGTCGAACGCGGATCGGCCGGAGCAAACGACGTGCGTTATTCGCGCACGAATATCTCGCCTGCGCAAGGCAGGGCGAAAGGTGTATACATTTCTCTTGATTCCTGTCTTCCGCCGCGAGAGAAAAGTTCACTTCGATACACGCATATTTTCTCGTTTACTTTCATACTCCCCTTGTTGCTGCGGTTCCCGCGGTTCTTTTTCCATTCTTTCCTCGCAACTCGCAGCGTAAAGTGAGAGGGAGGAGGGAAAAGGAAAAAAAAGAATCGTCGAACCGAGGCTGGTCCTCTTTTCTTTTTCGTTCACATTGTTCCTCGCGAGGATAGAGAGATTTTTCGGGAACCGTCACTCCGGAGAGCGGTATGTATAACGAGAAGAATTAAAGTCACTCGCGGACGGTGATTCTCGCAACGAGGTTAAATCTTCGGGCCGGCAATGGTATGTAAATTTCCCCAATTGGCCTTAACTGACTATGGCGCGTTCGATATGTAGATTTCGTTTAACCTCTCTCGGAGCATGAATTATGCCCGAGCGATAAGAGCGCGCCCGCGCGGTCTGATACTCCACGAAGATTGTATAAAGGCGATAAGAGCAGAAGTTTGTTGACTTACGTGTAACTGCGAGCGTCCGTTTTTGTGCTAATTTAATGACATTATCGCGAGCATGCGAATCGATCGGCGACCTCGCACTTCGACCTCGTATATTTCTGGCGGAAATTAATTTCTTTTGTTTTCCGCCCGAAGCGACCCGCGCGCACAATGACGACGAGAGAGAGAGAGAGAGAGAGCAACGGTTCCCTTCGTTCCTCTGAAAAGCTGTGTATTTGTACGAATATTAAAACGCTCCAACCACATACACATACATGCGCGCGACTCAGCCAGTTTTAACGTTAATCCTGAATTTAGGAACGTTAAATAATTCCACGGCACATAGCCCGGCGGTGGCTGAGAGGGATAGAGAAAGAGAGAAGACTCTAATTTAATTATAGTGTTTCTCTTTTCTCTGCGTAAATTGGCGCGGACTCGCGCGAAAATGAGTGTTTATTTTGCGAGGGAATGAAGGAGATAGATAGAGAGAGAGAGAGAGAGAGATGAGCGTTGGTTACGTTGCGCTACTTTTTCGTGTGATACCGGCATGAGTACATCCCTCGCTCTCGCGGGCCGAATTATAAATTGTCACACACGCACACGCGTACGATCGACGTCAGTTAAGCATTCGTGCCGAGAATATAAGCACGGAGGCCTTCGAATTCATGAGGGGTGACAAGTTTGGTTTCAGCCACGCGCTATAATTTGTGATTGATAATGTCAGCCCTGGTGGAATCAACTTGTTAACCCGTCCTAGTCCCTCGACTAGATCATCCATATTAGAATTATGGTGTATACTGTATACCCCAGGCTGCGTAAACCAACTTGGTTCCACTCGCGAAGACGTCGATTATTGTACTCGCTCGCTCGTTCCGAGGTACGTGGCGAAAAGAAAGAGGAAAAGGACTCCGAAACGAGGAAAGAGACCCTAGAACGACACACGACGTTGCATTCGTATTTCGCGAATTGGCGGACGTTTCACTTTCGAGCTTGTCGAAATGTCTCCTGTTTTGGAAACAGGTCAGAGATCAATCATGCTGAAACGAAATTTATTCGCGATTCTTTGGTCCATTTTTAGCGACAGCGTGCGATCAATCAGTGCAATGCGACGATGCGGTATCCGGCACCACAGAGAGAAAGAGAGAGAGAGAGAGAGAGAGAGAGAGGAGGGAGGGGAAGACGATGCTTTTCGCTGGAATCTCTCGAGGTAGCGATTACGCGTCTCATAACCACATACCATTACGCCGTAGACAAGGGCGGATCCGGTTATTCTCCGGGAGAAAAACTGTGTTTACGATCGATATCGGCGAGTGCGCGAGAAGCATGAGAGAGGAGCCCAATATCAGAACGAAACATCTCTTTTCACCGAGGATGGCGAAAAAGATGCCCCACGGCGGTGAGATTCGAGTTTCTCTGAACGGATCGCGCGAGAAGATCGACCAGAAAGAGTGTGTGAGAGAGAGAGAGAGAGAGGGGGGGGAGAGAAAGAGAGAGAGAGAGAAAGATAGAGAGGGAGGGAGGGGGGAGGAAGGAAGGAAAAAGAAAAAAAAATAGGGGAGTATTCGCTTTGGTAATTTGTAGTCTCACCGATTGCTATTAGTACGAGCGATTATACGTTTGGAGGAGTTAAGTGCGCGGGATGATTGGAGCACATGTCCGTCCGACGGGAATATTACCATAACGACGACAATCGTCTCTCGCAAAGCAATTACCGCGCGCGAGTTATGGCCGCGTGATACGGTAGATGTACACGTGAGGTCGGACGCCGGTTACCTACTGGAAGTTATTGATCATCGATCGTAGGAGCAGGAGCGGCAGGAGGAGGAGGAGGAGGAGGAGGAGGAGGAGGAGGAGGACGCGGAGCAGGAAGAGGTCGGAGCACGGCCGGCCGAATCCGCAAGAACGTTCTACATCCCGGCTCTCTGCAGGAACTTATTACCCCGGGACATTCGTTACGAAAATTAGATTGTACGCGTATGATGTACGCGAATGAATGCTCTCCCCGTTCCCTCTTCCCGACCGCCGTCCATATTGACCGACATTTATTCCCGGCCGTAAAAACGCCGACCTACTTGTGGCGATCGTCTAAGCTCGTGTTAACGAGCGAACCGAAGACGCGAAGAAGCGACGCGTGGCAGAAAGTGAAGAGGCCGCGGTGAAGTAAATCGAATCAACCGCGAACTTTACGATTCATTACTTATATTCCATTTGCGGCTCGGAGGAAATAGCCCCGCAGCATCAAGCAGCATTTCCTCGCGACATGTCGCGAAATGTCGGTATCCGAGCTTTTTATAGAACATGACGGATGTATTTGCGAATAGCTCCTTCGTTCTCCGCAATCTTCTACAATTCTCTCGTTCTCCACAATTCTCTCGTTAATCGAGATAGATACCAGACGATTCTCGCGACGTATGGACGAATCCACACGTCCTCTCCCCTCTCTCGCTAATCTCCGAGCACTCCTCTATCCGCGGTGAAATTTAAGCGCTCGCGCGTTCGCGAAGATTGCTATCTCGGGAGAATGCATCTTCGCCTGCCTGGCTGCGGGGCAAACGAGGGCGGCGGGACGTCCTATCTGTTAAACGTCTTTTCTCGGTCGACGTCGCCGCGCCGCGCCGCGCCGCGCCGCGCCGCGCCGCCCCACCGTCTTTAGTCTTAATCCTTCCGCGACGCAAACAGGGGTAAGAGACGCTTATACATCCTGTTAAACCGCATTCAGGCGTCGGCGGTTAAGGCGGGCGGAATTATTGCTGCGAATTAGCTCCCCCTCACCGTAAACTTCTTCCGACACTCAGCCGTCGTCTTGGCGGAAGGAACTCGCGGGCGAAGATAATAACGTTAATGCCGCGACGTGTGGAGGCGGAGATACGAATTAATACATCTCTCTCTCTCTCTCTCTCTCTCTCTCGCGCGCGCGCGCGCGCGCTTTCGCACATCACTTTTTCATCCTGGCGCTCACGCCTCGCGCATTTTTTGTGCGTTCGACGTTTCTCCGACGCGTTTTCCGCTCCAACGACGATGACGATATGTCGCGCGTGTACGCATGATTTGCGTTTTACGACGTTAAAAGCAACGAGACGTAACGTACGACCTGTATACGATGAACCAGAAGAAGAGAGGGGTGCGGTAGGGGACAATAACAATAATGTCGCTGCAACATGTCGCATAACTCGCGAGCAGAACTCGCGGGTATTACTCGCGATGTGTGTATTATGCGCGTCTGTAATTTCCGCACTATTTTATTTTGCTCGCCCCCCCCCCCCACTCTCTCTCTCTCTCTCTCTCGTTTTTTCACCTCTTCTTTAATTTGCGTGTACGCGCATTATTTCGCCGAATGCGCGCTTCACGTACACTCGTTGTCGAAACACAACATTATCGTCCGTAAGGCTCGGCGTGGCACATTTATCTCGGCCGGGAGCGCGTACACGCGCGCAAAAAGAGAGAAAGGAGGGGAAAAAACGCGTAGGCGAAAAAGGCGCAAAAAGCGCTTTCGCGCACAGTTTTCTGAGCAATACCACATAAATCTCGCGCATAAACTTGAATCGGCCCGTGGCCGATATATAAACCGATGCGTTGCCGCAGCACTAAAAGAAAAACGATAAATCAGGACGAGCCGGCGTGGCGCGGCGCGGCGCGGCGTGGCGGAGCGGAGCATTCGTTCGTAATTTCGCTCGATGGCCAGGGGGCGATCGCGGCGCATCGTGGCGCATCGTGGCGCTGGGCTGTGGCTCCGTTCGTTCGCTCGCTCCATTCCGGCGTCGGGGGTTAATACTCGCGATAGCTCCTTCAGACTCCTCGGAATTTCATGGGACGCGCGAATCGTGGCGGCGTCGCGCGCCATCGAGCACGAAGCGCCATCGGGGAGACTCCTCGGATACACGCTGCACGGCGACGTATTAAGAAAGATGGACGCTCCCGCGGCGTCCCGGAAACGTCGCGATTCGTCTAACGGCGACGTATAGGTCGTAACCGGTACGTATATGCGATCGCGATCGGGTGTAAATCAAAATTGACAGCTTTGGAATTGCGACAGCTCGCGCGAGGAAGCTAGACAGAGAGTAGGAAAAGAGGAAGCGCAGGAAAGAAGGGAGAGGAGAGAAAGAGGAGAGCAACAACGGATAGAACAACTCGGTGGCACGTGTGGGAGAGAATGGGGGACGATAGGCAGTAAATCTCGAGAGGATCGTCGAACGCCGCGAGAAAAGAGTGGCGGTAGGGCAGAGGGGAGGAGGAGGGTGAACGAGAGCGTCGTCGTCGGCGGCTGCCAGGACGACGACGACGAGATGGGGGGGTGAAATGCCACGGTAAGTGCGGCACGTTGCGGCTAAACCGAGAAATCGACGTCGTGGGGTTCGGGAATGGCAACGGGAACGGGAAAGGGAGCTGGCAGCGGAACGGGGCTTGAGGGAGAAAGGAGGGCTGGTAGATGGCGGTGGTTTTAAGTCGTATAACGTCCGAGGAAGATTTAGCGTCATCGCTCGCGCTATATGTTTAATGCCGCGATGTATTTTACGCTCTTCCCGGCGACGCGACGCGACGCGAACGCGAACGTGAACGCGAACGCTCAACGTCATTTCCAATCCGCACGCGAGTTGCAAAGAGTCGCGAGAAGCGTCGCGACGGGAAAGAGGCAAGAGCGCCGCAGCTTTTGTTAAGCGCGCGGGAATGGAACCGACACTTCGCGGGATGATTCGCGGCTCTTTTTCCGCGACGGGACTCGCCGTGAGCACCGAAACTTTCGCTCTCGTTGCGTTATTATTATTTTATCGCGGCGCTCGCGTATATTTTTCTCTGTCCCTGTGTGCCTGCCTCCCTTTCTTGCTTCGTTTTTACAGCGGCGTCGTTACACGAGGCATTACGTAATTGCTTTTAAATTTCGAATGCGAGCGCTTTCGTTAATTGTGCGTCCATCGTTGGGTCGGTCCGCTACGAGGATAGCGAAACACCGAGATAGAAGGTCACCGAAGTTATTCGGCTGTTATCGCTTATTAAATTTTAAGCGCGACGACAGAAAGAGGATAGTGAGACACCGAGAGAAAGGTCATCGAAGGTATTCGTTATCGCTTATTAAAGTTTCAGTGTGTCGCGACGCTACAGTGTGTCGTCTGGTCGGACACGAGACGCGCATAAGCGGCGGATTAATAATTTGCTGCACCGCTCGTTTATACGACGCGGATGCGAGGTAAATATGTACGTTTTTCTCCAAGTTACCAATTCCCGCAGTGGGAAAGAGAGAGAGAGAATCGCTCCGCGTTTTACGACAATTTCGTTCGGAGTGCTCGCGCAGCTTCTTCGCGTATTTGTCGGGCGAGGAAACGTTGATTCGTTTATTCGTTCGTTCGTTCGTTCGTTCGTTCGTTCGTTCGTTCGTTCGTTCGTTCGTTCGTTCTTCGCGTCGTCTCACATCGTCGTGTCGCGTAGCCGAGCCGAGCTCGTCGACGGTGCTTATGCGAAACTATTCGGCGAGCCAGGAGCTCGCGAATCACGAATCTCGCGAGGTAGCGAGAGAGCGGCGCAATCGGCCGCACAAAGAAAACCCATTAAGATCGCGAGGCGAGCTTTCTAGTAAGCTCCCGACAGCGGAGAGGGCATTGAAATAAATCGAGCGTTAGACCATGCTCGGAATTTTAACCGAATAAGACGGCGCCAGCCTGCTCGACCGCCCAGCGCGGATTCCACCGTCGAAATCGCTTAATTTTTCTGCCCGCAACACACGGGAAATGGCCGGTTCCAACAACTATTTCCCGCGCCCTGCGGGCCCGGCGATGGAGTGGACGAGAGAGGTTGGAGGAGAAAGAGAGACTGACGACGACGACGACGACGACGACGACGGATTACGTAATTTCCCGGCACGATTTGGCTCTCAGCATCCGGCCGCCGTTCTTTACCGGTGATATCCAGCTAGGGCGTCTGATCCTGGGACACGCGAGTCAGAACTTAAATCTGGCAGGCAAATGGACGACGTGCATAAATCCCATACGTAGCGCACGTGCCGGAAATGCCGCGAATATATTCCGGGGTCAAAAGCGAGCGAGCGAGCGAGCGAGCGAGTTCGTACGCTGGACAGCCAGTGCCGCTGCCGCCGCGCCGTCGCTGCGCTCGTAATTATCGCGGATAAATCCGATATATATAATTGGCCGTTACCACGCGCACGGCCAAGACGGAAAAGCCAGCGCTGCAGCGATTTGTCTGGAAATCAATTGCCGGCGCGAGTTGAACTTTACGGGATTACGGCGCGAGCCGCCGCCGACGCTGCCGAATTACTCGCGCGCGATGCTTTATTTGGCTTCGAAGCCGGCGATGGAAAAAGACCGGGCATTTATCGTACTTAAATCGTGCCGCACAAAGAAGAGAGAGTGTACACGAAAAAGAGCAAGAGAGAGAGAGAGGACGCGGAAGGGAAAAGAAGTCGCCTTATTTAAAGCTATTGAACGAATGTTTTCCGCACTGGTAAACGGAACGCCGCTTTAGTCGCTTTTTTTTATTTCTGTTACACGCGACATGGCGCCGCGCTGATTAATCCACTGAAGTTATTATCGTTGTAACACCCTGTGCTTGATATCCGCGGAATCATCGCATAAAATTTACGGTTCGCCACTGCTTCACTCTGACGCGTTATTGATTATCGCGATTTCGAATATAAATTTGACACGTGATTCCTGCGTGCTCGCGAGATTTTTACTCTCCGGATGCATCTCCGGATTTTCTCTCATTAATATTATTATTATTATATTGCAATTTTTTGAAACATTCTGGTATTATTACAATTTGGTAAAATTAATACGCGTCTCTAGAAAGAAATGAGAAGACAGAATGGGAGAGAGAAAGAAAGTGCCACGCACACATGGACAGTGATTAAAAAATACATTTCGAGAGTACAAAAGGGGAAACTTTTATGACCGGATAAGATTTTCTTCTTTTCTCTTTCTTTTTCTCTCTTTTCGTAATTACGCGCGATACGAGTAAGCAGATTTTACGACGTGAGAAACGGAGAAGTGTAAATTAAAAATCATTAAGCGGGACTCGCGATGCAAACGTATGTATTCGCGTTTGAGTATGGACACGCATTTGCACGCGGGTTAAATCTTCATTCACATCGGGCGACGACGGAAATATTCAAATACCAAGTGGTGCATACTTCGCGCGTTATCTTTTTAAGGCGGAACGCCGTCTATAAAACGGCGAACGCGCGTTTCTAACGTAGCGTGTACTACCGGAACGATTCGAATGTATGAAATTCCACTGAACAGAATTAATCCACGAATGGAAGATTCGCAATAAGAAGAAAAATAAAATGATAGTGAGAAACGATGGGTGAGGAAAAGAAGGAGAAGGAAGAGGAAAAGAGGCATATACAGGTTGCGTGAAAAGTTCGCGGAGCGAAATAAAGAATACCAAATTCTAAAAATGATTTTATTCTTCAATATAGTCTCCACTAATTTCAATACACTTGGCCCAATGGCTCTCCAATAATTTTATTTCATCGCGCAAGTGTGTTTCTGGAAGGTTTGCGAAATATGTCTCTACGGCTGCTATAGCTTCTTCATTCGACAAAAAATGCTTTCCACGGAGGAATTGTTTGAGGTTTCGGAACAGATAGAAGTCGCTGGGTGCCAGATCTGGCGAATACGGTGGATGATCAAGCAATTTGTACTTCAATTCATTGAATTTAGACATTGACAAAACA
Source organism: Harpegnathos saltator (assembly GCF_003227715.2). NCBI lineage: Eukaryota > Metazoa > Arthropoda > Insecta > Hymenoptera > Formicidae > Harpegnathos > Harpegnathos saltator. The sequence continues at coordinate 407,463 of NW_020230012.1, forward strand.
CTTGTGTGAGCAGGTGCGTTGTCTTGGTGAAAAATGATTTGTTTGTGCTGCAAACCAGGTCTTTTCTCACGAATTTTTGCGTCCGATTGATCCAAAAGGTTACAATAATATTCAGAGTTTATTGTTTTACCTTTTTCCAGATAGTCAATTAACAAAATCCCTTTAGCATCCCAAGAAACTGATGCCAAAACCTTTTTTGCCGATCTTTCATGCTTTGTTTGCTTTGCTTAGCTGAACATCCAGCTTCAGTTCACTGTAAACGTTCCAGTTTCGATTTAGGATCATTGGTGATCCAAGTCTCATCCATAGTTATAAAACGACGCACAAAATCGGTTTTATTCTTCTTAAAACGATCCAAATGACGCTGAGAAATTTGCTTTCGAGCGAGTTTTTGTTGAATTATTAACGTATGCGGCACCACTTTTCCAAACACCTTTTTCATTTGTAATTCTTTATGCAAAATATGCCATTTACAAACCCATTTACAAACCATTGTTTTTGAAGGAGCAGATTCCTCTAACACATTTACCATCTCGGAATGAATTTCCATTGCCTTTAAATCTTTTTTAACAAAGAACTCAATCACTGCACGCTGTTTCAAACTGACACATCAACTTCAATTGGCTTGTAAACACAGAAAGAATTGACAGATGGAAATTAAACCTAACCTAGGTTCATGTGAAGAGTGATTCTATATAACCGACTACAATTTATAATTATACCGTTTACTTATAGATGTCGCTTCGCAAACTTTTCACGCAACCTGTATCTGCAAGTTCTTTACTGTTCCCGTCGCGTCGCTTGTAATTACGATGCGCGAATTAAAAGCTTTATGCACTTAACGAAGGGTTATATAGGGAAAGTTTCTCTCTCTCTCTCTCTCTCTATCTCTTTTTTTTCCTTTTTCATTCTTTTCTCTATTTTCTTGTTATTATGCAAGTTGAAAATAGAACACAGAACTCGAGCGATAACTTGCAGCTGATTTTCAAACTCCGCGCGACTGAACGCATCATTTATGAACTGCGAGAATAGACTTCACTTTTTTCTCTCATCAGCGTGTCTTTTTTTAAATGTGTCGTTCATCGTCCAAATTATACTCGGAATACGGCTATATTTGAGTGCCCCTTTAATAGGATTTCGCTTAGAAATATATTACCTGCTTGAAAATGCCTCAAAGTCATGAGAAATAGGATTCGCAAAAAGAATTATATTTGAAGAAGATTGCGTTTCTCAAAAGTGGGAGGCGTAAAACAGAAGTAGCGGAACGTGAGGGGGAACGAAGGAGTTAACAAATATTTCTGTATGCGAGGCAGTCGAGTCACCCGCGGCGATTATCGACCTGATATTCATGCGATAATCCGATCGAATGTCCGCGGAATTATACCGCCATAGGATATGTACAGCCGCATACACGCAGGCGGTTCTCTTATTTACGCGATAACTCACGAGTGAAAGACTGGATACACAAAGGGGTCACCGCGAGACATTCACCAACTTTTGATGAAATGCACTTTACTCCTCGCCTTTAATGAACATCCCAGGCAAGTGTGCTTTAATTACACTGGCCGATCTCCGCAGGCCTTAAAGTTTTAATGACAGCGGCGCGAGAGAAAAAGGGACGGCGGAATATTTTCTCTCGCTTTCGTTCTTACTCACCCTTTTCCTCTGTCTCTTTCTCCGTCCGAGAGAGAACCTTCGAAGATTACGCACCATTCTCTTGAAACTCCGGCGCGCGTGACATGCGGAAGTCGGTGGCGCTTATTTCTCGCGTCAATTAAAAATCCGCGGGGCGGCACGACTAAACAACGGTAATAGGTTGCAAAGCACAGGGCCATCGATATAAGCCGATTAAAACTTCATTAAAGCAATGATATCTTCAACGAAGGGAGAAAACACGATCAAGCCAGCGAGCGAGTGAATATGTATGTGTGTGTGTGTGTGTGTGTGTGTGTATGTATGAGGAGGAGAGAGGGAGAAATGGAGGAGGAAATAGCCGGTAAGTTTCAAATCGATCATAAATTTAAAGCGTGTCATTCTCCGTTTCTTCGTCGTCGAGCTTCCTTATATTTAATTAACGTGCAATCTATCTCGTGCGAACTTTCTCTCTCTCTCTCTCTCTCTCTCTTCCTTCCTTGATCAAATAATGACAAATCACGATTCTCGATACTGTCCCTCCTCGCTACTCAATGAGGAATTATTCAGATTCGGTGCCGTGAAAGAAGGGATAGCGCATCACGTGTGTCGTCCTTTTCCTCCTTCTCGTCGTTTTTTGTCAAGCAATAACATTCCCGAGCGCGTGGTCATTGCATGTAAAGTTACATGGATTAAAAATGCGACGGCGGTGTGTCGGCGAATTAGCGTATGATATTCCGGAGAATAACTGTATCACGGTGAACGCGCCACGGCAACGCTTCGAGAGCGCGCGCTCTCGTCGGCAACAACCCGTCGAGAAGTACGCGACCAAACTGGTTGACGTTAATTAATTACATCGAAGTAATTTATTCTCTTGGTCCCGCGATCCGCGAGCTGCCGTAATATTTGGCGAACGTGCACATTTGCTCTCTCTCTCTCTCTCTCTCTCTCTCTCTCTCTCTCTCTCTCTCTCTCTCTCTCCCTCCCGCGTTCGTTCGCTTTCGGAATAATAGAATTCGGTATGCACATAAATACAGGGGGGTGAGTTCAGCTTTTCAACGTTTTACCGTTGCGCTGCTCTATGCTGATTCGATGAATGCGGAACACGCTCTTTTTTCCCTTTTATCACGTGGAGCCCCGGCTCGCGTACTGGCCTTTATTCAACGACACGTATGCATCGATGATGCATTCTCCGACATCTGTGTCATTCAGGGGGCTAATTTCAATCTTTGGAAAGCAATATCGTCCGCATACATCTGCTATGTAAAATAGATAAAAAACAGAGAGAGAAAGAGGGAGAGAGATCTGGACATCAATCCGATATATCGGGATCTCGTGTATCGAGCTAGAAATAAAAAGAACGATCCGTACGTGGCGCGGTTCGACTAATAAAGACAGCGACGAGCAACGAACAACGAGCAACGTCGCCTATATTTCCCTTTGCTAGGGAAGAGAGAAAGGGAGTGGGAGAAGGAGAGAAAGAGACCCAGGTCTGGGCGTGTGCGTTTTTGGATGTTGGGTGTTGAACTCTGAGGGTGTCTACGGTGTCAGGTGTTTAGGTGTCTAAATGCTCACATGCCTGGGTGTCTAGTTGTCAGATTACATACCCGACTAGAAATTTATCTTATGCTCCTGATAAGGTTAACTTCATTTGGTCGTCAGGTCCGGATAAGGTAATACTATCAGGTCCTAGTAATCATGCAACGCAGCGTAGATATCAGAATCTTATTAAGGATTTATAGTCAGGTCCTTATTAGGTTACCTTATTAAATTACTGAATCCTTGTCACGTTTTATTTCAGATTAAGACACCTACCTAGTCAGAAATATTTGGTTCGTACGACGTCGAATCAACATCGAAAACTCACCTCGGTATTCGGATTGATTCGACGTCGAAAGCGTATAAATACAGATCTGTCTTCGATCGTAATTTCATTATCATTTCAATGTCGAACGAATTACTCAAGAAACGTCGATGTGTGTATATGTTTATAAAAAAATTATCCTGAATTTTTTCATGTCTCGCGTTAGAATCAAAAAATTGCCACACAACACTCCGGAACATCGAGCGTCCCCTCTCCCATACTTCAAAATTCCGAGTGTCGCGAATAATCAATTCCATTGTCTCGATCGCAGCAGATGTTGCTTAACCTTAATAATCCAGCAGTACGTAGTAAACCCAATGCGACGATATTCTTACGACTAATGGTTATATAATGTATTCTTAAATAATTTGCAGAACATTATCAACATTGGAGGAGAAGAATAATTAATTGTAACTTGTAAAAAAATATATATAATACAAATGATAACGCAAGCCACACACACATTGGGTACAATGAATAAGAATCCCGACAAGGATCCAATCAACTAAACCTAATTATATATGATGCGCTAGGTAGCTACATTAAAGTCCTAATACGGAATCCAATCATTATAACTTTACAAGCGTCCTCGTACTCGGTTGTCATTAGGATAATTATAAAAGATCTAACTTAATTAGGATTACCTTTCATTCACCCGATTAGATTCTTGTCAATATCGGGCGTACCTGATCGAAATTTCTAGTCAGGTAAGCGCGTGTGTATGTGTGGATGGGTGAATGGGTGAATGACCACGCGCGCGTCTGGCAGCGTGGTATCACATATGGATAAAAATTGGATCTCTCTTGCTCGGTTGTCTCGATTCCCCAACGGAGAATGCGCTCGGGGAATACGCGACTGTCCCTTTCGACGGTCTCCTTTGGAAGCGTTCCGATCCATAGAATCGTCCGATTACACACGCATGCGTACGCATACATATATCGAGAAAACCCACCATTTTTCTCCCGATAAATCTGTATTATCTGACTTTTAAAGGTCGATCTCGAGCACGATTATATCTCGCACTACTCTTTATACACGCCAGAAGCTCTCCTCAAGAACTTACAGGCGGCGCTCTTCGCGCTTTAAGAGTTAGGCCGGATTCTTATCATTCCTCTAGACGACAGCAGACAGGAGGCCGTCAATCTCCTCCGATAGGATTCTTTTCTAAATAGCAACGATCGAGATTGTGACAGGCGCTGCGAATATTCCGATGCAAAAGCATCGAAGAACACTTTAACGATGGATTGGCAAACCTTTCCCCGCTGTCGTTTAGACGCTGTCGTTTAGACGTACAACAGTGAGGATTCCGCCTTAATGGTCTACAAAGACGGGAAATGGGGATCGTTGCGAGGGCGATTGCGAGATTGCAAAGTGCTCGCGTCGCGGAAGAAATGGACGAATTCGCGCGCGAGAGACAGTATATCTTCCTCCCGGGGAGTCTCTTCCCCGTTACAGCTGCATGACGGCGCAAACTACGGCCTCGCGGCGTTCCCGCCCAACGAGTCCTCAGCCGGCAAAACTTCAGTAGTCGCGAGACACGTTAATGCTTGACAAGTAGATCCGTGTAATATCTAAGGGGCGTCGCGCGCGCGCGACACACCCTGCCTGCCTGCCTGCCTACCTACCTCTTTCTCACCAGCCCGCCTAACGCCCCGGGACGTTCGCTCCACCACCTGTGAGACGCGCTACGCGGAAGTGTATACCGATGCTACCGGCACACCAAAGCGCGCAGTAATTCATTGGAATTACCTGTTTCAGAAGCACTCTAGGCGGGCGTGCAGCACCGGCGCGCGGTGCTACGTAGTAACAACAATAGTAAGGAATGCATAATGGAAGGAAGCGGCGCCCCAGGGTGGCGGCAAGGTAAGGTTGCCGCTACCGCCGCGCCTCCTTCGCTAGCCCGGGAGTGAATTTTAACGCGTGCGGAACCGTAAAGGGAAAACGGAACGGCGGAAGGGTACGGCGCCTCGCGGAATCTGGAATCCATGGAAAATTCGCGCGCGCGCGCGCGCGCGCGACACGACGGAATCGGTGAGAAAACGGGCGAGCCACCACTGTCTTAACGCCGGCAGGCTGCCTGCCTGCCTGCCTGCCTGCCTGGCTGGTTGGGCGCGCGTGACGAAGTTGAACGTGACGGGAATCATCGTTGGCGGAGATAACGAGGTCTTTTACGTCCTTGCGCGGCGATACGCCGCCGTATGAATCTCGCGTTAATTACGACGTATTTTGCGTCGCCGGGCCAAGCCGAGGCAAGCGGGAAGAGGGGGAGGGAGAGAAGAGTACACCTCGAGGTGAAGCCCTCGCAATTTGCCATCTGTCCTCCTGTCCTCGGCGACGACGAGGACGACGGCAACGACGGCAGAGACGGTTCCACGTCGCTGAAATATCAAAAGCTCGCGCGCGCGCGCGCGCGCGAGCGAGCGAGCGAGCGAACGCGAGGTTGTGTTTCCCGCGGTGTATTATGTACTTCTGACTCGCGCGGAATACGTTTTCCGGCACGCGCAATATCAGCTCGCGTAGCTTCTTCCGTGAGGCTTATTACCGTGAGGTTTAGATCAGGTAGACAGCGCGGCACGGCGAGTATAGTCGCGAGGAAGGGAGAGGGAAAAAGTGGAGGAGCGAGCAGGTTTCCTCGTTACGTCTCATCCGACAACACATGGCGTTCCGTGTACGTTGATATCTTTCGGAACGCGCCAGAGACCGTCGTGGCACGTGCAATAAATCCGCGTATCACGGAAACGAAGATTTGTGTCATTTCGCGACGAAGAGATATACCCTCGCGAACCACTTGGCGTCTCTATCGTCTGCTGGCTCCGCGGGGTACACGGGCTAAGAACATTGTTACTTTCCACCCTCTCGTAGTCACGACGTCGGAACAATCGTAGTGACAACTCGGCAACATCACGTTTCTCCGCGCGTTCTGCCATTCCGGAGACGGCCTGTACGTCGCGTGCACGGTTAACTCCCGTTTCTGTCGCCGTCTATCTCACCACCCTCTCGTACCTCATGCGGAAAGTATTTTTCGAACGGGCTCCCAGTCGGGCGCGCGCAAGAAGAACAAGAGGGAGAAAAAGAAGAAGAAGAAGAAGAAGAAGACGAAGAAGAAGAAGAAGAAGAAGAAGAAGTTGGCAACCGCGATTGATCAAAGATACTCCGAAGGCACCTGTGCGATGTACCCATGTGGCGGTGGTAACCGTTCACGTCGAGCGAGAAATCGCTCGGAGCAGAGCGGAGCGAAGAAGAAGAAGAAGCCGTGGTACGGATCCGCTGACACGCGGTTCAGCGAGTTGCTCGCGCTCCCCTCGAGGAGCAAAGACAAGCGGAAAGCGGGATGTGCGCGGAGAAAAGGTTCGCGACGCGGCGGAGGCCGGATCGACGCGCGGCGGAAAAGAGAGCGAGAACGCGAGAAATTCTCTCCCAACTTTCCGCGCCGGGGTCACCATCAGCAGCCATCTTTCGGCGCTGCTCTCGGGAAAGCCAACTCGGGGGAAACTTGCTCGATTCGTCGACCGACATGCCTCAAGAAATCCCACGTGTTTTCTCTCAGCGTCCGCGCGCGCGCGCGCGCGCGCTCGCTCTCTCGCTCGCCTTTTATCCTCTCTCGGACAATCTTTGTCTCCCACCCTCATGTCTCTCTCGCTTTCTTCTGTCTCTCCCCCCCCCCTCTCTCTTTTTCTCTCATCCCTCGATCATCCATCCACCCCGTTTCGTCCGTCGGTTGCTCTCGTTTCAGTCGCAATCCCCAGCCCGCTCCTCTCGCGCTCACGACGCAGCTCTTCCGGAGCCTCTCCGAGCTTTATGGATCCTCCAAGAGAGCGAAGAGATGCCGGCGGATTGTCAAAGTTTCATTCGCCGGCGCTGGATATATCGGACGCGTAGTCGCGCACGGATATATCTCGTCTTTCGATGGATCTTTCGTGGCGATGTGCTTGCGATTTGCTCACGACGTGTGTGGTCTTCGTTGTCGCTTTTCCGCCGGGGCCAGAAGGGAAAGGAACCTCGCGCTCTCGCAGGGTGTACTCGCAGCCAACCGAGCGATGGCGGCGATGTCTCGCTAAACTCGCGTCGCGCGTTGTAAAGTTCATAAGCGTCTACGATTCTATTCTCCGTTGACGATCGCCGAAATAGCTGCGGAGAGATGGTAATAATAGCTTCAGAAACTGACAGTGCGCCGCAGTGAAATTCAATAGAAAAGTTGCAGAGCCACGTTCACTCTAAACTCGGATAGGGAATGCCGGACCAAAAAATAGCTTATCCCCAGGCTATTTCGGAACTACTTTCAAACTGAATTCGCACGAATCGTGGATCCTCTCCTACGAGCGGGGCAGGCCCGCTCGTTTGGCGTTCATTAAGCGTTCTAATGCCTGAGCGATTAAATACCCGGCGAATAATAGCGGTGGAAAGAGGGATAAATCGGGAATAGAGTCGGGAGAATTTGCATCGGGCATAATGGAACTTCGAGCCGCAAAAATCACCGTTCTCTTCACTCGCCGCGGAAGAATTAGTGGGAACCGAGCGCGTGAGAGTGAGCGAAAACAAGCCGAGAGAGAACGCTCCCGTAGAGAAGCTCCTCTTTTCTATTGCAAGGCAAGACAGGGGAAGAGAGAGAGAGAGAGAGAGAGAGAGAGAGGGAGGGAGGGAGGAAAGAAAGAGAAAGGAAGAGCCGCCATTGGCGTATTATTCGTTGCTCGTCGACTTGATCGCAACGAATGGCTCGTCTTATCGCCCGGTCGGCGCGCGAATGCACTCGGGACACGAAGCCGCACGCGAAAGTACGTTCTCGCGTAAACTTGGCGCTCTCTTCGTCTCTCCTGGGGGAGAGGATGCGAGACGCGCGTGTTTCAGCCCCTCTTGACGCTCGGGGTCGTGGATCGCGTCGTAGCTCCACACTTCGCGGAAAGTAACGAAGAGAAAAGTTCGGACAGAGGAGAAGGGGTGGCTTACAGTAAGATAAAAGCGGGCGGTAATGAGCCTCTCACGCGGCCGCGTGCACTCGCGCAACGTTTCCAAGCGAGAGGAATCAATTATGGAGACGTGCCAAAAGTCAGTCGCGCACGTTCTCCTCGTCTGCAAATGTGCGACGCGACGCGTCGCGTCGCGAAGCGTTATTCCGCCGGCGGCAACTCGATACGGCGCGGCGCGTCGTATAACTTTCGCCGTCTCGTCGATCCTTCATCGATCCTTCTGAGAGTGAGTTTGCGAAAATCATTATCGATAATTCGGTGAGAAATTTCGGTCTCGCAATTCCGCCGCGCTTCGGCGGTCACCTCCTCTTCCTCGTCGACGACGACGACGACGACGACGATGAAGCGGAGAGAGTGCAGGCAACTTCTCGAGCCGATAAACTCGTCTCCAACATCGGCCATTTTTCAGAGCAGGGGGAGGGCTGTGCTACCGTTCTCGATTTTAATAATTGGCTTCCGGGCTCGCGGAAACGGAGACTTCGGAAGCGCGTCGCGCGCGTGTCTGCGAGCACGGAAACTTGAACTCGCCCCGTTCGCGTCCGCGCCGCGGAACTGCTTGAGGATTCGTTATTTTCAATGACGTCTCTCGTTCTCTCCCGTTGCCTGCGCACAACGCCGCCAGCCGTCGGCGGTGACGAGGGCAGCGGTGACGGCAACGACCGTTCTGTTGCGACGTAAACGACTCGCGAGCGAACCCGTAGCCAGAGCCAATGGCGAGCCAAAGGGTTTTCTGAAATGGTACCGGCTTTATTGCCCGACAAAGTTTTACGAAACTTCCCACGAACGGAGAGCAGAGAGTAAAGGGGAGCAGAGGAGAGACGAGAGCGGGGTAAAGAATAGGAGAGAAAGGGAGAGCGGAGAACGGCGGAGAAACGTATTAACTTAGTCTCGAGAGAACGGACAAACGCGAAGATTGTACTCGCTTTTAATTAACAGAATCCTTCTTTATTGCGCCACGTCGCGCGCAGAGCGCTCTTGCCGTTCTTTCGGACGTATAATACATAGAATGGGACAGCGAGGAGGAGGGGACGCACACACCGAGCGGCGCTCCGTAGTCGCGGGACTAGCGGATTAGAGATGCACGGGTAAATTCACGAGTTGATCAGAATAATCGTCGATCATCATCCGGATCCGCGGAGAACGCAAAAGTAAAACGAAAGGTGAGTTTCTCGCTGCCCCCCCTCATTCGGATTCTCCTCTATCGGACATCCCGCCGGAATTATAACGTCGCAGCGCTGAAATAACACACGCGATGGAGCTGAGAATTCGCAATTAGTTCGTGTATATTAATAAACAATAAACAAGGCGAGCGAAATGCATACAAACACATACACACACATCGAGGCTGAAATAACAGAATGACGAGCGCGGGCAGTCTCGCGGAACGTAGCTCCGTCATAAAACGTAAAATTGCGGATCGCGTGTCACCGCGCAAACAATCCGTGGCATCGGGTGTATCTTGAAGTCTAACAAATCGCGCGCACGTCCCTGCCCCTCTTTCAAATTGATCGTAAATATTTAACGCGCACAGAACGGCCAGGACGGACGCGGATACACGCCGGCGTCTATGTGACTGTCGACGAGCGGACAGGTGAGAGCGGAGTGCTCGTCACGCGACACTGTCTAACTGCGTTAACTTTCGCAGCGAGGCAGACTCGCAGTTACGGATAACGCTTTGTTAATATTAGCGTTGGGCCAGCAACATCTGGTGGCGGACGCCCAATAAACATTGCCGAGTATCTAGGGGAACTACATAAATCCATGGGATATAATGGCTTTTCGATAAAGCCCGTTGAAAGTTGCCCCAAGTTCCATAAATCATGATATTTCCTCTGATACAATGTTCTCCCTCTCTCTCTCTCTCTCTCTCTCTCTCTCTCTCTCTCTAACCGCCCCTTTCGCTCGGTAAAAAGTAAACAACACTCGCTATGCGCCCCGTTTTTTCTCTTTGACCGTAGCCGTGATAACTTGCACGAACATTGCATTTTGAATATGAAACGCTCTACACCCGCTAATGAAGTGTGGTCTTATTAGACCGCTTTCGCCGTCGTATAATGAGATTTTGTTCTGCGGCGTGACAAGGCGCCCTCGCCGCCGTCGGTGTACGATCGGTGCGCTACGGTGTGTATTAATATCGCCCAGTGGTCCGCTCGTATTTTTCAAGTCGGCAAGGTATTGCGACACGCGATTCGCCGATCTCTCTCTCTCTCTCTCTCTCTCTCTCTCTCTCTATCTCTCTCTCTCTCTCTCCGTCATTCCCCTGCGGAATTAAGCGATTAAGCGGTAATGTACGCCAGACGGCTCATTCCTTGCGTCCTCCCCGCAGAACAATTCGAGTGCAAGCGCTGCTGACTGCGTATTACAATCGTGGGCGGAAAAGTGGTCTGCTATATTTCGTGTGTTTCGAAACGCATCTGTCTTGTCCAATAAGAGAGTTCTTCTATTGGGAAACAAATACTCCCATTCGGTAAGACGGATGAGTTGCGAAATTCAGTCCAAAAACAACCGGACAACCTTGCCGTTCACGATCATGCACCGCGCTGAAATATTTGCATGAAATACACGTGATTGAATCGTGCGTATCGCGTGTCTGTTATCTTATTATCTCATTTATTCTCGCACGCAGAGAGCAAGGATACGCTCTTCGTCAACGATACCTCGAGCGTTGCGGAAACGGCGGATCAACGACCGCGGATGAATGTTCATCGACGTAATCTCGAAGGGCTAGCGCAGACGTATTCCCTCAGCTTCTCATTAACAACCCTTATTTCATTAAAGTACCCCTCCCCACTCGGTATCTATCTGGTGAAGAGAGCACCACCACCACCACCACCACCATCGCTACCGCCACCGCCGCCAGCCTCGTCTTCTCCTTTTACACTTCCTTAACTCCACCTGCTCCTCCTCGCTTCTCCGCTTTCGAGCCGTCGTGCATTTTCACGGGGGCGAGGAGCGGCTGATTTATTTCCTGTCGGCGGCCAAGTAATTTCGCCCGTTTGTCTCGCTAATTATTTGCCGCCGCGACTGCGTAAATAAGATCGACCGTCGTTGTTCGCGAGAGGAGAGACGGCGGCCGAGATCGAGTCTTGAAAAATTGTACCGAGGGGAGGCAGGGGTGTCGCGCGCTGAGAGAACCGCCCGAATCTTCGTCATTATTAAACGACCGTTTCGGGCTGGGAGGCGTCGATTAAACTCGAGATCGATGCGACGCGCTCACGGAGGCGACGACGTAACGACGAGGACTCGTTGGAGTTTTCGAAAGTTCGCGATGTTCCTTATTAGCGGATTATAACATCTTCCAGTTTCGACAAAGGATCTCCCCGAGAAGAATGCACGCTCGCGCGCGCGCACACAAATTCGCAGTGTGAATTCACCTAGTTCGCCGCGAAAAGGCATCCGAGATTGTAAAAGGTTGATCTCACCTTCTCCCTCTTTCACAATCCATACGCATACATACATATATATATACATATATATATATATATATATACATGTATATATACGCTTACATTCCCAGCTTCATAATATATGCATTGAACGTGCGTGTCTGACGGAGACTTTTCGTCGAGGCGGGCGCTCGGTTCATCGATAAACGTTTCGCGCGTTGGAAAGAGGGAATATTGCGCCAAGACAGTGGTTTCCGAGAGACCTCTCTTTTCTTCCTTCTCCCCCTTTCTCCATTTCTCTCTCTCTCTCTCTCTCTCTCCCCCTTCTCTCTCTCTTTTTCTCTCTTTCTCCCTTTCTCCTTTTCTGTCTCCCTCTTTGCCCCATTCCCTCCAATTCCTCGTGATTTTCAGAGATTTTCACCGCGAAAGTATTTTCTACCACCCTAGAGCTGTTATCGCCCTTATTTACATCTTTTAGAATCCTACCTACAATACCTGCTCGAGCGCGCGCGCACGGTTCTACGTTGTTCTCCATCTACATATCTTTCATCTCGAGGCTATGCCGTTTCGAGCGCTCTCTCCCTTCTCTCTTTCTCTTTAGTGTGAGGTCAAAAAGATCCGGATGCTGATAGGAGGGGGAATTCGGATTAAAGAGATTTGCAGAGAGAGAGAGAGAGAGAGAGAGAGAGAGAGAGAGAGAGAGAGAGAGAGAGAGGGAGAGAGAGAGAGGAGGGAGGAGGAAAAAGCACGTATATATTTATACGAAACGCTCTTCTGAAGCTCTGCAATTCTTGGTGAATAGCTAATCAGACTGCAGCGACATATTCATGTACGTTCACGTTCGATACTTAATCTCGAATGCGCGAATCGAGAAGAGAGTTTCTCCTTTCCCCTTTCCTTCATTACACGGCGGGTATTCGTGTCGCACAAAGTGGAATCAGCAGGCGGGGTTAGATCACATGGAAAGTCAATCGTTGCGATAAATTTCAAGTCGGAAATATATAATACACACAATTTATATCCTAATATAAAGTATGTATATTTTTTAATATAATTTATCAAAAATAATCTTTTGTTGGAGAGCCACGTTATTCGTTCTCGCTTTGCGCGCAGCGTTTTTAATCGCGAATTGGTATGGAACCCGGCCAAGACACGAGGCATCCATCCTTCCTCCCTGGCGAAGACTCGGCCTCCCTGTGGCGCGGATATCTCAATTATCTGTTCTTTTAATTTCTCATTTTCCCCTTTCTCTCTCGTTATCTTGCTTAACGAAGGCCCTGGCGGCACCTTTTCTTCGTCGCGAAACAAAGATGCCCGGTCGTCCCTCCTAATTGAGCCCACCGTCATTTCGCCGATATGAAATTGGTCGTCGGGGAATCAGCGTGCGGCCAATCCGACTTCGTCGTTCATGACGATTGCACGGTAGAAAGACGAATCGGCCATCGCACAAAAACGAGATCGAAACGTCGCCGTAAGCGGAAGCGGAGAATTTACACAGTTCTAATTGGCCGCTTAACTGATGTAGTTTCAATCCGATTATGACATGAATCGTTAATAAATTACGTCATACTCACGAACAGTCTTGCCTCTCCATCCTTCTTGTCACCACGCGACTTTTCTAAATCGGTGGCTTCAATCGGATTTCAGCCGTGAAGTTTTTAGATAAAAAAAAAAATAAAAAAGAAAAACAAAGAAGAAAAGAAACGCCGCGTGATAATTATTCTCGTATCACTACGATAAATGTGTATGTATAACTTTACGATATCAATTATCGTCTATTATTCTGGTTTGGTTCCGCACTCGGTAATAAGCATCGATCATATTTGTACGTTCGCGAAATACACTGCTCGTTGTACGATCTATCATTTAGCTTGCCAAGGTAAATGTGTTCCTTTCGTTGCGGCCGCGGGGCTCGCCAAAAGTTGTGCGTTTCAATTATCGCGGCTTAAAGCTGGATAGCGATAAATCGCATCGAAATCTCTCCTCCTTAATACCTCCCTCGCAACATTGCCCTATATTCATTGCCGGATACGCAGCACGCATCAGTCTTTATCGCTGCATTTAAAATCCATGCCGCGAAATAATATTACGATTTACAAATCTTCTCTCGATTTAAAAGTCTTTTTTCGACACGTACTGAACAAATGGTGATATGCTTGCATGTGCGTGTGTGTGTGTGTGTATGTGTAAGCAAGTACATTTCAGACGCATTGTTGCGGCATTGTTGAGAAATGAATGGTGTTTTGTGCGAAAAGACTTTCGAGTCGTTCTAACGAACCAACTCGAGAAAAATGGCAGTGATAACGATCTTAATGATAATGATGGACGGTGAGAAGAAATTTTTGTTGACTGGCTGCTTCGCGGATGCGAATCTTACGGAATTGAACGTAAGGGAGAGATTTAAAACCGCGAGCTGTTCTCTGGACTTTATACGACGCGTCTTATCTCCGACGGAGAATCGTTCTGCGCGTGTCTGCGCGTGCTAATGCGCTCGAATAGCTCGGGCACACCACCACTGAGCTCTTCCTGATCGTGCAACGTTCCTGCTGTACATACATACCCCCGCACAGCGCCTATTACTACGAAAGGGTGTTTCCACTTGCTTCCTCGGTCCATGCGTTCCCGCTGTGTCGAAGGTAAAACGCGCGCAGGCTTCGAAACGATGAGGAGGACGATGAGGACGACGGCGGGGGGCCGGCGATACTCCGCCGCAATCGTTATGTGGCCGCGAAACCACGTAAGCTTCGCTCGTGTTTTCTCTCGATATGCGTGGAGACCACTCCAACTATTTGCATGCACAGCGCCATGCATAAATCCGCGGGAAATGCGTTTAATGCGATACGAACGCGACGCGCGAACGAATGTCCGAGCTATGTAAAGCTAGGTAAATTCCGGCGGATACGCTCGGGAAACTGATAAAAAGAGACCGCGCGATGCGTGCAGGAGGGAAAAAGAGGAGCGGACGGAGGTTAAAGAGGAAGTAAAGAGGAGAGAGCACGCGGAAAGTATTCCGTCGAAAGTTATAATGACAGGCGTATCTCTCTCCACGTACATCCGCTAGTCACTCTCGAAACTTTTGAATATCGAGTGTCCTCCGTCGCTTGATGTCTCCTTCTCGCTTCCTCCCTCTTTCTCCCTACTTGTAACGAAAAAGGCGAGCCGCCACAATTTATGTTGGCGAAGCGGCACGCGCGGTTGCAACCGGGAAGTTCCACGGTAACGATGCTCCCAGGGACAGCCGGCTCCCGTTCTTTTTTTCCGTCCCATCCGCCGGTCGAGCCAACGGCCCGTATCCTTCCCTCTAAATTAAAGACGTTTGATTTTTGGGTCGGGCATTTTAGCCGAGGATACGGGAGTTTTACGTTTCTTCGTTCGGAAGTAGTTATCTCGCCGATAGCTCAATAAAGTCCACGAAGCGGATCTCTCTCTCTCTCTCTCTCTCTCTCTCTCTCTCTCTCTCTCTCTCTCTCTCTCTCTCTCTCTCTCTCTCTCTCTCTCTCTCTCTCTCTCTATCTCTCTCTTTCTCTCTCTTTCTCTCTCTTTCTCTCTCTTTCTCTCTCCCTCGCGGCAGATCCGATTCCAACTTTCGAGCATAAAAAAACTTCGGGAACATTTGGGGGAGACTTTAAGAGATTATATTTTATAATCTAACATTTTCTTTCTTTCACCCTCTCTTTCTATCTCGCGACGTTCGATTCTGATATCCGTACGGTCGCTAGAAACTCATTCTTTTATTCTTTTTCGAAGCAAACGTGAGGGTGTGGGAAGATTCGAAACGCAACATTTTTCGAACGCACGAACACGGATCGCAGAGATAAAGAGAGGGAAGGAGAGGGAGAGAGGAGAAGAGAGTAAATGAAACACTGTGCGCGCGCTCATTAACACATGCCCGTGCGAGGCACACATGCGAAACGCATCGCTGCAGTTTCCGCTAAAAGAGATTGAAGAAACGAGAGAGAAAGGAGCAGAGAGGAACGAGGGGAGGACTGTTTACTCACAGTTAGAATAGTCCAATATATTTGGATACAGCTAGGAAAATATCCCCGTCGTTCCTCGTATCGACTGCGCTGTTCCAGTTTTACCATTGATATATTATCCTCATCGAGCCCTTTCTCGCTCTCATACCGTAAAAAGGGACACACACTGGCTTGCAATTCCGCCTTTCGCGCATTCCTATTACGTCCACTCTCTCCCTGTTCCTGCCCTCCTGCCATCCCTCCTCCGCGTAAACATAATTCACGCGCAGTGCGCGTGCAAAATCTCACTTACATTAGTAGATTTATTATTCATGTTGTTTTACCAATATCAAGTTAAAACCGGTGCGCGCTACCGGTTACGCGAGTTGGCGTAACAGTATTTGATAATAGTTCCCAAGCCGATGCTTAAATTCATAATGTGCTTTCTCCGTGAAATGCTCGGGAATACGGTTACGGCGCATTTGCGAAAAATATTTACGGTACGAGCATTGATACTGCAAAAGTACGTAAAAGTTTACCGGCGGCCGGCCGGCGCGTCCGGGGACGATGATAAGCCTATGACATACATATTCATCGAATTTATTTTACGATGCAAAACGACGCCGTCGTCTCGCATGGCAGTTTATGCAAAAATGCAGATGACAGTAGGGAACGGGCGATATATATATATATATATATATATACACATATAAATATATATATATATAAAAGGCGAAATTAGTTTCGATATAAAGAGGATCGCGCCTCCTTCGTGAGCTCTTGAATTTTATCTTGCGGTGGGACGCGCTAGAGAAAACCTCACGAAAAAGAATGTTCGGAGTGAAAACATCCCCTCATTCGTTGCCTGTAAGAGACCAAACCGTCCACCTATGATGCCTGGTAATTGAATGAGATTTTCTTTTCTTCATATATATGCATTCAGTTAATCAGATTAAGATTAACAATCAAAACTGACACTGAGTGCTAGCAAGCGTGCCGTGTAGAGAAAGAGGGAGGGAGAGAGACAGAGAGAGAGAGAGAGAGAGAGAGAGAAAGAGAGGGAGAGAGAGAGAGAGAGAGAGAGAGAGAGAGAGAGAGAGAGAGAGACGCGTGCTCGTCTCATAAATATCTCGGCAGCTTTTATTTGATATTCGCGCATCTCTTGTTATTGTTTGTCTTCCCGTTTAATTAATTTGAATGAAATGCGAATCGCGCCGCCGTTTCGCTGCTTTCGCATTCCCAGTGGATACGCAAAACAAGCCGTGGTATTACGAGCCGCCGTGTTCTTTCGCTGCGTGATCGCACAGACGTGAAAATGTATTTTCTATTTAAAGCGGCCGACGATTTAGAATTTCCGCGTAAGAACGTATCCGCGCGCTTTTTGCCGTAGCTGCCGCCGTCACCACTGGCGCGTAGACGCGTACGAAAAACCTCGGTCGCACGACTCAGAACTTGTTCTCGCCAGTCGACTCGCCCCGTCGTAGCCCGCTAACCGTCACGATAAGGCGGCAAGAAGGCGAGACTGCAAAAAGTAACGGGCGAGAACGGACGAGCTCGCGCGAATAATTGAAATTTCACAGCGGACCTTATTGATCTTCGACGCAACGCACCGGCGGCTGCGACGTGCCGTGCAAAGAACCTCGTTCCGAATTCCGTTTCGCTTTGAAGCTATCCGATTAAGTATACAGGACGCGTTAGCGTGACCTCAGGCTCGGCAACAAACGGGAAAGTCGCGTCCACGTGAGCGCCCTGAAATTTTCACGAGGAGAAACAAGGGAGGAGGAAGGGGGAGAGGCAGAAACAGGAGTGGAAGGTACGTACGTACGCGCGCTCACCGGGCGGCCAAAAGCGTCCACCAGAAGCCGCACTGCCGAAAAGTCAGCGGAAAAATCACGGTCCCTGCGGAAGCCGCGGTGACGTTACCGTAAGCGGTGGAAGGAAGCCGCGGAGAGAAGGGTCATAGTGGCTTGGACGTGCAATTTTTCAGAAGCGTCCCGTACACCGAGCGCGCGAGCTGCGGCAAGCTAGAGACGAGGGGCCGAGATGGAAAAGATAGAGACGGACACATATACATAACACACACACACACACACACACACACACACACTTACGAACACACACAGAAAGTTGAGGATGGAAAGGGTGGAAATGGCGGTCGTAACCGTAATATCGCGACTACGGGAGAGAAGCTGCTACCCTCGCGCTAGTTCGTTCGCTCGCCCTCCTCCTGCGCGAAGTAACAAGAAAATAATAGAAACGAGCGGCGCGTCTGTATAAACCAAGAATAATGTGGCCTCCACGCCCGCGCTCGCGCTCGCGCCTAAGGATACGTGGATTACGGGGCTTCCCTTCGGACGCGGGGATTCACGCCGGGATATCACCCCTTTCTTATCTCACGAGAGAGCGGGATAATCTGCCCAGATATCCACGATTTAGGCGTATCTCGTTGACCCAAATGCACGCGTGCGCCTGTATACGTCTGGTACATTCTAGTATGACAGGACATTAGCGGTGTCGGGACGAATAAAGCCGAAATCTCGAGGACCGACGCGGAAGCGGCATAAAATCATCATGTTGCATTCGCTGCGATCTCTCTCTCTTTCTCTCTCTCTCTCTCTCTCTCTCTCTCTCTATATATATATATATATATCTATTTCTTCACAGTGAATTCTCGCGCTTCTTCTATTTTCCCGTTTCGATCTCACCCCTGAAGTGGAGTTTTTTTCCTCCACGAAGATGGTTCTTCAGCGTGAGTGCCGGAAGGAACACTCGCGCGGGTTCGCTCTTTCTCTGCATTCCAACCAAGGTTCCTCTCTCGCCTCCTCGCTCTCGCTCGCTCTCTCTCTCTCTCTCTCTCTCTCTCCTTCTCTCTTCCTCCCCCCTCTCTCTGCCTCATCAGAGCTTTCCATCATGGATTTTTGACCTACTACCCCGTTTAAGCGGCACGTCATATCGCGATGCGGGTCTTTAGCGGTCAAGGCTTAAAGTATTTCGGCGATTGCTGGGAGCTTTGTTAAGAGACTTCGGCGTGAGCGAGAGGCAGAGAGAGAGAGAGAGAGAGAGAGAGAGAGAGAGAGAGAGAGAGAGGTAGATATGTATGTAGATAGAAAGACAGATAGATAGGTAGATAGGAGCGCGGAGGAAATGTCGAGCGGAGTACGGTGGAGATGCGCGGGGATGCAAAAAGGGTGTGCAGCGGCGGAGAGAGCGAAGTACGTGAGAAGATTCGAGAGGAACCGTGGTATCGCCGACTGCTGCCGGCGCGAGTACCACCAGCCAGTACTTGGACCAGCTCGTCGCTGGGAAATGCGGAGGCGGCGGATAGTGGGCACGGCGCTTGCATTAAAATTGCCGTGGCGTTTCGCGATGGACAACAATTTTGCCGGCGGTGCCTTTTATCGCCGCGTGCTCCCAGCGACGACGCTGGAAGCTGAGATCCGAACATACCTTTCCTTGCCTACACGCGCGTGGATGACAGAGAGAGAGAGTGAGAGAGAGAGAGAGAGAGAGAGAGAGGAAGATGAAAAGAAAGCCGGAAAATCGGCCACGAAGCGAACCGGCACGAAGAGGATGAGTACGAAACGAGGGAGATAGTCGATGGGCCAGAAACGGCAAGATCTCTCTTTCTCTCTTTCTTCGTCGAAATGTATGAGTATGCGTTCTCCACTGATCGAGAAAGAGGGTAGAGAGAAAGCGGCGGAGGAGAGCAAGAGGAAATCAAGGAGAAGGAGAGAAAAGACGGGGAGAGAGAGAAAGAGAGGGGAATACAAAAAGAGGATAAAAAGAGAACGGTGAACGCGGATAAATGGCCAAATGACCATGGAGGCTTAACTCGCGCACCCTTTCCGCGTCGAGGGCCGTAAACGCCGATATTTAGGGAATGTTTTTGTCGTGTACATTGTGGTCGAGGCGGGAATGGGGCCGGACGGTGGCATTTTTTTCTTTTTCCTTCTCTCTCCCTCCCTCCCTCTCTCTCTCTCTCTCTCTCTCTCTCTCTCTCTCTCCTTCCCTCTCGCTCGCCCTCTCATCTCCCGCAGTATTTTCCGTGCGCGTTCTCTCTGCTGCGACAGGGACAGGGAGGAAAAGTGCAGGAGGAGGGGTAGGCTTGGCGAGAACTAGGGTGGGGGGGAAGTATAATGGGGCGACGCGCTGTGATCCATCCGCGGTTAACGGCCGTACGGTGGTCTCCGGCGCGCTCTTCATGTGCGCACCGCCGTCGCGTTATACTCACGGCGTAATTATTAATGAAGAACAACGACGACGACGCGCGACGCGCGACGCGCGGGGCGATAAAACTTTCGACCTTACGTCGTAGAACGGATTTACGTCCCGGCGGGCCGGCGGTGATTGTAAATCGCCGGACCCTGCGTAATTGTTCACGAGAGCGGCTCGTTCCGCCAGGCCGGGCGTTTGCCGCTCTTTAAGCCTGGACCGTATAATAATTTTATACGTCGTATAACGGCGCTCTTTCGTCTCGCAGCCACGTTATTATGCGGTCGAAGTGTTCCGCTACACGGGATCGTCGGAGCGAGCCCTTTTTCCGCTCTTCGGCTCTCTCGCGTTTGGGAACGACACGGTAATATGCTATAATTCGCTCTTCTCTCCCTCCCCCCCCCCCTCTCTCTCTCTCTCTCTCTCTCTCTCTCTCTCGCGTGCGAACGTTCTTTCGCGAATGAAAGAGGGAAAGAGACAATCCTCTGCATCTTCATCAACGCGTTTCGGAAAATACGCGGAAAGGAAGAACGCAGCGCGAAGTTCCGGTCTCCGGGTTTCTAAAGAATCGTATCACGGTCCAACGGAAAGGACTACGTCGCCTACGGCTTATCCTGTTGCTCCGCTCAGGTTAGATTCAAAGCGCTCAAAACGACAGGCAGCTGTGTGTTCACGAGCGCAGAGTCGATTACCGCAAATTGAACTTTCAGTTCGGCTTTCCATTCAGCAGCCGCCGCTTACACGCTTCTCTCTGTCGGTCCCCTCGAATTCTCGCTTAAGTTCCACTCAAATATCCAAGCATAAAAGGCCGCGGCTCGCAGGAGACTGGCGTGCGTTCGCAGTTAACAGGTTGGAAAAGCTATACGCACGTTCCTCCTGGGGACGCGGCTTCGGACTCCTTAGCGTCTCACGCGATTACACGATTGTCCGCGTTTCACCGCTCGCGAGTATTTCTCCGATGCGCGCGTTAGCCGTGCGAAATCGCTTATCGCCTTCCTGAACTCGCGAGCCGACCCACCCCATCGGCCATTCGTACGTTACCCCGGACATTACCGCGGGAAAAAAAACTTTACCCTCGCACCGGGAAAGTTTTGCGAGCTTCCTCGACTCGTCTAATTAGCCCATTCGGCTTACGTAACCGTCGCCATAACCGCCGTTATCGTCCCGATCCACCGCAGGGACAATTCGCCAGGCTATGGTCTACTGAAGCGCGATGGAAAATTCTGCGTACTGCCGAAAGAGAGACTTGTTTTCTCTCGGATAACGCTCGGCTGTCCAGAGTAAATTGGCGGAGGCAAAGTGCCGTCGTCGAGCGCGTCTCTTGGCGCGAGGAGATAATAGCGGACTCCGAAGGCTCTTCGCTCTTATTTTCATTCCCCGTTTAATCTAATACACTCGGCAAGATACAAAGGGACCAGTTGCGAAATCGCGCGCTTATGCTCGCGTTTTCACGCGGATCGCTCGCGAGGATGGCTCGCGACTCTTGCGAGCCTCGACTGCGAGCTCCGGCTCTGCGACAGAGTTCACCCAGTTCGATTTATAAAACTCTATAGATCACCCGAATGTGTGTTGTAATTTTTAACGCAAACTCTTGCTTCGCTCATGTGAATGCTCGGGAAAGTATCGCTGTCGCGCAGATGTGTTGCTAGAGAATGTCCCGTCATGAGGCGTTTCGTCGTTCACGCAGGAACGAACGCGAGGAATTCGCGAGGAATCGGTCCGAGGCCGTGCGGCCGGCGGGCGATACGTTCCGCGGCGTCGTGGCCATGGCGGGTCTACGCCTCCGTCGACCTTGCACGTACAACAAGCAGCAGTCCCCGACCGATGTGGGGGCGAAATACCGACCCTCTCTCACGCGACTGCGGCAGTCTGCCGAGGGGGAGAGAGAGAGAGTAGCGAGTGTATCCCTTCCCGTATCTACTCGACAAAGTACACACACGGCAAAGTCCGGGTAGTCGTGGCTGGCTTAAAGCTTCCGGACCGAGCTTTCTCCTTCTACCTCGCTCGCTTCCCGCACACGCTTGCCCTTCCTATCCCATCTACCCCCGTCCGCGCTTGCTCTCAAACCTGCGGCGCCCGCAGCATTCTTGTTTCGCGACTCTTCCCGTTGCCGCTCGCTCTTGCTTTGAGTCTCTCTCTCTCTCTCTCTCTCTCTCTCTCTCTCTCTCTCTCTCTCTCTCTCTCTCTCTCTCTCTCTCTCTACATTCCCACCCCAATCTGCTGTCTGTACGAACGCACGCGAGCAATGTTCGCGCGTGTGACCATTGTGTGTGGGTGTGTGTCTACTCGCGCGCGCACGTGTACACCGTGATTGCGTCCACCTCGTGTACGAAACGGACGGTCGAAGGAAAGAGGACACGTGGAGGTTTGACGAAGCATAAAGCGTGTATATTATAAGCCGACGCGCACTGTGACGTCGAGGTGCTTCTGCGGCGCATCTCCTTTTCGCTCGCCTCGAGAGAGCTTGCGGCGGACGAGTTCACCGGGTGCTCGTCTTCGGGACTCGTTTCGCGGCTTTCGCGTCGGATGAGTCTGCGATTTCAAAGTCTCAAGCGAAACAGCCGGCAATTTGGCCGCTTCGATTTCCCCGCGCGAGCTCGAGATTTGAGATTTCCCGGCCAGACGTATAAACGCCCTTTCGGACTGCTTTCGAGTTAGGTGAGTCCGCGGTCGGAATAAGCAGCGGCCTCGGTTCGCTTCGGCTTCTTTCCGGCATTCATGTAAGAAACGGACCATCTAACTTCCGGCTTAAGACTGTGTGTGAGCGTACACGTTAGAAAGTACACATGAACAAGCTCGAGTCGGGGGATAGTCGGTCGTTCCATTACTGCAATCGCTCGCTTTGTCTTGCGACTATGCGCTCTTTGCGGAAATGATTTCCACCCGATGGCTTTCGACAGGCTGAAAGAACTTGAACCTGATTTCCGACAACAGTTCGAATCCGTATGCTCGCGTTTTTCGCCGTGCGCTACCGCTCCCCCGCGAGCTCTTACTCTCTTTTTCTCTTCCGCTTCTTTCCTCCTGTTCACCTGCCTGCCCCTGCCGCGTTATTGCGCGTTCGAATGCGTTTGAATGAACGCGAAAAGGGAATTTCGCGAGGGAGCGTAGGAGAAGCGGAATGCGTCGATAAGGAGGTGAATTCGCATTTCGCAGGCGCGACATCGGGAAGTCATCGGCGCTTTATTCCCGCCGGCGCTTTTCGCGCCGCGAAACTGGCCAGCGTCGCGAACTGTCGAGGGTGTCGTTACAGCGATAGTAGCCCGCACGTCGATCTGGGGGACTTTTCAATTCGCAAAGCTCGGAAGAATATGCATAGATTAGATCGAGAGATGCGGAAGCGCAGTCTCGCGCGACCGTCGAAACGGCTAGGAAAGGATTTCTCGCGCACGTTTTGTTCCGCGAGCTTGCTTTTCCGCGCGCGCGCGCGCGCGCACGCGACACACTCGCCGAACGAAAAGACGCTTTCTCGAGGCAGGAACACCCGAATTAATGAAAGCGGAGGAATATTTTTCGCGCGAACCCGCGATACCGTCGCCGAGCAATTACTCGGCCGACATTCCGCCGAGGTAAGCGGAACGCTTTCGTCCTCACGGCTCGGTTTTCCGCTCGCGCTTTTGCCGCTCGCTGCCTTACCTTCTAAATTAAACTGGCGGCCGTATTTCTGGAGATCGTCGTGATCGTCAGAGAGATCGCGGATGGAGTTCCCGGGACGCCGATAACTTTGAAACGCAGCCCGACCTTATTTTAATTTCCGCAGATGTTCCGCAGATGATGATAAGCGACATATAATTACGGGCGCCGTCGGTGGTGTAAATATAAATGGAATCTCTCTCTCTCTCTCTCTCTCTCTCTCTCTCTCTCTCTCTCTCGTGCGAGCTGCGAGCGCGCGGATATTTCCTTGCCTATTTGCACTCGAGCTGGAGAAAACACAGATAGGAGAGAAAATGTCTAGTATTGCTTCAAGCGCTGCTGAGTGATGTATTATTGCATTATTCGCAAAGTCTGAGTCCGACTCGGAAAAGCTACAATTGAATTATATTGCTTCCATTAGCCTGAAATGCGTTACAGGCTATTCTATTCTTTATTTCATCTGAATAGGGGAGTATCATTCGTGTTAGCGGATATACACTAATTGGAGCTGATTGAAGTTAAATCCGCCGATTATGTTCGTGAGGTACAAATTGAATTAGTACAAGGTGGATTTATATACAACGCTCGAGTGGCATGTGCTTGTATGTCTTTATATCGAATTTCCCTTGATGAAATTTACTTCGCAATTTGCGATGTTGAGATTTATTTGTACAATTTGTACCAGAATTTGCTTACAACCCCACAAATGAGAATTGGTGGAGGGAAGATAAAAACGAGACGTATTCGGCAAATTCGAGGAAAAGGGCTTTGTACATCCGCTGCGCTACTCTATTTTGGAATGTCGCGTTCACGGGTGAAATGCGCCATGTCAAGTGGTTTCGCGCTCGTAAAAGATGCAGTCGGAAGTGCATCCGATCGATGAATAACCGCGATCGCGGCGCGACGTGCCGCTGAAGATTCCGGGGTAGCTTGAGTTGAGATCGTAAAGCGAGCACGAGCATGTTATATCACCGGTAGACGTAATAACGCGGGCGGGTGTGCTCTCTCTCTCTCTCTCTCTCTCTCTCTCTCTCCCTCCCTCCCTCTCTCCTTCTCTCTGCCTCACTCACCGTCAAAGAGGAAGTCAACGGGCCATTGCTATAGTAGTTCGCATTAACGATTCCACCGGCGGCTTTGCACTTCATGCCTGGGCAATTGTTAGCGACGACGATGAGAACAAGGAGGAGGAGGATGAGGAGGAGCAGGAGGAAGATGAGGTCGACGTTGCGGTCCGGTTACAATCGAAATAATTCACACGGCCTATAACCGCCGTCACGTATCCTAACAAACGTGAGCAGGAGGCCGCACGATGTAAACACAGGAGCTGTCCCTCGGCGGATCGATATCTACCTAACCTTCACCCTATCCCATTCTTCTCCGTCCTATCCGCGCCTCTATGATCCTCTCTTCTATCAATCCGTCTCTCTCTCTCTCTCTCTCTCTCTCTCTCTCTCTCTCTCCCTCTCTCTCTCTCTCTCTCTCACTCTCACTCTATCTTTCTCTCTCTCCCTCTTTTTCTTTTTCTCACACGAGAATTTCATGCACCGCGGCTGGATGATCATCTTTTGAGCGCGGCGGTCAAATTACAAAGGATTTTTCGGCACGTGGATGTCAGTTAAGGGCTGAGAACGGGCTGGATGTCCCGGGTGTCCTCGTATTGAATTTACGATCAAGTCTATCTTTCGTTCCACACGCGATTTCCCGCACTTTTCCAGCGTTTCTCCGACGCGACGATTGAGCTCCATTCTGATTGGACGTAATCGCTCTTTCTTTCTCTCTCTCTGTCTCTCTCTCTCTCTCTCTTTTTCTTCAATCTTTCGATAGTGGCTAGCCGATTTGTTCGAAGAGGGAAGGAGGACCGTCGAGATGTCGATGATCGAGCATTCGGTTTCATAAATCCTTGAATTGGGAACGGACGGATCGCTCGTTCCTTCGCTGTTTACGGTTCACGGCTTGATTTCGGCGGATCATCGCGTAGACGCGAACTTACGGACTCCTCCGTGGCTGTATACCGACCGGTGGGATCGAGCCGGCTTCCGCTCCGCGGAGATTGCAGTTGTATAGGTGTGTATGTGTGTGCGACACGCGGGGGGTTAGGGATAGGAAACGACGGTCTGGTATCTTCTGCCGTAAGGTTTCGAGGCACACTGGGGAACTCTAAGGAAGCCACCGGTAATGGCCGAACCGTCGACAAGGTAATTTGTGAATCGCTGCCGGAGGATATATGCGAACGTGACTTCTTATCGAGAAACCGCTCTCTCCATCCCCGAGCGGAAATACTAGAACGTGGAAGCCGCGTCGCGCGCATCAACAGGGCGGAGGACGCGATCAGGGGTGGCATCGGGGCGCGAGGCGACGGCGCGGGCGCGGCGCAGCGAGCCGCGTAAAAGCGAGAGAGAAAGCGACGAAGAGACTCGGTCTCTCCGATTCAAAATAAATGGGAAAATTTACGATCGCCGATGAGGAATCTCGTCGTTAACGGGGATCCCGCGGCCGTTAGTGCGAGCTGCGCGCGCGCGCGCGCGCTCACGTCCGTTTCTTACGTAATACCCGCGCTTGGATTTCCATTTGCGGATCGTAACGCCAAGGAGGCGACGCCGAACGACGCGCAGCGTCTCTCTTCGAGCGCTCGCGCGTGAGCGCGCGTGAATAACGACGATGACAAGTTCCGGGCGGAACACGTGCATGCACGAGGTATTAATACTGCACAAGAGAGAGAGAGAGAGAGAGAGAGAGAGAGAGAGAGAGAGCCGCGCGCGAGGGTTTCCCATTTGCCGTTTAACGATTTATCTGAATCTCGCATGTCCTCCGTCCTCCGGTTTTACAGCTCGCTCGAGCGGGCTTCGCTTCGCATCGACGGACACGCATATATGCACGTACGTGTGTATGCATGCGTGTACGTGTGTGTACACATGTGCGGGCAGGTAGGGCAGAAGGGTACACGCTCGGACCAGTAATCAAGGCGCAGCTTAAAGCTGATTAATTGAAGTGAACGCTGGTTCGGGGGCGTGACGAGGATATCCTTAAATCACAGAGCACGCGCCATTTAAATCCACCTTCCTACGTAACGAGAGGCCAAGAACGGCGAACGCGAGCCACCGCCGCAGCTATCTCGACGTTTATGATGGAATGGAAGCTAGCGGAACTCTCGCCTCTTGCTCCTCCTCCTCCTCCTCCTTCTCTTCTCTCTCTCTCTCTCTCCGCCTCCTCCTCCTCCTCCTCCTTCTTCTTCTTCTTCTTCTTGCGGACTGCGCCTCGAAATAAACCGACGATGCATAACCATTCAGATTGGTATCGCCGCCTCGATTCTGCCGCGCGCTCCGTTTTTCAGGTAGATCGATATGACGACTCGACCGCGTTTACCGAACTTACGAACTGTGCGAAGAGGAGGAGGGCACATGTACCGTCTGGTCGGAACGATAATATCGCAATATTTGCATTTGGTGGTATGTGCGCGACTCGCTTGTATATATGCTATAACAAACTGACGATCAGTCACGGAGACGTTTTCAGTGATAAAGCGCGTTAAAAATCGGCCCCTCGCGGGAATTCAACCGGTGCTCCGCTGAACAGTCAGGTTCCGTTAACGCGCGACGCATGCGCTTTAATTAATTTTGAATCGACGAATTTTCGAACCGCGTCATCTCTGACAGACCTCGCGGCTTCAAATTGAAGCCGCGCCGTCGAGAATTCGCGAAATTCGCGAGAAATGCAGATGTTTTAACGGATATTTAAATTAAGGTCGTATCGAGCACGCGTGCTCGATGCCGTTAAACGCGATGCTAAAAAATCATGCAAAAATATCGGCGAGAGCGCGAGAATTTGCACCGTCGCTAATAGCGAAGGAGAGAGAAGGGAGGATGGAGTGAAAGAGGCAGAAAGAAGTCCACTCTAAATTTTTTCACGAGACACACGCGCTCACGAGCACGTCGTTCGATCGTGACCTTTCGAAACGCGAACACCCGCGTGGTCCTTCCTCTAATTTAGCGCGAGCGCTTAGATTAATAATTTCCTCGAGCGGAGTGTGTTGTCGTTCACTCGCCGTGCGCGCGATACGATCGGCCGCGTATTCTCGCTTCCGGTCAGCACAATGGCCGATACTATCGCTCAGTGTTAGCTTCGTAGCCAGTTTTAGGGCCAGTAAAAGCAAGAAAAACGACTGTCCTATCGTCGTAATGTGATATTATAAAAAGCATAGCACGCGCGCTGCTTTCCACCCACCGCCCCCTCGACGACCCAACCCGCCCGTTCTCCCTGCGCGGTTATATTACAGTAATGCATTACTTTACGCTGTAATATTTTAAGCGACGCGAGACAGGCGCACACAGAAAGGGCTCGCTACCCGGCCCGCTCGGTCGGTCCCATTTCCCGTTCGTACGCGAAACCGCGTTATCTTAATGGCAGCGACGTTAATTTTTCACAAAGCGTACATGTGACAATCCGCATAGGCCGGGCCGCGCATCAGAGCGAGAGGCTGAAAAAATGAGAGGAAGAGCGGACAGGGGACCGCAAGAGTTTGGCACGGATACACGGTCTCTTCAAATCACCGGGAACGGATTGCTCGAATTCCCAGGTTTGTGCGAATATGCAGCCGCGCTGCTGAGGATTTCCACGAGAGGAGAGGATTTCGCGTACGCGTTACAAACAGATCGAAACACGCTCTTTATACGAACGCGAATCATTTTCGAAAATACTTTTTGGCCCTTTGCGCGGACGGCCGCCAGCCCAGATATTTTCCAGCTTGGCTGGATATACCGACCGGCCGTTTCTCGCGGCCGGGATGACGCATATCGTAATTATAAAATATACAACTTTTGTCGTGCAAATGCACAAAGGGTTTGTGTCGGCGCGTGCACAAAATCGGTCGGGGGAAAATCCAATCGTCCATTGGAAATATTCCCAACCGAAAACGCGCGCGGTCTCGAAGCTACCCTTCCCTCTCCCTCCCTCATTGTGCGGTCTATTTTGAATTCCTCAAAGAGCTCGTCGAAAATCGAACTCGATCGCGGATAATTGTAAACCGCATGCTGCGTAAACTGCACTGCACCGAAATCAACGAATCGAAAGTCCGCCCGGAGAACTCCGAAATTTTGTGTGGCGCGGATATTCGTTACGCGCTCCCGCTCGAGCGTGCCCCCCTTCCAATCGTCCTGCGATCGTGTGTTTCGGCGAATATCAAACAGAAGGAACAGTGAGAAAGAAAATGATGTTGAGAAAGCAAGGAAAAGCATTGCGTTGAGACTACGGTGGGAAATATGTTGATTTCGGCGTGACGGAGCTCGCGGATGCACGACGATCTGGAACGGAATAATCGCGCGACGGCGGGACGGCGAGATGAGAGGAAATCTCGCGAAATGTGAGAAAACGAGGGGGCGAGGTGGATTTATTCTGCGCGATCTTTCCTTCCCTCTCTTTCTCTCTTTCTCCTTCTCTGCTCCTCACCCCCTCTCTCTCTCTCTCTCTCTCTCTCTCTCTCTCTCTCTCTCTTTCTCGCGTCGCCGATCGCTGACGCTTAACGCGCGCCCATCCACAGCGATCCGAGCGTGCGTACACCGAAATTCTCGGGACACGTTCCCATTTCTAAGTCTCATGAAGGATGCAAAACTCATTTGCGTAGTAATTAAGAATTTAGCGGCAGCCGGATAGCGCCCGGCCAGGTGGCAGAAAGTCGTTGGCGGTCGTGAAGGCGACGGTGTGCCGCGCGTGCATTCGCAAACTCGAAAACTACTCCGTAACACCGTTTATTCGTCTGAACGACGAGCTAAAATGCCATCATGCGCGCTCGACCTCTCAGCGTTTCATCCTCAAGAACCCTCTAGAAAGACACCGCCCTCTAGAAAGACACGATCCTTCTTCGCGACCTAGCT
Organism: Harpegnathos saltator; assembly: GCF_003227715.2. Taxonomy (NCBI): domain Eukaryota; kingdom Metazoa; phylum Arthropoda; class Insecta; order Hymenoptera; family Formicidae; genus Harpegnathos; species Harpegnathos saltator. Next base: position 436,974 of record NW_020230012.1, read on the forward strand.
TCTCTCGCGAGAGGTCACTGGCGCAACTTTAGAGCGCGATGTATGACGCGCTTCCGAGGAAATTTTTAGCGTCCCGCAGATTTTATGGTGTCGATCGATGTACATCGATTCGGACACGTCGAAAAGTCGTTCGCTATACATGCACACGGATATGCTGTTACAACATTCCGCGCGAATCTTTTACACGATGTCAGACTGACCGATTGGCCGGCTGTAAACGACTCCCGTGAACGCGATTCTCAGCCGTAAATAGCGCTCGCCGGAGCTCGTCCGTTCACCGTTATCGCGTAAAGAGCCGAAAATGGAACCGATACGTAATAATTTCAGCACGATCGGGTTTCGATGTTACAGACATGCTGCTGTATCGAATCGCCTCTACCTCTCTGCGCCTACCCGGCGCTCTCGCTTCTATATTTATTGATAGCGGAAATAGACGACAATTTGAGGGCAAAATATATTTTTCCCGTATTTATAACGTCGAAAATCAATTTGACCGCTCGCGCGGTTGAAAACAGTTTTCGATCTCGTGGTGCGTAAGCGCCCCGTTGATTGCGTACATATCGCGTATGCACGGCACCATGATGTTATCGCGTCATGATATATCTATCAAGTTTTTCGATTACCGTTAATAACGACCGTCTTGATTTATCCACCAGCACCGTGAGCCTACAATGTATTACATATACGCGTGCGACTTCAATCGGCCCGACGAAGAATCCTACCCTTGATTAGAGAATCGAATTTAGGCTCTGATTGGCAGAGGGTGAAAACGGGAGATGGGGACTGAGAGAGAGAGAGAGAGAGAGAGAGAGAGAGAGAGAGAGAGAGAGGGGGGGGGGGGGTCGATGCTAATGAACGGCAGATGACGACGCGGAGAAGAGCGTGCGTGTAGTAAATCTCTCTCTCTCCAACAAGCAGTGCGTGTATCGACGAAATGAACCTGCATGCGTGCCTGCGAAGCTGGGGCTGGCTGGTTAGCTGGCTCACTGTCGCACGATTAACATGGGCGTAAACGAATCAGCCGATCGAGAACGAGCTGGTTCATTAGAACTGACTGCGATATTTTAAGAACGCACGTTGAAGAGCGGAAATGCGAAAAAGAGAAAAAGAACGGGAAGTAGCGGTGGTAACTTATTCAATTTATTGTGATCGAAATTGCGACGAACGAAATTACTTTCCGGATATATTTTTGCATTAATAATGAGTCGACGACCCGCGTATTTTTATTTTGCCAGAGTGTTAAATCGATCTAACCAGCCACTAACGGGTTTTGAATTTTACACCGCGCTGCGCGATATCATGCGATTTATAATCGTCGTGAAATATTCATATAAATATATGTGTATAATACGCTTGATACAGGCATAATTATTCTACTCGGTTTACAACGATTTATCAATGAAAATCTAGTTAATGAGATTAAAACGATATGTCATCTAAATTGTGCCCATCAATATCCATTATTATCAAAAATAATAACATTTATAACGTCTGTATTAAATATTTAAATCAGTGCGATATTATTAATTAATTTGTATTTCGCAATCCTTGCCGCTTCTCAATGGTCTCTCTCTCTCTCTCTCTCTCTCTCTCTCTCCCATTAGACCTAATTGATCGTTCAATAACCACGAACGTTCTCTCGCCGCACGACACTCGCGCACAGCTATCCGTAGTTTTCGCGGAAAAATGCAGGGAAATGCGAAAATCTCTTCTCGATGCACGTCATTATCCCGCCGACGGAGAGCTTGGTGGCGCATTCTCAACACCGCGACTGACAGAAGTTCTCGTCGTCGCCTCGCAAACGTGCGCGCGTCCTCGCCTTCGTTTCAAGTACTTTCGAGCGGAGGGAACGTCCGGGGAGTTAACCTCGTCACTTTCAAACGTCGGATAGTAAACCGGGCGAACGAGCGGCTACGGAAAATGGGACAGCCCCCGAAATCACGCGGCGCCCGGCATTCCCGCGGCGTCTGATTTCCACGACCACGGCGGCGAAGACGACGACGACGACGACGACGCGAAAATTTCCTTCCGTTGGATTTATGTTACCGTCATTGTTCACGGTATCCGTGCAACGAGCGGGTGAGACCGAGCGACGCCCATTAGAACAAAGCTTGCTCTCGTCCTCGCCATCGTCGTCGTCTTTCGAACAAACACGAAGACGACGCGTAACGAGCTTGGGAATTAATTTATTCGATGCCTAATATGAAAGGCAAATGACCCGCGTGTGCGTCGTCTGCGGTGAAATCCAAGACATAAATTGACACCTCGCGCCGACTCCTCGGCAAATACTCGCCTAATGCCGCGCGGCTTTGCGTCTCTTGTCATTTTTGTCGTTATGACGGGACGTTAATCGAAGTCTCGTCGGCTTTGTCCTCGCGACAGAATGATTGTTGTTCACGATCGTGGTCCTTAGAATCCGCTCGATAATGAAGTTCTGACGAGGCCGACGCGAGAAATAAATGCTTAATAAGGAGACGGACTGATAACTTGAGATAGGGAGGAAGAGAGAGAGAGAGAGAGAGAGAGATACAGAGACGGAGGAGAGATATCGTTCCCGAGGAATTTGCATCACGGAACGGATCGTTTCATGAGACATCGGAATTCTCTTTCTCGGCAGGGAGGAAGCACTACGACGAGCCACCACCCACTTCGACTCCTCAAAGCCTCCGACGGTTAGCGTCATCATCTTTGTCGTATAGCATCGCGATGCGATGTGAGGCGAGGCGAGATGCACACATCGTGGCATATAATCTGCCGCGGGTAGAGAGGATCCCGAAATCGGATTGCGGTTTTTATGAAGCGAGACGGCAGGAGGCAAACGAGCCCGAACATACGAAAATGGATCAAGTTTTTACACGGCGCGCGCCCACAGCGCGAGAAGGCGATGAAGTGTGGGGAGTTATATAAAAAGGTACATATATGTGATATATAAACTTAAAAGCATACTTCTCAGATTTGCAACATGATAATGTTCTATTCGCTTCGCGTTGTTATTTCGAATGTTATTTCGGCCGCACCGAGAATTTTTCGCGCTGTAACGCGCTATTGTTTTTGTTCGATTTTCCTCGCTTATCGCCTACTATTAAATCGTACCGTTGTACGTTCCCAGTCGGAGGAAAAGGGCGATTGATTAACCAATTATAAAATTACGAAATTAAACGCGTCAGGTTTGCCAGGAGGAATAATCGGAACGATTAAGCGCGTAGGTATGTGCAATGTTCGAGAAAAATTGTGAATTAATTCGCAGCAGCGAACAGTGGAAGCCGGATGTGAAGAGAACGCTCCGTTGCTCCGAACGGTTCTCGTCGACGTTTCCCAATCGCACCGCTCGAAAAAAAAAACACGCGATTTTAATTAAACAGATGAGCTTTCGGGCCGTTCTCGAGTCATCTCCGCTCAGGCAAGTCGTCGGAGATCTTCGTCCTCACATTCTTCGTTGCGGCGTGTAACACGCGAGGTATTCTCTCCCGGTATAATTGCGGCAGTGCGCTAATACGATTACGCGCAAACGCTCTGGCAAGTTCGCCAGCCGCAACTACGCCGACAGTACTACGTTGCCGAGCGATTAACGCATTAAGCGTTTTATCCTCGAATCGCTCGGGTCGACGAACGAAATTTCGAGCAATCGGACGTTCGCGCCGCCTCGTCGACTCGGTCGCTGATGAAGTCCGAAGGGAAACGTCAGCCGGCGGACGATTCTACGCTGAAACTTGCCGGCCAGGCTCGCCGAACAGGAAAGCGCGAAAGAGAAACGACAGTCTCTGTCGTGTAGCCGTCGGCCAGCGCGCCGGAATTACGCGTCGTTTCGCCAATGCGCGTGACGTTTATTCCGCCCGAAATTCCCGATTATCTCGTTTTCCCGCGCAGATCCCGTTTTCGGATTCGCAGCCGGAGCGAGCGAAAATCCCCAACGAAGCGACACTCTCCCGGTACCGTCGCGTCGCGTCGGGGAGACGTCAAACATTTACGCGTATACAAATATCCCCCAATTCGATGGATACGGGACGGGAGAATTATTCTGAAATTTCATGCGAAAAGTAACGGACAGCAACCCTTTTGTCCATTAATTGTACGGTCGCGTAATTGATAAGCCTTCCTCGCGTAATCTTCAGTCGCGGGCGGTCCATTCCAAATTACAGTCAAAATTATTATCGTAAACGAATATGGAGTTTGTGGGGAAACCCCATGTGTTATATATTTTTTTTATCGCCGCGAGGCACACATGTCGTCGTTACCGGGATAAAATCGACGGCGCGCGGAGGCGTTCTGCTGAGTTCAAGGAGAGCACGAGAAAGAGGGAGAGACAGTGAAAACGCGAGGAGGAGGGTGGGAAGGATGGACCAACGTAATCTCGCCCGAAGGAACGAGCGGAATCGGATTGCGGCGGAAAGCAGGGTAGTGGCGGAGTGATAGCGCGTGCGCGCGCGCGGCAGTGTGTTCTCCGACAGGGTACATCGGGGAGCTGTAGACGAACGGCGAAGTCGTCTCGAAGCAGTGCAAGAACGTAACACTGGTATATACATAAAACAGGACGATGTCCTGTGGGGGCGCGCGCCGCCAACGTATTCCTCGCTAACGTATTATCGCGGAAGCTACGGCTGGGCAGAATCTCTCGCCGCGAGAGAGAGAGAGAGAGAGAGAGAGAGCGCGAATGAACGAACGGCTGTTCGATAACGCCAACCGGAGTTACGGCTGTCGTTACGTCGACGGGGAAATTGTTAAGCGCATAAAACGCGGATAATAACGGCGGCCCGAGACGCGATGCCTGGAGTCTCTCCCTTCTTTTCACAACGGCGATGATCTCTCACGTCAACGCTTCCCGTCACGACCGCGCGCTCACGATCGAGGCTCAAAGGGATTTCACTGACGGATGAATAAAAAATTGATTACTCATCGTCGGGTATTTAAAGAGAGAAGATTTCTTCTCCCGAGAAGACGCACGTCAAAAGTTCTCGACGAGCGATCGCGAGCCGAATGAGAGAGGAGGAGAAAGTGAGAGACAAAGGGAAAAGGCGTGAGAGAGAGAGAGAGAGAGAGAGAGAGAGAGAGAGAGAGAGAGAGAGAGGGAGAGAGAGAGAGGGGGGGACGAAGGAGGGGAGTTGAAAAAGCCGAGGCGAACGAATCGGAGAACCGCTGGCGTCTGGGAGTGGACGCAATCATAATCTGCCGCGTACTCGAAAGCTCAGTAGTACACCCACACCGAGCACAGACCCCATATTTCCCATTTCCAACCCCGTCTTCCGACCTCGCGCCATCCTTTTCGCTCTATCTCGCGAACGAGCGAGAGAGAGAGAGAGAGAGAGAGAGAGAGAGAGAGAGAGAGAGAAAGAGAGAGAGAGAAAGAGAGAGAGAGAGAGAGAGAGAGAGAGGGGAGAGAAGGAGAGAAGGCGAACGAGGTGGCTGCCTTCGTCGTTTCTTTCTTATATACGACTCTACGTGTTCCATGCCCGACGCCTTTCGCAAATACCGGCGCGTTAGATGCGCGTTCGCCTTCGCACACGTACGCGCTCACACACGTGCAAACACAGACAGAGGCGCGCGCGCGCACACGATCTGGAGACACGATCTATAGAGCACACGGGTGTGTATACCCAGCAGCACACGTGAAGCGCGCGACAACGAGGACACGGAGGTGAGGATGGTTGAGTCCCTATCAGCAGAACGCCCGGCGGATATGTGTCGCGAAAAATCCTCGAGAAAATTCCGTCCTGGACGCGATCTCGCCGCACTGCGAAAGTGACCCGGCGAGCACGAAGCTGACGTTTCGATTTTCATGCCCTTCATTCGTAGGATTCCTCAGCGCGTCCGTACGCGCGGAGACGCGGATGACTAAAGGCGGGGGCAGGGTCTCCCGTTCAAGGGGAAGTTGGCCTCGTCTCAGGTAGAATCTCGTACGTAATGCGGTAAAGAGTAATTTGAGCGCGATTGAACGGGCACGCTCGCTTCCACCTGAAACGCGCACTGACGCGCGGAATCGAGTTAGAGAAATCGTTAGAAATATCGCTCTTCTCCGTTCACGGCACGGAAATAGAAAAGGTTTTTCCCTCCTCCCTTTCTCCCCGTCTCTTGCTCTCTTCCCCTCTTGCCCGCGGGCGCGGGATCCCGCGTCCGTGAACTTCGCGGAAGTGTCATTAACAAAATACGAGAGTCAGTGATATGCGCCTGCCGCGCGTATCAAGCATGAGAGGAGACACTCAGACGAGGGACTTGCTTGGGAACGAGCAAACTTTTGACGCGAGAGAAGCCTGACACGATTCTAACGAGGGGGATATATTCGCTATCGTCGACGATCGGAGGACGATTCGAGGCATCCTTATTCCGGACGCTGAGTATGCCTTCCTAATTTCAAATTTCGATTTCCTCATATGAATGCCACGTGCAACTACGTTGTTTCAGCTCGAGGATCAGAAAAGCATACTCAGCGTTCGCTGTGTGTCCGTAATACGCGTCTCCAGGGGAGAATTCGCGAATACGCGGCGTTCTCGCCGCGAGTGCTAGGAAATAGCGAGAAATAGAGAAATAGAAAATAGCAAGATGCGGATTTATGGTTTAATAAATCACGGCAGCCAACGAAAGAATGACGCATGGCGCCGACGATATCCGTGTCCCCCGACTGGGAATATATATGAGGCGGCGATAATAATATTAATAATAATAATAACGCTAATGCGCGATCGCGTGCGCTACGCAAGTTTTAACGAGTGCGTGGCGACTCGCTCCTTCCCTCGCCCGCCCATTTCCCTCGGGTCGATGATCCTATCTGCTTTTTATGGGCTTAACCTGGCCGTCGTCTCGTTTCTGCGTGCGAGTTTGTACGTCATCGTCGTCGTCTCTTCCTTTCTCTTCTACTCCTTTTCTTTTCATTCTTTCCGTTTCAACGGCGCGAGAGACGAGGGGAAATCTGGAGGAGGAGGAGGAGGAAGGTAGGTGGTTAGGCAGAGAGCTCGATTGCACCGACGTGCAAAACGCGACGCGAAGTGCGGAAAAAGCGGACTGGCGGAGACGATGAATTGATCGCGCCATTGTAGCCGAGGATTTTGGGAGGTCCTCGAGAGTCTTTTAAGGACGCATACCGGTGACGGATGACACGCGGATTATACGTAACATTTCGCCTGGATTACGCCAGGCATTGTGTTATTCCCCACGGAGGACGAAGAGACGGAGAGAGAGAGAGAGAGAGAGAGAGAGAGAAAATGAGGGAGTGAGGGAGAGAGAGAGGGGGAGGGGGGGGGGGGAAGAACGACAGAGATTTTGAGCGACAAGCTTACTTCGTTATTCCGAATCGAATCAAATCGGCACGCGACAAAGCGAAATCACGAACCGTCAGCTAATGAACTGACTTGACGTCGTCGTTGGTAAACGATGTAAGTAAAGCCGACCATTTATCATCCGTGGGAGAGAGAGAGAGAGAGAGAGAGAGAGAGAGAGAGAGAGAGAGAGGTAGTTCTGCGGCTCCCTAACCAATCTCGATATCTCGTTAGCCCTTTTGGAGAATCCTCGAAGCGAAACAATATTTGCCGTTCCATTCGACACATTGGCGTGTGGCGTGCAAACCGTGCAGGTGCATAGCGCGCGACCATACTAAATCTATACAAGCTTACTTTGGTATTCCTGTTTGACATAGCTTAACTAACTAATCTATCAGCTGTGTCTATATCCGGATTTGCCGAGCATACTGTTTGCAGATTAGCCCGAATATGGTGGTAAGTGTATCAACCGACCGCCGCGCCTTGCAAGACTGTCTGTGTTTGAGGCAGCTCGCGCGAGGCGCCCGCGCGCCGTCGCCGGTCCGCGCTTGATAGATTGCTTTTTGAGACGAGGACGACAACGGCGATGTACGATCGCGTCGATCAAAACCGCTGCCACGCACGTAAACGTTTTGTATTCGCAGTTGATACATCTCGCGCGTGTACCTCGCTCTTGTAATTTTAATCCTTTTCGTCTCGCTGCCGAAAAGTTATATTTCACGGCGCGCAAGCGTAACGTATGGCCATCGCGGAACGATCGTTTGAACTTTGGCGAAACTCTCAGTGGGACGAACCTGAGTTATTTTTTTCTTTTTTCTTTTGCGATTATGGTAATTTTCGTTTCGGAGCGTTTGGCAGCGTACGGTCGGGAAAAATTGTTCAAAATCTCGTCGCAGTGACCACGTTATGATACCCTTTGCGAAACTCCTTTCATAATTATGAAGACGCCGGAAGAGGTGTTCTTATTTACGGGCCCTAAATCTATACTTTCAACGGTTGCTTCTAAAATTAATCTAATCTTGAAACATAAACTATAATCTTGAAGCTAATAAAACCTAATCCCATGGAACTCTAACATAACCGACAGCTGGCGTCAGAGTTGATTTAAAATCCGAAAGACGCTTTCGCGCGCGACGTGTTCGGTCTTCCATAAGATAACGCTGATGATGCCGCTGCGGCAGCTTTCAGAGCGCAAAGAGTTAAGAATCAAGGATCCAAGCAAGGATGCAAGTACGCTACACAAGAAGCTAATTCGCACATGTAATGAGATTACTCGTTCGATTCAACGAGATAGTGGAAATCGGGGAACTGCCCATCGCGCGAAGCGCCGCGGCGGATCTGTTTGAGCGTCGGACGTTGGTGCGAAGGTGGGAACGCGCGCGGGGGTGGGTTTCACGGTGTAAAAGGCCGACGGTGGAGGTGTTGGTGGTGGCGGTCGTCCGTTGATTGCAGCGTAAATATAAATAACGTATTTATCCGCGCCGTGCACGCGCGCTCGTACCGAGGATCGACCAGGGCCCGTTAACCGTGCGGAGGCGGCGGCTGCTGCCGTGTACCTTACCGTATTACTCGTTTGACTCGCGCTGCCATTGCGGAATGCAAACGCGTCGCAGATGCGTTCGGGACACGAAAGCACTGAGCTCGAGCGCATTTCGCGTCCGCCCTTTGACAGCCGCGTCGTGTCGCATCGCGCATCGCGGTTAAGAAAAATCCTAGGCCGACACTCGACGAACTCACTCACCTGCAATCAGAAAGAACGCAAGGTACCTTGTTAGTGCATATGCTCAGAGCACGAGCGGGAAGTCATTATAGCATCCAAGCGAAGAAATCTGAAGGATCATTCAATGAGAAAGGGAAAAAGTGAACGGTAGACAGGGAGAGAAGCGACGAGAGAAAAGCATAAATATCGGGAAAACGGGAAGCAAGAGGTATTGACAGACAGTTTACAGCTCGAACGTCGTCGGATGAGAGCGAGCTTTTCCTCGCTGATTCCTCGGAAGATTGCTTTCGCTACATAACGACAAATCTCGTTCACATATCCGTCCGCGACGGTCGCGACTCCATCGCAGCATGCGCCGTTGTCCGTCGCTGTCGTCGTCGACGGCGACGACTCCGTCGCGAAATATTTCCCGTCGGTTGGCGCGAGCTTCGTTTTCCATTTCCTTGTTATTGTATCAAGGATTTTCAACACGTCCGCCTCGCCGCCGACGTCCGGGACTCCCCGCTGGTAAATATCAGCAATAGCGGGCGGATTTTTCTTTCCCTTCCCTTTCCAGCGACTGGAACCAACAATCGGTCGTTCCTCGTTCACCGAATGTGCTGCGACATGGCGTCTGCCCCCCGTTTGCGTTTCTGCAACGTTTCCGCAGGTGCGTGCGGCGATTCACGGCGACGACATTAGCGACGATCCAGCGATAAGCTCCCTCCCCTTTTGACAGTTGCTTACGCGAATCGGCGCTTCCCGATATTGGCTCTGTGTGTGTGTGTGTGTGTATTTCCACGGACGTGAACAAAGCCATTCGGCGGCGGTGACGCGCGACCGCATCGAAGTCCTCGAGAATTGGTTTTCGCCGCTTGATAAATGTCCTTTCGAACCTCCCCGCTCCCCCTAAACCGATCGTCGCACTTGCCGAAACGGAAGCACGTTTATTTGGTGCGTCCTCAAAATTTTGCTGACGCATCACGCCCGCACACGATCTCTCTCGTCCGCTTGTCCAACAAGCGACGCGGCTATTCGGGCTGGGATGTACACGCGAAACGAGAGTGCCGATGAGTTTCCTCTCCGGCGATTCCGAACGTTTAAACCGATTGGGCACGGCGGAAAATCGAGAGAGAGGAGAGAGAGAGAGAGAGAGAGAGAGAGAGACGCCGATCATCCCCATCGTCGGCTAGAACCTCGGCTTTTCGGTCTTTCCTCGGCGACGCAAACGCGAGATTCAGAAGCGGATTCATCCGTTAGAGGAATCGCGGAGGATCGTCAAGGACGAGAAGATGTTCTTGGGGCCTCAGGCCCTAAATACAATAGACACAGTGGGTCTTTAGTCTTCGGCTCTAACGATAAGTTGCGAAACTGTTGCGCGATTTCTCGCTCCAAAATGTCTAGCAAACATTGCAATTCCTGCGGGCTTTAAGCGTCTACCAGAAACGTCAGGCTTCTGGTAGAGCTTCCGGCAGCGCGGAAAACGCCTTTTGCCTGAAATTACCTTATAGTCACAGTGAGCTTAGAGCGAAAGGCTACGGGCTTATTGCATCCGTAGTGTTTCGAGCTCAACGCTCCGTCCAATGCCTCCGTATTTATCTGGCGCTAATAAATGACCGCCGCAGAGAAGGGAAACAACCAAAAGCCCGGCTAAGCCCGCTCGAAATTGGTAAATCAATTTAATTTTCCCGACAAACTTTTCTCTCGAGCGTTCGCGCACTTACGCACACACACCGACACACACACACACACACACACACACACACACACACACACACACACACACACACACACACACACACACGCACGCACGGACGTTCCACACATACTTACACACACGTGCACAGCCAGCCGGGACGGTTAAATTCTTCGAACAAATAACGAACGGTTCGGGACAGATACTCTCAATGAACGACAGCAGCTACGGGCAAAATTTTATTTTTCGTGCTTTGTTTGGCGTATACATCGCGACCGCGCACCACCATCGAAATCAATTTTCGCATGCGCGGCATGTAACCTAGCCTGCCTCTGCCTCCTCCCCCCTCCTCTCTCTCTCTCTCTCTCTCTCTCTCTCTGCACTTCCCCGCCCCCGTCCCGGTTTTTATATTCGCTGGATTAGCGAAGTCCGCGCCACTCATGCGTGTCCGCCCCGGTAGAATGCATGTAAGCGGGAAGCGTAGAATTTATAGAGTTTCAATAAAATAATCAACTTCTCGTCGAAGTAATTTAACGCGGGGGCAAAAATACCCAGGGACGCCCAGGCCGGGTTATTGAGTTCTCGCGAGGTCGTGCTGTACACGAGCGCGAGTAACTTTTGTTATTCGCCGCTACGGTGTTACGTTTACATACAGACACGTAACGCGAGGCGATTGCCCGTATATCCCGCGTGGACGTTATTACGATACGTTTTCTCGACACGCGCTTCTCAAGAACTCTTCCGACATCGGACAGTTCACGGAGAAAGCACGAGGATCACAATGGCTAGAGAGGTGGGAGAACGAGAAAGAGAGAGAGAGAGAGAGAGAGAGAGAGAGAGAGAGAGAGAGAGAGAGAGAAAGATAGAAGCGGCTCATGTGCGTCTGATATTAAGAACTTCTAACGGATTATAACGGACGAAAAACTCTGAAAAAGCAATATCCGGCTGCCGCGCCGTTCGCCGCGTTCGTATTTCCCGAGACCACGGACGCTCGCCGCCATCACCCTCCCCCCTTGCCGCAGAGTTATCAGTATTTATTCGCAAGGTGTGTGGGCGAGCACGCGTCGGTGCGCTCCGATGTGCGGCGGCCGTCGGGAAAACTTTTTAAGCCCTCGTAAAGGCCGGCTCGTGGAATCGCCGGCGCTGCTGGTGTTCGCGCAGACGATCATCAGCGCCCGTAAACCCTCGTTTAACTCTCTCTCTCTCCCCCTCTCTCTCTCTCTCTCTCTCTCTCTCTCTCGGCCTCACGACCTTGCGCGCGTAAAAAAATACGGTGCAGATGCGAGTGAGCGTGCGCGGGTTCTTAATAGAGAGATAAAGTGCAGCATGCGAGCGTACGTCTTCCTCGTTAATTAATTAATAATCAGTCAATTTGTAATTAACGACGCCGACACGCGCACTGAGAGAAAAGTATATGATATTTGGAACTATAATGATATAGTAACTACATTTTAGTCCGAAATATCATATTTATAGTAAGTATTACGATAATATCGGTAATAATTACGATATAGGCACAGTATAACCAACCATATAATATTTTTACTAAGAATTATAATAAGTAAAACTAAAATTATCGTACGTATGAATACAAATATAAAATGGTAGGTAAAGTAACTCTTATATAGTCAATATTACCAGAATATTTGCTAAATGATGACAGATGTAATTATATAAATATTAAATCTCACTATATTTGTGAATGAGAAATTACCATATATGTGGTAAAAGTAACTAAACAATTAATTAAGACAATCATTGACTATATATTTGTGTTTATTCTACTTTCTGTTTTGCAGGTTCCACGAACTATAAAACTATAGTTGATGCCAAAATGAACAAAATGAATATAAAATATAGTGAGATTATAGTTAATTCAACTATATTTTTCTATCAGTGTGCTCGGGACGTTTCGCTCGCGCCGAAACGCCGACGAACCGCGAGATCCCGAGGACACGTCGTGGACGACTAGGACACGACGATCCTCACCGTGTAGGACTCGGCGTATTCGTGAATTCACGCGTTGCGCGTCGAAAGCGCGAGAAAGGGAGAACAGCGGGCGAAAAATCGAAACGCGTCATTCGCGTGGTAAATAACGCCCGCTGTATCTTTTGGAAGTCCGCACGAGCGTGCTATTTGTTATCGTGCGTGTGTCAAAGGACGGCGCGATGCGCTTTCACGCGCCGGAATCAAAGCGGTTAATCGAAGAGAACACCAATTTCCGGGGTAATTTCGCCGGTAGACGCACTTCGGATAAACCTTGTCTCACCAGCCGACCAGCCGTCGCTCTCGACTCGATGCGACGAACTTTGATGATTACAGGGAATATGTATGTATGTATGTGCGTGAAAGCGTGCGTGTGTGATTTCGCGAGCACACGCGACGCTAACACGACGCGCATCGCGCGCGCGCGATCGGGCCGCCGATAAAATCGGCTTGCGCCGCCAGCTCGGGACACGAAATCGATCGTCACGCGAGCAAGGATTTGCCGCTGTTCGACAGCACCCCGACACCCCCACCTCCCCACTGTCCTGTGCTACCCCCTTCGTCAGTGCACAGCCCTCGCATCTCGCGCATCGGTCCGTCATCGAGCCCGTCCGCTCGTCGGGCCGATCCGCACTTTCACGGCCGCTTGTTTCGGACATCCTGCGATAATCAGATCCGATCCGCCGTGCCGCGGTGTGCACGTGCGTATATGCGTATGTTTTGTGCGTGTATATGTACGCGCGTACGCGTACGCGTGTGTGCGCACGGTGCGTGCTTTCTCGGCTAATAGCCGTGAAACCGCGGCCGACGCGTTGCCTGGTGTTACCGGCACCGCGTTGCGTAAATTAATCGCTGTCCTCCGCAATATCCGCCGTGGGAGTCGTGACGGACGCAAGTCGAATCGACGAATTCTCGTCGCCGCCGGTGGAGCCAACAAGGAAGAAGAAGCAGGAGAAGAACAGCTCGACCTTGCCGAAGAGACCGGCTCGTTGAATCTCTCGAACTTCTTTCACGAGAGCGAAGTGTGCTTAACTTCTCGCGCCACGCTCCTCTCGCGCTCGGTCGTCTCCAAAGAGAGGCCATTTTATGAGACGGATTATGTGCGCAGCTTTGTACGTCGAGCTAATATTGGTAATACGTTGAGCAAATTACGCTGAGTCGCCACGAAGCGAGCGAGCGAGCGGGAGAACGACCAGCGGCGTTACCACCCCCACGCGAACCTCGCGGAAACGTATTCTTACAAAGCACACGAGCGAACGACTGTTTTCGTCAATTATGTAACGCTCGCGCTGTTATTTAAGCTTTCAATCTTTCGAGTGACGTGAACCCACGTGTGAGTCTGATCAATTTCTTCGGTAAGTAGATCTTTGGGTAAAACTTCTGTTTAGGGGACCCATCTCCGATGACCTTGTCTGTTAGATATACGTATTATCAAGGAGACCCTCCTGAGTCACAATCAGAAGGTTTCAGCCGTCGTTCGTAGTCGTTTATTAAAAAATTATTAACAAAAGAAGTTGTACGTATGTAACGTAATTTTTCGAGAGTGTATATATAGAAATGTAGGAAACAGTACATAAAAGCGGGAGAGGGGCTTCGCCCCTCCTCCGCACCTCCACAAATAAATCCTAACCTAACCTAAGTTATTGCATCTTTATATGAAAAAATTTCCTTAAAACCCACAACATCAAATTGTATGCATATGTAACAAGTTAAATTGGGTTAGGTGATAGATTTTAAGAGAACTTGCTCAACAATGTCCAAAAATATATAAAGATGCAATAAGTTGATAATATATCTAACAGACAAGGTCATCGGAGGTGCAAACAGGAGTTTTATCAATTTTTGGAACAATTAGAATATCAATGTGCTTTGTTTGATTTTATTGCTCTATAAAATCCCTTTATATCATTCACTGCATATCAGCGAAACATTTTACAAAAATATGTGAATTCCCACGGCTTATACTCTCGATACGAGCAACAGTTGCCAAGTGATAACAAGAAATAGAAATGGTACATACAAATAAAGAAGCGAGTTTATATTCAAGTTCCTTTTTAAGCATTTCAGCAATGGTAATAATATTATAAATAAAATTTCATCTCAAAGGAAGATATTGTGAAGGCTTTACTAATGCCTCCAGTCATTGCGTGCTTCTCGATTTTTCAAGAAGTTAATTCTTCCACCGATTGACTTGCGAGTCAATCTAAGTATTCCGCCCAGAGAGATCGTTTAATTCCGCGCGAAACACTTCGTATTCGAAGGGTTAAAAATGTTACAGCTGCGTTACGCGATGGAACCACGAAAGATACGACTTACACGTGTACGCGAAAAGAATGATGTCCTCGATGCATCGAGTGGGATACAGCGAGTGGGATACAACATGCATTGACGAGAAAACGTCTCCGGAGCTGGCAGAATGGCGATAGCGGTCCCCGCACATTGTGGAGCGCACGATGCGCGTCGGCTTACGACCTCGGAGAGAGAGAGCCTCTCGGCTTCGCCGAGATTCCGAGTCGATAAATCCGCAGAATTATTTTCGCGACGGCGCGCGGCGAGTCTCTTCGAGTCATCGATGCATATTCATATGAATTAGCATAACCTCGCCTTGGGAAGCTACGCGGCGGAGCGTGCGCGCTCTCTCTCTCTCTCTCTCTCTCTCTCTCTCTTCCTCCTTCTCCTCCTCTCGACCGTTCGCTCGGTTCGGATTTTCACATAGGGTACATGTACGTGTGTGTATTCTTGGATGCAATTCCGTGGGGATGCAACCGTAGATTGGCACATATATGCAAATACTCTCTCCCTCTCACTCTTTCTCTCATAGCTGACTACGGCGCTCTCTTTCTGATAACTCGCAGGTACTTATTCTCACGCACGTGCGCGCGCGCGTACGTACACATGAATTGGAAAGGAGGAATGTGAAGAGAGAGAGAGAGAGAGAGAGAGAGAGAGACTAGTCGGCTAGGGGTAGGAAGTTAGGCGTGAGGGATATTAGGATAGTATGTAAATTAGCGGAATATCGCCGCGTTTCCGGCTGACTCAGCCGTGACGCGCTCCTTTGGGATTGTTCACGCGTTTTTATCGCCGCGTCTTCGGGGGCCAAGTCGCTCGTGATTTTCCTCACAGTCACATATGTAACGCACAATGTCGACGGCGGACGAAA
Source organism: Harpegnathos saltator (assembly GCF_003227715.2). Taxonomy (NCBI): domain Eukaryota; kingdom Metazoa; phylum Arthropoda; class Insecta; order Hymenoptera; family Formicidae; genus Harpegnathos; species Harpegnathos saltator. The sequence continues at coordinate 452,762 of NW_020230012.1, forward strand.
ATCTCTGGATTTCCCGGGGAATATCGCTTTTCGCGAGAGATCGTTACAGCACGCACGTCGCACCGCTAATTCGAAATTCCAGCACAACGAACGCAGGCTGAGATGTGCAATAATGCCCCGGTATTCGCTAATATCGAATGCGCGAGGGATGAACAGTGGGAAAGCGAGACGACAATTTTCGAGGGACGGTGACCCGCGTGGCAACCCCTCCGCCAAATTACAAACATTTTCGAGATCGCATGTACTAACGGCCGTAATGTGATTATAAATCGCGCCACCATGTACCTGTTGCGACCGAGTGCCACCGTTGGTCGGCGCGATGTTGCGGCGATTTGCATTTTTACCGCGGTCGCGATCCTAGTTGCTCTTTTTTCTATTTGCTTCCTTCTTCCTTCTCTTTTCGGTTACGTCTCTCCACTCGCTCTCCCAGATTCATCGGTGACCTCGCGCTTATTGCGCATGAGCCACGTCTTTATCGGCTCGAGAGGTGTAGGAGGGAAGGAGATAATTATTAATACAGCTTGCGCGATATGCACAAAAACCGTGCGATATTCCCTCGGAAACACCTCACGCGCGCTTAATCGTTGATTGCGCGATGCAAAAGAGCCGCTCGTTAAAAACACCTTGAGATCGCAGGGTGGTTACGCGGCTCGGACCGAGTACCGGGTCAAGCACACGGCAACACCCCCCGGCGGACCGTGTGCGGTGACTCTTTAATGAATAAACATCTTGCAGCGTTGTAATGCGTGCCGCGAAGTATTATCAGCACGGCGCCCCGAAGAATTACAACGAGGCGAGGCGTATCGCCGCGAAGCGGCTCGTTGTATCGACGAGAGACGTGTGTATGTGTGGTGCATATATATACGGCACATAAATCGTGATAAAAAAATCGTGATGTAAAAGCCAAAGAACTCGTTTGCGATGCATTTCGTGATCGGGGAAAAAACTATATCGAATGAATATTACAGGGTACACTTTCATACGCATCCTCGACGAAATTCGACAAAAACTCGCGATTACGCGCGCGCGCGCGCGCGCGTACGAATGAGTTGAATCCTCTTGCAAGACGATAGTTTCCGCGATGCAAAGTGTATGTACATATGCATGCGACCGCGGGACGGTAAGAAACGTGGTAATACGCGTAATGCGAGGGCACAAAGAAGAAGATGCGCGACGGTAAAAAGGGGTTAGGACTCTGACAAAGACTTAATCCAGACAAATGATCATTTTGCGCGTCAGGTTTACGGTCCGATCGTTTTGCCTAATCCTTCTCTTCTACTCTTCTTTCTCTCCGTCGCGAAGATTTCCCGTATATTCGTTCAGGAGATATTCGTAAGACCTATTCTCTATCGAGCGATTGTGCGTGTGCGTGTGTGCGTGTGCGTGTGTGTGTGTGTCGTGAAAAACGGTGATCAACCAATTGACCATTGATTATCGGATAAATACGTAATAAGGCTGGATTTACGTATCCGTGTAGACGAGGGCAGGCAGCAGTCCGTGAATTCTTCGTCGATGTTTTCTTTGTTTTTTATAGAGATGTTAAGATGTGACGGTGACGGATACTGCGAACGCTCCAATACAAAAGTATTGAGAAATATTTTGACGAAAGATTGACGGCCTCCAGCCGTGAATTCAGCCATAGCTGCTTCCTCGACGGTTAAGGCTGGATTCTCACTATCCGCCATCCACGACGGCAGACAGGACTGTCTATCTGTCAAACCTCCGTCACAGGGCATTCTTCAATACTTTTGGTTGAAATATTCACAGTATCTGTAACCTTCATATCTAAATCATTCCTAACCACAAAATAAAAATTACGAAGGAATGACAGACTTCTGTCCGCTGCCGTCTCGATGCATAGTAAGGATCCACCCTAAGCTGAAGATTGGAGGAATATTTCCATGAGCACTGTACATTGCACGCGGCACTTGACAATCGACGTGACCTCGCCGGGATTATCGGAATTCGACGGACTGAAGATATTGAATGAGGTTTAATCCACAGGCAGCATAACGACGACGACGGCGGCGGCGGCGGCGGCTTATTGGAATATCTTTAGCCGCTCTGGCCGAATCAATCGAACATTCATTTATAATATTTCGTAGCGCTCGCGGGAAACGCATATCTCTCGGCGCATAATAATGAACGAATCAATTACATCGTAAACGCGCCAACAGCTCGAGAAGCGATCGATGGCAGATAATTGGCGAGAGAGAAATTCGACGTCAATTAAACGTATTTGCACGACCGCGATTTTGGGCGGGGCTGAAAAACAGCGAATTAAAAGGAACGATATATCGCGTTACGACCGCGCGATATGACTCGGTTGCGCTTGGCTCGGCGATGAACCCGTGTTTCGTTCGCGCGAGGCCAATTCGTATCTGATTAATCGCAGAATTTGCGACACGCTAACCGATTGCCTAATTATGAATTCGCGCACGTCCCCGAGAGACGATTCATAAATCAAGCGCCCCCGAAGATGGTAAAATCTGAAAGACAAAATTAAAATATCGTGGATTCGAACATGCCAGGTGTTCGACCCGATTAAATCCAGATAAACGATCCGGCCGTCGTTCTGACCGACAGGAAGATTTATCGGTTCTTCCTCGAGATCCATTTTCCCATAAAGAAGGATCTATCTATAGGATACCTTTCTTTCGCATCTCTCTTTCTTGTCCTCCCCCCTCTCTCCGTTCGCCCGCCGCCTTTCAATAATACGCGTACGTGAGCCGTGCTGGAAGGGAGACTTCACGAATTTCATTTAAACACAGATCGAAAGGTAGCGCGGAACGCGACAAAGACAGAGAGAGAGAGAGAGAGAGAGAGAGAGAGAGAGAGAGAGGGGGGGGGGAAGAAGAGAGTGGGAAGAGAGAGGAGAGGGGGAAGGAGGGAGGAGAAGACACGTCGGAATTACGCAAATTCAATTATCTTCGCCTCGTGGCTGATCTCATCGCGTTAATTAAAAGAAAAACTAAAACGGAATGAAAATTAAACGACGAGACGCTGCCAAGTTACGTCGTCTCTCTCGCTCTTCCGCTCGTCTCGCTGCCTCTCACGAACAACCGACTCGATCTCATGGGTCTCCCCGTTGTGGTCAATTCGGGAAGTATTCGTTAAACATTTATTCATGTTCACCGGATATTATTGGATATGTTGTTTACGTAAGTATTGTACTGTTGATCGTTCTCGATACGGAGACGCGCGTCGCTATCACAGCGAACGGATTCGAAGCTGCTTTCGCTGTTACGATAGCTCGCTTTCTCCCGCATTCATCATTAAAGCGATTATGAATTTCGCGATCGAAATATATCTAACACACAACTGCCGTCGTCATTGCCGCCGTGGGCTAGATAGGTATTATCGAACGGAAAATACGTCGACAATGCGTTTGCGCATCGATTGCAATCAATCCGCGAGATCATCATCGCTTTGCTCAATCGCTATACGCGGCGCTACATTTTCAGAGAGAGAGAGAGAGAGAGAGAGAGAGAGAGAGAGAGAGAGAGAGAAAGAGAGAGAGAGAATGGGAGAGAATATCGCTCGCGCACGAACAATTCGGGAAACAATGTGATTTCGAAGAGAGGACGCGGGCGCGATTCGCGCGGAGCTATCGAAATTATGGATCGCGAATAATTCTCACAGCGAACAAGTGCTCAAATTACAAATTGTTGATCCATCGCGTTACGGCGAATCGCGAGTGCGTGCGCAAACGAGCGAGCAGGCGAATGGGAGCGCCCGGCTATTGTCCGTCGGATTCCAATCGGGATAATTGTCCTTTTTGTAATACATATTTTTGCGCCTGCTTTACAGATGTATACTCTCGCGCTAATACCTCCACGTTCGCGTGCAAATTACCATAATTACGGAGAGGTGACTGCGAATGCTGCGGTAATTCGAGTGGAGGATCAATCCCTAATCGAAATTTGGAGATTCTAGCATGATCCCTCATCAATAATTTATGAAGATATAATTATTCATTAAACAATGATCGCGTACGTTAACCGACGATGATCGTCGAATGTCATCAGCGACATCCTCAATACGCGCGCAATAATTCGCCTCCTCGCGGTCGTTGACTTGGTAAAAGTCGAGGAAAAATCCCCGTGAAGTTCGGACGCGCAAATCGGCGAGGAACCGTTTAACTCGTTGACCGCCGACGATAATTTTCACATTGGTTATCCAATTTCGATAATTTCTACAATTTCAGTAATTTATTTCAGTTCAATGATTGACTGAAGATTGAATTGCTAAAGACACGGCAAATAAATGCAAAAATTAATGAATATATTTGTTAATTAATATCGTCGATTCCATGTTGCATATTTTATTCGTTGTATCTAACCGATTACGTTTTGCACGTTTTGAATTAACAAAACACGCCATCACAGCGTCCGGTCACTTATGGTAGCCCCATAGCAGTCGACACGTTGATCCTTCGCGTAGAAGGGCGCCGCCCTTGACCAACGGTCGAGCAGCGGAAAACTGATTCATTTGGCGCGACACAAAAGGAATTGCGGAATCACATCCAGCGGAAAATCTCAGCTTGCGTAAACGCGCGGCCGTTCGTTCTTTTTCTCTCTCTCTCTCTTCGTTGCCACTTGATTGCGTCGTCCGCGCGCGGCCGTCGTCGTCGGCAGTAGCGACGCGCGCGCGCGCGCGCGCGTGTGTGTGTGTGTGTGTGCGTGCGCGCGCGGGGGCGGCGTGTGTTTTCGCGCGGGCGTACGCCGGGTGTCATAAATCATGCGAGGGCGAGAGAAAACAGCGACGGAACTGAGCGAGAGGGAACAGTAGCGCGCGGCATAAAACATACACAGCCGGTGTGGGCCGCATCGTATATTTCCTATACACGGCGGCGGCGGCGGCGGCGGCGGCGGCGAAGGAGGCGAAGGAGGCGGCAACGCGCATACGTACATAGAAGGGGGTGCAGCGGCGCTGTGGCGGCGCGGGCGGCACGGTCGCGCTTATGCGTTTCGTCTCCTTCCATTTTTGCGGTCCATCTTTTCCGTACCATCGATCTCCTTTCCCCTTTCGCCGCACTGCCCCTTTTTTTCTCGCTCTCTCCCCCTTCTCTCGACCTTCTCTCTTCTTTCGCGCATTGCGCCGCGACCTCGCTTTCGCGCGCGGGGGTTCGTCGGTCGGGCGTTCTCTCTTTACGCTCGATCGCGCCTTTGTGCTTTTCTTTTTGTACTTCGTAATATTCTCTGAATTTCGATACCCACCCTCTCTCCCGTCCCTCGTTCTCCAACCCTCCTCTCTCTTATTCCCTCACGCGGCCAGCCCCTCGCCCGAGTCTGCTGCTTCTGCGCGGCTGAGGGCTCATCTGAATCTGAATACGTTCCAATTTTATCGGGACCAGGAGAATTTCGCAGCTGCCGCGACGATATTTTCTATCTGTGCAATGGCCGACGCGATGCCGTTGAGCATCGTAGTCGTCGTAACGACGGTAGTTATTTGAGAACTCCTCGGCGCAGCGCCGTTCATTTCCATTTCGTTTCGCGCAAACGTTCTCCTCGCCGCGGACTGGGGCCCGATAAAAGTGCAACGTTTCGAATTCTGCGGCTGGCGGCTCGAACGAGAGATACGCGGATACGCCGCGATGTAGATCGCGACTCGCGATCCACCATGGCACCTCGCGGCCAAGGTGTCGCGCTGCCAAGTGGCTGGGGAAGCACAGCTGTTTGCGAAATTCGTCATTCCGAAAGTTCATCTACCGGGTTTATCGGGTTATCTAATGTTCTCGTTATGCAAACACCGTCTCGTCCACGCTCATCCATTGTTGTTGCCGAGCGTGTGGCTCGATTGTTTTCGTCGTCCACAGCGCAAAGTGGCTGCATTATTTCGCGAGCGAGCGAGCGTCGGCCATGGACGCGCGTTCAACCCCTCGGGGGAGGGCGGCCGAGAGATCGGCAAAAGTACAAAGCGCGCGGCGCGCCGTGGCCTCCGACTCCTTCGAGACCGTTATCGCTATCCTCATCGATTTGCCGGTTAACCGCCAGGGACCGTACTATTCGACCAGAGAACTAGAATCGGTTTCCAACTGCCTGCAGGTAGCGGTATCGGGAATTGAAATCGATTCACTACGACGTACCGTAATGGCGTCCTCGTTGCTAATAGCATGCTCTCGTTGGTGATTCCGCGAATGTGCGCTCGGCGCCCCTGCGAGCGCGGCGGCGAACGCTCGGCGTGGATCGTTAAGAATCGTTTATCGTGACATACGTGTGTACTCACACCTCCGTCCGCTTATGTCGCTATGAAACTGGAATTGTTTATCGCGGCGGAAGATCACGTGCCGCTATGTATTCGATATCTCGTGGAAAGCCGCATCAAAAGTTACCTTCGAAAAGCTGAACTTTCGTCCGCGCCCGCGCCGTGCGTCCGACTGAACGAGTGAGAAAACGCGATATTTTCGGGCTCGAGCGGAATTTTCTCACCTACGCTTAACCGAGGATATCCGGGAATCCCATTATGGACGTGTGTTGAACGTTGAAACATGCCCCTCCTCCCTAAAATTCCTCAAATTGAAATAACGTTGCACGTAACGCTCGTGTGAGAAAAACGGGGCTTGCGATTAAAAGAGCGTTACTTAACGTTCGCTACGCTATCCAGAGTAAGGCTCTAGATCGTTTCCTCCCTCCCTCTCTCCTCATCAAGATCTCGCGATACTTCGTTATCATTATCGTTGGCGCCCGCCTCCGCCATCGTCGCAGATGCCATCGATATTAATTCGCCAGCGTGTTCAATATACAGCGCAGCCGTGTTCTCGTATGCAGCCGAGCTCGTGTAATCCCATAATCTCCGAGAATGATTTCGTCCTGGAATTATATCGAGAATTCTAATAGTCGGCTCCCCTCTCCGCGATCCGCGGATATATAACATGACCGGCGCCGCTGATATTCGCTCGCTCGCGCGATTAATTGTCAAATAAGCTTCTTTTTGTGCGATAGATTGCCGCTTCGGCCGACAGGAAAATACTGTCATATTTAGACGTATTAACGCGGAAAGATTTAATTTATTCCCCCGACGGGGTTGCTGATGAGATCGATGTCGCGCGTGCCGTTCGCGCGCGAGACAGCGGCAAAATCATCGCGCGGCGATTTCCCGCGCCACGAAGCGAGATATAGACTCCGCGCAATGAAAACATTCGATGTGCCTTCCTTCTTATCTAAACATCTTTTGGCATCTCTCTTGGCGCATTCGGAGGAGTGTTTTTCTTCTCGCTCGTCGAACGCCACGACAAGGGTCGACGATAGATGGTAACTCCGCAATCCTGAATTTACGTTTGACGACATGGCGGAACTTTGCGTGAGACACTGCCGTGTCTCTTCAGTTTCCTCTTTCTCTCTCTCTCTCTCTCTCTCTCTCTCTCTCTCTCTCTCTCATTCTCTCTCGCAGCTTCGCTTGAGAGAGAGAGAGAGAGAGAGAGAGAGAGAGAGAGAGAGAGAGAGAGAGAATCCACCCGCCGCGACCTGAGCAAACGAGCGCGCAGGATGATGCAGGAGGGCGCGACGTGGCCGAAGGTCACGGCGCGAGTTCAATACGAGGCCGATACGTGCCTAGGCTAACGAAGTTATTGGATTTCGATTAATGCCGTCGGGAAAATGCTCGAGGGCTTGGCCAGGCGGCTAGCTCGGCCGAACGGTGCGGCGAAGGTTGTAACCCCGCGACCGAATAAACGGACCCGCAGTCCATATCGCATATCGAAGAATGAGTATTACCGTGGCAGACAATGACAGCTTTGTCGGCAGTTGATCGGATGGTTGGCTCATTTCTCTCCCTTCCTTCCCTCCATCTCTCTCTCTCTCTCTTTCTCTTCCGCTCATTAATCGAATCGGTTGATAGCGTCAACAGCGACTGGCTTGGAGCCGTGGAGAGAATAATGATTATGGTGGTGACGGTAATGGCGGTGTTGGCGGCAGCGAAAAAGGTGGAAAAGTACCGCGCCTGCCGCTGAATCCCATGATAAACGCGGAACGGTGGGTAGGTGGGTAGGAATTTATGTATTTGTTTGCATAGGACCGACGATATACGAAAACGCTCGTGGAAAGCGTGTGACGTAACGCTCGAGGAATCTCGCTGGCACCGAGCTTGAATGATTTTACGCCACTCGCATCTATGGACGGCAGTTACAGCCGGGTCTTATAGATATATTTCGGATCGTCCTAAGCTCAAGTCAGAATTCGAGTCGCGCTCGCACACGTTCGCGCGCCTCGGGCATTGGCGCTTTCACTTTGCGTTTGTTCGGCAGTTTTTTGCCACATTAGGAAAGCGCGGCTTCTTTTCTTTTTCTCCCGCCGCGTGATGTATCGCCCGGGGGTCCCGGGGCTTCGTTAGTAAAAATAAAGAAGGATCTATGAGTCTCTCCTCACTGGGAGAGATCTGTTAGGCGCGAACGTTCGTGTTCTCTAATTAGTGCGGCAGTTCGACCTGTCCAGGATGAGAGAGAGAGAGAGAGAGGGAGAGGGAGAGGGGAGAGACAGAGAGCGTGTCTTGTGACAAAAGAATCGGTGGGAAGAAAGGCTGTGAGATTCGGCGAGAGGACGTCGCGTCGTTCTCTATTTCAGAGCAATCGTGTGCTTGACAAAGCGAAAATATAAGAAGTAAGCGGAAGAAAGCAAAGAGAGAGAGAGAGAGAGAGAGAGAGAGAGAGAGAGAGAGAGGGGGAGAGGGAGAGGGAGAGAGCAGGACCGCGAGTGAAAGACATCAAAGAGTCGACACTATTGTAACGGGCCGGGCGGAGAGGACCGTGAAATTGGCTCACGAAACTCGGTCGCGTTCTAACGCTTTAATTATTCGGCCCGAATCGCTTTGGCTCGCCTCATCTACACGTTGGGGTCGACCGAAGCACCCCATTCGCCGTTTCCCGTTTCAATTTTAATCCGCGCGAAAGAGAGAGAGAGAGAGAGAGAGAGAGAGAGAGAGAGAGAGAGAGAGAGAGAGAGAGAGAGAGAGAGAGAGAGAGAGAGAGAGAGATAACATGCGAACGCTAACACATTTGTTATATCGTCTGACGGCGCGATGATCGTGAAACAGTAACGTGTAACGGACCGTCCTGACAGATCGACGTGTGTGTGTGTGTGTATGTGTGTGTGTGTGTGTGTGTGTGTGTGACGATAATTTTCAACGACAACTCGGAGACCGCTTAATCGGATCACCGAATCCGCGTCGCTCTCTCGTTGTGCGTCGAAATATTCTCCTGCCCTTCCCAATTCTGCTAATTGAAGAGGCAAGCGGATAAGAGACTGCGCTTCGCATCGTATTACAACTCGATTTCGAGTTGTACAAGCTGGAAGATTAATTGATAGCAAATAATCGATGTGGTTGCGGCGACGGTAACATCGATACTTGTTAGCGAGCGAGCGCAATATTCGCTTACGCTCGTAGCACGTGCAAGGATGTGAGCAGCAAAATATAAGGGATAGGCAAATTGACCAACCGCAGTCGGCGGCAAACTGTTCTCCTTACGGTCCGAGAATAATGAACTGCGATTGTTCAATTTTTCTTCTTATTTGTCTGCCGTCGTCTAGATGAACAGTGGGAAATCCGACTGAAGTCTTGCACCGTTGCAGCCTCATTGTTCGCCACATTTCTACGTGCCACAGCTCTCAGAATTCGCATCCAGACGCGTCTGTTGTCACAGGGGCTATTTAAATCCACGGGATCTCTCTCCGGCGCTATTAACAGCTCCACGCGCGAATGACCGATGGGAGGCGCGGAAGGGGGAGGGGGGGAGGGAGGCGCGGTTTTTGAGCGATCGGAACGCCGCGAAACGGATAGTGTTATCAGGCGTAACCGTATCCTCAGATAATAGCGTCATTAATTTCGTAATATCTCCCCTAAGTAATGCGCAAATTAACTTTCCCGGCTGCTATCGGTTTAACGAGCTGAGTTTGGTACAGGAGGAGGCGGAGCGTCAAACTCGTTACGCACAGCTCGCGCGCGCGGTAGCGGCGGTGGCGACGGCGACGGCGGTATATCCGCCACTATACATCCTATGTGCCTCCGCAGCCTATATGAACCCGGCTCTGCTCCGCTCGGCTTTGCAGGAGCTTGTTAACACCATCGCAGATGCGCGGCGGCCGTACCCCAACCGCTCACGCAGAAGCTTTTGATTTCGTGTCGTTCGTGACGCGCGAACGCGAGCGGGCCCGTGTGTGCGTGATCAGTGGCAACAACAGCAACAACAACCACCGTAACGTGAACGTTATCGCACGAATCGATTCTTAACGTCAATTTGCCTTTATATCACCGTGGAGGGTACGCGTGTGTGTGTCGACAGTGAGATGCGCGGCACATACCAACAAGCCCCGATGTAAATCCGGATCGCGCGATCGCGGATGATCCTGGTGAGCTTCACGTCGTGGAAATAACAATGTTCGCGCGAGATCGCGATACGCACAAAAGCGAGGCCGACGAACGTTGATTATTTGCAACGGCCGTCGCATCGATATTCATAATTGTTTCCGATCGCTCACACGCAGAAAATTGATGAGCCATCAGCAACATGATGACTAGGTAGGTATCATCCGCCGTCATTTCCGGCTGCGATCATCTTCGCATCGATATCGACGAGCCGCGTACCTTCGACAGACGCGATCGCGCGGCGACGCGTCGCGTCCCCATCGCGCCGCGTTGCTTCCGATAATCGATAGTCGCGGTATATACGGTCTGTCATCTTTTCACGACGGCTTCCGTCTCGTCGAAAGACACCGCGACGAGTGTTGTTGCGTCGAAAGACACCGCGACCAGTGTTGTAGCGTCGAATGTTCCGCCAAAGGGGACATGGTTCGACACGGACGGTGTAATTTCGGATGACAGAGAGAGAGAGAGAGAGAACGAGAGAGGCTTGCCAACTGTCAACGACGGCCTGGTCGGCCAGTCGGTCGGTCGGCTGGCTGGCTGGTCACCCCCGTGGGACCATGGACAATGGTGTTGCTGCTGCCACTCTGTCGGCGTTAACCACCGACCATTACGGGTCGCCTCTTAAACCCCTGCCGAGAGCTCGTAGATACTTTAGCACCCGGCGTTCTTCTTGTACAAACAAACAGCCTCTTTATTCCCGCTTCTTTCTCTTTCTCTTTCTCTCTCTCTCTCTCTCTCTTTTTTATCGCGACGCATAGATGCGATCTTTCTTCCCTTCTGCGTTCGCTCGTTCGTCGCTCGAAAGGGAGAAATTAATTATCGTCCGTGGATTTTCCCTTTCTTTTTCATTCTTCCGTTCTTTCGTGTTCGGCTCATTGCGCTGTGACGTTAAAATGAAGCACTGACGTTCAGGAAAGTAAAGCTCAAGTAAGGACAACATCGCGCAGCGCGAGGTGCGAATAAATTGAGTGCGACGTCAGCGCGATGACGTCCCGACTAACTGAACGGTCGACGCGTATCGAAATTATTGTCCGTGAGTGCTAAATATGTAACGAAATAATTATACGCGTGACATAATTATTAACACACGGTATGCACGTGTCATCGCGTTCACGCGGGCTATGGCGACGCGCGCCACATGGACGTTCGATTTATTCGTTCGCACCGTTTCTCACCGTGTCGATAGTGCGTGAAAGCGTTTATAATCCGCTGCTACGAACTGCTGCAGCTGCTGTTGCTGCGAATGGAAACTCACTTCAAGCGTCCTTTGATCAAATCGCCGCAGCACGTGCGAGCGTGGGCTACATAGGTGTAAATGCGATTTTAACTTACGATCAGTCCAGCCTTCTTTGTTGCGAGCGAGAGAGAGAGAGAGAGAGAGAGCACGCGCGCGCTAACAATTGGCGCACTCTCGAAATTTGAGTTGCTGCGCCGCGCGCCGACGCCTACCACCGAGAGGGTAGTTCCGCCAAAGTGCCGAGGTTCTTTCTCTCGCTACCGCATCTTGTTCCTCGTGCGACCTAACCCACTGTGCAGATCGCGCGCTCTAAAGACTCACTGCTAACGAAGGCTTTCAAACATCGTTAAAACCGAGCGAGGTAAACGTGGCAGACGCGCGCCGACCTGTCTGCACGTCTGAAGCACGATGCTTTTTGATTTATGCGGCTTCAGCTCAGTAATGACAACAATAAATAATATGAATAATAATGATGGTGATTTAATACAGCAAGGAAAGAATATCTGGATAGGCGATTTATCCGTTGAATATTAATATTTACCTAAATCGAAATTTTTCTATTTATATATATATATAGAATAAATTGCTTTTTTTCTGGAAAGTGATTACTAAAGAAACAGAAAATGAATATTTTTTTAATTTGAAAACAATTTTAGCAGAAATCTCTAGCAGAAAGGAATATGTTATTAGCGCAACCATCGCATAAATATCTATTATTTTTTAAATAATTTTAAGTATTTCAGAGAGTAGAAGATTTGATTTATTTTTATCCTCCGTGATTCCTCCATTTGCAGAGAGCTGAAAAAATCAAGCTCGATTTTTCACGGAAAAAGAAATCTTCTCTGAACTTAATTCTCGAGACACCTCGAGATTTAGGCGCATCGAACACCAAGCGATATTTCATTCCTCGCACATTCCGCAGGACGCCGCGCCAACCCGGAAAGCTATTCGCTCGTATCAGATACTTCGCCACGAATGTGGCGAAACAGGCGAATTCGCGAAATTAACGGCGACGATACTTTTTGCCCCGACGCGGCCGAATGCTCGGACAATGCGAATAATAGCTCCGCGGGGTGCCCGCATCGACGGGGTGGAGGTGACGATGGTGGTGATGGTGGTTGTTGTTGCGAACGGGAGAGAGAATCCCGAGAGAATAATTCGGCGCGCCGTTATAAGCGGCACCCATCGTAAGAACCTTCGCGACGAGTTCGACGAGGTTTCGGCGCCTTTGTGTCACGTTTACCCTCCAAGCCTCCTCTCGTTCTTGCCTGCTCTTCCCCCTCTCTCTTCGCCCCTCGGGAGGCATTTAATAGAATTTATGAGCTAGAAATATCGGACGTCATTGTCACCGCTCACTCGTATTCACTCGTGTTGTGCCCTGTGCATTATGTCAGCTCGTCGCGTCGAAAGGGTGAAGCACGATTACCGCTCGAGCCGCTCGAGAAGGGACCACGGTTCTCTTCGTCGCGAAGAGACCTGCGACACCTCTTTGTCGCTCTCCAGTGGCGTGTTTGATTTAGCCGGACCCCGGATAATTAATGTCCTTAATGAGTGCATCATCGGGGGAAAATACCGGGGAATATTAGTGGTGGGAGAGAAAAGGAGGGAGAGGACGGTAGAGTGAAATCAGCCTGTGATGTGAAACCTCAGCAAATTTCCGCAGCGGTATCGACACAGGTTAACGCGCTACCGAACAGTCGAATTAGTATCTTTTCCACGGGTGGAGTCCGCGTTTCCGACTCGAGAGATCCAACGGACAGGGATTCATCACGTACACTGACCCTTCGTGGTTTATCTCTTCCTCGGGACACCGTCTCTTTTTCTTCCCCTTTCCCGCTCGCTCACTCTCGGGCCTTCTCGAGCTTGTAGCGCGCGAGCAGGCGAGATCTCGTTGGTGCCAGCTTTTATCTCTCCTCCTCGCTCGCCACCGCAGCCCTGGCTCCCCAAGCCCCAACGATAAAGACGCGATGGAAGCTGAGAGACCGAACGCGCGCCATGAAGCAAAGAGACGAAAAGAACGGAGGAGAGACAGAAGAAGAACGACGAGGAGAACGATGTTCTATCTTTCCTTGCTTCGAGCCACCGTATCACCGTGGCGATATCGCGTGCGAAAGCGTGCCGCGTCGCTGCTGCTTCTCCATGCTGCTCTCTTCACCTCCTCTCCCGTTCCCTCTGCTCCACAGTCTCGATCTCTCTCGTTCACTTTCCCTCACTCTCCCTCACGTCCCGCTCTCTCACTCTACCCCCAACGGTGGCTTGCCTCGTGCCCTATGGCGCGGAAAATTGCGGACCCGTCGATAGTGTTTTCCCTCTTGCCGAGCCCCACCGATGGAATTTTCGTAAGAGGGTAATACGCGGTAATAGCCGGCTCGGACGCTCCTCTCGGACGGACGGGCGAGCGGACAAACCGACGGACAGAGGGAGCCTCGAAAGAAAAACATAAAGTGATGCCAGAGCCGGAATAGCTGGCAGGCGGGATGCTATCTACATTTTTCATCGTAACGCGTACCGGCCCGACCGATTGCCGATTATAATCCGACCTCCATCCAAGACTAGGGGGCGGTTTTCTCCTTCTTTCTTCGGGGGATCGTCGCGATTCAGGGGGATAGCGAAAGATGGAGATAGAAGATGATTTGATCTATAAGACAGAAGATCTTCTTAGCGCGGGGTATTATTGTCGCCTTCCGTTGTCGAGCGCGCGATCAGCACGTAGAATTTCGAAGACGTGCGATCGATAAGTCGACAGTTCGACACTTGGCAGATCTAAATGCGCCGGGAAGTACCGACTGATTGAGAACGCTGATGAGAACGAGAGAACAAGGTTTCGCGAGAAAGGTGGTAATGAATGAACAAAGAAATATGGTAGTTCGCCTTGCTTACAAGTAAACCTCGGGGAACGTCAGACGCCGATTTGTCCAATTTCCAATTTTTGATAGTTATTTTTAATGTCAAAATATAAAGAAATCTGTTATCTTTTTTAGCTTAAATTAATTTTTTCAATTTTTTCGAAATTTTTGAGGTTTTTTGTTCATTCTTTTTCTGTTCATTTCTTGTTCATTGTTTACCAGATTTTGAGAGTTAAAATGAGTTTGTTTGCTGGATAGCGAGCCGAAAGATTACTCAACGTCGAATGTAGCATAAAACTGAACACTTTTTCAACAATGACGTCAGCCATATTAGATCCGCCATTTTGAATTTTACAAAATTCTATTCATTGAATTTTACAAAATTAAAAAAAAAATGGTTCTGATTCATAATCGGCGACATTGTGTGTGCAAGTTTCAACAAATCAGATATATATATTTTTAAGAAATATTGTTTTAAATATGCATAAAATAATGTACTTGTGCAAAACTTCAAAAATTTCAAACAAAATTGAAAAAAATTATTTTCAGCTAAAAATGATAACAGATTTCTTCATATTTTAACATAAAAAGTAACTATAAAAAATTGGAAACAAATCGGCGTCTGACGTTCCCCGAGGTTTACTTGTTAGCAGAACCTTCCTAGATGGACGCGTATGTATGATGCGCGCGAGGTGCTGAAGTTGTCTGGATTTCAAAGTAATTCCCACGGGGACTCGGTCCATAAACGCTAGTTAAGACGAACTCCGGCTGATCCAACTGATCTGGCGCTGCTCGATTCTTCAGTCGTCGGACTACCTTCGCCTTTGTGCACGTCCTTGGAACTTTGGTTAACTTTAATCAATGTTCACGGGAACAGCGGTCTAAGAAACATTAACAAAGAGACGGGGAGTGTTGCGAGCGCGACGATGTTCACATTAACGTCTCCGTCGTACGAGAGAGAGAGAGAGAGAGAGAGAGAGGGGGGAGGGAGGGAGATCCCAACGGTTACAAACGGTACAGGGATGGTGCGAAGAGGGTGGTGTGAAATATGCGGACGCAGTGCGGAGGTGAGAAGGGATAGTCCGTGAACGCTTCGCGACATTCTCGCGCGCATATTCCATAAATCGATATCTCGTGGCTTCCTCTCTGGTATCGGAGGGTCAGCACGTAGTTCGCGCGCGAGCGCGCGCGCTTCTGTTCTCCCAGAATTCGAATATTCTCCTTCACGATCGGTAGTGACCCGAAGCCGCAGGCGCATTTGCAAATACACGAGCTCAGCGTTTGCGTGCGAACTGGCGCGCTTTCCGCCGTATTTGTTACGTAAGTATCGAAAACGGCTAAGGGGTCGGCGATGATGACAGTGACAACGATGGCAAAGGGTCACTAAGCTTACCTTCGTAACCTAGAGATACGCGAAAGTGTCGCGACGTTGTCGGGGGTGATTTACGCCGCGTGCGTCATAATGTCTCGGTTCCTGAAGAAGCGGTCCGAGTGCGTCGATGGCCTTCCATTTTGCATTTCCGCTTCTTGCCCAGGAGTCTTTGGGAAAAGTCGAGTGGATGACAACGACGACGATGACTTATCGTTATCTACGTGCCGCGATCGCGTGTCTCTGTCGATACTATCGCGGTTGTTGGATTTTTCATTGAGGGATGCACCACCGAGTCAATGACCGTCCACTTTTAGCGAAAGACACGAGCGTGTCCGGTTTTCATGCTCCCGGAAACTGTAATATTCACAAGACGATGGAGGAGTACACGTCGGCCTCGTCGACGTTACTCTTGGCAAAAGGGTTCGAGAAAGCGGCCGGGGACTCACGAAAGAAATAGCCAATCCTGCTGTGCGCGCGCGCCGACGTGGCATCACGATGAATCTGAGTCACATTTCACTTTGACGTCCTCGCTAAATGACCGCCTTGCGCGCCCTGGCGGTACGTTTTCATTATATCAACTAGGATCAAAGAAGAGCACACCAGCGAAGATCCTTGCAGTGGAATAGAGGAGACCGGAGAGAGCGAAGAAAAAGAGCGAAGAGCCAAGCCAGCAGGTTTGATCATGGGCGTAGATTGGAGAACATGAGCTGAAGAATTGGCGAGTATAACGGGGAAGAGAACGAGAGCGAGAGTGTATGAGGTGAAGAGAGGGGAAGGGGCTGAGTAAGAGTAAGAAAAATAGCTTTAGGAACGAAAGGAAGACAGGGGAGACTCCGCATACAAGAAACAAGAGCGATGAAGAAGAGAGAGAGAGAGAGAGAGAGAGAGAGAGGGAGGGAGAGGAAGAGAGAGGGGAATAGAGAGGAACGGCGAGTAAAGTGGCACAGATGGCGAGCATGAACGGCAGCTCGTTATAATCTTCTATGTGCAACTCCCAGGACATGGGCTATTGTGAACATCGCAGTCTTGTCAACCGTCGGCGTATCGCTCGCGTCGTGCTATCATGTCCCCTTGTCGCTGCCCCCTGTCGTTTTCCGCCAATGCAGCTAGACCGTGTTCCACAATTCGCGCGCAAAGCTCGAAGAGTAGGAGAGACAAGGGAAGTAGAAGAGGAGAACAACTGGACCGTGTAAAACAACGCGCGAATCTTCAAATTGGGTCTTCGGAGAGAGCTCACAGCGAAGGGACCAGGAGGGTCTGTTCAGCGCGACTTTCGAAACTTTCTCACTTCGAAGAATTAACCTCTGCGGCATATATGTGTATTTTTAGATACGTAAAATTGTTCTGTTTTAATTTGACAAAGGCAACGAGTATCACCACTGTGCATGAACATTCGTCGCAAAATTCCATCGTGAGAAGAAACTATCTTTTTACACGATCAACAGACGTCACGTTTACGTTATGATATTAAATCATTTTCTCAAGATTTACAGAAATTTATCCCTGGAAGAGATGTCGGACGAAACGCCGTGACCGATACGAGATTCCCTTTCGTCGCTGAAGGATCTTCGACCGTAGAGATTCTCGCGTACATAGACGCGCGGAAAAGACGAAGATGCGTCGAAGCAAGTTCGTTGACATCTTCGGTCTCTCGGTCGCCGCGATCGATCCCGCCGAAGCGCGGGAGGAAAACGAGGAAGAGTGTCAGCTCGGAGAATACTAAAAAAGGAAAAAAATGCCCAATGTCGCGATGCAGCTGTTCGCCGGGCTCGACGGGAGCTTCGAAGAGAGAGAGTACGTGTATGTATTCGCATAGGATGTGCTCTAAGCCGAAGAGACAGGGTCGACTGACTGGACGTCGATGTCGGGACTCCATCGAATCCGCGCGATCCGATCGCCGGGAAGAATTCGCGTTCGGCGTTACGGCAGCGTCGGAAATTCGAGCGGTCCGATTTCCCGGATTTCCGCAGCTGATATCCTCGCATTCTCCGCGGCACGGACGACCGCCCATGCCGTGGAGAATTCAATATTCTGTGGCGCGAGGAACGTGGTGTCAACGACCCAGGCAACGACGGACAAGAGACATCGAGTGCCCCCTCGGCCCTCGTGGTCGTTATCCTAATTGCGCCGCGGCGCTATAAAGTCAACGTACGCGCCTTACCCGTGGCGGAGCTTTCAGGATCAGGACGAAAGTATAGCACGAGGTACTAAAATCCACCACTGTTTCAACCCCTCCCCTCCTCTTTCATCCACCGGTTTTACCTGAAATCGTTTCGCGAACGTTGTCAAGAGGGTCTTCTACGATGATTTATCCGTGAATGCGCGCATGCGACACCGGGTGGGGTCTCGCCTAACCGTGCTAGAACAAACGCATTTTCGTCGCCGAAGGCGCGCCTCCGGCAGAGAAAACCATCGTTTGATGGGTGGGAGTGCGGGAGAACGGGCGAGGGCCCACCGACGTCGACGTCGACGTCGACACCGACGGCGAACGTAAACAAAGTTCATGTTTTACGACGGCACGGATGTATTTATGTAGACGCGTGGATCGTATGCTCGCTCGCGCGCGCTCTCTCTCTCTCTCTCGCTCGCTCGCCGAGGCGGCCGAGGTGAATGTAAACGCGCGCATTTAGGCCGACACGCACCACCCACGCACGCACTCCACCCAGACGACGTTACACTGTGTTCAGTATTCGGTACATCGCGCGTACACCTGTATCGCATTCTCCCGCCGCATATGCGGGCACGAGCGGGTGGCGAAGCGCGCTCGACCATGAAATAAAGGAGAAAGAGAGCGAGAGAGGGGGAGAGAAGGAGAGAAGAGATCCGCGCTCCATATGTAAACCCCGAAGAATAGCTTATTTTAAAACGATCACGAAACGCTTTTCATGCCCAGAAGATGATGGAATCGTGCTTTCATTCGACTGCCTCGCGCGTTGAAAAATGATCCTATGCTAACGTCCCCCCGCCTCCGCCTCCGCCGCAGCCGCCCCGAATTTTTCATCCCTCTTTTCGCCCGTTTTTCTCGCTTTTTATCTTCCTCTCCTCTACGTATAAACGAGTAGTTCTCTCGTTGTTCACACGCATCGGCTCTGCGCGTGTGCTCAGCACGTGCGTTTTATACAGACGGGAACAAGAAGATCGACATCGACGAGGCGGCAAGAAGATGCCTCTTCCTTCGACTGCGAATCAGCATCTTCCGCGAAGATATGTAATAGACGCGCCTCGGTCACGCTGCCGGATAAGAATTCGCCCATCGGAAGCGAGAGCGCGTCTCTCGGCTCAGCCGACTGTGTGTCTGTTTACGCAACGCGGCGAAACAACGCCTTGATAAATAGCGATTCGATACCTTAAGCGGATACCCTGCGAAAAACGAGAGAGCGCGACTCGATGCGAGTGGACGAGCGGCCTCGCGTCAGCCGAATGACGCGTGTCATTTTGCAAATAGCACATACACGCTACTCCTATACGCGGACTGTGTCCGCGTTTATCGTGATGTCACGTGTCACTCGTCACTTCGGAGCGAGCGGGCCAGTTCAACTCGTGTAGAAGTTCACGACCTTCTCTGTGTAAAAAATCGTGTGGAAACTGTAGCGAGAAATGACGCGCGGAGGACAGAACGCCGCGAATATCTGTCGATCTCTCGCGCCCTCGTCTTTCGCGAATTCACATGCTGGGGGCGCTGATATATGTACGCGTGCACCTCGAAAGCGTATAATCCGTCCAATTTGGCGAGTCGCACGGGTCGCATGAATATCATTATACGAATCGACTGCGCCCCGACTCGGCATAAATCTTCGCTCTCGTCGCGGCTACGCCGCTCGTGAACGCCACGTGAACGCTCTTATTGCACTGCCTCCTGTGCACGGTTTCTCGATCATTCTGCCGAAACTCGCGCACGGTTCGTTCGACGGATCGTCCGATACGTAACGATTCGACGACGATCGGATCTATCTTGTATCCTCTTTCTATCGCGCGCGCGCGCAGCGAAGCTTGATTCAATCCTCACCGGAGACGGCGGTCGTCCTCCCTGCGGCGCTTCTTCCTCTCCTCGGCGATTCTTGATTTCCGCGTCTTACGTAACGTACGAGAGGGCGACCGTTTATGCCGTCACGTGAGGTCGTGGTCTCGAAAGAAGCCCGTACACGAGCTGATACGGAAATTGTGACGGGACACGGTTCGTTTGCCTTTACGGTCGGAAGTTATGACAAATCGAGTCACGAGTCGTACGCGTGCGCTGCTCGCTTCTCCGTATAAAGTTTCGCCGTCGCCGTAGCGGCCGTGGTACACGACGACGACGACGACGACGACGACGACGACGACGACGACGATGACGAGGGCGACGGGGTGATCCTCGGCGACACTCTACGATTAACGACTTCCATTCGCGCGCCGGTCGATTTATTATCGTAATACCTGAGACGAGAGAGATGACACGGCCAGAGGATAGAGAGAAAGAAAGAGAGAGAGAGAGAGAGAGAGAGAGAGGGAGAGCGAGAGGGAAAGAAAGGAAGAGAGAGGAGAGAGGAGAGAGAGAGAGAGAGAGCGAACGAGCCAGACGATACCGAAAGCCGACGTCGATAGAATCATCGTGGTACGGCTGACGCGTGCGTCGCGTTTAATCGAAAGTAATCGCAGCGCGGATATTGAGATGTGACGCGGAGCGGAAAGTCGATGGAGCTGAGCGGGATGAACAGATACACAATGCCGATAATGAGCGACGTCAATTTTCAAAATTGGATCACCGGAGGATCACACAGGGGACGTCGAGCCGGAAGGGTGAGGCTGGTCGCCCTTACATTCGCAAAGTTGGGTGGAAATCGGAGCCGGTCGCGTAACTCGCGTCATCACCTTCCCCTCCTACTCCTCCTTCTTTAATTCACACTCTCCGTTTCAGGGAGCCGCGATAACAATACCCGCGAGATTCGTCCCCGTTCCGCAAACTTCGTTTTCGCAACGAGCAACGCCTCCCGTCCTCCCGCCCTTCTCTTCGCCCTCGGTCACCTCACTTCCCCACCGTTCAACCACCGTCTATTGCCGGCGTTTTCCTGTACGAACTGTCGACAATTATTAGCCATTGTCCGGCGAAAAGCCCGGGAGACCGAATTACGCCGAGTTAGAGCTCGAAGTCCTCAATTGCCATCCCTCGACGTTCACGGTGGCGAGTGCTCGCGCGAGGAAGAAAGAGCGAGCAAGACGATCGAGACGATCGAGGGTGCGCGACTGAAAGACAAAGACAGATAAATAGGACGGAGAGGGAGAGAAAGATAGAGGGACAGAGAAAGAGAGAGAGAGAGAGAGAGAGTGGAGAGAGGGATTGGTAGGAAAGCGCTCCAGCAAGGAGAGACCGCAAGGGAGGACAAGAGAGGCTGAGAGGTGGCCACGAAGGGGAGGTTAGATCGACGGAGAGAAGACCACCCCAAGAATTATCGCCCGAAGTCCTCGTAAAGAGGATCGAGTGATTTACAACAACACCCTCGCTCTGACGGCGATCGACGCTATACGTACGCCGGAATACGCTTTAACGGGCGCTCCGCCGCTCAGCGTCAATCGTTTTCGCGCGATTTACAGCGCGGCACGGTGGACGCGTCCCGGTTTTCGTTTCGTAACAAACGCGACCCGAATTTTCCGGCGAAAAGCCGCGTGCCGATCGAGCACGACCGTCGGCCGTCGATTCACCACCTCCATTCGTCCTGAGTGAATAATGCAAGACGCTTAAGTAGACACTTAATGCCCGCTCGTTTCGCACAATAGAAGAGCGATTTTCGATTTCCTCCTTCGCTCTTTATCTCTCGCCCTCCACCAGGAAGCCACGTCGTCGTAGCTGTCGCGTTTTCGACAAGTTTTCAACATATTTATCGTTTGCAAATAAGTTACTTCCTCTTATTCTTCTTCTTGATCAACACATGGAGCTCGAAGTTCCGCTTATACGCAATTGTTCGTACGTAATATAAATTCAATATCTGAGGCACACACAATAATATTGTTAAGTAAAAATGTCTTTTATTCGCACGCGCGATTTCTTACGAGAGATACGCCTACTTCCCTGACGTATCCTCTCGGTGAAAATCCTGATTACAATATCACTGTCACTAATAACTCTAGTAACGTAATCAACGTATCCTAGTTACAGGATCATTGTTAGAATACTCCCAGATTGATTAGGAACGAGACCGTCCTTGAGACTAGAAGCCGGAACAAAATTGCCCCTCGACGCGACAAATTCTGAAGGACCGACCGTGAGAGCCGCCCTCTCGTCCCGCGAGACGAAGGAGGGTGCACTTTCACCCTCGATGTGGCACCCGTCGGCGACTCCCTCGGGACATTATCTCCCCAAAACCATATACGTGTCCCGTCAGCGTCTCTACGATACAGTAATGTCAGACGTACGACCGACATTCCGTGCAGAGACCGGAGGGGGCCCGAGGAGCTAACGCCATATCATTCATATTCATATTGCCGAAGAGAGAACTCGCGCGCTCGGTTGAGCAGCCACCATTCCTCTTCCTTTCGGTCGACAGCGAGCGCGCCGTCACTACCACACCATCGCCGCCGCCGCCGCCGCTGCCTCCGCGATATTCCAACCCTTGGGTCGCCGTTGGTTGGTACACGCAACAACGTATTCTCGGACGCGAAGGATCAGACGTGCGCACGCGGCGGCGACGCCTCGCGCGCTCGCACGTCGGCCGCAAAGAAGATTCTAACGCGGGGAGCCGCGTTTCAGGCATTTTGCGTGGCGGCAGCCGCGCCTTTAGCCTGCGGTATTCACGTGTCCGTTGGCCATACACGTAAATACACCGGAAAAGATACATGGGATAGCCGGCGAACCGCGCCGCGGATCCCCCGGGGAGACCGCTAGGTTTACCGCTACCCGCCCGCGATCCTCTTCGCCGTCCTCTCTCTCTCTCTCTCTCTCTCTCTCTCTCTCTGTCTCTCTCTCTTCCTCTCGTTCTGTCTCGTTCGCTCTTGGGGGAGTCTTTCTTCCCTTTACAGAGCCCGGCCGCAGGTCCCTCCTACTATCGTTCCAATTTCCCGTCGGAAGGGCGGAGCGCGCGCGCGCGCCAGGATTTTCGCGAATCGAAGGATCCGTTCTCGTACGTCCGCCTTAAGCCGCTTGTCCGGCACGAAAGAGCTCTGGGCTCTGTCTCGTTCTCGCTCCCTCTCTCGCTCGTTCCTTCTCTCATCCCGCACCACACCTGCTCCCCCCTCGCCCGCATCCGCTACCCTTTTATCTATTCACTCGCGGCTGCGGACGAGAAGGGCTGTTTTCTCTACGACGGCCGTGGGAGAGCTCGGCCGAATCTTTAGGACGCGCGCGGCCCATTACGGATGTATGGCCGCTCATGCGATCGGTACAAACGAAAACTCCGGGGTTTACGAGAGTCGCTCGCTCGCTGACTTTCAGAATACAGAATCGGCGGTGGTGCGAGAGCAGGGAGAGCAGGCAAAAGAGGAGGTTATATAACTTGGTTTTAATCGTCTACACAATTTAATTCCTTTCTACGCGGTCGTGTACACGCGCGGGTGACTGGTGAAACAGAATGTTAAATCTGTCGGGATTACGGGCGTCGCTGCGCGCAATGAGCTGTTTTATTTTCCCACTTTTTCTGCTGGAATAATAATAAACATTGTTAAAATATCGCAAAGCGAAATTAAATATCCTAATGTATTAAAGCGAGGAACATCGTCGATCAGTCGCGCGATCGTGGCGCACACTACGAGGGAAAAACTCGCACACGTGTGTGCGCGCGTGCACGTGTATATTCATATCTCGCGTAACTTTGACGTCGCGAGCGCGGCCGAAAACTAAAAGTTATTTCTCGCGGAATATCACGTCCCTTTGTACTACGTCGCGCATATAAACAAAGAATTAATTGTACGTATAGATATACATGTATGGATGTTAAAAGAGAGAAAGCGACGCCGACGCGGACGGATCGATATTTCCGCGAGGAGCGAAACACCGGATATTGGCACGGTCCGCACGGCTATTAAAAGCTCGGGCGGTAATTGAATCGCGAAACGCGGTCGCGAAGAAAAGTATGTATTTAAACGACGACAATGATGCGTTTGAAACATATCGACGCGCGACGCGGAGGAACAAGTGGAAGGTAAAGTGGAAAACCTCGCGCTCGAGTTTCTTCCGCGGAATTTAAGGAATATACTTGGGATATGTTTCTCGAATATCTCTCGTCTCATGTATGAGAGAGAGAGAGAGAGAGAGAGAGAGAGAGAGAGAGAGAGAGAGAGAGAGGGAGAGGAAGACAGAGCGAGCGCTTTAGCCTCCAATATACTTTTAAATCTGTTATCGTCTACTTCACTCTAAAGAAATAGACTAGAAGAGAGCACCGCCACCGAAGTGTACGTTTCTTCCGGTTCCGTTTTCTCTCGCGCGTTTCTTTGCTATTGCGCGTCTTCGATTTTCTATTGATGGCGTGCACGAAGGAACTCTAATATCCCCGATATCTACGTAGTAGCGCGCTTTCGTATCCGGCAAGATCGATTGCTCCATTCGCGCGTGTGGTATCACCCTCTCTCATGCCGGCCCCATCCTTTCAGAACGGCAACGCAAGCCCTGTATTCGCGATATAAATTTCTTAATTAATATTAGCCCGGCGAGCGGCGAGCGCGGAGAGAATTCTCTCGCGATTTTCACGGCTCGGAAAGCGAGACAGAGAGGAAGAGACAGAGAGCGATTCTTATTTTCTTCTCATTTACAAGATGGAAAATATATTCACCCTCCGGTAGACGCGGCAACTTCTTGTCCCTTTCAGTGTTAAGCATAATTTGTAGTCCATCCCGGAGAAAGGAGGCCGAACCGGGCGAGCCTCTCCCTCCCGCTGGTAATTAAAGTAAAATCAGCGAGAAGCTGCGCGCTTTTCGGGCGCGGCCACTCGCTGCTACAATGAGACGTAAAACTTTAATGACACGCCGCGACAACTTTTATAACGAACTTTACGGCCCGACGTGGTGGGTATCGGGAGACCTACTCTGGACGATTCGCGCTCTCATCGCTCGCGCGAATCGTCCAATATTTTTCACGAGCCCCCCCCCCCCCCCGCGCGTCTCGCACGTTCTTGTCGTGCCGATGAGTGAACGGGCATGCGACGGAAACCAGCAGCCGAACCCAGTCGCTCGAGCATTTACGGCCGTGTCGATATTCATGGCTTCGCCGATGTCGGCGACGGGGGGAACGGTGTCGACGGTGGTTTGCGGAGGTGGCATCGCCACCGGTATATCCGAGTTAATAATGCGCAGCCTGATCGTATCGGGATATGTACAGGACCGAAACGAGCATATATACGTGTGTCACTCGAAATCATTACCTCGTGTACACCGTCCATACTTCGTGTAACCGCCGAACCGCCCGGCCGTTTTGCCGTATCTCCTCCCCCCCCCTCTCTCTCTGTCTCTCTCTCTTTCCCGGCTGCGTATCGAGGGACGAGAGAGCCGAGCGAAGCGCCCCGACGAGCGAAACAACGCGAAATTCGCGGATCGGTAATTGCTCAAAATATCATACTTGATCGCTGATCGAATTAGAAGTACGCGGCTCACGCGCACCTCACGCATCGCCGTCTAGCTGTTATCACCCCACCCTTTCCTCTCCCACAATTTGAAACGCGGGAGAGGGTGAAATGCATTGTCCGGGTGCAATGGTAGAAATACCGAGCGCGTATCCGGTGTTGATTGAACTGTCCGAATGGTAGCGTGCGTTCATATCATCGAGCGATTATCGCTTCGATGCGTTCGTCACTAGGAAAATTATTTGGAGGGCTTTCCTCGCGTGAACCATCCTTTTACGCGATTGTGCGAAACAGACTTTGAATTTGATAAGACGGACGTGAGAGAGAATTTTTACTGTCACGTGTATGTGCGACGCCCGTGGCGAATACGTCAACGTTTGAATCGTTTTCGATTCGCGTCGCTTTGGAAATAAACACCATCGATCGAGAGCGGAGCGAGACGAGATAATGCGCTCGCTGAGAGCACAATCGGACGAAACAATTGCGAGGAGAGACCTTGTGTTTTAAAGCGGGCGGAGAGACTTAATTAATGTGACCGCGCTGTGGAGCGCGTTATCTCGCCGGTGAGATCGGAAGGATTTCGCCGGGTCTAATTCACTTTGTAAGTCATGTCCCAACTGCGCGCGCCTAGGACTTGTACAGCCTGCAGTTATCTTCCGGTCTCAGGACACCGCGCTGATAGCGTGAGTTTAAAGAACGAGCATGCTCGTGCATTACGTACGCGTGCGCGGAAGTGGTTTACACGCGCACGGAAAATCGTCTTCTCACCATCGCAGCGCGCAACTGCAACTCGCCGGGCAATAATTATGATCGACTGAAACGCGATTGAGATGACTGAAAATGCACTTGCACGGGATAATACGTCTTTCTTCTCTTTTTTAGTATACTAATGCAAGATTAACCGGACTGAAACAGATGTACTAAAAGAGTGCATGTGTATACAGATTTAAGTACCATCGAGAACGTCAAAGTGGTGACAGTGAAACTGAACATATGAATTATTTATCCTAAAAAGATGAAAAATGATTCTTCGAAAAATCGCAAGTTCATGTGGCAGCTCGTTTAAACGGGTAAGAAGAGAGAGAGAGAGAGAGAGAGAGAGAGGGGAGGGAGGGAGGGAGAGAACGACAGAATCGTTTAAACGTGGAATTATATATTTGGATTAAACGCTTTGCACGCGGATGAATATTGGAAATCGCACTTGTGAAGTTCACGCCGTGCGATTCCTGCATCGAAACAATTATTTATACCGTATCAGAGTGCAGCATACCATCTCGGCGATATTGATTTCTATGGTTAAATTTTAAATAAAATCCGTCGCGGTTCTGCATCGGCGAAAGGCAGCGCAGATGTGCAATCTGGGTCAGGTTGTTACTGATGCAGCGAGTGAAATTGGATAAATGCGGAACGTCCGCGGAAAAGCGTATCGGTGCCAGTCACGAATTTGATTGTTTTGGCAGGGCTCATGTCTGCAAGATTCAATCGTTCTGCGCAAGATTTAACGCATCTATCGTGTCATTATAAAAATACCAAAAAGCTGAACGGCAAAAAAGCCGAACCAACGGCCAAAGAGGAAAAGAAAAAACCAGCCGGATAGAAATTAATAACAGCCGGAAAGCAATCGCGGTATTCTCGCGGAAAGCGACACGGTACAAAATAGATTCAGGTAAGAACGCTCAAAGTTCCAACTTTGTCCGACTTCGCGCTCGATGTTCTCTCATAGGTGCTCGAAAATAAAAGCTTCACACTTCCAGTTTTCTTCCCGATTCGCATCGATCCGAAACTCAGAACGTCTCCTTCGGGAGATATCTCGCTGTTGCGGTTGCCGGGCACGGACAACTCGCGCATTCTCGCTGATCCGCGACGAGTTGAGCTCGCGCGCGCGCGCGCTGCGACCAGGTCGAAATGGCCCTTTAACCGCGCATTTATTTCCGCGCTGCGGCCAGCCCGCGCGACGAGGAGGACGACGGCGAAAACATCGCGGTTGCGTAGCACGTGCGAAACTAAATATCCCGTCCCGCACGCAGCATACGAATCATTTCTGCCGTTACGACGGTAAGAAAGAGACTACGGCTCATGATCCTCGCGAGGCCCTTTGACACGTGCGTAAGGACACACGAGGACTGCTACGATCGTTTAGTACGCAAGCCGTGTGACGTATGGTGGCAAGCAGAGAGAAAGAGAGAGAGAGAGAGAAAGAGCGCCGGAGAGGAAGATGCTAAAGCACGAGTTACCGCGTACCTTCGGAATTCAGGCTGCGCTTCGCTCGTTTATGAAATATTCGATATATTCCGTCGAGGCCGCTGCGCGAGAATGAAATTTCCAGCGGGCAAGCTCGGCCCGAACCAAGTACTCTCTCAGAGAGAGAGAGAGAGAGAGAGAGAGAGAGAGAGAGAGAATTCTCCGGTACATTATCGACTAGATATCACGAAAAATGTGTTCATCGCGGCAGGATGTAATGCTTTCAGGGCTTGAACGCGTCTCCAACGAGAGGTGTGAAGAACCAAACTTTTGTCACGTTTCGATCTTTTCTTCCCCCCCCCCCTCTCTTCCATAACCGACGACTCTCAGTGAATAATTTTGTATAATAAAGTTAACATGTGTCTTTTTCAATAGATGATACGGAAGATACGCGAGAGAAGATCGATGAATCATGGTGTCACGTGTACTGCCGCGAGAATTGAGCGCGTTCACGAGAGCGCAGGTGTCTCACGGCATGAATCTGCATCGCAATCGATTCCTAATGTATATAAAACGTTACACCGTTCCATAATTGTGAATTCAGCCGGCTGTTGTCCGTGTGTAGAGCGGCATAAATTATTTAAATTGCTGCATCGCGCAGAGAGACAAGGAAACGATGGCGTAAGAAAGTGGAAGAAAACGATGAAGGAAGAGAGAGAGAGAAGCGCGTCGTAGTGAAAAGAGGACAAAAGAGTATGTGAGAGAGGGTAGAGAGAAAAGGGAGAAGGACGGAAAAGGGAGATAGAAGGAGAGAGAAAAATCGAGAAAATCATGTTGCTGAACAAGGTCCAGAGGACCTTGTTTGCTCCGCAGGGTAGATTGAGTCGTCGCACGGAACTTCTGAAAGCAACACAGTGACGCCGCCGGCACCTTAATAGTAAAGACACCCTCTCGTAGCTGCGTATATGCGCCAAGGTGGCGCAAAATATTTATCAGGATTAGCCTCAACGGAGCTTTCCGTCGTATGTGTATCCGCAAGTCCGACTTTCTCTCGAGTTCGCGCGAGAGCCTGTCCCTTAAGGTACCCTAACCGACGTAAAATGTTTTCGAACGATTCGCTGGCTTCAACGACACACACACACACACCGCACGCGGCTCACCGTTCTCGCGGTCCCTTTCAATTTTTTCCTTCCCTCTTCGAAGGTCGATCATTTAGAACGTCGGTCACAAGCAAGGGGTCGCGGGAAAGGTTCGAGCGGAACGCGGAAACTTGGCCGATTCGTTGTCCGCTGTTCTTTCATCTCGGGCTGCAAGGACCACGAGGATCACACGGACGCCGCGATCGCACAAATAGCAAGAGATTTGTGAGACCCATTAAATGGAAGACGCGTAGAGCGCGTCGTTGCACCTGGAAAAGACAACGACGATGGATCCGTAATGCATGATAAATAAGCAATAACAGAGACGATACACGGCGGGAGCGATTCTAATTTACGCGCTTTTTCTCCTTTCGTGCTTTCCGAATGGAGGATGACTAAGCGGCCGTTGCTGTGTGCGGGATCAACGGTGCATGACCGCGAAAATCACCAGCTCGCGTGAGAACCGATTGTATTCAGGAGTGACCACACTCTATCGTGTCACCTCCGGTCGTCCTCGACCTCGTCGACGTCGACGTCGTCGTCGTCGGGATGATCCGTTATAATAACTGCGATCTCTTTCGCGGGAACGCATAGCCCTGGCACAGTCGGATGCGCAACTTGGCCACCACCGACGCCGTCACCGCTCAGCGAGAGACTTGACGAATAGCCTAGCTCGACCGCGTGGGTAATCCACTCGCTGGAAGGTCCGAGATCTCATCCATTTTAAGCAACTTCGTCCTACTTCCACCTAGACCGCTGAACGAGCGAGCGAGCGAGCGAGCGAGCGGGCGACCAACCGACCGGCCGACCTCTCCAACCGGTTCGAGTCCTTCGCCTACGGATAGATATCTCGTGGAATATATCCTCCGTTCTCTCCCTCGTTCGCTTCCACCCACATAGCTCATCCCTCAACCCCTCGTGACCGTTAGGTCCTGGGAATCCAGCAAGATCCCACCCGGCCGGTCGTGTATCGACCTTTGTTTCGCGGTTGCCAACCACACGGACAACAGACAGCCATGTAGAATTCAGCAAGCGGACCGCCACGGAGGTAGTCGCGCGGGACAGGGAGGGGAGGGATTGGGTAGAGATGTATGTCCAATCTGCGGGACTAAGATTAACAGCGATTATCGGGCACGAGTCAATCTGCGAGCGAGATTTCTTTTGTTTCCCTCCACGTCCTTTATCATTCCTTATCTTTGCGTCGCCGGATTGTGATACGCGATAGAGCGTATGTATGTATGATGAGCCACCTTGTTGTCGATATCGCTAGGTGGAATATAGAATATACTAGCGTATTCTCTGGAGTTAGATTAATATCGTCGCTTTTTCGCAAGTGCACTTTTCCATCGCGTGTCTCCAAATTACGGCGAGCCCGAAACGAAAAACGTCATCGCGCGCGTTATCTTACGGAGAATACGAAGTCCGTTGGCCGAACGGAAGCCGAAATATTCGAACGATAAGAGCGCAGGTTTAGCGTTAAGTGGGCTCTTTGTCAACCCCTCTTCCCTCTCTCTTCCGCCTACTGCTAATATTCAATTTAAATTCTGCCCATGCGATACACGTAAAACCAGCGGAGTCTGTGTTTTGCGTTCTACTCTCTCTCTCTCTCTCTCTCTCTCTCTCGCTTTTTCTTCGAGGTAGAACTCGACCGAAATTATATATTCGAGAATGTCACGGTTTAATTAAAAAAAATAAAAATAAAAAGATGGAGACGTTAATTTGTTGCTCGCGCGCACGATATCGAGGAATAAAAATATAGGACAAAGAGGGAAGTCATGAGAAAAAGAGAAAAAGTATCCCCGACATTATCGAGGAGGCGTGTGCGTGCATATGTGAGTCTACGTGTGCGTGTGTAAGTTCGGACGCTTTTTAACGAGATTCCACAAAGATTACAAAACACAGAATATTTAGGGTCAATTATCCTCGATGGGTCACGTAATTTCAGTGGTAATGGTATAAATGTACATGCTTTCGCGTGGGATCGCGCGTAATAAGGCAAATCAAATATCCGCCGAGAATGAAATCGGCACTGAAAAAGAGCAAGACAGAGAGACAAAGAGAGGGAGGGAGGGGAGGGGGGAGGAGGAGAATGCGGGGCAGAGAAAAACCGAGACATGCAAGATGCATTTCGCTTATATGAAGAATATTGCATTATGCGGAACATAGCCGGCGTTACAGCATTTTTCGGTCGAGTGGAATTCAGGAAGGGAGAAGATGAATTTATGCGATCGATCGAGGTGCGGTATATCTCGACCACACTTCCTGCTCCTGGATTCGACTGCCTCGCTTCTGCTGTCTTATGATTTTATTGAATCGGATAATGTGCGTTGTATTTGTCCTCTTTCACGCTGCTCCACTTTCGCGTCGTGACATAACGATGAATTTTTTTCAGCGAAGATATATTTCCGTGATAATTAATTAAAGAATCATACGAACCGAAAAGAGTGTCGGCGCACTTCGCGAGCGACAAGAGCCCTATTCCGCATGGAAAAAAGATCACGGTTCGTTCAACCGAATGAGGGCCAAACGAAAACCCAGTGATGAGGAAAGCTATCTCTGTTACTATCTCTGCGACTGAAAACAACATTCACGTCTGACCGTCCACACGCGCACGTTAAAAAATTAATCAGAATAACTGAGAGAAAAAGCTGACTAAGCGGAAATCTCTCACAGGAATTGTTTTGTTCCTACAACTGAATTTTCACTGAGCCCCCGAACGGGACAAAAGTTTAGTTGGACAAATTGAAATTTCCTCTTCACACGGACGAACGTTAAAAGCATGTCTTTTTATGTGTAATTCCATGTTCTCTTTTTCTTAAAATATTGTCTCAGCTTGAGAATTAGCAAAGCATATTTAGCGATCGACATGTGTCCAGAGTGAATCGCTCTTGGTCTTCATTGACAAAGAATCGCGTTCACACGGGCGGTTCTTAGTCGCGAACGTCGGCGACGAAAAAGAAGAAGCGCGTTACGTTTAACGGCGTAATGTTGTTTTCGCGTGCGAGATCACGCCTACAAGGTGTGGATATCGAGCGCGAGCTTCGCGTGGCACGGCGCGAAAATGTGAGGCGAATCGCTGGGGCGGCAAAAATGGCCGGGAACGAGGAAAGAGCGTCGGGCGACCGCACGAATGAGATATCAATAAGCGAGCCTTGTCGCGAAAAAGTCCCCGATTTCGTCAGTTTCTCCCAACTCGGAGCAACATCCTCCTCGTTTTTTCCTCTACACGCCAAACATCCATGAACATCTCGCGAAAAAACATCTCTAACACGCGAAGATCTCAAATCCGTAAATTTTCAGTCGAATCGCCAGTTTCTCTCCGCCTCAATTCCCCTTTAAATCGGCATTAAATACTGCCAACACCGCCCGAGCTCAATTTACGAAAATACGTATATCCCGTCGGCGGGAGCTGCAGTGAATAATAATTGGTTACGGTAATGCCGGTGTAAATTGATAAATTGAAGTAATTTCGATGCAGCGCGCCGAGCTGCAGCGGCAGCAGCAGGAGAACCCACGTTGTTGCGCACCCCAGCCACACGGCCCTCCTTCCTCCTCGCCGCCCTCGCCGCCGCGGTACGAAATGCATCTAATTGGTGATCCCGAAGAGCGCGCGCGAGCAAACTCGTAAAGTTGGAACGGGAGAGCGCGGGACGTTATTCGCGAAGTCGTGCTCGCTGTTCTTGGCAGATAGCCTAATTTATCATTGTTACTGTCTCGTCCTGTTCGTACAATGAGTCGCGTGTGAAAACGAACGGCCGCGAGAGGGGGCGAAAGCAAGCGAAAGCGCTCTCCAACATTTTCTTCGTTCTCGATCCATTACCTCTCGGCGGTTTGGAACCCATCAACATGGATATCATGAAAACTCGCGATTATTACGTAAACACGGCCGTACTGAACACGAGAATAAATAACGCCGCGAGAGAGCGTATGCTCCCTCGTCCTTTCTTTCTCTTCTTCCTTTCATACTTTGCGCGTTTTCCTTCTCTCTCTTTCCCCTTTTCTACGTTCTGTCGCATTTATACATCGGTTCGCGCGTTTCTAGTCTTCTGTTATTCTACTGCCGGCGAAAATCACGTTCTGCATTCTCCTTTCTTACGTATATTTTTCGTGTTCTCGCTCGTGTCCGGAGTGCGTGTAAGTCTGCCGGGATCGCTATTGTGCTCGTCAAATGGCCATATTGTATTTTGAGCTAGCGCGCGCTAAGTAAACTCGCAATTTGAATTTAATCACGTGCTCGCGCGCGCGCGCGCTCCGGCGCCCGAACGAGCGTCACACAATGCTCTGCCGTCATTTACGGTAATTTTATTGCGCGCCCGGTCTCATACTACTTCTACCGCTCGCTCGCTTCCTCTGTCGGTACTTCACCACGAGGCGTAGTGTCCGGCGTCGATGCGCATGCCTCATGATCTAATTGTCCTGTATTTGCGCGCCTGATCGCGCATTCCGTGTCTCTACCTGTTAATTCGCTTCGACACTCACGAACGATTCGTTAAAACGAACTTAACCCCTCCCCCCAACCCCGTCCTCCGTATGCTCGCGCAACAGGCCGTATGCCGAAGCGTAAGTCTGACAATTTCTAATTTGCGCCTGCAAAATTCGTCCTTTCTCTTTCCTTCGTTACCTCTGTCTCTACCTGTGCTTCGTCGATGCTTTCGCGAAGAACATAACCAACTAATAAATAGCATCGATCGCGAGCGAGAGAGCCGCAGGGGGTATTTTTTTCGCCAATGACGTTTCTGCCTCAAAACGGAACACATAATAGTAGAGCCGTTTTGCCTATTGTTATTGTCCTCATCGCTGAGTCGAAGAGAATGGCGCGCGATTCCGCGGCGCGTTAAGCGCCCGAAAGGAAGCGGCCGTTCTTCTCGCGCACGAGTGCTCGGTCTTTTCTTCACCGTAAAGTTGAATAAAAGGGAAAAAAAAGAACGAGAGAGAGAGAGAGAGAGAGAGAGAGAGAGAGAGAGAGAGAGAGAGAGAGAGAAGCAAAGAGGTGGTGAGAATAGACGGAGGGCAAGAGAAATAAAGTAGGTGCGCAAAGAATGCAGAAGCGGGACGGCTCTTATCGAGCTTCCTTCTGTTTTTACTCTCCCGTGGATTTTTGTATCTCTATTTTGGATTGCTGCCGGCGCCAGCTACGGCTCCGTCCAAAGCGTAGCCACGCTGTATGTAATTCGTTTTTCGCAAAGCTTAAACGAGACGAAACCCGGCGAGGATTGATAGTGAGGGAGATAGATAGGTAGATAGATAGATGGATAGAAAGATAGAAGAGAGAAACAGAAGCACCTCGCTTCTGCTTCCCACCCTATCTCAGAATCAGGCTCGGGCGGACGTGGTGGATGTGGAAAAGGAGAAGCGACAAGAAAACGAGAAGAAACAAGGACGAAGAAGCGGCGAACGAGCGAGCGAGCGAGCAAGAAGAAGAAAGATGCAAGAACAGATCCCTCGTACTCTTCTCCCTTCCTTCCTCTTTCTCTCTTCCGAAGGAATGGAGTTTTTAGTTCATCCCAAGGGAATCGTGAGGTAATAATCTTCTTTCGCGAGACGGTTATGTTCCATAAAAAAAGAAAGGAAAAGATAGAAAGAGAGGGATAGGGATGGCGGGACGGATGGGAGGGAGAACATTACACCCTACCGTTCTCGCCGAAATAGACGCGCGCGATTAGCTCTCCCGTTCGCTTACCCGCTTCTCATGTCTCTTTGGTTCTCCACTGCCCTCTTGTCATATCCACTTACGTATCCGTCCCCAGTTCCAACCTCTGCACGTCCTCTCTCTCTCTCTCTCTCTCTCTCTCTCTCTCTCTCTCTCTCTCTCTTTTTCGTTGGCTCTTTGTCTTAAATATCTCTCGTGTAAGGCTCGACATGCACGGTCCTGCTGGAATATATTTCGTCACGCGACCTTTCCTTGCTTATCCTGCCGCGGTTCTCACCAATAACGGAAAACCGACGACCTACTCTGCTCTGTTGTTTCCCCCTCTGCCTCTCTTTCTCTCTATGTATATATCTGCGAACGATGAAGCGATACCGCGCCCTATTGTTCGAAAGAACGTTCCATTGTGCGGAAGTCTTGCGTAGCATGAACTACGAGTCGGTGCGAGAGCGTTGTTTGTTTGATCACAGGGTAGGGAAATAGATATGTACGTAAAACAGCGCGTCGATATCGTAAGATTTCTATCCGCGGCACTACAGTCGATTACAAAAAAAAAAAGAAAGCGAAAGGAGGAAAGAATGAGAGCGAGAATGAGAACGAAAACGAGGGGAGGGTGAGAAGAAAAAGCTAGCGGAAACGGGCGAGAGAGCGACGACGAATCAAGAGCCCGGGCGGAGAATTAGAGATCGCTCGCGCGTCCGAACAACGAAGCACCGGCTTTGAAAGCACGATATCGGTGCGGTTTCTGCTCGCCTCTTCAGACATCATCGTAAATTGATCACGAGCGTGCGCCCGGAAGAATGAGGCGGGGGCAGAGGGGGGGCGGGGGTAGAGACGGAGACAGCGAGCGAGAATATCCGTCGTCTGAAAAGATCGGAGCATCAAACGCCGGCTAATACCGCGAGCAACGGGCGACGATGGGCGGCGGCGTGCTTCCTCCTCTCGATACCGTGTTTCGAGGCCAATAATACGGCTGCCGAGGAGCGAGAAAAGCAGGAGGAAGAGGAGGGAGAGGAGAAGGAGGGAGCAGGAGGCGGAAGTGCAGAAGGGACAAGGGGGTGAGTATTACTCGCGGCACGACAAAGAGGCCATCACGGATCGCACACAATGGACGGCACTAAGTGACGATGACGGATAGGCGCATCCCGTCGGGCATGGAAGCGAGCAACGGTACGCATTGATACCGGTATTTCTCGCGTAGCTCAAGCTCGACCGACAGAATTCAGAGATTCCATTTGGCATTCTCTAGAGACAACGGCGGCTGCGGCTGCTGCCGTCGATGCTGCCGCTGCTGCCGTTACCGCTGTCGGTGTGTATGGAGCGAGCCGGCTCCCTTCGGTACACCCACACACCTCATCCATTCGTCCGTCGGTCCGTCTCATCGAACGCACTTATGTGTATATGAGTGCGTGTAGTCCTATGACTGTCTCTCTCTCTCTCCCCCCTCTCCCTCTCTCTCTCCCTCCCCCCTCTCTCTCTCTCTCTCTCTCTCTCTCCTTCCCTCCTCTCTCGTCTCTCGGTCCTTCTCAGTGGCGGTGAGTCTCTAGTCCGGCTGCGGGGTTGTGTATAGATACGCAGCGTCGTTATAGCGACAATGGCCTGTGTGCTTCCCCCTGCGTATACCGGGTGGTCTCACGATGATAGGTGCTTTCGATTACCCACCAAGATATTCGCGATCGATCACCGGCGACTGGTCCCACTACGATTACGACGATCGGCGCGCAACCGTGACTTTCATCTCTCGCTATTTTTACGATCCCTCTGAGATACGCGGTTGAGGGGGCAGAGTTCGCTTCGCGATTACCAATGAACTTCCGCGACTCCTTGCAGTCCCGGCGCGGCGCCGCGCGCTCACCTCAGAGGTGAACTCGCGCGCGCATATGCTCTCTAGTCAGAAACAACGACCGGGCATATTACCACCATTAATCATACCTCCGTATTGAGTGGAACACTGGTGAGAGTTTGAGAGAGAGAGAGAGAGAGAGGGAGGGGAGAGGAGAAGGGGAAGGTAGTGGATGATGATATGAAGTAAGAGGGGGGAAGGGGAGAGTAAGAAGTAAGTAGGTAAGTACCACTCTCATCCTCTTTCGACGGACCGCGGGCCCGTTATCTCATTAATTATTCCAACGCTTCTCTTCCTCTACCCTTCATTACTGGATATTACAGAACGTCATCGTGTTTTTACATGAAAGCGGAGAATGGCGGCGGACCTTATTGCGGGGACGGTTGATGATGTCGGCGCGGTAACGCGCTTGTACTACGCATGTTCATCTAGACCAACGGGTAATACTACTTGTTAAGCTCTCCCCCCCCCCTCTCATTCTTCATTTCTCTCTCACACACAATATATACACGCGCGTGCTTTGCCTCTCTCTTTCTCTCTTGTTCCCTGTTCTAAAATGCCGACAGTAACGCAGTGCGCAAGTATTGGTGGTACGCGCAACGGTAGTTGGCACGCGCGTGTTTGGACATCGGCGGAGAAAAATATTGACGAATTTTCCCATCGCGCGTCGATACGCCCGACGGCGAATCAATAAGTGACGTGATTTCCAACCGGCGATTTGATAGAGGAGCCGCCAATCTGACGACTGACGAAAATATCGTCAATTTTATACGGAAACCCACGAACATCAAGCATCCGCACGATAATGGCTACGTGAGAACGCATTGTTTTTAAAAAAATATAAATCGCCGCGTTCGCTCCTCCTTTCTCTCTCTCTCTCTCTCTCTCTCTCTCTCTCTCTCTGTCTCTCTCTTCTCTTTTTCTCTCTTTTTCTCTCCCCCTCGAGTCAACGTGCCGCGACTGACCCTGTTGTAACAGTTAAAACGCCGTCTTTGTTGGTCATACCATTTTTACCAACGAGTCTACACGGCGAGTCGACGCGATATGGCGCGATTTGATTTATCGTGCGACCTTAACAACGCGATGTGTAGCGGACGCCGTTACCGGCTGTGCAATTTACATTCTAGAACCATTTGTCCATTAGACGATGTTCGTCACGATATTTGGGTCGACCTATGATTCTTCGGACACGAGAACCGGTCACGTACGCTCGCCTTGGGCAAAATGCCGAAATTATGAAATCAGCAGTACGTGCGAGGGATTTCCGGATATGGTGGAAACGGAGGATAGCGAGGGGGATGAGCAGGAGCGAGCAGCAGCAGGAGAAAGAGGGTCGCGCGAAGGGGTTGCAAGAGGAATATGTATATATATATATATATATATATATATATATATATATATGTATACACATATACACAGAGAGAAAAAGAGGGGATGGAGGACAACAGGGGAACGACAGGGGTGAGTAGGGGAGGCAGTGACAGAGAGGTAGACCTCTGGTTCGGGGAAGACGTATTAACCGGGCTCCCGAGAGTGCCGTAACCTCTCCTCGACGTCACCGCGTTGCGAGTCGTGTACGTACACACAGAGAGAGAGAGAGAGAGAGAGAGAGAGAGCGCGCGGGGGCGTTATAGTGTCTCCGGAGCCGGGGACCGCGTCTTATCAAGAAATATGGAACAACCGCGGAAATTGGAGCGACCGCGCGGGGAGCGAAGTCGGGGCCGCGTAATTATTTCTATTCAATTACGGCATCGAGACTTCTCCTCCGGAGCATCGTTCGCGCAAATTGGAAAAAGAGCGCGTTGTCACCGCCTCGTGATTACACTCGATCCCGCCGCAAATGTCATCCCTGTCCTCCTTCCCCATTTCTGAATCGTGCTACTTCGCTCCGTAAGATACGCGATCGACGTTCCTCGTTCCTCGTGAACCTCACGCACGCTGCTTGCACGATCAAGTCAGTCAGGTGGGAGAGGAACGAAGCATCAAGTGAAGAAAGTGATGATGCGACAGGGCGAACTTACGAAGAACGATGTCCGAATCAGAATGAAAGTTCGCGGTCGGACGTGCGAACAAGAACGCGAGAGGAAAGAAAGAAATAAAAAATTAGACGTTGCGAACAAACAAGCAAATTGAGCACAGGTAATTTACGGGTAGATGATCAGCGGGAATCCCGTGCAAACATGTCGCGGTGACTATGTCATTTTCATCCCCCTTTCTGCAGTTCCGCCGTGTCGGATAATTAACAGTCTCGCGGTCGGGTGTTTCCTTGTAACTTTGCTGTTCGCGAAACGCGAAACTCGGAAGCTCTTTCAGTGTGTCGGAAGCGAGAGAGGCTTCCGGCGTATCGTGAGTTCGCGCTGCAGAAGCGATACAGTTCTTCTTCCTCGACATCGATCTCTCTTTTATTCCGGCGGAACACGGCGGGAACACGGAGGTGGACGAAGAGAAGAAGGAAGGAGACAGCGTATCGTATCGCGCCGTGTTGCGTCCTGTGTCCTGTTCTACATGCAGGACGAAGGTTCGCCGGTCGGTCGGTCGGTCGGTCGGTCGGTCGTTCCTTCAGAAAATGAAATCGAGCGTTCTCGTCGTACCAGGATTGCCCTGCTCGGATTGGACCGACACGATGCCCCGAAATGTTTGTCGCAATCATCATTTGTCTTCGTGGCCACCGATACAGCGCAGCCTTGTCCGTACATTCCTCTCCTCCTCTTTCACCTCGCGCCACCGGTCCTCCGCGCTCTCGCGCTCGTCCTCTCTTGATCTTACCGTTTTGTCTCTTGGTTCTTCTATCTCGATTTGCTACTCGCTTGGCACAAGCTCCGCTCCTTCCGTTCCTTCTGCCTTTCGGCGAACGTGCGCGGAATTGTCCAGCTCTTCGCGTCGACCGGCGCGGCGGCGCGCGGGGATGGAGGAAATCCTGAAGCAGATGGGGTGCCCGCGAGGACGAAGGTGGAGGGAAGGGAAGAAGACACGAAGAAGACTCCAAACGTACGCTACGTGCCCCGAAGCGTGCGCGCACTCTCCGGAAGCGAGAGACAAACAAGAGTGGGGCAAGGGACTGGTTTTAAAGATTGACTCGGTCACGTAAGACGTTTGTCCGTGACATCGATCGTCGTGCCTATTTTCTCCTCGAAATGAGAGCGCGACATTCATCCTATCCCGGCGTATCTTCCTGCGAAGGGATGAATAAACGGACGCGCCCCGTTTCAGTTCGCACAGACGTTACTCTATGACCGCATAATCTCTCGCATGTCTCGATCTCAAGAACGTCGAGTCCGGTTTCTCGGCGACGCGTGCTTTTCGCAAAGATGTGTACCATAGATGGAGAAACAGATTAAGTATGATCTCGTCGAAGCCTATTATAGCGAAAGGGAGAAAAGAGAAGAAAAGAGAAGAGAAGAGGAGAGAAGAGAAAAGACGAGAGGAGAGGAGAGGAGAGAAGGGGAAAGAAAAGAGAGAGAGAGAGGGGGGGGAAGAGAGAAAGATTCTCTAGCTCTTCTGTACGCATTGCTTGGCCGTACTTGATATTTCGAGGGGTCAATATAGCATCGCTGGATTAATGCATCAATCGTTGCCTTAAAGCGCATACCGGAAACAATTCAGCGAAAGAGAATGCAATGCCTGTTACGAAATAGACGGCGATTTTCCACGTCCGATGCGGAAATGGAAGGAAGAGAAGACCGGACGCAGGTTCAACAGATAGACGAGGAACGAATCGTGAATAGCAGGCAATCCAGGGCCTTCCCTCTCTCCTTCTCCGCACTCTGGGGAAAAATAGTTGGAATGAAAGAGGAGGAGGAAGAGAGGGAGAGGGGGAGAGAGAGAGAGAGAGAGAGAGAGAGAAAGAGATGGAAGAAAGGAAATGAATAGAGAGAAAGAGAAAGACAATGGCCTCCCTTAAGGGAGCCAACATATTTATGGACTGCCAATGGCGCCGGCATTACTACGATTATCGCGAGCGCTCTCAATGCTTGGAGAATTCGATATTTCGCGCACGTTTTTGCCCTTGAATCCTAAAAATGTTTGTCACTCGAGTGTCGGACGCACAATTTCTCTCTCCAATTTCCCCTCTAATCGACCCGTGCGGTGCATTCGTTGATTAACATGCAAAAGAAGGGTGGTTTTAATTCTCTTCCCTTTTTCGGTTAATTCCGAAGATAGCCGGCGGTCTTTAATTATCCTCGTAATCTACATTAGCGTTCCTAACAGCGCACGAGCTCGACGAGCAAAATGATAGGTGATGAAACGAATTGTACGTTATTACATGTCGCTATCATATAAATTGTTCCGTGCTTATTACTTCGTAACTAGTGAAATGGCGCAATAACAGTGAATGATATACTCATAAAGAGTGTAACGCGAGGTAGAGAGGAAAGTGCCCCTCTTCTCCATTAGATTATATCTACGTCGGGATCAATACGGGGCGTTATAAGCCGGCTTTCGACAAAGAATAATATCCACGATTCCTCGCTTCTATCGAACCATGCCATTATACTGCACTTGGTACATACATACATACACACATGCACTGCGGCATACGTGCGCACATACACATTACTTACGCTCAAGTCAAGTTATATTTATGTCACTACAACTTCTCACCAATCGCGACAACTTTGTCTCATGATGGAACTTATCGAACTCTCGAGAGCCTGTCGACGTCGTCGACACTAAATGACAACGCGACACAAGTTAATGATCGAGTGCTCATAATTGCAACACAACTGTCGCAATGCGATCTGCTCACGGAGTGCGGTAAAACCGCATATTTCACAACA
Organism: Harpegnathos saltator; assembly: GCF_003227715.2. NCBI lineage: Eukaryota > Metazoa > Arthropoda > Insecta > Hymenoptera > Formicidae > Harpegnathos > Harpegnathos saltator. The sequence continues at coordinate 493,685 of NW_020230012.1, forward strand.
GCAGCCGAGAAAGCAAAACTCACTATTCGCGATCACGACGTGCGTAAAAAGCCGCTCGCAAATGAACGATCTTATTTTCTCGTTGATAAAGCGGCAAAGAGGAGAGAAGAAAAATCGGGCGCTATATTACAACAAATAAATAACAAACTCGTTAACCATGGCCATGGCGGTAGCCAGTGACTTGTGCTGTAATATACCGTGTCTCACTAATTTACGGTATAAACCGCAGTCAACTGTGTGCGACACATTAAATATATAGTTAAATTAAGTATACAGCCGACAAAGAAAGCCAATGAAATCAAATGTATCCAAGGCGAATAATATTAACTTCGATCGCACCTTTGATGAAAAGCGTGAGAATGATTGGTACACGCAGCCGGATCTATCGAGGATCTGAAAGAATACTTCAGTGCTCGCAGACCACAGACAAGCGTCCACCGAGCAACTTTCCTCGCTGAAGCACGCAGCCGATTACGAGATCGATGCGAAGGGATGACAGCGGTTAGTAAGGAGAACTTTCCGTGGCCAACAATTTGCAACGGCGAACCGCCTCCTTCGTCGCCTCCTAAGTCCGATTGCGACGTGACGCTACGCGACGCCGCGCGAGCCACGCGCGCCGCTATAGTTACGGCATTAAAGCGGAGAGATACGTAAGGTCTCTAAAGCCTGGGCCGTCGCGCGATATACGACCGTGGACGTGTCTGTAATGGATGCTTATCCCTTGCACGCTACCGGACGCGAGAGACCGCCGTTTGTCCGATCCCACGCGAGTAATCGATTGGTTCCTTTGTTACTTGCTGAGGCCAGCGACCGCACGACCATCGGCGGGACGGGCGGCCAGCGGCGCCCATGGAAATGATAAACAAGCGCGGAAGCGACCCTTCTTCGCGGACGTCGGCGTTGCTTCGATATCACGTATTTATGGCTTGACTTCTCGCTCTTGTTATCGCTATGGGCCAGAGATGGACGTGCAAGTGGCCGTGAATTTCACTACGTTGAGTGTTACGCGCTCGCCAATGATATTCTGGCACAGAATGCGAGGGAGAGAGAGAGGGAGAGAGAGAGAGAGAAAGAGTGAGAAGGAGGAGTGGGCGAAGGAGAACGTAATGTGTGAATTAACTTTCGTGTGGGCACCACTCGAGCGGAAACTCTCGAATCCGAACGTTCAATGCGCGCGACTCGCGCATTAACTCACAGCCGAACTGCATTTTACCCGGCCCGAATTCACTCGCAGCCGCTGCCGCCGCACTTCGTGAAAAGGTGCTTTCCAGTGCAATAATATTAGCAAATGGAAACGTCCGAGCATATCAGCATTAGCTATATTTACTCTCATCGGTGATCTCAATCCTGACGTCTGTATGTACACTTATACACGGGAGTCGTAAATTTCTTTTTTTTTTCAGCAGGACGTACGAGCGGCAATCCTATCAGCGCGCAACGCGCAGGTGGCCTCATCGTCAGCGGTGAAGGTCCCCCGCGAAGAGCGCGATTCTCCTCCCTCCCTCCCTCCCTCCCTATTTTCATCTTTTTTCCCTATGAACGCTGAGATCTGGGATCGCGTGACGCGGCGATGGGCGAAAGACGCGAGGGGGAGGCGGAAAACGAGGGACAGGAGAAATTTGGAAAGAAAAGGGTCATGCGCTGTTAGAGGGGACCGAGGCGGTGGCCTCCCTGGAGACTTGTTTTCTACATTCGCCGAAATCGACGAGAGATCTTCGCGGGCGACCGTACGCCTGGACGGATGGACAGACGAACGGACGCCTGTAAAGACGATGTCAACCGATACAACTCAGGATTGGATGGACAGGAGATGATATTGTACGGCGGCTGTTCTCTTCATCGTCGTTGTCTCGGCTGTCGCGACCCCCTCGAGAGGGCCTTCGACAAATAAGATCTTGGGGAGGAAAAAAATGTGATATTGGATAGCCGGTTTATACGTCGGATAAGCAACGCAGGCAGACGCACATGTCTGCCTGCCTGCGGACACGTAACTGTATATTACGCGACGGAAAGACTCGGGTCGGCCGGGTCGTTGACGTCTCCGCCATCGACATGTACAACGTAACGCACCGCGTCGCGTCGATAAAAAGGACCCCGGCGATATGAATCCCGCTCAAACACTCGGCCGTGTATGGGCGAACGGACGAAAAAAATTCTAACGCAATGTGTACCGGCCCGGGGCGCTTCTCTCGTCGGCAATCTCGATGGCGTCCTCGCCGCGCCGGTATCATCGTTGCGTCGCGCGAGAAAATGAATCTGCGTTGCGTGCTCCGGAGAGAACGGAGGACGGTAAGAGCACGCAGGGTGAAGTACCACCATCACCGCGGCGAAAAATCGAGACAATCGCCGACGCAAGGGAGGGAAAACTCAATCTCTGCTTTTTCGAGCGCATTCGTTTAAAACCGTCCGTCCATTAAGTACGGTTTACTGACAAATATGGAATAGTAAAGCACGCACACGTCGAGAATTTTTAACACAGTCCTTTCTGAGTACGATGAATGGACAAAGGAGGGAAAGGAGAGAGGAAGGAAGGAAGGAAGGAAGGAAGGAAGGAAGGAAGGAAAGATGTAACACAGCCAGACCATTGCTTTAGATTTCGAAATACTGTTCAGCAGTGGCGGATAGCTGGCTCGTTGTTTTCTTCCTCACCATCTCTCATGTCCCACTCCAGCAAGTTGCAGGCTAGTCCGACTCTACCTTCACGAACTTTCACCTCTTTCTCTTTAGGTCTTTGTCTACCACCCCCTTGTCACTCTTCCCCATCCCTCTCTATCCAGCTGGTTGTCTCTTTCTCTCTCGCTCTTATCCTTTTCAGCACCCCCTTTTCGTCTGCTTTTTTAGCGTGTTCAGCCATGTTTCTGCCGCGCGGAAAATTTAAGACCCCGTGCATTATCGTGTAATTTAGGATACGCGAAGGGGCTAAAGCGAGGCGCGCGCGCGCGCTCGCAGACGAGGACGGATAAATTATTTTATTTGCCGCGTGCGCCGCTCTTTCTCTCCTCGCTCTCGCTGTGTTATGTACTATATATCGTCGAGGCCGTATAAATCGTAAGGACTTATTACGATACAGTGACCCAAGTGAAAGGTCAGAGGCGTCGTTTCTCGAGAAACTGTGCCGTAGATTACCGTCCGCCTCCTCGAGGATGAGGATATACGGCAAGGTGGAGGGATAGTGCTGAAATGACGAGACTACTGGGTTATCAAGAAGCATTATGGATATTATCGAACCTACAGGGCGAAATCTTCGGCGAAAGCCGCCGGACGATTCAATATGCAAGAGCTTCTCAGCGACGTGCTTTGCGTAACGATTCATATTGTCGACTATCGCGTTCCCAACTTTATGCTGATCGAGACGTCACATTGGAAAAATCACCCGTCACTGTCTATCGCATAAATATTGTCTCCCGTGCGCGTGTAATGAAAAACAGTAGTAACAAAGACTAAAAAGGCAACGATCCAATTAGAATTAATAGTAAACATAACATAATCAACAAATAATAATAAGATACATTGTAAAAGTAATCGAGTGCGCAAAAACTCCGAGAGCGACCCCCAAGCGACCCCTCGCGTCGCGGAAGACGAATTTGCAGCCAAGCGGGTGCAGCGGTTCGTGATCGCGAAATCCGTGCTCGTGCATTCGCGGTTAACGCGCAGCAACGTGAGTTTTGATGACGCGGTACTCTTCATGCACGGTGCGGCTTTTGACGATGAGTAATTCCGCGACACCTCGAAGCGAACTCTCGCGAGAGGACTCGCGAACGACCGCAGTGTGAAACGCTAAACTGCAAAGCGAAACGCTTCGCCCTATTAGTGGCTAGTTTCGATAACCGTGACATATGCGTACCTCCCAACCAATCCACCCACCCTTTCACCCACTTATCTACCCCGCTACGCCTTCCTCGTTGTATTTGCATGTAGGTGAGTGCAGACTAGCCGCACCTCTCCGCCAATGATAACACGGAAAATCGCACGGTTACACACGTGCCGCGCGTACATCGTCCAGGTACGACCTCCCCGGGAGCACCAGCACCTGCACGTGCATCACGAGAGCGAGAGCGAGAGCGTAGGAGCGAGCGGCGATATACCGTCGCAGTATTCCGGGCCGGACACATTCCGCAATCTGCCGTGCGATCTCCCCATCGAGGGGGCATAAAGTATCGCGCGCAGTATCAGACGAGGGAGCGAGAGAGAGAGAGAGAGAGAGAGATACAGAGAGCACGGGAATTTGTGTGTGTGTAGGAGGAGCAAGGGAGGAAAGGGCAATAAACGCGGCGGCTATTTTGAATAGCTCGTGTTACCAGAGTCATCTTACACCAAGCGTCCCCCTTTTTGCGATCGTAGTGAGCGACGAGTCGGGTCGCCTTATCAGACGGCCGGCTGCAACGGCCTTGCAGCCTGTCATCGCATTTACGTGTCACGTACGAATGATCGCGTGTCTCGTGCGATAAAATGAGGAGGGAGGAAGGGAGGGTCGCGCGACGACGCGTCCTTGAGAGCATGATCGTTCGTGCGCCGGGGCGTACTAATTTTTCGTGACACGCTCGTATTCGGTGGAATTCATTAGAGCGAACAGCAACCACACGATTGCCGTCGACACCCGCGAAAATTTCAGTTCTCTCTTTACGATGTCGCCCCCAGGACCGAAGCGTGATCCACCGCGCGCGTGATCTAAGGAAGGTCGGTCTGAAATTTTACAGGCTCCAAAATGCTTTTACAAGCGAGATTATGAACATCATTATGTGAAAGCTTCAGCGGGTCGTTATGACAAAGCAAAAAATTCGCGCAATACTATAAAGTGACAAGGTAATTCGCGCGAAGCGCGTAAAAATGTAATCTCCCGAGGCTGAGGATAATTATTCGAAAGTCTAATTGGAACGTCACGTTCCAGCGACGTCGTCCTGGGAGCATTGATCGTCAGGTGTCGGCGGTCGTCGCTCTGCGTAATTTTCTGCGGGCAACTCGGCGCAGAGCGAAAACAGCAACGCAACGATCGTTGTGGTTGCGCGACAAAGGACGGATCCGTCTAAGAACAAGGCAGGCGACGCGATTTACGTTCATCACGCGACGCCTGCGTTTTCGTGAGGAAATTCCAACAAGAGTATTAGACGACGACGACGACGACGACGACGACGACGACGACGACGACGACGACAACGACGACGACGACGACGTCGACGACGTCGTCGTCGCCGGTGATTCGATCGTTAGAGTCGCCTCGTATCGAAGTACAGTAATTCTCCGTGAACGAGTTACAGGGTATGCACAAGAGAAGCACGAACGCTCGGCGCGTTTGACGTCGTGAACAAGACGTCCGTCGCTTCGCTCGGCAGAGAGGCAACACGATTTACGTAAATGTCGCGTAAAAAAAACAGCGAAAAAAAACGAAAAAGATATTCCCTCGTGTCTCTCGTGAGAGACGGTTGCAGCAGCGAACGTTCTCCGGCTATGCACCAACGTTCAGTCGACGCGCAAGTGAAATCGCGGATTAATGCCGAATTAACCAAACGAGTTTCGAAACGCACGACGTTGACGACGACGACGACGACGACGACACGGACGACGATGGCGGTAAAGCGCCGGTCGCGTAGACGTTTTTCAGTTCGCCTAAATGTTTTTTCGCCCAATCTACTCTGTTTCACGCGTGTTCGTGTTATTCGCGACGGAGCGTTCCAGCTCCGTCGCGAATAACTCGCCTGTCCGAAGTTATGCCGGTTCTGATAGTATAAAATGAAATGATCGTTGCAAGAGTCCTGCTGCAAGGGCTTCATTTCGATCGACTCAAATCTAGTTCACTGTCGTGTGTATTTTTAATTTCGACGTCACCGCAGTTTTAATTTCATCACATACGGAGGATTCGTACAGAGTCAGATATTTTTTATTTTGCCATATATTCGGCCATATATTCGTGCAAATATGATTCGCTTCAATGGCGATCACGTTCTCAAAGAACACTCGAGTCGCAAATTTAATTTCGCACTGATCCTGCGAATTCCGTCACACGTATGAAACAAGTGGGAAAATTCCGTCACACGTATGAAACAAGTGGAAAAATCTCGAGACTTAACACTATATCGGTCGCAAATTAGTATTTATTATGATTTGAACGTTTATGTGAAATTGTGAGATTCAAGAGGATTGGGAAAGGGAAGATTTGAATATAAGTTTTATGTCCAATAATATCCTCAATAACAAATTTAAATTGGATTTCGTATACTGATGTAGCAACACGGCTAAAAGACAAATGAAGGCGTCAGTAAATACAAGATCGTTTAAAGAGATTATTCTGAGACTTAGGATTTTGACAAATATAAGATGGTCTAAAGAGAATTAAAGACATAAATTAACATTTATTTTCTGGGTCACGACCTACGTTATCTATTTATTCGCCATGCATTTGTCGAATTGTTGAAATTAGAAATATCATATGTGTAATAAGTAATTGAACACAATTGGAAATATATGTCTTTATATGTATATACGCATTTGAACATGTATGATATATTATTATACAGGTTGCCCTCGTTTCCCGATACAGAATTCTACTCCTGATTTTGCTTTGGATATTCCAAATTTACACTTCTCTTAATATATGTGTGTGTGTATGTGTGTGTGTCTGTGTTTGGACACACTACTGATATTTTTGCTTTTACACCCCTTTCTGCTCACTCGTTTTGAACTTGCAAATCTTGTGATATTTTCAAATATCAATTATATAAATAATAAATATAAAAACAATGAACTAGGGAGAAATTTTATTATATTACATATTATTTATTAATTTCCTTACCTAACCGACATTAAATTTCATTTAAGTAATTCGATCATCGCAGTAAAGTGAATTATGTAATTGATAAATCATTTAGTACTTAGAATATATATAGTTTAAATATAAGTAAAACGTTTTAATAACTGAATATAAGATGATTCCACATATCTATTTTCTTAAAATATTTACAGCACAGAATTTGGCATCTCTACTTCAGGAGCTCTTAAGAGGTCCTATCTGAAACTTGTGACAAGATAATAATAAGTAATAATTCGTAGCATCAAAGTAGAACAACGCAAAATAGAACAATATAATAGTCGCACAGTGTTATATCTTCAATAATAATAATATTAATAATAATCTCTGTTATTATAAACAATTGGGATGCTTACAATGTTGCGTCGCTAAAAAATTGTATTGTTATCATAAACGCAACGCGAGGTATGTTATCACTGAATTAAATTGCAATCGCGCCGAGTATTTCGCATTTCAACGAGGCCACGAGCTCTCTGCTGAATCAAAAATGCCCCTGAAACGAAGTCGCGCGATAAAATTAAAGCTCCCGTGACGTTACGAAATTAAAAGACATATGACGGAGAACTCGATTCGAATCGATATCGAAGCGCTGCGGGTCGGCGCTCTTGTAGTTCGAAACGAGAAACGAATGTCAGTGGTTCGCGGCGCGTTTTGCAACGGTCGCGAACGAAATATCTCTCTCTCTCGCTCTTTGCCATTCGCCGTGCTGGTTGCCATAGGCGGTTTTAATGGATAAAACGCAGATTCATCCGGACGATCGTCCAACCGGTATCGCGTGAAACCCTGTCACAGATCAATTCGGACAAAATCTGATTGCAATTAAGGGAGGGCCAACACGAGGCCCCCGACCGGTAGGGATGCACGTGCCTTTTGATTAAACGCACGCGGCGAGCGTGCGAATTGGAACGGGCGCGAGGCACGATTTTCCGTTCCTATCAATTTGGGAATCGCGAAAGTTACCTCATCTCGTACGACGGAGGTGGTATCGCGCTCGCGCCCCGGCTTCGCGGCTCTATAGAACGCGTCCGATCAAATCTTTTCCTTGTGCACCGCGACGAAAAGGTACACCGCCGAGGGGATCATTATTAATTCCGAAGCGGAGTAAAGTTACGCCGCCGCTGCGAAAATTGGCAGAAAAGCCCATTTCATGAAGAAGTAAACTAGAAAAAAAAAAAAAAAAAAAAAAAAAAAAAAAAAAAAGAAGGGAAAAAGAGAGAAAGAGAAGCTTTACAAGCCCGCGCACTGTAAGATTCGCCAAGTTCTCTTCCTCGTAGTGAATTGTGCGCCCCTTTATCCGTTTCTCTTTCTCGTATTTACGAATGTACGAAAAGCAACTTGCGCGTTATTGAGATAACCACCTTCAGCGATCGAGATTCACATTATTATTATTAAGCCCCGTCGAGATCGATTTCTCACGTATCACAAACGATGGTATCGCCGTTTCTAATTCGCGAAATAAGCACTTGCGAAAGAGCAAGTGCGTGGCCCGACGTGGGTCGCCGCGTCAATCGTATGCTTGTTCCACTTACGCTCGCGCACAGAGCGAGATAAACGACGACGAGGCGGCCGAACGGTTCTGGGGTGTATTATTAATATCGTATCGTATTGCCGATGTCCAACAACGGTCGGACAACGGCATGTATGACGGCGAAAGCGATTGCCTTGTCCATTGTAAACCGGCTGCAGTAACGAAAGAGCGACACTTAGTCGGTCCGCAGAAATGCGGTTAAATGAATGTCGCGAGCACCGCTCCGCGCCATCATATGCAGCAGCAGTGGCGGTTGGGCATATATCGTTGACGCTATTTCTTCCGTGCATAATCCACTTTAGCGCGTATGAGACAAAAGCGTACATACAGTCGGTGCTCACGCTCGCGTTATTTGTAAACGTACGAGCGCGAGTGTATGCGCGCACGTGGGACCGGCGCTGCCGGACAACGTTCGTATGTAAAATGTTTGCAAAAAAGTTCGGAGAGCGCGACGGGGCCGCGCGGTCATTTGGGATCGATTTGCGCGAACGAATGGCGCCGGGGCTGCAGCCGGGTTTTACGTTGCGCTATTATCGAGCCGGCGAAAAGAAAAACAGATAAACGCTTAATTGGTCACCGCGGCATTATATCAGTATATCACGATTAATGACAGTAGCTATTTCCACACGACGTGTCATATGTATGTGTCATTTCTGTGTGAACACACGTACACAGACATACATGCATATATACAATATATATATATATATATATATATAATACGTGCAACGATATATCGCTGCTCTCGTTGAATGTCGTGCGCTTTAAATTGTTCATTAGCCCTCGTCTTCTTTTGTAATCGAGTAATTTGCGAGACTTTGATGTCCTCGGAAAAGAGAGAATATTATTATCTCCTCGACACGCGACGTTCACGCAGAGTTCACAAATGCTCCACTAATCAAATGACAGAAAAATGTACAATTAGCGGTGCGTACGCTTCGACAATTAACTCCCTGACACGTCACAAATTGACAGAGCACGAGGAAAGGGCGCACGCGCGCGCGCGCGGGATGGAAGCTTCGCGGAGAAGCGGAAATGCGTGGGGGAGGGATTATACAAGCGGACGCCCTATCATCCATCTTAGCTCTCAGATTATAGCAACGCTCGGTCGATAAAACGGGAAGATGAATCGGATTAAAGTGGAAACTTCGCGCGCTCGCGCGTCTCTCACGCGGAGAGTACAGTGGCCGGTCACAAGAGTAACCGCCCACTAGCGAACGATGCAGTGGTGGATTAACGTGGTAAGCTCGTTGCGGGAGAAAGAGCGAGAAATAGAAGAGGAAAAGAGGGAAGGGGGGGAGGGGGGCCAGAAAAAGAGAGCGAGCGTGCGGAGGTGAATCAATAAGAAAGTTTTTAATTTAAAATCCGATTTGCGCCGCGCGTGCGATCCCATTCGCTTCGGTCAGTCGGCTGGCTAGCCGGCCGGCGTTAGCTGTAAGGAACGGTTGATTAACTCGTGCTTATTGACAAAAGAGAAGAGCGGCGGCCGCACGGAGCCATTGAATTCACACCCGTCGGCCGCACGGCGATCTCACCCTATCTCGCCTCTCTCATTATCTGGTCACGAGATCGGATAATGTGGAAGTTTGCCGGGATAGCGATCAGAGGAGGCAGCTGGCGAGCGGAACGCGCGGCTGGCTTTACATTCGCCCTTACCACTGCATTCGCGCTCTCATCCCACTTTTCACGACTCTCTCATTCTCCCTCGTTCGTTCTCGTTCCAGCCGACCTTTTCTCATTCTCTTTCTGCTCGCCCCGCCGCCCTCTCGCTCGCTGCCCCTCTTTCTTCTTCAGCCCCGCTCTACCCCCCTATCGCGCCACCGACCTTTAGTCCGGGTTATTGTCTTCTGCTCATTTTTAGCGTCTCCCTTTTGCTGCTGGCCGGCGGGGAGATGCGCACCGCGCGGATTATTACCAGCGTAGCGCGGCGCCGCCCTATCGCGCTATTACCCTTAAGTATTGCTATTCCGGTATAATTTATCGATAAAAAGAGAAGAAAGAAGAGAAAAAGGATTTTGCTAATCGAGCGCTAAAGGCGACTTGAAATTCCGCTGGGTGTTCTCTCGTGTGCACTTTTAATACTCGCATATTTTTTAATTACCACGAATAACATCGTACGGAACGTGCGGAATCCGCCGGTAGTTTCTCTGCGAAATCTGTTTCCGACACACGATTTTATCTCGCCAGCGCGCCAACACGAGCGCGATTCATTCACGAGCGGACATATAAGTAAACTTTAATTGGCAATCGGAAACCGCGCGTACATCGGAAGCGTATTCCAACTCGATGTATTGTACGTGCGAAGTCTCCGAATTAGTTGCCCAAGTTCGCAGGCATACATGGAGTTACGAAGGGGTTGCAAGAGACGGGTGGTGTAGAGAAGGAGGGGGCGGCATTCCGATCGCGACTACGCGGCTGTGCGCGCGAGGAGAGCGAAGGAGTTCGCATCGCGGCAAGTGAATATGCGGCGGCGGTGGCGGTGGCGGCGACGGCGACGAGAGCCTGGCCGAAGAGGAGTCTTCGATTCTTCGTCGGTTTCGATTTTGCCGGATAACCGCCTTGCCTCACCTCTCGTCTCGCTTTTGAAAGCGAGGGTGGCGCGCGCGCGCGCGAAACCGCCGCAGCCCGCGCGCGCGCACCGAGTTCTTTTCGGCGGAGAGATTAAAGATTCCTGACCTCAATCCCGCCGGCAAAGGATTATCCTGGAGATATTACCGTCATCGTCGACTTTTTCCTTCTCCCCGGGCTCTTTCATACCGCGTGCGCGCGAGCGCCCCTCCTCCGGAATGCCCGCGATTCTTGTTTTCGATATCTTCACTTCTCCCTTCCTCACTGCCCCTTTTCTATCCTTTCCTTCCCGGCGCTCCTCGTATACTCTTCCGCCGCGATTATCCTGCACGACGTAGTAACGTATACCCGAACATACCGGCCGCCATACCGGAGGTATTCGGCGTAGAAAACGGATAACGTTCTCGTCCAGAGTGAAAACCGTGCTGCCGCTTGTCGAGCAGCGGCAAAATACATTTTTCCGCGCGATACAGCGATATTAAAGTATTTTGATAGGAACTCGACACGCAAGGTAATTCCTTCGCGGCGATCCGCATCGCGGAGTCTTCAGTGCATGAGTTCTCGATACGTATCGTCTTCTTAATAGACTGTTCGTATCCATTTGTATATTTTCTATTTTACTTTGTTTTCTTCCGTGAGTCTCCCTTCACCGTCGCTCGGTCTCCCGCGGTTCCAATAGGTGACGTTTACGACGAGAAACGTACATACGCGCTGGATATATGGTAACATATATCGGAATATATCGGTGCAGTGGCCTTTGTGCATTGTAGACGAAAATAAATTCGATCAACAGAGCGTTTTCTACCGCGGCTTTTAATGACGCTGGAATAACGAGATTATCGACAGGCGTGTCAGAAATAACATAGCTCCGGATGTCGCGTCGATACAATCGCCGCGGAATAAGTAAATTTCAAGGCGTTTCCATTTCGGAATAACGTGAAATTCTATTTCCATTTCGCGAGCGACAATCAATCTCTCGTAAAACCGACGACAACGACGGCGACAGGGCGGATGATGAGGAGGAGGAAGACGATAATAGAGGCGGAGGGCCTCGTTCGACGGTGAAGATCGAAATCGCAAATTTTTTTACCGCTCGCGAGCGAGCGATCAGAGGCGGGACGAAAAATTGGCGGGAAAGTCATTTAAATTTCTAAATAATATCCATGCCAGCACCTCTCGCGCGCGCGCGCGCACGCGCGCGCTCGCGCGGCTGCTCCATTATGCCCGCGGCTTTATCGCGACATCGTGCCCCGGACTTATACCGTGAATGTAATTGTAAGGATACTTGGCGAGTCACGCGAATTGCCAATCCCGCTTCTTTTCGATTCGCGATCTCGAGCGCGCGATACACTCGCGTGGGTGCGCGCATTTTTCGCTCTGGGCGAAAGATCAAAAACGGAAAATCATACCAAATGAACGTTGATTTCTATCGAAGATACACATTGGCTCTCTCTCTCTCTCTCTCTCTCTCTCTCTCTCTCTCTCTCTCTCTCTCTCTCGACGTGTCGAGGTAAATTAAGCATCGCTTGTATTCCCTATTATCCGATAACATTAATTATTGTGGCGTCGACTTCGAGTGCTTTATTGATATGACGAGAACGACGACTATACATTCCCTTCCACTATGGGCCGTGAGAGCCGCTCCGAATCGCACGTTGATGTACAATTTTGCGTTATTAGCCGACACATACAACGCGGAATATGCTTCAATCGACATTAATTATTATCAGTTACTTCGGCAAAATTGAAATCGCATAAACAAATTTGTCAAGATAATAGGCGACCGCGCAGATAAATTTAACGATATAATTCGGCGTAACGAGCGCGCACGGCCGTGATGAGAGACAAAGGATGAGAGAGAGAGAGAGAGAGAGAGAGAGAGAGAGGGGAGGCAGATGGAGAGAGGAAGAGAGAAGACGAGATAAAGCGCGCGATATAATGACTGGCAGTAAATTGTTGTGTGCGCTGCTTAATTGGCATTAATTAATGTTTTGTCGCGTGCGATGGAATGCAACGTCCATTAACCAACGTCAGAAGTAAATTCAGGTTGAAGCTGACGGGTATCGATTAAGGGCCGATAAGACAGTTTCGTATTACGTAAAGTTCGTGTAATGGGTGATTAATGGCGGCGCGCGGCTGCCATACGTAGAACGAACGAACGAACGAACGAACGGACGGACGGACGGACGGACGCGGGAGCGCGGTGGTATTAGCAAATCTTTCCAAAAATCAGTGTCGCGTGTCGTCCGACCATTCAGCTATTAATAACCAGGTAATCCCCGGCAATTATTTGTTATACACGTGTAAATCCTTGAAAAAAGTCCGATTGCACTGGCTCACTCACTCGTGGCAACGGCGAGACGGTTAATTTACGGCGACGCAAAGATAAGGGCCACGACGGCGACGACGACGACGACGACGACGACGACGACAACGACGATACGATACGATCGTCATTTGCCCGCGACTTCGAGGAGAATGGAATGGATGTCGTAAAAGTTCACGTGTGTGTGTGTGTGTATGTGAGAGAGAGAGAGAGAGAGAGAGAGAGAGAGAGAGAGAGAGAGAGAAAGAGAAACTCGTATGAGGTCTCGTGCGCGACGCGAAGTTCGCTATTGATGAAATTCGTTTCAGTTCGAGGTTTCGGTTCAACGTTCGAGTACAGCGTGCGAGATATTTCGCTAGCCGGGTTTAACGTAGCCGCAGGGTACGCGATGCGCAGCTCGTGTTCGTCGCCGACTGTGACGACGACGACGACGACGACGGCGTTCGGCATAATTGGCGACTTGTATTTCAACAACGTTTCATCGACTCGCCGCACCCGCCCTTCCCGACCAGACACGGTATGTCGACAATTCCGACGTCTGCGCAGGAACGCCGAAATGGCCCATTCGCAGCTCCGCGAATTTGGGTCACGTTGACACAAGATTCTCAGATATTAGGATCGTCGGAGATCCTAACTGGCTGCGATATCCTCCTCCATACGCGTAAGCACCGAGTGAAAGAGCTAATAGTCGCTGTAGCAGCGGCATTCGCCGGTCTGATCAAAGAAACTCACCTGATACTGTCACGCGCTAACGCTAACGTTAACGCGACTCGCCTATTTAGCGACAACGACCCGATGTCGTTTAATTAACCGGACGAAATACACACGACATCCGCAAAACCTAGCCAAGAGCAAGAAAGATACGAACACACATACAGAGGGAGAGAGAGAGAGAGAGAGAGAGAGAGAGAGAGAGAGAGAGAGAGAGAGAGAGAGAGAGAGAGAGGGAAAGAGAAAGAGAGAGAAGAGGGGGGCAATGCTCGGTCTCGCTTTCGCTGGATAAAAAGATCGAAATGGAAAAAGCGTACGGAAGGCGAGCAGAGAACAGATTGCTCGCGGTACGATTCTGATTGCTTTCTGCAACGACGACAGCTGTTATCTACATCTATTTGTCCCAAACATACACACACAGACAGAGAAAAAGAGAGAGAGAGAGAGAGAGAGCCGCCCGACTGGCCACCCACAGTGGAGTCCGAACACGTAACGCGATCGCGAGCCGTCCTCAAAACTGAGTTACAGAAACTCCCTCACGTAGCCGCGGTTTAGAGCGGTAGTTGGTTTTAGCGATCAGCCCACGCTGCGGTCTACTAGTATAGCCAGGCTCGCTCGCTCGCGCTTCCGGTAAGTTTGACCAATCGCCGAGGCTGCTCGCGCCGCGCCGCAATTTCCGACCGCAGGCAAGGCGAGGAAAACGCCTTTCCCGGAGTTTCCTTTCCCTTGCGGGTTAGCCGGTTAATGCAGGTGCGCCGAGATACGGCGCGGATAGCGCGACGTAGGTACGTAGGTAGGTAGGTAGGTAGGTAGGTAGGTAGGTAGGTAGGTAGGTAGGTAGGTAGGTAGGTAGGTAGGTAGGTAGGTAGGTAGGTAGGTAGGTAGGTAGATAGGTAGGTAGGTAGGTCGGTTGCTTGGATAGGTATGTATGGTAGGTGGGTAGGTGTATCTCGCGAAGGAAGAAGTACGTGAACGCCAGAAAGGTAGCTCCGGGCACAGCTGCGAGCGCAGCTACGACCGGCGTCCACCCACCCACCCACCCACCCCCGCCGACAGCCACCCTTCCTCCGACAGGCGCCCCGGCGCAGTCTAAATTACGAGGCCGGGTGGTAAGTGGCGGAAAGTGTAACGCCGGCTCAAAGCTTAAAGTAAACTTTAGTTTTCATGGCCGCGCATTTGTCCGACGCATAATTCGGAGTTCATTCCGCGCGAAATCCCGTCATATTTCCGTAGAAGCCACTCTCTCTACCTCTTTCTCTCCGCCTGTTTCGTCCTTGCTGCCTTTCTCTCTTCTCTTTCATCTCTCATCCTCCCTTCCTCTCCCCATCCATCGTTACCATCTCATCGAGATTATTTTCTCGTTGCGTTCCACGAGTCATACTCCCGCGAGCCTCCTCGCTTGGCTTATCACTCGCTCGGTTTTAACGTCGTCAGTTTGCTATGCGTGGACCCGATTAATGCTTCAATTCCCAATGTGACACGCGAATAATCGAAACTTACGTAAGTGTGGACAGTGTTACATAATCCGGACGTCACGGTCAACCTCGCGCACGTGGCATAATTGCGAGCGCACGTCTTCCTGAGTAACTCAAATGCGAGATCCGAGTGCACTTAGAGGAAAACGAAGTACACAAGAGAGTCCATGGACAACGTGGTCGTTGCACGAAGTCTGAATGTGTTTCTTGCAAGTCACGTGGACTTTCATGTGTTATTTCGGACGAAGCGGCGGGAAGAGTGCGAAGGTATCTTTCCCGCGCGTGCGATTGTCCTCGTGCGCATGTATCTCGCTCGCTCACTTGCTTGCTCAGGCATACGTCGCAATACATTTCACATTCTCGGGCACGGAGGAGTCAAAATGAGGAAAGTTTTTGCAGCGTAATAAGTGACGCGACGGTCGGTCGGTCGGTCGACCGGCCGGATGACCGGATTCAACCTTCCTCTTTCTTGCGCCCCGTTAACTCTTGATCCACCGCCGCCGCCGCCGCCGCCGCCGTCGTCGCGAGATTAATACTACGGGACGGCGCGATATAGCATGAAAAATAATAAGAGGTGTAAGAAATGTGAAAAGTCTCGGCGAAGAAGAAACGGCGGCAGAATGAGAGAGAGGAACCGGACGGGACTCGAAACAAATTCTGCCTCTCTTGCTCGTTGTCTTTCTCTCTTCAGTGACGCTTCTCAACCCTCCGCGCCAGTCATACGACGGATTTCTCATTTCATATCGCGCCCGACGCGATAACTTCGAAAAACGCACGGCAATCCGCAAAATTACATAACGTGATTTTGTGCCGGTCACGAACAACGACGACGAGCTCGAGCGAGAGTATCGGACTTTCGAAGGAAATACATCGGTCCGAGGTCGACCCCGAAACATTTGGTTATTCGAATTTTAATTAATGTATTTTAATATTCTCGCTTTCGGCTCTTTGCTCGTTTCATTATTTATAGCTTGCTTTTAGTCGCCAAGAGAACGGAAGCGTGAGAGAGAAGGATAAATATCTCGCGTCATTCAGGTATGTTCATCATACAATTCATCCGAACTTTTATCAATCGCACGATCGTAAATCACGAAGTCTCAATGAAATCTTTCAGTATGAACGAAGAAATGAACGAAAATACGTGATTAACGCGCATACGGTGAGCAAAGTCGGAAAAACTCAATCGGGAAAAGATGTCACTCTTAATTACCGAGAACCTCAATTAATAACTTCAATCAATAGGAGCTTCGATCAGTCAGAGTCTCAATCAATGATAACCTCGCAGCTCAATCCGTCAACTCTCCCCGGGCTAAATTCTTTATAATCAGAAGAAAATTTTATTTTATTAAAGCGATATTAATATTATATGTTTCTTAGTCGAACAGATGTCTCCCTCTTCCTCGTGGGATTTCGTAATGAAGATTTTCTTCACAAAGGCTCACGCGTTTCATTTGGTTGCGGTCACAATTGTTAATACTCTGTCGTACTCGAAAGTACTGGAATCGCAAGAAAAATTCAACATGTCTGAGCGTGCATGTATGCGCCAGCATACACCTGAGGAAAAAGTCAATGTGAATTCGTCGCAACCGATTCGTGCACGCGCGTGCCTGCTACTGGCTCCTCGCGGATGTCCGCGTCTCGTTTCCGCATTCCGCGCGGAAATAAGAGCCGCGAGCTGGCTGCGGACGAGAGGTGGAAGATAGGGTAGGTCGTGAGGTAACTACCCGTACACTATATATTCTCAGAACATTTACCATCAGGATTTCCCCAGGTGGCTGCTGTCACGTGCCACTAGGACACGTGCCAGGCGTACGTCCGAAGGGGCTAAGAGCCTCCTCGCGTCTCTCACCTCCCCTCATTCGCTCCAATCTCTCCACTTTTTCCCCGTCCTTTGCCTCTCTCTCCCTCTCCCACCCCCTCTCTCTCTCTTTCTCTTTCTCTCTTCCTCCTGTTCACATTGTCCTCTTTTCCTTTCTTTCCCGCGACGCTCTCTCGCTCTCTCTCTCTCTCTCTCTCTCTCTCTCTCTCTCTCTCTGCAAGGCAGATCCCGCAGGAGAAAAATGGCGGAGACGGAAGCGCGCGATGCGCTCTGCCGCGCCACGCTGTTCTACGGCCGTTCACGGGTCAAGGGAGAGGAAAGGTTCGAGTTCACTTCGCACCCCTTGGCGCCACCCTATCCCCCACCTAACTGGTTCATCTCGCGTGAAGTAACGTGGCCTTCGTATCGCGAGGCAAGTCGACGGTACCTGGCTCGCTTTCGCGTTCCGCCCTTCTGCCTTCTGACTCGCACAGCCGGAGCTGCTCGTAACATCGGATTAACGACTAAACCGAGATTAACAACGGAGTATCCGGTAATTTATTCGCCAGCCGGAGTCGCCGCTCGAGTCGCGCTTCAACGCGTAAATCAGCCTGTGCGTTTCGCGCGTCGCGTAATCTCATTGTGACGAGACGAACGACGATACTATTATATAGAACGACGCCGAAATGCAAAAATCCTCGACACTCGCGAGGATCACAAATACGTCCCGTGCGGTCCTGCAGTTTTCCCCTCCTTTTCTCATTTATATCTTTCCTCTTTATTTAATAACCGTGAATTCGGGATTCGTTCAGTCAGCCGCGTTTTATCCGTTCGGACGGATTCGCAACATGAATATGTACGGCTGTGTATAAATAAACCGGTCTCTAAAGTGTGAAAGAATTGCAGAAAAGGAAAATCTACGAAACGCCAGCCAGCTAGCTAACCAGCCAGCCGGCTGGCCGTCTATATGTCCGTCCGTCCAGTGAATTTACGGGCGACGTCGAGCTGAGCGCACTCGAGGCAGGGTCTGCCAGAAAAATGGCAGGTAAATGAAATAGGGGGTGGAGGGACGGCAGCAGGGCGAAAGATTGTTCACGGGGCGTCAGAGTGGATAGAAAAAGTGGCCCGTCCTCGGCGCCGACAACCACCTACGTTTCTCTTCGCGAACGGCCGCGCCTGCATCTCTCTCCGCCTGGTAACGTCGGCTCCTCTTTGTCATTCGTCAGTGAGTATTCATACCTTTCTTCCCCATGGTGTCACGACCTAGCTTGCGATGCCAGATTGGAAGTCGGAATACCTTCTAGCTGCTATGATCAGTGTAACCCTCCCCTTCTTTTTCTACCTCCCCATCCCTTTCTCTCTCTCACTCTTTCTCGCCTGTCCTGCATCTCTTTCTCCGTTATTCATTTTCCTACTGTTCCTTTCGAAACTGTCGACACCGTGGCGAAATGAAGCAAGCCGAAATTCGATAACTCGGTGAGTCGGTTTTTTCAGAACGATCGAACGTATACACTTCACCCTTGCGATTGTATCTTCGTGAATCGCTATTACAGGCGCGCTTCAAGATAGAATCTGCAGGTTTACGAGACCAACAGCGGGACCGAGCGTGCGTCGTAAATCGCGATCGTTAATCCCGTCGAAGCAATCGATTCGAGCTAAACGCGACCAAGAGATTCAACTCGCGACGCGGCGCGACGTACAGAATAAAGCGCAGACAGCACCCAAGAAAACGTAATCGTGTTTACGAGAAAAAGGAAAACGGAAACGGTTTTATATGCACGTGCGTATATGTATACGTGCACGGGGATAAGCGTTCGTGTGTCAGGTACACGAAGTGCGCAAAGTATAACGTCGACGGATAACGTCGGCGAGACACGATGACGCGTTTCCCTGCGTGGTTCCCGACCTTCTTCTGCTTCTCTTGCCTGCTGCGCTCGCCTAGCTACGTACATATCCATTCTACCGGCGCGTCGGCGGTACTTCGTTTTATGCTTCTTCAGATTCACGGAACCCCGAGCGAAAGCTGCTAGATTAAAAGTGGGGTATCCGAGCGCACCCCGTCAACGCCGAGAGACGGGGGTTTGCGCACGACCCTCCATTAGAGTTCACCTCCTTTGCACTCTGCTCTTTCTCACCCGAGAGAGAGAGAGAGAGAGAGAGAGAGAGAGAGAGAGAGAGAGAGAGAGACAGAGAATGTTAGTTAGAGAGCGGAACAAGACCAAATGAACATAAGCTACGAATGTCATAATTAGGAGCGTTACAACGGAAGGTACTAAAGTTAACGTCAAAACCTTCTCATTAAATAAAAAAATTCTCAATTAACCGCGTGCGTTCATATTCGATATGCGGTGCATCTGCAAACACGCGAGCGAGCGGTCCCGCCAGAAGGATATAAAGATTAATTTCGAGTAAAAAATGCGACTGCCCTCGTCACAGTAGGGCAGGGGGAGGGAGGACCGAGTGTGCTCGTGAATTTCGTGTTTTACAACGAACGGACGCGAGTTTCGCGGAGCGATGTGGCTTCCGGGGATGAACAGTGACGATGAATAAATTTTCCACGCAGCGGTGGCGGCCTGTCATTGCGTCTTGTTACGACATATACATTTCGGTAACTCACGGGCTCGCGCTCCCGCGGATTTGCCGCCTCGGATCGAAGAGGAGAGCGAGCTATTTTTGCACGATAAACCGCGCTCTTCCTCCTCTCCCCTTTCTTTATTGTACGCGCGAGTGTTTCGCGAGACTTAAAAATACTTGGAAAATTCGCGAAGCGTGGGGAATTGCAATGAGATTAATTCTCAGTGAGAGAGAGAGAGAGAGAGAGAGAGAGAGAGAGAGAGAGAGAGAGAAAGGGGGAAGGAAGAGAGAATGAACGAGCGAGTAAGCATGTCGACACCGTCTTTGTCGTTCGCCGCGAAGAATTCTCACCGGAACTTCCTCAGGAATAGTTTACGAGAGAGCGTGTGTTCGGAAGCGCCCTTTGCGCGAGCTTTTAAACGGATTTCACGGCGCGCTCGTCGCGTAATCAGATTATTTATCGCGGTTGACCATGCTACTTCGTCCGTAAGATCTTTTCCTCGCTCGCGTTGTGGCACGATCGCGCCACGAAGAAACTCGGCGCTACAATTCTGCTGAGGGCTTTTAACGGTTATTAAGGGCTGCTACTGTCATCATCGCGTTGCTGTGTCCCCTTGTTTTCCCGTTGGCGCGATTGTTCCACTTCGTACGATAGGAACATGGAGCATGAGGAGCCGCGTGGCTACGCGGCTAGAATGGATTGCGTGGGGAAGGAGCGAGTCGTCGTTGTCGTCGTCGTCGTCGTCGCTGTCGCAGAATTCGCGCAACTCGGGAAACAAATTTTCTCGTGTAAACGATTAGTACGACGCATCGCGCACCGAGTGACATATCATACGTCGGTTTTATAATAAAATGTGGACAGTATTTTCTGTTGACGTGTCATATTGCTTCATGAATATTTCACTGATCTGTACACATGAGAGAGAAGGACAGAAAACGTGCGAACAAACGAGTGTGTATGTGTGTGCAGGCGCGCATACCGTGTACATCAGCGTTATATCATCAATTATTTCTCTTTCGCATGCGATGCTACACGTAAAAATAGCTTATCAACGACTCCTATTAAATGCGGTTATTAAACGGCCGACGTTATACGGTCGATCGTGTTAAAGCTTTATTATGATGTCGTAACTCAACTTGCGACCGTCGATATCGCTCGTTCTCGTTGTCCGTTCCTTTCCCGAGAAAGAGTCGCAATCTCGTCGACCACCGGGATCCTTTTTTTTGCTCTCCTCCTGTTTCCCCTCTTCGAAAGAAAACTTTGCGACGCTGTCAATAACAGATCGCGGAAACACACAGCGAGAGTATAAATGTAATCATATCGCCTTTTATCCCAAATTGCGGCGTCTCAGCCGCGGCGACCGCGGCACTCTAATCCCCGGAGGACCAAGTGTGGCGAAAGAGCCCGTACCGCCCGCGCCGCCATGAATCACGACTAGTCGCGGGCGAGAAAAGCGAGGGCCGATAGCGAGATGGCGAACTTTTAAACTGTCAACATCCCGTTCAACGTTCGTGCGGCTGACAAGTCGGCCAAAGTCCACGACGAAGACGAGTCCCAAGTCCCACGCGGCCTCGGGATAAAGTTGCTCGGCAGCCTCGCCAGCCGGTGAAGCGAAGCTACGCGGCGATGTGGAGAGAGGCGGTCACGCGATGAAAGACGATAAATAAGGCTCGATTGAGTCGACTCGTTGGCGATGGCGGTGGTTCTCCGCAAGCTTCGCGCTCGTGCGATGTGCGAGCCGACGGTGAAGCCCTTAAACTCTCACGCACTCACGGTACACTCGCCTTAACTACCCGTGACTGATTCTCCCCTTCCGTTCATTCGGCCGCGCTAACTTTGGGACTAACTGAGTTAACCGATCCTCCGTAACCGACAGAAACGGGACCGTGATCGCGGCTCGACGCTTATCCGTATGGCTAGTCCGATTCCGATTCCGAGTCGATATCTCGCGATAGTCTATGCGTGCGAGTATTTCATTGTGTGTGGAATATTAAGAATGATTTCGGTGGCCTATATGTTATATCTCTGTCGGGCGTAAAACATATCTAGATCTGCACTACGTTACGCCTCAGGCACATAAATAAAAAAATGAGAGGAGTGGGTCAGGTGAGGGGAAAATAACTGATTGAATTGTAGAATTGGAATTGCTCGGTTGCTGGGGAATGTGTGAATGGTAACGAAGGAATAAACGATGAGAAATTTTCTATAATGAGAAGCAGACAGACATATTTAGCACTCGATACTCTCGATACGTGTCATTCAGCCATTTGCGTTTCTCCGCTTCGCGAGAGTTTGCGCTCGAGACGATGGATTCACATTGTTTACAAAGAACTCGTGCAAGAGTGGTCAGGTTCATATTTTGGAAATGAATACTGTGATAATTAATGACGACAGCTTGGTTTCGATAGGTTTCAGGATGATACAACAGCGCGCGAGGCCCAATGTTTATACCAAATGTGTTATTAGGTAATTAATTTTATAATAGAATTATTAATTTAACTTTCACAAAGCCATGGAAATGATAAAAGGGGAAAAGCGGATATGTATACACACGCACACACACACGCACATGTACACGATGAGTACGAAAACAGCGTTCGGCAAATCGATAGTTCAGTGATTTTCTCGATTCGCCACAATTTATTCCGGGGATATCATATTTCCACTAAAGAGAACGCAAAAATATAATAAAAATATGTCCTACGTAGTGAAGTCCATAAATACGCAAGTGCGTTTCCATAAAATCGCGTCCGATTTCAATTATTTTATCGGAATCACTAACGATAATAAACAATATGGGAGGAAAAATCCCCCAAAAATCCTTACGTGCGATCGACTTTTATCGGACAGAGGTAGAAAATGAAAACGAGGGAAGACGACCGAGGGAAAGAATGGAAGAGAGGAGAGGGTAAGTAGTTAACCAGATTTATACAACCTCTGGGAGGTCACGGGACCATTTAGTAACATCAGAAGGCTAATGCAAGCCTGGCGCGGAAGCAACTCTCCAAAATTATTCCTCGCAAGTTTCTTACTTTGAAATTTAATACAGCGGACTATTTAGAACGGCGAGGGCACAACGACGGCGACGGTTCGCCCCGATGCAAGAACGATGTCTAAGTATGCGCTCATTATCTTGCACGGCGGAAAGTCTATGATTTCGTCATCACGAGAGAGAGAGAGAGAGAGAGAGAGAGAGAGAGAGAGAGAGAGAGAGAAGTGAGGTGGGGCGGGGCAGAAAGAAACGAGAGCATTTAAGTTTATAAAAATGCGAGCACCGCGACACCCACCCCCTACCTTCCATTGTGCCATTTCCATAATATACTACCGCATCAGCGACGAGAAGCGCACGGCGCGCGCACTTTGGAAAAGAAGAGATAAAAAAGAAAAATGGAGCGGAAGAGAGATGCGGTCTCATAGAGAAATTCAAATTATCGAACTTTCCTTTCTTGTAGCGGACGAGACACGCGCGCACACCGACGTTAAACCGTCTGCCATGAGTATCTCGTTAAAAATATGCCTCTTTTTCCAATTTCGTTTTACGACCCGTGTCCCTGCTTTACATATTTAAGTACATATAATCGAATTGTACAGTCTGCCTGAGTGAAAAGCCCAACATCGATAGACAGAGAGAAATGAATGACAGGGGGAAGAGAGGAGGCAAAGTGATTGAAAAAAAGAAGAGAGAAAATTGAATAGCGTCATATGAAATATATATACTTTTTCGAGGGAGAACTTCGGGGAATACGCGGCGAGAGAGGTCAATCGTTCTATCCGGGTGAGCCGAACTCCCTTAGCGAAGGATTATGACTTTTTATGCGTCGCGAGTCTCGTTTTATCGGCGCGAGCTCTCGCTCTAGTAGCCCTTCCGGAGTCCTTGTATGAATAGCGAATAGTCGAAGACGCGGCGCGATGCAATCAGCACCTCTACCGCCGTCCCCATATGACGGCCGAGGTCCTCGAAACGAGCGTAAAGAACGACGGACCTCGACGGCCCAGGTTTTCCATTTATCTCGGGCATCCCGTTCCCGAAGGAGCTGTCAACGTCGTCAGGAAGATCTCTCTCGAATTATGGCCGCAGGCTAGCAGACGAGAGCAAGCGGGCGAGCAGAAGGACTTTCCTCTTTCTCTCTCGCTCTCTTCTCGCCCGCTCCCGTTATAGAGGTATGCTCCCCGACCAAGGATTGACCGGCGAGCAGGATCCGGCACAGAACTCGATCAAATATAAATCGCGAGTCCCGGCTTACCCACCGTTCGTCCCATTCTTCGATATCGGAGTCAATCCTAGTTTACAGTCGCCGTATATGTCGCGATAGATCGGGAGAGTCACGAATCCGCAATGCGATACATACATATTTCAGGAGGGACCGATCAGGGTGTGGGGGAAAGAGAGAGAGAGAGAGAGAGAGAGAGAGAGCAAGAAAGCGAAATACAAGACGGAGGAGTAAAAGAAGAAGAAAGGGAAAAAAGGGGAAGAGAAAAGGATAAGGTAGGTGACGCGCTGGCACCGTGCGCGTCACGCCATCCAAGACGAAAGGAGAGTCGTCCCTTATCGGAATTCAATAAATGCGAAAGCTCGTACGACCGTGCTACTTCAACGGTCAGAATATTAAGCTCGCGCGATCGGCAATAATATTCCGAGCGTAAACAAGTTCCGCAAGAGCGTGAATGTTGCTGCGGCGGATCCGTGTTCCGGTGGACGAGGACGATCAATGAGACACAGACAGAGAGATTCCCGGGTTATTGCATTTGTAGCCGACGCATTACGCTTACGATAACTCGCGAAACCGCGACCATTGTCTGGCCGCCCTCACTGAGGGCGAACGGGATAATAAACGGTGGTACTGAAATACCGCAGTCGAATCGGCGAAATGACTTTCACGCGCCGCCCCGTATACGTCGTTTCGCGCAAAATTTTTTACCCGTCTTCACCAGGTCCTCTCCTCCAACCGCGAAAAGGACGCTAGGGAAGAGGCAATAATGCATCATGTTCTCCCCCGCGTCCTCTCTTTCTCTCTCTCTCTCTATCGCTGTCACGATTTACCATCTTAGCATTCCGTCACGTTCTTTCGAATAGAACCGGTGCAAGTGCAACACGTAACTCACGCGATAAGCAGAAACACTCCCGCGCGATGTATCGCTTATCGAAATGTCCCCCCGACACACCTCCTACCTCCTTCCCGTCTCGCCCTCCTTCTTCTCAGCTTCTTTCCTCCCGTTCGTCGCGGAAACGAGCCGCGCGTCCAGGCATTTCGGAAATCCAATTTCGTAGCGAAGGTCGCGCGGCGAACATGGTCGCTTCCACGTCCGATACACGGAGAGACGGTAGAAAATACAACGTGCTAGCCGGTCGAGCTGGATTTTCCAGATGTATTCGCGACACGTCAGCGTTCTACCTTCTACCAGCACGGATTTCTCGCGAAATCTACCCCCTCTCTTTTTCTCTCTTTCTCTTTCTGTCTTTTCCTCTCAATAGCTTCGAGAGAAAAAGTTTCTTCTTTATTTCGTCGCTAAATTCTACCATATCTATTATATATTAAATTCCTCGTTAGGAAGTCCAGGCGGATATAACGATTATCGTGATTGTGTCGTATAATTGATGATATGTACGATTCAACGGTTGGAAATATGATCTTGGCATCGACGTCGAACACCACACGCTGTTAATGGAAGTTTCCTTTTTTTATTTTTTTATTTTTTTAATAACGGATCAGCAGCACCTCTTTTTTATAGGCGGTCGCAATTAAAAAGAGAGAAACAAGATGCACGCGTATTTTCCCCTATTTTTTCATATTTCAACGCGAGAGCCAGTGCGGTCGTTAGCGTTCTTAAAATTTTAATTTGGCCCTCTAATAGCCCAGATATCTTTCATCATGCATACATTGATGGACGGAATAATAACAGGCGCGTTTGATGTTTTCGTTCCAGTTGAGGCGGTGCTTTCATAAAACCAGACTGATTTAAAAAAAACCCGCGCATGAGCGCGAGCGGGGAAACGCGCGACATATGTTTTCATTCGTATAATTCATGTAAATCGAGGCGCATCCTTGGATTTTTCGCATACCATCATTTGTATTTGGCGGTCAAATTTATCGACGTACGCGCATATAAAACAAAGAGAATGTAAAAACAGAATGAAAAAAAAAAAGATTTGTCTCGCCCGGTTATGATATATTCGATCGCTTCGCTCTCGGCGCGAACCGCTATCATTGTTTTAGATGACGATAAACATTTGCGAGATTGATTAATGTACACATACGCGCGGCGTTACGTTATTATACACGCTCACGTGCAGAAACATGCACGCGTCGGCGACGTCGTTGTTACTATCGCCACTACCATTGCCGTCCAATGAGGGCAAATATAAATGGCAAATATCGACGGTTAAAAAACTCGCCGTCCGCTCGCTACGCATTTTTGTCGCGAATGCCTGGCGCCACGCACAGAGAAAAAGGATACGTGTACCTTGCAATAGCCGCGCATTATCGTCCCCGCGTTTTCCTGCCGCGCGAACGTGGCGTACGGCTCGCGTGCTCGGAGACCGAGCTGACGTTTTAATACCGACGCGCCCGACGGCAATGCATTATTACGCAATTACGTTTCGATAGCAGAATAATCGAGTCCGTAGTCTGAATTACACAGGCAGCGTTGGCTATAAAACGCTACATGAAACCAGCATCGAAAGATAACGTTTCCCTCCCCGCCCTCAATCTTCCCCTCTTTCTCCCACTCTCTCTTCCTCTGCCGCCGCCCCTCCTCCTGACCCCGCGCGGAAAATACGCACCATCCGCGGTGGCAAAAAAGGTTCCGGCCGATATCGTTTTTTCTCTTGGAGATTTTTCTAGTTTTTAGTTTTTCACCGCTGTGCACACTCACCGACCCTATTTATCGCGATGAAACCGTCATCAACGGGGCGAGCCTATATGGCAAAATCGTCGAACGACGCGGCGCGTTCCGCATCCGGTAATAATTGAACGGTCGTCCGTCAGCCAGCAGCCGACGAAACTGTTTTTTGCGAATCCACGTGAGCGTGCCTCATGCCAGCTCTCGCATGGGATATTCGCGAGACGCGATTATAGACGCGCGTTGTGCAAATTAATTGACGCTCATGAGATAAATCCCCGCGCGACGTGTTCCATGCGCGATGCATGCCCTGTGCGGATTCTCAAATCCGGCGGAAATCAACGAGATTCGCGACTTACCAGGGTCTTGGAATTTTACAAAACGCTTTTCTGTGTAGTATTCTCTTTCGAGAAGAAACCGTGAAGTTTGCTGAAGCTATCGCGAGGAAATATCAACGCGAAATTCTTGTGGGCAAATAACCGCGACCACTGGAAGTTTTCTTCCTTTTCGTCTTCAGCCACGAGTAACCGGTAAAACTGAAAAATCGGACGAAACTGAAGAAGTTCCACCGATGGACCGTGCCCCGTTACTCATCATCGCCGCGTCGTTTGTGCGCGCGCCATGTTTGACGCGGACGTTTTAATACGGAGTCACGCATCAGCTCCAGTCTGATGCTTTATTACGCGATCACGTCGCGATGACGGAATAATCAAAAGGGAATAGCTGGGCATCAGGGAAGGATAGACGAACCTGGGAGGCGAGGGGAGGAATGAAGAGGGGGAGGAAATGAAAAACGCCGAAGCAACCGTTGAGGCAAAAGAGGGAGGAGAGCAGAAAGTGAGGGTGGTGAGTAGAAGGCAGAACGAAGATGGCTGTGAGTAGATGGAAGGGAGGAAGGGAGCGAGTAAGGCGGCGGAGGGAATGTAGACGGCCAGCAGGTTTATCTAGCAGAATGGAGGATAGAACTCGTAGCCCGGGATAATGCTACCTGAGAAATAATTGCGGCCACCCCGACGAATCGGCGATGAGACTCCGCCGGTAATTTGAATATATTCTAATGAAACGATTTCCACCCCTATCTTGCGCGCGCTCTCTCTCTCTCTCTCTCTCTCTCTCTCTCTCTCTCTCTCTCCTCTCTTTTTCTCTTTCTAGTTCGTTCACTGTCTTTCTTTCGTTCGAGCGGCACGCCAGAGGAGACCGGCGCTTCTCTACCACCTCGCTTTTTCAAAGAGAAAGAAGGGAAAAAAGAAAGAAAGGGAACGTCTTTCCGCGCCGAGGGAGGAAATGATAATTGTGAGATCGTCGATGAAGGCACGACGCCCGCCGAGGGAAGTAAAATCTCTTCACAGGAGAACGTTCAAGATATACGCGTGGCCTTCGTTGGTGTTCGCGAGAGCGAAGGAGTAAGACTCGAGAACACGGTCGTTTCCAACTCGGCGAGCGATAAATTCGCCAACATAGAATTATCGTCAATGATCGGGGCTTCTACGTGTCGGCGAGGAAAATCGTCGGTGACGAACGAGCGAGATTGTTATCGAAAGCCGCGCCCCGGTTCTCTGTCGAAGGGGACAACGATTTTTCGGTCGGACACGGAAATTCGTCCTGTCGTTGCCGAGAACGGCAACTGTGCGAAAAACAATAAAAAATACATAGTGCTTCCGTGCACGCGGCGAGAAGGATCCAAATGGGCCAGAGAAGGGAGAATAGGCGGTGAAATAGGGGGGGGGGGGGGGAGAGGGGGACACGGTCATTTCGCCACTTCCGTAAACAATTTCAACGTACCAAATCTGTGGTAACCGGTGAATAAGCGCTAAATTATTACGGGTTGTTCAATTGTAATAACGCATTAGCGGTGCGATAATAATTTAACGTGTATTTGCCCTGCGGGAAGGTCGGTGCGCGCGATAGGTGTACAATGCAATATTTACAAATCTTCGAAAAGCAGCTGTTCGAAAATGGTAGCGAGTGAGTTGCTAGTTTTGTTTGCTTTTACCTTAAAAGCAGTTTACCCCCGGCAAACGGTTAAACTAATACGGATTTCCTCGCGTATCTTCATTTTCGGTTGGTGGCGAGGGTGGTGGGGAAGCCGGAGCTCGTGCTGGCGGGAAGCGGTGAATGAGTGAGCAGGGGAGGGGGAAGATGAAATTAAATACAAATTTCACTTAAATTTTCCGCGCGTAACCTATCAGCGGTAATAAAAGCGCCGACGAGAAATAAAAGTGTCAAAAGTTAGCGTACGGTGCGGTGTGTTATTTTAAGGCAGAATAAATGTTTTTGCGATGCAATTTCATGAAATTCAATAGATAGAAAATACGGAGAAGCATAAAATGAAGACTCGGTTAAATCACCATGGTGCCTATTACAATGCAAAATAATCTATGCCGCTAAGTTAACAGTAAGCATGTGTATATATGTGCACGTGCACGCGCGCGCGCGTACGTGCGTATGTGCATATGTGTGTGCGTGTGTGTGTGTGTGTGTGTGTGTGAGTAGATGTCGGTTTTCAGCACGAACGCTCTATTAAACCCTCTCTATAAACGATTTTCCGCTCGACAATATATGCAGCAGCGAATTAAGTTAATTTCACGTCGGTTCTTTCGGCAAAATACAATATTTGATATTCGGCACTTCGCACGCGCCATTTCACCCGTGTCTCGCCTACCGTTGCACGCGGAGCATTAATTTTCACGCTTTCTGCCTTTCCTACGGGAGAGCATACGCGCAACCCCTCCTCCCTCCCTCCCTCCCTCTTCCAAGCGGAAACACGACGCGCGCGCGCGCGCGCCGAATGCGTCCAATTATCAGATTCAGCGAATATGTGCCGGCGAATCGTGCGAGAACCGGATTAATATCAGTGACGTAATTTTTCGCGTATTCTTGCGCCGCGACGGCGGATGCGAGCGGTTATTTATTAGCGTTATTTGCCTCAACCGGTCGTGTCAGCGTGCGTGGCGTGCGCGTCCGTCATTTTCGTCAATGTCGACAGACAGGAAAATAAACACTACCGCTTCACGACGCACCGCGCGTGCACGCGTGTATATGTGTGTGTGTGTATGTGTTACGCATACACATACACCGGCGATAGTCAAAGTCGCCGATTACCGTACGCCAGCGTTTCACGTTAAAGTGAAACACACCGCTGACCGTCAAATCCGTCGTCAATTATCAATAGCGCGATCGCGCGCCCTGAAAATGATGCGCGACGCGACTCAATTCGACGCGGAACGCGCGCGTCCTAGTGCTGAGAATCGTCCGTTGTTTTCCACACGAGGCTTTCGATCTAATTCACAGACGATGCGTGGCCGGATTGGGAGTGCGAACCGTGGCCGAGCGACAAATACACACTGTCCGACAAAGAAAACGATGAGGGATAGGCGAGCGAGACCACGATGGGATCGAGAGCTGGCAAGGGCTGACGAGACCGCGACAAAGGGTGCCTCCGATTAACCTTCTATACACGGCGGTCCAGATTTGCTTGACAAAGACCAACATTGATAAAGTTTTTAGCGTTTAGCCGAAACTTAGATGGCGACGGATGGCGCGTGCGCGCTTGCGCGATATTTGAATATTTGATCGGCGGTTCCGGCTGTTTTCGTAAAGTAAAGCTAGTCTCGAGTTCGCTAATTACACCATCCGGAAAAGTTGCGCTGAAATTTGCCGGTGAGCGATGCACCCTATGATGATTAAAGCGTCCCATCAAAATAACGAAAAGTATCGCTATCGATTTTCGCAACTCTCTGCGACTTTTTCCTCTCCCTCATTTTCTTTCTGACTTTTGGAGACTTCGTTGCGAGAGGCACGAGATCAAGCGAATAAACGAGAAAAGGTTCGAAGAAAGGAGCACGATCGCGAGATGATGACGACCGTACAACCGCGGAAAAGTTCAACGAGAATACGCTAATCGGAATAATCGCGAGTAAATTCACGATCGCGAGCAGAAATAGAAACGGGCTCAAGGAGGAGGAGGAGGAGAAGGAGGAGGAGGAGGAGGAGAGAGCAGAAAAGCGTCGCGCAGGAGCGCGCCAAGCCAATTAATTAAAAGCCAATCGGCGACGCGGTTGCCACTCGACTCCGGTGCGAATAATCCGGAGTAGTTAGCCGCATACACGCACAGACGTACAGACGTACGCGCACGTATGTATGTATGTATGTATGTATGTATGTATGTACAGCCGGCGCATACATATAAGTGTACCTAACGTTGGTACTTTTCGGACGCGGACAAGTCGATTAGCATAGAGATTGAGTCGCGGCTGTTTATGCAAATGTGCCACTATAATGGTAGTAGTAGCGGTAGTTGACGTCGACGACGACGACGAAGACGGCGAAGACGACGACGACTACACAACGACAACGACGACGACGACGACGATGACGACGACATCGTCTTTGTGCCGCCGTACGCGCGGACTCTTGGTCGACGACGTTGCCGTCAGAACTTTTTCCCACCCCAAACACGCCACGTTCGTCGCGCGAGCCTCCACCGGGGCTCGTCGTTATTATTCGAGAACGTCAGACACGACGGACGCGGCTGGTAACGGCATCAGGACAGCGAACTATCGCGAAATTCGATCGGTCGGATTTAATAAACGCCACACGGTTAATACGTCGCCGTTGATTCGTGATGACGGCGAATTATTATGCCGCACAAATCTCGTGTGTGTTACGTGCCGCCGTCGATCCCGCGTAGCTACGTGCGTGCGTTCCGACGTTCAAAAGAGAGCGAGCGACAGAGAGAAAGAGAGATCGAAATTTCAAATGAGTAATTTCATAATTCCATCGGAAAAACACGATCGCGAAGCGGCGAATCGGAACGTCACGAATATCGCACATCGACATTTCGTTTTACGAGAGCGCTCTCTGATTATTTCCATTATTGCGTTAACATTAGAACTACCGATGATTAACGCGACCTATTTCTATCAAAGTGAAATATCAGGTTTTCAAAAAAAAAAAGAAAAAAAAAGAAAAACAAAAAAAAAACAGTAAAAAGAAAAAAATATATTGCGCGTGGGCAAAAATGTTTATTTATTTCCTTTGACTTTATTCGACGTCCGTTTAAAAATACAAAACGAATGATCGTATAAATTTCGTCTGTTTCGAGCGATAATTTTAGCGTTAATTCGCTGCCGAGCGTCGATCAAGCAGGTGGGATGTCTCGAAAATCGAGCAACAAGACGACGTAGTACGGCCGGCACTCAGCGACCGCGGCAGCCGCTTCGATTGACCTGGCTTATCGAGATCGAGTATTAAATCGTTGATAATCAATTACGAACGGGAACGCAGGTACGTGCCTGTCGGCCGGTCCATTCGCGAACGTGGATCGCGGCTTGTGCCGAACGACATCGACGCCATTAGCATTGACATTAGCATTAGCATTAGCATTAGCATTAACGCCGACACCGGCGGTAACGTTACCGCCGTCGCCGCCGCCGCCGCCGTCGCCGCTCCGTCCTTCCCTCCCTATCCTACCCAACCCATTGTCGTCGTTCTCTATGAACACCTACGTACAGCTTCGCAATATCGCCCCGTCTATTCTACATCGGATTCCTCAACATCATGTCAACATCAGGTCAAGCTATGATCCGCCACGTTACTTTCCGCAGTACACCGGATAATTTTTACATTATCAGCTACATCAGACAGTAATTATATTTCTTACTTTGATATTTCAGAGATGGATATATATATATGTAGTTTATATAATAAATTTTAATTTAGTTATGTTTGAACGGTACTGTTGACTCTTTCATATTTACTCAACTGATTAATGACTACGTACATGATGAATTTTATTAATAAAATTCATTTCGCCCGTACGATTAGTAGCTCTGATTATATTATCAATAATTTAATAATTTTTAATAACCAACACTTAATGATAGATTTTATTAATAACGTACACACATCTACACTTTGTGTATTATATTAAAATTAGTTTTAAGTTTTAATTAAGATAATAACGGTTGCCTCGCGCTCCGGTCGAATGCTTTTCTGCATCCGTCGCATACGATACCTTCTGTTGCGGCCGACATATTTATTATTATTATCATAAATAGCAGGTGGCAAGCCGCAAAAAAATGTGACGGGTTGTCGAGGTTAGCTCGATAGTCATCATCGAATTAAAAACCGCCACGGTGAAAATACTCGTTATTTTCATCGACGACATGAGTCGCGAAGCGAAGCGCACATACGTTCGCACGTGCACGTCCACGAGAATTACGGACTGACACAACGATGGACGACAGAAAGAATCCGTCTGTCCAACCGATCAACCGATTGATATGGGCGGATCCTTTTAATCATCAGCACGATCGAAGGGGTGACTTGGGGGACAATGGAGGGTGCGCGACCGGGTTTCATAGAGGGAAGGTGGATATTGTGCGCGTTTGAAAAGCGACTTTCAACGAGGCCCCACGCGCTATTGTCGAGCTGATTGGGAAGTTGTTCGTTAACGAGCCGACCGCGTATACGGACCTAATCAGAGAGAAGGAAAGAAAGAGAGAGAGAGAGAGAGAGAGAGAGAGAGAGAGAGAGAGAGAGAGAGAGAGAGAGAGAGGAAAGGAGGGAGGATGGGGGAGTGAGATCCTTGATTTTTCAAAAGGGGTTCGCGTGCGCGTGGCGTTATTTCGCTGGTTAGGTCGGCCGAGATGAGTCGAAGTGACGCGCAAGTACGGATCGCAATGTTTGATCATGGTGGAATCTACGGACGGAGGACCGAGGACCCCCGACGCCGCACGCATGAATTAGTCCATCGTTTCGCAGGCACGCTACCGCGGATTATGCGGCGCACGTAGCCGCGGCAGCGTATCTCTCGCGTGTTATCGGCGCGATGTGCGCAATACGGCGGCTACGTGTGCACGCGTGTGTGCACCGCGGACGACGCAGCGACGAGAATTATTAAAATCGCGTACAAATAAATGATAACGTAATACTATAAATCAACGGGGACGACGCGCGCCGGCAAACGCCGGCAAACGCGATTATTTATCATTATTACGCGTATTTGGTATTTACGTTCGGGCCGCGAGCAAACGAGCACGAGTATCCGCATGCATCTTTGATGGTCGCGCTGTAAACGGCCGACTGGCTGGCTGTTGCCGCGATTATAAGAGGCACGCGAGAGAGCGAAACTAGGCTGAAAACGCGCGCTCGCGAGCGAACCGGCCATCGCTGGCAAGTAGATACATACACGGTACGATGGACCGGCAGGAAGTAGGTACATGTCCGACAAGTCAGACTATCAGCAAATCGATACATGCAGGATAGAACGGAGCGTTTTTTGCGTTATTGCATACAGAGCAAAATATCGACAGAAGAAATGATTGCTCGCATCTGCAAAAATGATCATTTTTGAATGTTTAGTTCAAGGAATTTATATAATATATAAGACTATATTTTACTCGACATGCTGAAAATGTTTCGTTATTGTTGGAAACATTACTTAAAATTAAAGAATAAATTTGAGACCGGAAACAAATGTGACCGTTGCGAGTTTTTCAAATGGTTTTATTTTTATATTTATTTTCTTTTCGCGAAGACGTCCGGTTTTGCGCATATTGCGGTTTTCGCACAATTTCGCTTCACTGCCATCTATACAGTGATTGTCATTATTATCGTTTGCATTATCAGCACTAATATCTAAATTATTATTATTGTTATTGTTGTTATTGCTATTATCATTAACATTATTATTATTGTTATTATTATTATTATTATTAAATCAACATGTTCCGAGTTCGCGTATCATTTTATTGGACGAAAGGAAGTCTCGCGATTCGTTCTTCATATTTTTCACTAGCGAGCCAACTAAAGTCTCTGAACCGTCCTGGCGAGTTGGCGTTGCCGCGCGACAGACCAGCGAACGCGCGCGCCAGCATATACGCACGGCAAGTCACGGTTGCGATAGGGGTGAGCGTTGTTACCCCATTGTGCACGCGACGACGGCGTGTAGCGCGGCTGCGGCGGCTATATTGTACGTGCGTCAAGCGCGGCGTATTGTTTTGCAATATTTCGCGCATTAATTGGCCTGGAAATTGCTATTTCCTGAAATTACAACCGCCCCGAGCTTGCCTCCATTCAGAAGACGTAATGGCACTCTTTACCTTCACCCTTTCCGCTTATTTCACCCCTCCATTTCTCTCTACCTTTCATACTCTTTCTTTCCTTCTCTGTTTCTCCGTCCGCCAGTAACCACGGGCCAGTTTAGCTAGGCGGCTAACTCAGCCCCCAGCGGACACTGTCTCGTCGCTCCGTGATGCTCCCGCGACTTTTTCCCTCTGCCTTGTCGCTGTCGAAAGCGCGCCAG
The DNA here is from genome assembly GCF_003227715.2 of Harpegnathos saltator. Lineage (NCBI taxonomy): Eukaryota > Metazoa > Arthropoda > Insecta > Hymenoptera > Formicidae > Harpegnathos > Harpegnathos saltator. The sequence goes on from NW_020230012.1 coordinate 528,616, forward strand.
GTAACAAGTCCAGAAACGTGGAAACAGCCACGAGGATGAAAACGGAAAGACGATTAACTCGCAACCGCGATACCAACAAGCACTTTGAGGGACAACGATTTATTAATACCATTTAGTATTCTCTCCACCGCGAAATTCACGAAATCTCTTTGTGGTGCAACTACGACAGGGAAGAACGATGGACTACCCGGGGCGGCAAAGGCGGCCCACACACACATCATGGAAACCGATAGGCCGCAACGCGCGGTTTATCGCAACGCTATTAACAGGCTCTTTAACTGACCGACCACAGTAGTTCTAGCCGCCCTGCAAGTATCAACGGCCAAAGAGAGTACACATCGGACGCTTTCTCAAAGCGTGCAAGCTGAAAGCCCCCGCTCAAAACTACTCATCGGTCAAACTGCAATCGGCCGTCCCGCGGCGTTTAATCACGATGACGATGCGGTGGACGCGCGCTCGCGTGCCTGAGGTAGCCTCTTCGAAATTTCTTGTTATCCGGAAGCTTCGCTTTTCTCCGTGACCTCGCCGGCATCGTGGAAAACGGGCAAGCGAGCGAGAGTGGAAGACGGTATCGTTGCACCGGCTGGCCGAAGGCAATAAGGGGTGCGCGCGCTCTCGTGTCGTGTAGCGTCGCGCGTCAGCGCGCGTCGCACCCCGCGCCCCGTCGGGCGCGACGACGCCGACGGCACGGCGCGGCGCGACGCGCCGAAATCAAAGCGAAACGGACGAAAATGGACGATAAATTTCATACGAATGTCGTTCGGCGCGGTACGGCAGAGTTGTAAAACGGTGATTTATTTACAATACGAGCTAATTGATTTACAATCGTGGCCTCCGCGCGTTTCGCAGTCGCACGAGCCGCGGTTTGCATCCCCCGACTACCCCGCTCTCCCTTCTCTCGGAACGGCGCGGCGGCTCGACCGCGTTGCACCGCTTTTCCTCTGTTGCTCTGCATAGCACGTACATGTGTGTGTGTGTGTGTGTGTGTGCATATGTGTGCATGTGTGCATGCGTGCCTCCGCTTTTTTCTCCTCTTTCCGGGCCATTTGGTTATAATTACACCGGGAGAGCGGCGTAGCGCGGGGGTATCAACATATTTAAGCAGATGGGAAAACGCGAAATACATACAAGCGGAATTCCTGATAGCGGAATCTCGCTCGCTCGGTCGGTGGGAAAAAAATTAGCGCTGCGCGCGGTAGCAGTGAAAAATTATGTTTTTAAATTTTACGCAGTCGAATTACCTGCGTATGATGCGCGTACGCGAATCGCACGTAGCGACACGGAGTGTTTCATAATAAACACCATTTATTTCGCTTTTTCGCGCGCGCAGGCTCGCCGCGTTGATTTTTGTTGTGCCCGCGCGTAGCATACGTAACAGCAACAACGTTACGATTCGCGGACAACGGCGTTTCCGCGCCGGTCGGCGCGCAAAACACAGCACAATGGGATTCGCGTATTAAACGCTCGACGGGACAGTAAAAATTACAACACGTCGATGCGTGGCAACGTTTTCACCGGTAAGCACCGTGAGCATTGTAACCTACTTCGCTCCATCATCTTCGCGTTTCGCGCTTTTTCTCATCAACGTGGCCGGCGCTCGTGTTTCGCGCAAAAATCATAAAATTGATACAGGTATCTCGCTCTTTTTCTTTCTTCCTTTCCTTCTCTCTCTCTCTCTCTCTCTCTCTCTCTCTCTCTCTCTCTCTCTCTGTTCCACTCTCTCTCTCGACGGATCCGACACTCGCGTGTCCATCATCGTTCCCGCTTGTAAAAGCCGCTTCTCCTCTGACGGCACGCGAAATTGTAAAAAAGGAGAAAATAGGCAAAAAAGGGAGGTAGAGAGGCCGATTGCAACGCGGGCCGCTCCGGCGTGCATCGCAGCCTGTGTTTCTCTCCGTTTCGCCTGACAACGAACGCGACAGCGTCGAAACGTTAGAAACGAAAAAGAACGCAACGTTAGATCAAGGTACTTGAGAATCGCCCCCCTCCCCCCCGCCGCGCTTCGCATCGTCCGCGGCGAATTTGCGAAGATATTCAGCGACAGCGGTTAATTTCGTGGGCTCAGGCGGGAAATTTACGACGACGTGTTTTTGACACATTTTCGGAAATCCCGCGACTAAGATTCTCCGCGTGGGATTTGCGCGGTTGCATGACGACACGTTACCCTCCTCTTCGCACCCCCCTGTCCCGCTAACCACCTCGCCTAGCCGCCGCTCACCGACGCCTTAGTTCTGGTTAACGTGTTATACACGTGAATCCCGTCGCGGGCTTGCGGCAATTTACAGCCGGGATCAGTGTCCTTTAACAGACAATCGTAGCCGCGGTCGTCCTCCGTAATCCTTCGTATATCTCGGCAACTCTCGCCCGTTCTCATCCTATTGTCGGGCCGGCGACACGCGTAAGACGACGACACGCGGACCGCGCCGCTAATCAATTCGACACAAAGCGGCTACGGGAGCGCTAATCCGCCGCTCGTTTGTACTGAAAGGCGCAAGACTCCCATCGGAATAAAATTTGCGCGACCTCGGTAGATACTTCTTCCGCGTCCGAAGAAGCGCGCGGCGCTGCGAAGTAGGGGTTGTTGACCCGTTTCGTGCACGGTCCCTCGTTCTTGCCCGCTTTTCCAAATTTCTCAGAGAGACTATTAATAAAACGCGAGAGCGTGCACGTAGCTTCATTAACATAATATTTTTCATTCACAACATTTTTCTAATTGACCCAAAGGGCATAGCGCAGGCCACATTGTGCGCGACATGCGTTCCACGATGAACCTCCGCTGCCATGATTTTTTCGCTTTTACGAGAAGTAACGCGCTCGGAGGATTTCCCGGGAGATGCGAGATTAGAGAGAAAGAGGAGGAGAGGAGAGGAGTGATAACGTGTGCGAGGGAAATATCGCAATTTGCAGAACACCGTAGACTCCGAAAAATGTAGGGAAAGAGAAAAGCTCCGACGATCCCGCGACGGAAACGAACGTCTTGTCAACGTCGTAACGTTAACTCCTAACACCGCGTTAATACTCCCACGCGCACAGGTGGATGTGCTTGCGGTAAAACGTGACATAAAAACGTCACGCTGATCGAATGTCAATGTTCAACGGCAGCGGCGGCGGCGGCAGCGGCAGCAGCAGCAGCAGCAGCAGCGGCAGCGGCAATCGGAACTGCAGAGATTTCTCGAGTATATACGGGGTCGACCGTAAACCGGAAAAGCTTATTGCGTATTCTCCGAGCAAACTAGATTCGCGCGTTGCACAGCACGGCACCGACGCGACTAGGCTAGACCGTTGTCGTAAATAAAAAAGTAGCGTCGCCAGGATATAACGAGTTTGAAAACTCCGATAATGCGGCGCATTACAAGCGTGGTTTATAACGACGGCTTCAGCGAGACGTCGCGATCTACTAATTTTCGATGAATGCGCGACATAAAGACCATATATAACGAGGTAATGTTATCAACTAGAACGATAATAGCAACGACGCTGGTTTTCATTGAATGTTTCATTGGCGAGCAGGATTGATTTTCGAAGACAATTTTCGGATGTAATTCGTAGGTGGAAGAAATCGAGCGCTTGTCGCCAGATTTTTCTGTCAATTCCTTCAATTTTCCACTGAACCATTATTCACCGAACGCGTTGGTTCTCGTGCGATATACTGACACGACAGCTATTAATGCCTTCTATTTCTACGGTCCACGACATCGACTAACGGCACGGATTGAACCAGCTGAGAAAGTAGAAACTGGGTTACCGGGCGGATGTAACGCGTCGGTTAAATTATTATGCGAGAAGACAAACATATTCCTGGGTTAGCTAACCGGAATATCTACCATTCTGCATGAGCGCCGTAAAATCGTAATGATAATTGACGTTGAGTGCGCCGTGCGAAATCAGTCAGCGGTGCGAAACATAACATAGCGAGAGCGACGATACTCGTCGCGGCTTTTAGCCGTTGTCGACGCTGCGAATAGCGCGACATGTTTCATATTATCGAATCATGAGCGGCGCGTTGTCACTCTCGCAATAGACGGAAAGTGCGAGCACGATGAACGGAAGAATTCACTGCCGGCCGTAACGAGAAACCATAAGGAAATCCCTGCATGGCTGTCGCGAAAATCGCTGTGAAATCGCAACTGTTACAGAAAAGCGGAAAGGCTCGTGGGGTGGGACGAGAGAGGGGATTCATCTCGTCTTTCCGCCTTAAAATCTAGCGGTAATTCGAAAATAACGTTACACGACGCTCCTCGCGATCGCGATGAGCTGAAAGAATCTCGAACAGGGCATTTTTAAGTGGAGATCCTCGAAATCAGCTTACCCATTGAGAACCTTTTAATCCGACATCGAAGAGAGGCCGGTGAAAGGAAGGAAAACTTGGCGAGAGATAAAGATAGAATGGGACGACCTGGGGCATGGCACGCGCCAGGAATCGGCGACTGGAAAATCAAAGGTCAACCACGAAATGCCGCGCGATGGAGATGACGAGGAGTCCCGCAGGGAACGGGCGAGAGAGGAAGTGTGGTCTGACGGACAGACGGACAGACAGGCTTGGTCGGTCGGTCGATCGGTCCCTTTCGCCCTTTAGCGAGGCACAATGACCGGTCATTTGAGGGTCCTTGGGATCGTGCCGAGAGGCGTCTATCGCCCCTGTCTCACTCACCCTAGATAGGAATGTTGCCGACGACGTCGTCCGCTACTGAGAGAGCATCCCAGCTTTGGCAAGGACGAGAACGCGTTAACTCGAGACTACGGTACGAAACGCGAGAGAAATTCGAAGGAGAAGGAGAGTGAGAAAAGCAGAGAGAGAGAGAGAGAGAGAGAGAGAGAGAGTCCGAGAGGGTCTCTCTACCCTCCGGCATACATACCGAGAGTACCTTCGCTCATAAGGCCTCTCGCTCTTATTTCGTGCGCGCGCGCGCGCCTCCGGGCGAGCGCGTGTATCTCGGGCGGCATTGTGATGGAAATTCTCCCGCCGCGGCATTCAGCCGCCAATCATTCGCCTCGAAGAAAATACTTATCGAGCTACCCGCCAGCCGTCGGCCGAGAAACGCCGCCGTCGCGCGCGAGGGAAATCGCGTCCGAGGAAAATCGACCGATAAAGCTCGTCGCCGCGCCGCGCCGCGCCGTCGCGTACTTTCGTCTATTGTGCGCGTTACGCCGTCGATACGCCAGCCCCTGGTGGACTTAATCGTTCGACGGGATTTCAGACGCGGGACTGTAATAATAGCGACAGCGACAGGCTGGCAAATTAACTCGCTTCGCTTTCGATCGTCGTCTCAATCGCGGCCGCGGGACAGAATGGAAAAGCGCGCTGCACATTTCGCAAGACGTGATGCGAAAAATGTTATTCTGTCAAACACTCCGGTGAGTAAGCTGTATCGGACGGCTATTCGGAGAGAAAGGGCGGGGGGAGGGGGGAGGGCGCAAAGTGAAATTAAAAGTTAAGCGCATGAAGCTTAAATAAAGCGCGTACCGAGTCCGCGCACTGACATAGGTAAATTGCCGTCCGACGGAAATCGGACGACCGGCTCGGCCGAGCGAATATTAATTTATTCGCTTTGAATGCGCTTCTCAGATAGTAGGTCGTATGAAATGAATTCGCCGTTGCGTTGCATTGCGTTCGTTCATCAATTCACTCGCTCACTTCGCTCGTTCATTCGCGCAGCGAACGCACCGACGAACACACACAGCAGGATATTCCACGACGGGATACGGTATTGGGCAATAAAAGCTATTTACGAAGCGCCGTTGCTTTACGTGCGCACGGCGTTCGCAGGCACCCGTACAAGCAGCGACCAATTTCCCTTCTATCGCGCAGGTGCATGCCTATGCCACCGTACAAAGTATCGCGAAGCCCTCCACTCGTCTCTCGCGGCGCTAAATTCCGCTTTGACTCTCTCCTTCTTATCGAAAGACAAATCTCACGATGTCGATTCGCGTCGATCACTGCGGGGTTTCGTTGCGTCGTTGCGACGAAAATCTCCAGCGCCAAAGGGTAAACGATACACAGAGAGAAATGATATCGCTCGATGAAAACGATTCGACCACGAGAGAGAGAGAGAGAGAGAGAGAGAGAGAGAGGGGGGGGGGAGGGAGAGAGAGGTCTGCATGAATCTGGCGCATTCGGTGACCGCACAATCGGCTGGTCGAAGCCACCTATTACTACTTTCAACACGCCGATCATGAATCCCGAGGTGCCACCATAAATCCAGGGAGTGCCCTTCACGCCGGTTTCTCCGCGCTAAATGCCCCCGCTGATCCATGCCGGCCGGCCGGCGAGCCGACCGAGGCGTGCTTTATGGAGCGCGGGATCGGACGAGAGGTAGCGGCGGCCGTGGCGAACGTGAGACCCCATATTTCCAGCGGATGTAGAACGATCGTGAGTCGGTATCGCAAATGAAATCACGTACTCGCCCGTTGAACACGGAAACGTCGCGAACTACCGTGCACACGATCTCTTCCCCGCCGCCGCCGCCGCCGCCGTTACCGTCGCTGTGTGTGTGTATGTGTGTGTTCGCGAACACGGATTTCACGTCTGTACGTAACGGCGGCACGAAATTAGCGGCACCTGCGCGGCCGCGCGCACCAAGTGTTCTTTCCGGATAGACCGTCAGATCGACAGACAGTGACAATCCCGAGCTCGGCTACGTTGATTCGCGCACTGGCTGTATCTCTATGCGACTGGTACATTTTTAACCACCGCGTGATTAACGTGGACGACTGACGTCAATCGACGTCATGATCTCCGATAAAGCGAGCGCGATCTTGTCTGCAGATAGGTATGGTCGAATCCAAGCGGAATCCAAGCGATACGAGCGGAAGTGGAGAGAGAGCGCAAACGTATGGCATACGGGGAGTCAGTATCGCGCGATTTTGCTAACTGCGATACTAATAGCGGCCGAGAGTAAATATGAACGAGCGGTAATGATGCGTATATACAGAGAAGGAATCGTGATCGAAACGGGCGGCACGACATACGGCGCCGACGTACGCGATCGATCGATCGTTTCTTGATGATGAACTCTTTCTCTCTCTCTCTCTCTCTCTCTCTCTCTCTCTCTCTCTCTCTCTCTCTCGCGTCGCACGAGGCTACAACTGGGAAATTAAACGCGTCGGCATTCGGGCCGCTCGAGCAGCGAGTGATTTATGAACTTCTCGGACGCCTGTCGCCGATGTTCCAAAAATCACCAGCAGCTCGAACGCGACAGGGTGAAAGAGGGAGGGAGATGGAGAGAGGGGAAGAGTGCGAGGTACAACGAACACGAGCGACAATGAACGAGGCAACGTCGTTGCAGCCGGCTCTGCGAAATGGCTACCTGCACTGCTCGGGTTGAAATCAATTGTAATCAACACCGACGTATAAATCAAATCGTCCGTAGGGTAGGTAGCGGGCGGAGAATAGAAACGGTAGGAACCGGCAGCGGCGCGCTTCCTTTTGAATGATTTGTCGGTGGCGCGCGCTTCAGGAACCGCTCCATGGTGTCCTCGTGCCCCGTCGCTTCCCTCTTCTGCGAGAGCATCATCGCGTAACACGGCGTAGATGGGTACGAAAATAAGGGGTAACGATTGCACTGTGTAGACGCCGCAGCGCACAAGTTCGTGAGGAAATAATGGCATTGCGGCGCACGCCAAACATGTCGATGATATCAAGGGGATTTTTTCCGGAGGGAAAAGCAGATCCTTGAAATAGAAACGTATTCGAAAAGCGAGACGACTCTCCGAAATCCGAGTATCGAGATGTTCTCTTGAAATATTGGGGGAGCATGCGATTGCTCTGAAGAATTGAGATTTCGGGCGGCAATACAGTGAAACAATGTGCCTAAAAATTATTACATAACAACAATATTATGTCTCTTCATTTGCTCGGGAATAGCCTTTAGTATGTGCAACATATCGTCGCAGATGAAAATGCAAAAAAAGAAATAAAAAAAAAAAAAAAAGGAAATATTTCAGGAGAGTTATATTTTTCGATGCACTGTCTCGTTATATTGATATTTATCGTCAAAATTTGTCGAAAACTGTAGTATCGAAACTTTTTCAAACAACTACATGTTTCCGATATAAAGTTACATTCGGAACAACCCGTTTCACTATTTGAATTTCGACTACGACTTTTCGCGAGATTGTCTCTATCCGAATTTAAAGATTTTCATTTTTCGAAACGACGCACACCTATCGAAAATCATTATCACTTTACTAGGCGCACGCTATTAGTGGCATGCTCCGTCGAACAATCCGAAATTCACTCGATATCCTCCGTCGTAATACTAGAGTCTTTATACGAGGTCGTCAAACGCGCTGAACACAGAGTAATGACACGCGGAATCGGTGAACATGATGTACACACTGCGATGATCGGATTTGACTGAAGTCAATGAAACAATGCGCTCGCGACGATGTGTTATGTCGCCGCCATAAATTTATACAGATAGACTAGCCTCTGCCGCAGAAGGAAACACAGCAACATATGAGGGACAGAAACAAGTGTTCTGGTTATATTCTTTTTCTTTGGTCCCTCAGTGTGGACAGTGTGGAGGGAAAGATAAAATCTCATCCCTCCCTACCAGCCTCCATTAAGGGACCAAAAGAAAAGGACAGAACAACCAGAAAACTTATATCTAATATGTGCCACGTTCTCTGCCATGGCCAGTTTATCTCTACAAGTCTATGGTCTTCCGCTCTCTTAGACTGGGTCAACCTCGCTTTAAGACGTAAGCAGAAAGCAAATTAACTAACCGATCGACTATTTTTCTTACGGATCATGAATAAACTGTGATCGATCAGTTTGTCAGCTGCTTACGTCTCAGAGCAAGGTTGCGGACCTGAGGTTAGGTCCGACTTACGATACGTCGTTTATCAGAATCTGAAGTTACACACATGGACACACATGTCCACTGGATTGTCGGTTATGAAGTTATCACAAGTCGGCTGTCGGTGTCGACAGTCGTAGTCGTAAGTCGGAAAAGATGAAACATAGTCATCTCTCGCTCCGACACTGATAGCCAACTTGGGCAACTTTATACGATAGCAGAGCAGTCCAAAGTGCATGCGTCCGACATGCGACTCCGACAAACGACGTATTGCAGACCAGGCCTTAATGTCAACCCGAACGCTCGCCGGGGCCGTGTCGGGCGCACACGTGCCGCACCATACCGTACCGTACCGTACCGTACCGTATCGTATCATATCGTGCAATACCGGCGACGACGTGTGTGCACGATGCGTGCCGTTGCTGCACCAGCCTGAAAGAGCCGAGTCGCCGCCACCGGGTCGCCGTCATCTCGTAACTCGGTAATGCAGTTTTCATCGAGGAAGTTAGGTGCGACGCGCGGCAAGTCGCGCGGAGACCGTAGTTTCAGGACTGAGATGTCAGGTCCGCACGATGAGCTTTTCTCCCAGTGCTCTCGCTAGTTTCGGGCATGAGTTGCCCTCCTATTTCCCTTTCACCACTATCTCCTCCGAATATTCAGATGGATAACGAGACGTGCGAACCGCGAGTGTAGGTGTCGGGCCTTCATCTAGGACTAGTCTATCGCTCGCTGAACACGTATAAATCCGAGCGCTCTTTTTCCACATTCTCTCCAAACCCCCCAACTATTGAGCTTCACCCTCGGACTCTCTGCGTTTTCCGTCCACGGGAACGAGTTCGTTTGCTGGATCGCTCCATCGTCTGATCGATAAATCGTCGAAAAATTACAGTACCGGCCATTTCAGGCAGGGGTAGATTCATAGGCGTGCTATTTTCATCTCCCCGCGGATGAATGAGGTCGCTTCATATCCAGAATGGCTCAATTATCCCTGGGTCTAAAACGTTAGTTTTGGCCTCATCGCGCTTTGTATTAATGAACCCTGATTGATAATTTGATTTTATAATAACCTATATTAATTTTGCAAATTATGTCAAATCAAATTCTGCTTTAATGGTGCAAATAATCAATTTATGTCGTTTTTTCTATGTTATATTTTAAATTTAAACTCATGTCGGAACCATTTAATTTAATATTCGATTATCTAAATATTTCACCTATACTTAATGTTTATTTTTCATTTTAATCAGCAATAAATTAATTATATTCTTTATCCAAATGCAAATGGAATATATGAGAGATGACGAAATATTAAATAATCCCGTAAGGATTAAAAGGAATAAATGTTTTTATGCTTCTCAGACATATTTTTATTCCCATAATTTCTTCTTTTTCTTTTAGCGTTGGAAATTACGATGGCACTGTGAAGCTAACACAGAAGTTGTATAGATAACAATAACAATTGTCTGTCTAATAATACTGTTTTACAATAGAGATTTAAATCTGGATTCCGTACAATAACAAAGCCAAAGAGAAATGGAAACAAAACGCTGGCGAGTGTAAACAAGATCGAACTCGAAAAGAATTAAATATTTCTTTTTTCTTTTTCAAAGAAATTATTAAACATAAAACTCAATATTACGAAAAGAATTAAACGTTTTTAAAAGGAATTATTAAACGTAAAAATCAATACTTGCGAAAACTGTAGAAGAGATTCCAAGACTAGTATTTAGTAATTTTAAACTATCTACGATCTTTGATCGAGAACATAATTTATTGTAAATTCGTGATTATAGATCGTTATTCGGTTGTTTCAATCAATGTTTTCTTTATATGATTTAATGCATTTTAAATATAGATATAAATTAATAAATAATCATAGATTAATAAAGAGAGATTGCGAAGAAATAAAATTAGCTGTCTATCCATTTTGGCTGGATTTACTCATTAATCTTTACTAAATTATTTAATGTGCTCATCGTGTATTTATTTCATCTGCAGTTAAGTAAACTATACAATTAATATATTGCTTGGTTGGAAATTCAAAATAAAGATTCATGAAGGTAGAATATTGGGACATGGTTGAAAATTAAACAATTCTGAGATCCTTTTATTGAGGAAAATTCAACCTAGAAAATATGGCAAGAAGCTATCATTTATCATGTTAAAATAAAACAATATAGGCTGTGTAATTTTCTCCAAGTTCAACGGAATTTTTAAGGTTCGCGAATCATAATTTCATTTCGGATAAATTATTAGTATTTAGCCAACGTCGGAGACGTTGGTTTCTTGTGTTATCATGATAACATTTAACGTGAGCAATATGCTGTGCATTTGCAGGAAAAACTTTATATCGGATATTCTGAATTCTGATAATGCGAGACGGCGGTTTGACGGCGATTTTCAGGTCTGATTTGGGGCTTTCTTCCGACTGTTCTTACGATCGACTTAGATAATCTCGAGCGAACGTTTCGAGAGATACGCGAGACCGACGAGCGGTTCGCTGTCACGTATATTATCGCCGACGTTGCATGCGGCGCAACATAAAAAGCGCACATTCTCGCATAATACGGTTAAATACCGTGAAATCGCGTACGGGACCACGGCGTAATCCATTATTCCGAAGGTATCTAATTATAATATGCACTTCAATTAGATCAAACGTACGATTTAATTAACGAATAAATTAATAGAAAAGCGAAGCGACCGAGAGAGAGGTAATTTGGCAAAATTAACCGAAAAGTATAGGAGAGCGATCGTGTGTAAATTACGACGCAATTACATTACGCAATAAAATAAAATTATACACGTTAATTACCTATCCGGCTACATTTCTAATTTCGTCGCACGTGCGAGCGTGATATCGTTGCACGTTAACTTACCGTCAACGTTTCCGCCTAATGCCCAGAAACGCATCCGCGCCGTCGCGACGTCGCGCACTAACGGTGACGACGATGCGGCGCGGGGTGAGGGGTGGGGTGGGGGGGGGGCAACGATCCGGGTGTGAGGACAATTACGCGTTCATTCGATTATATAAAAGACCGCGGTCGTATTAGTCGCGCGACGGCGGCGGAAAGTTTCGTCGCTACATTTATCGCTCGCGAAACTAATCCGCGCATTCATATCCGTCTCATAGTTGGAGTATCGTCAAGATCCCGGGAGCGTATTTTAAGTACCAGAATAATCCGCCTCCTCGATGTCTGCCATCCTTTCTCCCTCTCATTCTCTCGCTCTTCCAACCCTTATCCGCCCTTCCATCTTTGCGGTCGTACGTCTTACCTCGTAAAACCGAGGCGGCTTATAAGCGTAAGCGGAGGTAATCCAAGGCGGCCACCCATAATTTAATGACGTTTAATATGCAGCTACGAACCGACGGACTATTATTCTGACCTTTGCAGCGGGGCGCGGTTATCTCAGTCCAGCGTCGAATCAGGTCGCGGCATTATTATAGAAGCGAAATGAATATCCGTCTGTGGTTATTATACAAAATTTTAAATCACCGCGAGAAAGTTTCTCCGCGACGTTCCGCTGGAAATGAGCGGAAAAGCGTTCGTCCGCGCAAGCGGTCCGCTGATAAAATATTCCGACGAGTTACGAAAATTTCCATTGTCATTTCCACATGCGAATTGTATTACTTCTCTCTCTCTCTCTCTCTCTCTCTCTCTCTCTCTCTCTCTCTCTCTCTCTCTCTCTCTCTCTCTCTCCCTCCTCTCTTTCTCTTGCTGAATACGCGTACTACATGAACCTGTGAGATAGAATTTGTCGCATCGATTCGCAACACAGACGGAGATATAGGGAGTCACGCGTCGAAATTAAATTCCGACTTTAATTGTGTGAAACAAATTCGTAAAGACTCAAGGAAATCAGGAGAATTACGCGAAGCAACACCACTGTTAACAACCAAGAGATCGACATGCCTGCTAAAAGGAAGTTGCTAAATGCTATTTTTTCTCGAAAGAGACACGACGAAATTTCGCGTCATTTCGAATGTTTTTGCAAAACGAGATCCAGACATTTCTCGTCGCGCGCGTCTCTCTCCTTCCTTAGGAGCGAGCGCGAAATTTCAGCAGAGACTGCTGACATACAGAGACGCTCTCGAACGAGTTTCGTTATCGATTGCGCTGATTCTTCGCATGCGAGATTTTCGATGGAAAAAGACGAGAGAGCGGGACGAGACTTGATACTCTCGAGACGCGCGCCGTTATCATCGTCGGCTCGGTAAAAACACCGTCGTTGTTGACAGCGACGCCGGATTTCTTGCGTCACTTTCGTGTCTCGCCGGTGATTTCAAGATCGTGACATCAGCTCTCCTCAGCTGCCGTCATTAATCCGTTTCACCCGCTCTGTTGTGCCAACGGCAGAGCACTGCGCCGTTATATCGACGCCGCTCGTCGATTAAACTAGTTATCACGACGGCGAATCGCGATCGACCGGAAAAGAAAGCGGCGCGTATTCGGCGAGTGCTCGTGCGTGCGGAGGTGCGAATTTGCGGCGTATTTTAATAACGATTTGTCGCGCGCGTCTCTTTGAAACGGTGTCTTTGAAAAATGTTTTGCCGAAGAGAAAGATAACAGTGGAAAGCCGTTGGCTGTTTATCGCGCGCGATCGACGCGCAGAGTCGCGCGATCGTCGATTTTTCTGTTATCGACTTCGTTACTTCTCAGCGATAAAGTGCGACAAAGTGACAAGTCGCGAGACATACAACAGAGAAAATATAAGAGGATGTCATCGCTACATTCGCTCGCGAGAGTATATGAAACGAAAGGGTTTTCTAATATCGTGGTCGCGTATCTTACCGCAAGTGGCGTACCGGCAACGAAGGTCCCTCTTGACCGAGCGCCTTTTTCTAGCTCATTCGATCACCTGATGAATAAAATATTAGTTCTCATGCATTATGATGAAAATGTTTAGCGGCGAGCTCGTTAGTCGCATTTTTTCGAGTATCCAGGTTTCAGATACTGATGTGATATATATATATATAATATATATGTATATATGTAATGATATTAGATTATGGGATTCAAAGCAGCATACGGACAAGTGTATATATCATATCTTTGGTAACTGTGCAGTCGTTCTCGAGAGACATTAAAACTAAATATTCAAGTCGGCTAGCTAATGTTCATCATTACAGCTAAGATATCGAGTCCAGTATAAATGAACGATCAAACAGACGGGATTGCGGGTCACCCCTACGCACGACACGAACACGTACATACAACAAAAGGGGGTGGTTGGTGGTGGTGATGGTAATAGTATTGTGGGTAAGTGGTCGGGCGGAAGGGTCAAACGCGCGCATTGACGCAGGCACGCACAGAGATAAGGAGATGTAGTATAATATCACATATCTAAACATCGATCAACTAAAGCTAAGAGATACGGAGACCTGCGAGACAAAACAAGAGAATAAGTTTGGTGTCAATCGAGTATATATAATATATGTATATATAATATATAATCGGAGTTTATAGTGAGAGTCACACACTGCTGATATGAAAATCAATCGATAATATAATCGGATATACACATATCCATATATATGCGTATACATACATCTTGATACGTGTGAGTCTAAATACACATATGCAAGGGTCGAGTCTGCATGTTACGTATGTATAGATATATATGCTACGGTTAGTATAACGATCAAAAGGTGGTGATTGGTGTTAGCATGGTCGAGCGACGATCGAGGCATCAAGAGAATAAAGGGAAGGTAGATAGTGAAAGAGACAGAGAGAGAAATATAGATAGACAGATATATATATATATATATAGAGAGAGAGAGAGAGAGATAGATAGATAGTAGTAAGAAAATTACAGGGGAAAGAGAGACAGAGACGAGTATTATACGTATGTAAAAGCGAAGATCTATTACGCGTGAAGAAGAAAGTAAAAGGAGAGGACTAGGGCTTTAGAGAAAAAAATCTACTGACTAATCCTAATTGCAAACCAAACAAACGAACCAACCTCCTCGGTAAGGCCTAGCCGAAAATGTTCGCGGGACCCCTGTAACAAAAACATATATAAATCATAAGAAATCATAGAAGAACAAAAAGAAACAACTACTTGACTTTAATGAGAGTGACAGTCGTATGTTACAGTATTACATGAGAGCGAGAGAGACGAGGAGATATACGCTCGACTTTCGATGGGGTGTCGAACGTACTCGCGTACTCGCGGGTCGTCTTGGTTCTTCGCGATCGTGCACGATCGGAACCGCCGTTTAACATTCTCTCTTTCTCTCTTTCTTTCTTTCTTTCTCCCCCTGCCCCCCTCTCTTTCTCTCTCTCTCCTCTCTCACTCTTTCCCTCTCTTGACCGACGATGACTCCTCTTTCTTCGCGCGTCGCGTCGAATCTAAAACAGGGGACGATCCCGTCGCGATTCGAGATCTATGATTTCCTACGCCGACGCAGCAACGGCAGGTCCATGTCATGTGTGGAGAGATTCTACCAATGAGAAAAATCTCCGGAACTATGCGGTCGCGATCGTGCTTGAAGCTTTCGTCTCTTGTTTCGAGCATAGCTTCGAGGTAGGCGAAGTTACGCGCTTCGATATTCGCTCCGAAGCGTGAGCCTCGATTTTCCCCGAGAAAGTCGGTCGAATCCAGAAAAAAACAAAAATACTTCCTCCCCTCCCTCACTCCCCCCCTCTCTCTCTCTCTCTCTCCTCTTTGACACCTCTGCAGATGGAGTCCGTTGTGTGCTCGTTTTTTCCGTTTTTTTCACGGCAGCTGTCCGAAAGGGTGTGATCAGGGACGCGATCGGGGGTGCACTGCGGTGGGCAGCGAGCGCGAAATAAAGTTTACACCGCAAACCCGCTTTTCGCCCCGCGATTAGCTGCTATCGAAAGCGCGGTCGGTCGGTCGGTCGGTCGGCCGCCAAACCGGTCTGTTTAAATCAACCCGCGGAGTCGGACGAGGGTGACGCGATCCAACGGCGAACCGAAAATCGCAAGCGCGTTGAGCCTTTCGCGGCATGACGGAATTACCGCGAAATAAACGCGAGTTACATCTCGCGGAAGAGCGACGCGTCATTAAGCGCGCGACCACGACGATAAATATGGTAAAACTCTCGCGAATATTCCAACAGGGTGTAATTTGCCGACAAAAACAGAAACGAAAGACCGCGAATAAATTTCGCTGCGAATTTGTATTATGCGATATAACGCACTGGACTTTTGGCTACGGTCACGAAACGACAACGGGCGGAAAAAGAGGAGAGAAAGAGGAGGAAGAGAGAGAGAGAGAGAGAGAGAGAGAGTGAGGGAGACAAAGGATAATTATTTCGGCGCAAAATTGCAATGAAGTCACTAGAAACTAAGGCAGCTGTTGCCAGAAAATATTGTCCGCGTGCTATTCTCGCAGATGCTGAATCATCGATGTGTTCTTTTTTTTTCTCTCTCTCTCTCTCTTGGATCGAAGAAGAGCGAGTGCGGGTAGGCGGAATATACGCGCCGCTCTGATTACTCTTCGGCGCGTTCACAAAAATGTAGTAAAACCGTGATATACTACACTCAACTGGCGCACGCATGGCCGGCGGGCGTTTACATATGATAACGCGCGCGGAGGCGCGTAAACGCGAAATATCGCATAATAAATCGTGTCTTTTATTTCCGAATGTACACATATCCGGCAAGCTTTATTTTTCCTACTGACATGCGTGTGAAACGATCATCATGTACTCTATATCGAAGATTAATGCCTACGACGGCGCCGCTACTGCCGCCCGTGTGTGAAATCGAAAGAACAAAAAGAGACAAAGAGAGAGAGAGAGAGAGAGAGAGAGAGAGAGAGAGAGAGAGAGGGAGAGAGAGAGAGAGAGAGAGAGGGAGAGAGACAGAGAGAAAGAATGTGCCAATATCCTTCACGTTGCATATCGTCGGTTGGTGGAAAAATAAATCGTGTCTCATTAATATGCACACGTCCACAAGCATATACACACACGTACACACGCACATACACACACACACACACACACACACACACACACACACACACACACACACACACACACGTGTAATTTTTCCGCGACGTAATTCGCGACGGCGATACAAGTTTCTAATTTATGGGCAACCGCGATAAGAGACTCCGATAACGGGGGAAAGAGAGGGTAGGGCAGGGGCGAGGGATGGGAGAGTACCTTTTATCGTTTCTGTATTATTCTCATTCATTACATTGCGGAACGCGTTCGCGGAAGATTAAGTTTCTCCATCCGTTCGCCGCCACGCTTTGTTCCACTCGGCATTACGGCAGTTCATACAGAGAGGAGCGTATTACTATCGCTCCGCCGGGCGCCACGTGGTGCAGCGGAACTTATACAAGGGAAAGTCGATGGATAACGCCGGCCATTGTAAGTAGTACAACCGAGATAACAGCGCGGTGGAAGAACTTTTTGTCGAAAAATTAAACCTCACGATAGCCTCCGGTAGGGAAATAAACAATTTACGGTGGTGATCGCCCAAAAGTGCAGTCGCTCTCGAGTAATTGCGGAAGGATTATCGTAAGAGGTGAGACTGAAGAAAACGGAAGGTCGTCGAGACGATGACGTTCAACGCGCTGAATGGGGAATTATCCACATTTTCGCGTCTCGATCAGAGGAAGAAGTGGAGGAAGAAAGGACTGTTCTCCATCAAGAGTCTCGACCAGGGAGAGAAATGGTCACGCGAACGAGATAGAGCAAGAGAGAAAGAGAGAGAGAGAGAGAGAGAGAGAGAGAGAGAGAGAGAGAAGAGCCCAGGCAGGGAGAAACTTGCGAGTTTTGAAACCGTTACGTTGGCGCTGCTGCCGTCGTCGCAGTCACCGTCATCGTTGCTGCCGTTGCTGCAACAAGCTGATTATACGACGCGATGAATAGGGAAAAATTGCCGTGCGCGCGATCTCTCGCTGAGCGGCCGCGCGCGCGCGCGCGTATCTTGCCGGGAATAAATCAGAGACGTACGGTGAGGAGGGGGAGGGGGAGATTCAGGAGCCGCCGGAGATACAATAAATACGCGCACACAGCTGGTTACGAGTGCACGACGATCGATCGAGCGAAAACGTTGCGGGGAACAGCCGTTGTGCGTGCGCGACTCCAAGTCTCTTACCTGCGTTTTAAAAGAGGCGGCGGCACGAGCAACGGACCCCATCCGAAGTGTTTTTCGTTACACGAATCTCTTATTCGCGACTATCGCATTTCCTCAAATAAAACTCTACAGGATGGTGTACTTATATTCTCTTTCCCGTTTCTTTTCTTTTCTGTATATCGTTATTAACGCGTTGAGAGACGAGTAAAGAAGGCGAATTCGCGGAAGAAGCAAACCCAGGTTTATCTCCTGCGCTACTTGCGAGATCTACGTGACGATGCCCGGCGACGACGAGGAAAAGAGAAAGAGAGAGAGAGAGAGAGAATCAGAGAGAGAGAGAATCAGAGAGAGAGAGAGAGAGAGAGAGAAACATCGTGCCGTAGAGAATTTTGCCGCGCAAGTAACTTGCGCGGCAAGATATCCGTAGCGCGAAGAGAGACCCAGTTTACGGATTGTCTTTGTCGTGTTCGCACGCGCGCGCGCACGCAAGCGGCGACATAATCTCGGGGAGAATCCGACGGGAGTAAGTGCGGCGACGATGGGGTCGATGGGCAGAAGTTGGTGTTAACGGCGGTGCAGTGAAGGTTGCGGAAGGTTTCTAAATGTGCGGTGTTCCCCTGTGTCCGCGGTGTGTGTCATACATATGTAGCCTACCGAGTGTACGTGAAGAGACACGGAGGCGTGACCGGCCGAAAGTCTCATAACACTTGGAAACAGGTGGCGTACTCTCGTCTTATTGCCCCGACTAGTTCGCGCCAGAGGCGGAGGAAGAGGGAGAGAAAGAGAGAGAGAGAGAGAGAGAGAGAGAGAGAGAGAGAGAGAGAGAAAGAGATACAAAAGTAAGAAAAAGGGCAAGAACGTGAGAGGCAGAAGAGGTGAGTGTGCGAGTGCACGAGTACGACGAGCTGACGGCACGACGAGACGGACAAACGAGGAAAAAGCCAATTCGACGTTAACCGAGTGAAACTACGTAGGCAAAGGGAAGTTGAAACGCGCATAATAGACATTTGACTTTGATCACTCTGGATCTCTACTTCCCTCTCGCTCTTTCCCCCCGCCCCCCCTCTCTCTCTCTCTCTCTCTATCGCTCCTAAGCTTTAAACTAGAACGTTAATTTCACGGTAGCCAAAGAAATTCCTACTGGAAGCTCAATTAGAATAACATACCTAACGATCGGAATGTGATTACTCGTGTAATTTCGTATAAGCGTTATCGGAGAGAGTAATTTTAAATCACGAAACGTTCGTGCGATATGTTACGTCGGTATGTACGTATATACGTGTACACTCATACATGCCAGAAGTGCTTGTATTTGGTCTGCGACAAAATGCAACTTTGTACGAGGCTGTATACATGTACACGATGAGAGTCTCGACGCGCTCGAGTGTCAATCGCACGAAAGAGGAGTACCAGGCAAATTCGAGTCCCCGTGTGTACTTACGAGTGCGCATGTGTGTGTGTGTGTGTGTGTGTGTGTGTGTGTGTGTGTAACAACTACTCGTTCGCCAACATAGTAAAGAATGAAAAACGGAAAGAAGAGAGAGGACAATCATGTTTATGCAATAATAATTACCGTCAAAGACCGTCGATTATCGTACGATCGTCGTTCGTCGCTCTTGGCCGCCCGTTAACGAGGCTTTGCCAAGGGTTTCATCGTGCGAAAGGTAACACAAGAAATCAAAGTCGGGATCAACCAAGAGACCAACAGACACACATACAACTATTGTTAAACGCGCAAGCTGTCGTGGCATTCTGTTTGCGTTGCAGCGAGTACATGCATGACGCGTGCGAACGGTGCAAACGTATACGTGTATTTCTCGTCGCTCAGTGGCTCAGTGCCGACTGCATCGACACTGATCGGATACTGAACGAATGCGCTAGCGAATCTAAAGTAACATGTAAAGCGCCTTTTCGCACGAGCCAGTCGCAGTCGCAGCTGTATTCGTCGTCGTCGGAAAGTTTTCATTTGTATATTCGTGCGTTCTCGGCGCATTTTCCGCGTGCGAATACGCGCCGATATCATTACCGATAAGTGGTTCGTGCGAAAAGAGAGTCTACCGCTGCTCGTAACCGTTTCCCGTCGCGACCGGTCGGGTCGTCGCGTCGCTGCCCGCGACCTCTTTTCCCCCTCGCTGTTTTTCTACAACGCGCTCGAAACTGAGCTAGCGAAACTGAGTTACAAATGTTCAAAACGCAACACGATAAACCGTAAAATCGCCGTGAAATATGATATTGATCCCCGGATATAGAACACGGACGAAAAAAAAAGATAGAAAAAGAGAACGAGCAGAGCAGGCGCGTAACGATGTAGAATGTAGACCATCACGAATTACCGGCCGGAAAATCACATCACGAGGAAATATCAGACGCTCTGCATGCGAGCACGATGAGGAACGCGGGCGCAAGAAGGAGCGAGGAGCACGAGGAAACAAACGCAAAAATCCATCCCGCCGCTCCTCTAGCCGAGGCGGACATCGTCCTCCCGCGCGCGGGATTTCACTTCGCAAGCGTGAAAGTACGTACATCCAGAGAGCGGCATGCAACGGAATCGAGAAGAAACGGAAAGTGGAAATACAAGCAGACGATCGTTCGTGTCCTGGAATTTCGTCACCGTACGAAAGCTGCAGGCCCGAGGATGTAAATGAGTGGGTACGGCAACGTGTGCAGGATCAAGGAACGAGTAAGAGGGAGAAAGGAGCGAGCGAGTGAGCAAGGAGGAGACAAACGACGAGAACGTAATGCATCGAAACTAAGTTGCTGGTTGGTCTTTTATGAAAAGAAAAACAACATAGACAGACACGCATAAGTACATACATCGTACAGTCACACGCGTGCGCGTGTGCACGCATGCGCGCACACACATACACACACACACAGACGTACAGACAGAGACAGACAGAATGACATACATACACACGTGCGCGCGTACATACGAACATAAAATCATCGGTATCGCCAGCTGACATTGCATGCAAACGCATTTACACGAAAGTACGTATGCTTCTACCACCACCGGGAGAAGGAAGCGTTCGTTGCTGCGCGCCGAGTACACCGAGTGCTATGAAACGTCGGTCGGACGGACGGTGTGCTGTCCCAGCTTGGAGTGTGCGACACCTGCTTCTCTCCGCTCGAACGTCGTCGCGTCGGAGGCGATCTCCTTTTCTCTCGCCTTGGCCCGCGCGAGTTTCCTCGCTCTCGTTTCAATTCGATTCGACTGCAGTTCCCTCTCGCCGAGCGATAAACCTTCTTCGTGCAAGAGAGATATACGCGCGCGCTCCCACACGTGATTCGATTAAAACGGCTGCGGACTTATAATTCGATCGTTCCCTCCATTCATCGAGAATGTTTCCCGCCGCTTCGGCAGGGTCGGGGGTTTGGATCGATCGGTGTGTCGATACCGCAACGACGTTGTCGGCTCGCGCAAGTTCGATAATTTCCACAACCTTTCGCGTCCCGGCTCATACTTGGGCGCAACTTTGATTAATGATACCGTCGTCGCGTGGGCAAACTCACTTGGCGCGTCTCACTTTTCTCATGCGTTACTTCCTATCCGCCGGCCCGGCCGTGTGTACATGTCGTTATTAGGGAGCCGCGCATTATCGAGGTGCGAAAGGATCTCGTTTATGCGCTGCGCGCCACGAAGAAGCCGGTGAGCCGAGAAGCGAGCGAGCGAGCGAACGAGCGAGCGAGCGGCGCATTCACGTGGCGAAAATACGCGTCCAGGCGCACCATCGATCGAGACCCAATAACCATCTCATTACGTACTCCCGATCGTTAATTATTTACTCGATTAATTAATATTCCTCTAATTAGCTAAATTGGATGTGCTCGTTCCGTGTACAGTGGGTTTTTTTTTCTTTGGACATTCTTCGCGTGTTCGATTTGTTTACGAAACGCGAGGAGCGAGAGAGAGAGAGAGAGAGAGAGAGAGAGAGAGAGAGAGAGGAAGAAAAAGAGTGAAGGTAGGAGGAGGAGCAGTGATTTATCAAGGAGATGTAAGAAACTCAGTGGAACACGATTGAACTCGATTGCGCATTAAATTTCTTTCCGTAAAATAATCGTGTAAACGAATTTCACGCAAGACCGCGCAATCAATCAGCGGACGGTTCTGCAAACAGAACTTAATTAATTACCTTTCACTTCGCTCTGTTGTATCAATACCCCCGATGAACAGATTTATTCCAGAACAGAAATCAATGATTACGCGCGCGATATATTAAGAGAAATTTCATTAGCCCGCCGCCAAATTACGGTCGCCGATAAAGGCAAATTTTCGTCGAGCCGCGTGCTAATTATGCTGTTAATTAGTTAACCTTGAGTCGCACGCACTCACACATACGCGAGAATTCGCCGCTTCGCATTAACCTTTGACAACGATGACAACGACGACGACAACAATGAGCCTTTGGTAGAAATGCATCTTAAGCCCCTTCCCTCCTCTTCCGAGTACTTTTCCTCACAAGACGATCCGATAAGTTTTGCAAAACATGGTCGAGCGCAACGTTGAAAGAATGGAGAAAGTGAAAGACAGAGAGAGAGAGAGAGAGAGAGAGAGAGAGAGAGAGAGAGAGAGAGAGAGAGAGAGAAAACGTACACACGCGTGCACGCAGAAATAAAAATCTGCATCGCCGCCGGATGCATCCTCATCGGCGAAGATGGTCACGCAATGAACTCACCGCGTTGGATATGTAAAACAGGTTCGCGACGCGTGTTCCGCTGGTCATCAACTCCACGACGACCACTGCAATTTTCCCGCATTCCGTCTCCCCCCGTCTCTCCCTCTCTTCTGCCCCGATCTTCGAGTGAATGGCTATGTAGGTAACGAACGATCGCGAGACGTCGAACTCATATCTCCGGCCGCGACTAACCCGTGGCATCCGGTCGCCAACTCCGGCGCGTTGGCGCACGGCCAACTATAACAATAATCAGCGGCAGCGGTGGCAGCGACAACGACGAGGGTGGCAGCGGGATATAATACGGTTAATTTCATCGGCCAAATAGCTAGCTGAATTCTTCGTCAAATATTCCACGGACTTGCGCGTCGGTTAATTCCGTAAGAGCGTATCTCCCTCACGGGAAAGCCGCGTCTTAGCGTGACTGTGACGAGCCGCGAATGATGGCGCGTCTATCGCTTTTCAACGAGGTTCAATCAATCGGGGTGAAGGTGTTGGCCCGTTCGTTCTCTCCTTCTCCTCCTACCCCCCCCCTCCCCTTCTCCCTTTCCTCGCTTTTCTCTTACTTTTTTGCATGTTCTCTTTTCTCCCGCTATTTCCTCTGCTCTCGACGCCATTCGAGGAGACTCAGCGCGTTTCTAATCCCGACTCGTATCCGCGGCAATCATTTGACTTCGATTCAGTCTACTCTCGACGCGAACGCTCGCGCCGAGTGGCGAAGTTTTTCGATCTGAGTGGAGTGGTGCAGCGATATATGTGCCGGCGCATGCAAATGGCGAGGAGCCGTAAAAAGAAGTCGGGGCGAGTGATGAGCCCTTGTTTCCAACAGGTTCTCACGATGTGGGTCTTCTTGAGGGCGCAAGTGATTTTTGGGAAACGAGATGAGATGAATTCTTTGTGACCTCGCACGATCCGTCATTCAATTACTTAATGTTTCAGTAAGCACGTCCGTTCTTTGCTTTAATTTACATGGTCTGTCATGATGCAGACAACAATGTTAATTTTACTCAGCTTTGAAAACAATATTGATTTATTCGCTCGTCTCTCTCTCAGGAGGTTCATGTTTCTTTTGGGAAAAAGCGGGAAGAATTTAATTCTCATTGAAAGAAAATGATCAAAAAGCGCCGCGACACTGTGAAGGCTTAATAAGCGCCGACGGTGAAACAAGAAATATGCGCAGTGTTCAGCTGCGTTGATAATAATTTCAACATATTCCATAAAATTTGGGCGATATTTATGACACGACACGCGCAGGACACAGAGTCGCAAGTAGTGACAGGCGAATAACGTCCGAACATTTGTCGACCGCATCTGCATAAATATCACCGCAATTGGTATTCTTTATTCGACGGGCTCGGATGACTCTTCTGAATATTATTTAACGTTTATAACGAGCCTCGTTTTCACATTCGCGGTACAATATATATACACACTGTACGGGAGTGTCCGTTAAAAACGAGCTCCGCTTTACGCTGACGATCGCGGTTACCCGCGATCGTCCACTTTTCCGCCGTAACGAGCGTATCGCTACAAATTACCCGACGCCGAAATAATCGCGCTGATTGTAAATTGACGGAAATGTTATAAATATTTATTATCACGCGATGCCCGTAATATAATTCCGGCGCGCTTCAACGTCTGGTCGATCAAGCTGCTCGCGAAAACGCCAAACGAGCGTGATTCTCTCCTTCAAGTTCTGCCTCGAAGGCTGAACTTCGACGACTTTCCAAACTCGAAGAGAGAAAGAAGGTGATTTACTTGTACTTTTTAACAGCGACGAAGAAACCATATTGCAATACTTCGATCGAGCCTTTCAAGTACAAGAAATAAATTTAGAATCAAATTCAAATTAAGAATTTAGAAATCAAACAAATTAAGAACTTAGAAATCAAACAAGATATTACCGACTCAATGATACGAAGCATGTCCGGTCCTACACACACACACACTTTTCTCTAGAAATAAAAGAAAAAAAATAACTAAAATTTTGAGTGTAAAATAATATTTTTCACGTTGAAGCAGCAATCATTTCGATTTCATACGCAAAAACTGCCGTCGTTCTAGGCGTGTGTAACTTCGACGGCGTCTTTAAACAGACAAATCGACCCATTTAGTCGACGAGGCGATGCGATCGCGACGACTTAATTGAGACGACACGTGCTTTCTTTCGCGGACGGTTAAACGTCCGACGTCTGACATAACCGGCTGACGTGGTACATAAATCCGGAGTTAATAGTGACTTACCGTAAATCTTTCACGGTTTGATTTACGCGACTTTTACTGCTATCTAACTTCCTGCAAAGAATTATTTTCTTACGACACGTCTCCGGCGAGCAAGAACGAGCGAACAAAGATGTCCCGTTTTACCGCCGTTTTTAGTCGCCAAAATACCGCGTTCCCCAAATAAACAATAAGTGCTCGGACGATTGGGTACCGACTGCGAGCTATCTTCACGAAGTTCACGATAAGCCCCGGTGGCTGATGTTAAACGCGCATGTCGAGTGCGGCAAATATCGCCGACGGCGCCGCGCTTCTGGACTATTTTGGCAAGCGCGCATAACAAATACAAGAACAATGAAAAATAATATTGACCGTGAAAACGACGTGTTGTTATTCTTGTCCCGAAAAGTTTGCTCGCTTCGCTTTGCCCCTTTCGAAAACAACAGAATCGCGCTCACGCTCGCTTGCGAGTTCATCCCTCGCGACGCGACGGTCCGCTCACCCTAGCGTCGCGACGCTAGGTCCGTGAAACGGCGAAGGGTAAGCGTACGCGAGCGTATGAGCGAGCGCGTTGCAAACGTGCCCTTGTTGACTGAGCAAATGTCATTAAACGTGGAGCCCCCTCTTTAATCGCGCGATTTTCTCCGCAGAAGAATCAGTTGTTTATCGCTCTCCACGCGAGAGAGCACCAGCGCGAGACAAAGGTGGATTTGTGTGGGAGAAGAAGAGATACAACGCCCTCATTCCCACTCCTTTCTACAACGCTGTAAAAGAACGGCAACCGAACGCACCTCGCGACGACTCAAATAAGCCGTCATAAAGTTTACGATCGTTCCGTGCTATCGCGCGCTCCCGCCTCCTTCGCTTTGTTCCCTCGCAACCCCTTCTCCTCCCCCCCCATCTACGTAGATGATTTAACGATAATTTTATCCGGGGTAAAATCGCGCGTCCGCTCTTTTATACTCCGTGAAAGCGCGAACGCGTTCGTTAAAGCGGTCTCTTTATCGACTCATTCGAAATCAATAAAAATCGGCTTCTCTGATGACGCAACGCGGACATAGACGTATAGATATCTGAGATACCTCGATTGTCCGCGACGGCGATTATTCCGTTTCATTGGATGGCGCTTTCAATTTGATACGACGACGTCAGTTTTCGTTGCGCGAGCCCGTACCGACATACGTCACACGTCTCGTGAGTAATCGGCTTTCGGTTCCCTAAACAGCCGTGTTCACCGCGCCGTGCCAAATTTACTTTCTCATTCTGTCGTGTCGTTAATCACCATTTTTTCATAATCGGATCACATCTCCAATTTGAATTCTTTTTTTTTATTTCAGCGAGCGCGGTGCGCTCTGAAATGTATTTCTTTTTTATTTTAAATCCATACTTTCGCGCGGCGATTATTAAATAGTTTAAATACGCGCGATAATATTTGTAACATGCGCGCGTAGAGAGCGAATATTTCGCGGGCGTTATCTATAATTTTTGTGCAAACAAAGCGAAGCGCCGAGAAACGAGAGAAAAAGGGAAAGAGAGACAGACAGACAGAGAGAGAGAGAGAGAGAGAGAGAGAGAAAGAGAGAGAGGCTAATGCCTCGCGTCCGAATCCGCGGAATTAGCGCGACGCGAATTTCGCAAACGCCCGCCGTCGGTTTTACACACTGGCGCTATCGGAATCGAGTTATCTCCGCGAACGGCCAATTAATTACGCAGAAAATTGAGTAATGCATTCGGCACATTTTATCGAGAACCGCGAGTATAATAACTAACGCGTGCGCACACGCACTGTAATGCACCGAGTGGATACGAGCTTATGCTGGCCGGTGGCCGGTCTGGATGCGAAACTAGTGACGTTCGAGTACAGTTTTCACATGGGAACCATCTCCCAGCGCGATGCTGCGAATGAGAGAGAGAGAGAGAGATGGAAGCGGAGAGAGAGAGAGAGAGAGAGACAGAGAGAGAGAGATCAATTTATTTTCGAAATTTCGGCGTTTGCATCCTATTTTTGCGTTCTCTGAATGCTTTTGCGGATCGCTGAGGGCATGACATTCCAGCAGTTGCCCGAAAAGAAGAAATACACGCTCTTGTCCTCGACCTCGTTCCATCCGACACGATAGGCCTCGACGAGGGCGTCGACGACGACGATGACGACGACAACGTCGACCAAGCGTGGTCGCTCTTCGTATAATTAAGGCCGTTGGCTGCGAGGTCGCGGCAAGCGAAACGCCTTCACCTTCGTGTCTCTTCTCCTCCCCCAGCCCTCCTTTCTACTGCAATTCTCACCCCCCGATCTCCGCGGCCTCCCCCCTCCCAAGTCGACCGCGTGCCCCTTCACCACGCAGATGGGGCACGATTAATCTTAATTTTCGTCGAGCTATAATCTTTAATTAAATCGCCATTGATCCGAGAATGCCAAGACCCGCCAATCAGGAACTTTACCACGACGAGGCCAGGGTGGGTTCAGAGATTTTGACGAAGCGTGAGCGAGCGAACGAGCTAGAAAGGAAGAAAAAAAAAAAAAAACGGGAGAAGGAAAAAGAAATATCCGAGATCGCGGATCTTTCGCGCGTGCAATCCGGAGAATCAATTTTCTGCGGAAGGGTCTGTAAGGAGAAGAGGGCAGGACGATGAGGGTACAGGACGGGTGCGGACGGGATCTAATTATCAATTTACGGGCATAAATAATGGGTGGTGACGAGAGGTCGCCTTGTTAACGAAACGCCAAGCGAAGAATCGTCGGAGTAGCTAGGTAGGGCAGGTTAGGGGAAGGAAGGAAGGATATTCGGGGTTCCGGGACACCTGAACGCAGATTGTTTTCACCTTAATCGTTCGACAAGCAAAAGATCGATTCACTCGCGCGCGGGAGCGATTGGCCACGAGGTACAGCGCGGGGGACGGTTTCTTCGCGAGTGTATAGATAGTGGCTGCTACTATAACTCGTTCGAACCTCCTTCTCTAATCGGCCCATCCGAGAGAGAGAGAGAGAGAGGGGGGAGAGGGAGAGAGAGGGGGGAGAGGGAGAGAGAGAGAGAGAGGGAGAGAGAGAGAAAGGGAGAGAGAGAAAGACCGGGCGTATTCCCTGCAGTTTGTCGATAAACAATAGCTCGCGCGTTAATAGCATAGCCGCTATTGGCCCGATGAAAATTGAAATTAGGCGCGAGAAGCAACGTATTAACGAGAGATGGCCTGACGAGGGCCACGATCGCGGTGATTTTCGAGCGAATTAGGCGACTGTAATTTTCTCGACATTGGCTCTCGTTATCGCTCGTTCGAGTCGCTCGTGCCGTTTTATATCCAAGCCATCATCATCCGTCCGTTTACGGATAATTACACGGGGTTACGATTTCATGTCCGTCAGAACATTCGACGATCAGGGAAGAATGTCGAGATCATGAAGGGGCCAAATGTCAAAATGAGAAAAATTGATCGAATTTGAAGGAATCCGAACGACAGAGACGCAGCCGCGAGACCGTTCGCGGCTCGGAGCGGCGGGAAAAATCATTATATAATTCCTCTCAGACACGGTACGCCTAATCGTGGTAGACCAAGTGGAGGACTAGATAAGAGGTTGACGGAATAAGGATGAAAAGAGGAAAATGGAAAGAAAACTCTGCGGGAGAGAAGGGTCACCGGTGTGTAAGACGAGAAGGGCATATCTCGAGCAAGTAACGGCAGCGGAAGTGGCGAAGAGGCCGTGAAATTTAGAGGGACGCCTTTTCGATCGGTCGCTGAGTGGTCCTTGAAGGGAAGTGTATCCGAGGGCGTACTCGTGGCTTTCTTCTCCCACTCTCTTTCTTTCTTCCTCTGTCTTTCCCATCTTTTTTCCTTTTCACGGAAAACAACGTCTCGCGAACGTTGGTAATTCGATTTCTCCGCGGACCTCTCGCACCGCCGTCAGCAAAAATTAATTTTCCCTTTCAATATGAAAGTTCCCGTCGCGAAATGTTCTTATGGAAATTGGACAGTTGGCTCATTTTCAACTAAGAGCACGCATGAATCAATCATGCGAGGCAAAGGCGGAGAGGAAGAGAGAGAGAGAGAGAGGGGGGGGGGAAGAAAGGGGAGAGAGAGAGAGAGAGAGAGAGAGAGAGGAAGGGAGAGAGATGGAGTGCTTGCCGATCGGAGCATCAATAATTCCTGCAATTATCGAGAATACGTAATACCGATGTATTTAACATAACGAGGATATTCGCGGATTCGAACCGTAGCGGAATTCCAGTCGTCAATCATAAATTTTACAATGTGACGAACATCATCTTCGTCATCAGTGTCAACGTTGATTTCTAAAGAGAAGAGTGACTAAACTTTTTTCGTTATTCTTCTTTGTCACATTATACGTATCATTATATATCAGAAGATGAGGCGCACCCAATGTTCGGTACAAGCGGCGGATTGACCTCACCGCGACGAGACGAGACGAGGCGAGGCGAGGCGAGACGACGCGAACATGAATGCGATATCCTTACGGTGAAACAATATTCCGATTCAAAGGCTGGATCGTGTTGCCGTCGGTGCATATGCTCGAGACAAGAAGCGGGAACGCGAAGCACATGAACGGAGCGGAGCGGAGGAGTGTAAACGCGCGTTCGTTCGCTTGTACTCGCTCGCTCACTCACGAAACTAACACCTAATCTAACATTCCCGTCCAAAAGCCGCGACCGTCTTTACCACCAGATACCACCGGAAGGGATCGTAATTAAGGCCGGTTCCCTCGAACGTGCTCGCGGCACGATGAAAATCTCCTCCTCCTCCTCTTCGTCCTCCTACTTCGCCTCTTCTGCTACTCCTTCCACTTCCTCTCTGTCGTCACCCGGCCTAACTAACTCGATTAAGCAGTTACCTTCACGACGGGGATAAATCTAGAAAATTCATCGCGCCTGAGTCCAGTCACGTTAGCGACGCGCGGCCATTTTCGGCCATATCGCCGATTTATGCGTTCGCGCGCGGTTGTATTTAATTTCACCACCGCCGCCGCCGTTATACCCCGCTGTGTATACATCACGAGGGGAAGTTCCGGCTGCACGCTGGGCCCCGATAATGTGAAAATTCTTATCGCGTCTTCCCCGCGCGCCGCTTCGCTAAAACCCGCTTACTCGCATTTTTCCCCTACGCGTTTTACGCACGTATGTATGTATTACGCCACTGTGGCGCGTTTATTAAAATTCGTTAGCCTATGCTGGCGAACGAAGAATTGAACGTATACGTGACATATTGAATAGAAAATGATACACGCCGATCTGAAAGCAGTTTGACGCTTTCGCAGACAAGAGGACGGCTCCGCGCAAATTGCCAACGTGACGTGAGCTTCATTCGTAAATCGGGCTCCATTGTTCTCTTTTCGTTTTATAGCCGATCCCGAGTGGCTGGACAGTTAAATTATATAAAAATTGATCGAACTTGCGCCATTATTCTCGTTGCATGTTGTGCAAATTGCAATATATACTATATTAATATGCTTTCCTATACGATCCGAATGCCAATTTAAATTGAGATCGGGACAGAGCGCGCTCGCGAATATGTAAATTTAATAAAAGTTCTTCGCGCAGGTGGCAGAAGTTAGAAGTGCGATATTATCGACAAATCCGGGTCCCCGAAGCGACTGCATAATGGATACTTGTTCCGAAAGCTTTATCGCTTCGCAAAGCTTTCCGTACGCCCGCACGTCGTGTGCTTTTCTCGTCATGACAGTATTATATATACACACACGTATGCATTATATACAATATGTAAACATATATAGAGCTGCGCGCGAAGAATTAAAAGCGCTAAATGTCGAGAGCGCGAGAAGAAGATCGTGGTGTGCGAGCGGATATAAAAATACTTAGAAACACATTAAGGCCACGCAAAATGACGACGCAACGCGCGCTGGTCGACAAGACGACGTTGTACTTATCCGAGCATCGCATCGCGACTCCAAATTAATCGTGTCATCAGCTCGGCTGACGTTGCGGAATTAACGACTAGCCGTCATAAAAAAATATAAATAGCGTTTAATGAAGAGGAGAAAGAGCGGCGAAAACGGAAACGTTACTATACACAGAGATCATTTCCCGAGCGCGGATCGCATTCGCCCTTAATGCGAAAAGTTTTAAACTCGTAATAGCAAAGAGAGAGAGAGAGAGAGAGAGAGAGAGAGAGAGAGACCGGAATGAAACGGCGAAAAATATTCTAAATAAGAAACGCTCCCGAGGACCCACGTTTTTACACGATGGGACAAATACGATTAGCAGAGTTAACGAATATTAAGTGAAGAAGCAGAGATGCGGAGAGCCCGAGAGAGAGAGAGAGAGAGAGAGAGAGAGAGAGAGAAAGAGAGAGAGGAAGATTTATATCATCATCGCGACGACGCATATAATCGAGCAACATTGTTGAGTAACGAGTCGGAGTTGAAACGCGGTTTAATCGCGTTAATTATTTATTTACAACGTATTGAAATAATCATTAGAACACACATGCCGCCATGATTAATCGCCTTCCTCCAACGAATGAGTGACGAGCTGCTCATCCATATACAAATCCATTACACTTGCGAATAATTCAGACTTCCTCCGTGATTATCAAGTATTTTGCTAATTCCGGATCGCAGAATTTTTCTCGAGATTTTTCGATCGATCGAAATTACATTGCGAATACCGTGTAAAGCTGACGACGACAGCGACGACAATGATCGAAGAAAATGGTTGCACACGCGCCGAATAGCCTGGGTTTTCTGTGGAAAAATATCGCTCTCGCTCTCTCTCTCTCTCTCTCTCTCTCTCAACCGCGCACGCGAGATACACGCCGATTACATCGAGGACCATTATTCCGGTTCGGTTGAACGAACGCCGCGAAAAAGGGAGGAACACGTGAGTATAAGAGAACGTCGAACAATGGACAATTAAATGTTGAGTAACCGGGATGTTCGACCGCGATGTCCGGCGGTCTGTTATTTATTCAGGCGCCATGGCGTATAATTCGTATCGCGCGCGAGAGCAATGAGAAGAAAGATGAGCAGGCAGGGCAGGTAGGAAGGAGGGCAGGCAGGTAGACGGACAAAGCAGGAGGACCGGCCGATTCATCGGCGGTGCTCTCGTCCTATATAATATAGAAATGGCTTAATTACACAACCGTGCGAGAGTCCTGCGGGCATATCGGAAACAGTTATAATTTCTCGATGGGCACGCGGAAACCTCGAACGCGCGCGGCCCGACAGTTCGCGCTTGTTCACTCAGCAGCCCGCTGGACGAGCCCACGGCTACAAATTCGTATAAATAGATAGCAGTTAACGTATACACGCAGCAGCGGCTGCGTGCTGGCGGATCCTTTTCGGCGGGACCGGGACGGGATGGGACGGAACGGGACGCGTGTTTGCCGTCGATACATCGTATTACGCGCGCATACGTGGATGTATGTGCGTGTTCTCGCTCTCTCGATCGCACGCAAACACGGTCGTGGGTCTCCTCGCCAAGTCGGTGATGAGAAATTAATAAATCAAAAGCGAAACCGAAACCGAACGCGCCACACCGCGCTGCGGCGGTCGTGGCCACGGAATCAACCCGTCAAAATTCTGGACGTAAAAGCGCCGTCCAATCGCGGCTGATTTAACAGAGTGTCCGGCTTCAGTATCGACTCATGTGATTGGCATTGCGTCGCCGTCCTCCACCGTTGCTCCCCTCTTTTCTTACGAGTTCTTTATGCCAGGGAGTATCCTCACGGTCGCGCGCGAAACGAGTCGCAATTCTCGCCGGCCACCGATTATTCTCGATGCTCTTCCTCTCTCCCTCAATCCTTTTTCTAAGTTTGATCACGAACTCGTAGATATTTTTGCGTAAACACACACTTACATATATAGCCGCACACAGCCGGTGCAGCGGTGCCGAGGAGACCGAAAGAGCGAAGAAGGCGGACGGAGGAAAAACAGGGTGCCGGCGGAGGCGGAAGGTGTCGGTGCTTACGATATATATGAGAACTGGAACGAAAACACCCTTCTCGCTCTCCTTCGCCTTCCTGCCGAAGGCTCCGCGGGCGACCCACCTGACCCGTGACACGCGAACCTCTCGAATCCTAGCTCGATCGATATGCCACCATTGCGCCAGGCCACCCTCGAGGAACTCGGTCGACCGTCGGATATCTCGTCACGACCGTGGAAAAAAAATTTAACCGAGAGTGCACGCTCTCTCTCTCTCTCTCTCTCTCTCTCTCTCTCTCTCTCTCTCTCTCTCTCTCTCTCTCTCTCTCTCTCTCTCTCTCTCTCTCTCTCTCTCTACAGCGCGCGCTCTTTCGCGGCCGGCCGGTCGAGCCGAGCAGGCAAGCGAGAACAGAGCAAGAACGAAACGACGGTAACGAGTCTATGGACTTGGTACGACCAATTTCCGGAAATTTCTCCCCTTTGAGGCCCGTGAGCACGGAACGCGAGCATCGATTTTCGAGGGGTAGGAAGGAGGGAGAAACGAAGTGGCCGCGAGCGCAGCGCGCAGGACGTGTGCGCGCGCTTTACAATCCCGCGTGCGCTGCCAGGCGCGGAGAGTGATTCTCGCGCGTATTGTCAAGCGAGTAATCGCGGGTTATATTCTCGTTGACCCGTTTGGGCGTGCACGCGACGGAAAGGGGACTTTTCATATCGCTTCTTTCAACGTTAACCCAGATTTTAGCGCGGCCGCTCGGCGCAATTTTTCGAGTGTGTTTCCAAGGGGCACGAGCAAGCGAGCGAGAATGCCTGGGAACGGATCGAAGGGCCAATTTGGGCGAATTACACCTATACACCTTATCGCAGATTATAGCGTTCGTCGCCGACGAAATAATCGAAAGCGGTCCTTTCCGCGTGTCGCGAAGTCGGGATTCGGTATTAAGCACCGGTCTGAAAGCCGAGCGAACATAAGAACTATTAAAAACAATTAGGACCGGTTGATTTGTAATTTGTCGTAGAAATCACAAAATTAAATCGTATTTTTATGGCCTTTGAATACAAGTAAAGAAAAAAAAAAAAATAAAAAAACTAATAAACGTTTTTCATAAACGTCCTTGCATAAGATATTTTTTCCAAAACCACTTCTTTTCGACCGATTCGGCCGAAATAATTCGATGATTACTCATCAAGATCATTTGCGCAACGGTTTGACGTTTCATTGTGCGTTCTTTTATCGTCTATTATGCGGGCAAAAGTGAATGTTCGTGGGTCGGGAACGTCGAGGTCCGTCGGGAAAAGCGACGGTCACACGTCGTTATCGTCATCGTCGTAACGCTGTGTGTCGCGTCGCACTCGCTTGAATATTTAGCCGGCCGGCAGCCCTGTAATTAAACAGTCGCTGTCGCGGAAAGTGCGCGCACTTGGTCTCTGGCTGCAGTTTCCGAAACGGCCGCATAATGCAATAGCGCGGGATCCGTTACGAGCCGCGTACGAGCGGCTAAACGAGCGCGGCTTCGTACGCTCCTCCGCTCGAGCATGGTCAAGCTCTCTCGTTTTCTCTCTCTCTCTCTCTCTCTCTCTCTCTCTCTCTCTCTCTCTCTCTCTCTCTCTCTGCCGTCTAACACACCGAGAACGACGTGAATAATGCACGCGCCTATTGACATACGAACTTTGCCAGTCTCTCGTCGCCTCGAGACACCAAACTTCGTTCAGATGAATAAGGAATGCCTGTTCGTCGAGACGAGACAAGACGAGTGCGCTGAAACGATAGCGCCAATTACGCGACCGAGCCAGGAAGGAAAGATCAAGGTAGAATCCATGTCGGACACTCTCGGCCGGCCAGTGTTGCGTGTAATTTATTTTCATTTCTCACTCGAAGTGCTCGGCAAACATTTGCAGATGTAAAGAGACAGAAAAAGCGCGTCATTTTGATATATAAATACGTAAAAACATCGCTCGCGCAGGCGGCCGCGCGGTCTTCAATCATAAGTGTCTGAAGCTTCTACGACGCGCTTCATTTGCGAAGGGGAAGAGGATGCGTTTTGTTATGTATTGCCTCATTCGGCGAATAAACGTAGCTTATTCATCACGCTCTCGCGGCGGCGATGTGAAGTAAACGTTTACGCCGATTAAGCTCAGAATGCCGACGTTCAGCGGCTGAGCTCTGTCACGTGGTGCAAAATTCCGCGAAATTATGCAGATCTCCACGCGGACAGGGTACATCCGTGTCAGCTAGCCGCGACGATCTCTCTCTGCGATATGGAATCGACACAATTCCCGGATGCAAAATCCGGAGGCGGCTTTTATCGCGTCATGTCGTGCGCACGAAATCGCGAAGAAAGCTCATCGCTGCGCGGCGGCAAACATTGCGCGAAGCTCCGACGTTTACACGTCCGCATCGCAAACACGTATGCGCGCGCGCGCGCGAATATAATATCATGAAATAAAATATGGTTCGCAACGCGCGTATCGACACTCGTGCGCACGAGTTAGCGCGCGAATCCTTGCGCTACGATGCCGCGTTATATCCTCGATATCGGCCGTATGACAGGAGTATCGTGCGCGCGCAGGGGAAGAGAAAGAAATTTATCGTTCGAACGTCCGTTCGTTCCAAGGGCGAGAGGAAAATAACGAAACGTGCGGCAGAATGGCGGAGATAAAAGGGGAACGTATCGAATACGACGGGAAACCGTAATCGAATAACGAGTATCTCCGTGCGCGATAAAGCCCACTCGCGACACTGCGTAACGCTTGTTCGGCGTGTCGGGATTATTTTCCGGCGCGAAATCGAACGGCGACACGCGGAATTGACGCTTAACGAAGGAAAGTTCCTTGCTTTCCCGCACACGCACACGTTACCGTAAAAACAAGCGAGCTCACTTCGCGATTCGACCACTCGAGGTATTATACCGTTTATCTTCGTTCGATTAATCTACTCGGCAAAAAGTCCCGGCTTACTAGGAGAATCTTATTAAAAGAAGCTGCAGCGCGTGGCAAAAGTTTATAAAACTTTCACGAAGATTGATTAATTTCCCGATAGACTTTTCTTACCAAGGATACAAGGAGAGATATTATATTACGTTAAAGCGATATTAATTTTTTAGAATAAAGTTTTCACATGTCTCCGTCGGTCGGCGAGAATCTGTAATGTCGTTATGGTCGAGTGATCGAATATAACGAATACATCGCATCGTATCGCATTGCATCGTGAACAAGATGGAACGTTTCAAGAGACGTTAACTTCTCTCAAAGGGAAGCCGGACGAGAGAGATCGGTTCCAAATTGGTCTGGAATTCGGAAAATGAAAGTTCGCGAACTTGCGATGATGGAGAATGCGAAACCTAACTTGAACCGGTCTCATATAGACGGCTAATAAGTATATGGTTTATCCTATGATCCGGTAGATTACTCTATCTAAGAGAGACAGAGAAAGGAGTATGCGTGCAGAAGAGAGAGAGAGAGAGAGAGAGAGAGAGAGAGATAGAGGAAGAGACGTTACGGTACACTTCGCGAACTTCTCGCTACGCTTCGATCGCCCAGAATTTACCGCTGACGCCGATGTCCGTGCTGTCCGCGAGAAAAATACCGTTTACGCCTCTTTTTTCGTTCGATCGTCCCCGACGAATGGCTGCACTCTGCCGTAGGGACAAACGATTTCCACAGTGCGAGAAAGAGCGGAAAGAGAGGCATAGACTACGAGTGAGAGAACGAGAGAGAGAGAGAGAGAGAGAGAGAGAGAGAGAGAGAGAGAGGGAGGGGGGAGGGGGAAGGTGGGAGAGAGAGAAAAAGAAAAGAGAAGGCGCCGCATGGCAAGCGTGGTACAACGAGGCCGAAAGAGAGAGTGAGAGAAAGAGAAAAGAAAGTGGAGCGCGATATAAGGGCGGGAGATGAGCAAGAGGGGGTTGCTGGCGCACGACGCTGGTCGTAGCGGAGAACGGCTAGCGAATAAGGGTGAAAAGAGGAAGAGAAGGATTTCCCGCCGCGGAGGAGTGGCTGCCGCGCGCGGCGGGGAAAACGTATGACTTCTCTGCGTGTGACACACGGATTTCTGCGCGGCAATAACAATATTTATGAAACGCATCGATGTGCCGGGCACCCGGTACTTGTCACCCGTTTGATAAAGTATCTATTGGCCTTTCTTGAAAGGGTGTCGCGCACTGTGTACGACGAGCCGACGAACAACCGAGAACGCGAGGAACGACGACAGAAAGCTTTCATAGCCAAGAGGGAACGCGGCCAATTCATGAGAGTGCTCGAATTAATTGCGAGATCGAGCGTGAAAGGGACTTTCGTGGATTTTCCACGAATCGGATTAAATACCAATAGCATCCGGCCGTTTGGAAACTTGCTCGCTCGTTCGCCCTCGACGTCCGTATTTTTCTAATTATACGTTCTTCGAAAACGTTGCCGTGTTTGCGTATATACGGTTCATCCGCCATCGCAAAAAGCCAGCCGCTGGAACGATATTAATAAACGCTGTTATAGAGCGCGGTGAGTGGCTTAAATGGCAAATAATGGAGCTTATTTCGTAGATATCGTTTACGTTTATGAAGCAAACACCGCGAGCCGCATTA
This sequence comes from Harpegnathos saltator, assembly GCF_003227715.2. NCBI lineage: Eukaryota > Metazoa > Arthropoda > Insecta > Hymenoptera > Formicidae > Harpegnathos > Harpegnathos saltator. The sequence goes on from NW_020230012.1 coordinate 565,828, forward strand.
TCGCAATCAAACGTTAATTAACGGATGTTGTTGGATGTAATACAAACTTCCCCTCGTGCGCGTACTCGTACTCGTATCCCGCTGCCGTAGAAACCCGCTAAAGTAGGTTTAATTTTACAATAGCCAACGCGTGTAAATACGCGGACCGCGCGATGTGTAAAACATCATTGAGGTAGCCGTGCGCATGCGGCGATACCCTCGGAGAGATACGACTGAAATGGAAAAATAGCGAAACAATTCCAGACGGAAGAACAAATACAATCCGATAAGAACACGACCCTCCCTCATCTCCTTCTTTTTCACTCCTTCGCTTTTCCTCTTTACGCGAAGCGCAAGCTCTCGTATACGCTCAATCGCAAATCGTGTAACGAGCGCGGCGATGCTCCTACCGTGCATCTCGCTGCTTGATCGACCAAGAACCAATCGGTAGGCCGCCTCGAGCGGCATGTGCTCTTCGAATTACACGCAGGATGCTGATCAACCACATAACTCGACTACCTGTTCGTAACCTGCGCGCAGAATGTGGACCAGTTTCTCGGTTTCTCTGTGTCTCTTTCTGCTTCTCCCTGTCCCTTCCTCTCTCTCCCTCTCCCTCTCTCTCTCTCTCTCTCTCTCTCTCTCTCTCACGCTTCCTCTTCCCTCTTTTTTCTGCAAACACCGAGAAGACGATAACAGAGACCTCCCCGCATTCCACGAAAGACAGAATACCAGTCTGCCCGGTCACGCAAGTATCGAATATCGCATTTGCTCGTTAACGCAGGTATAATGAGGCAGACGATCTTTCGTCTTGAAAACTATGCGAACAATATCATATTGCACGTTATCCGCTTTAACTCGCTGCAAGTGACAACAAAATTGCGCAGAAAGAAACTGCTTCTCTCTCCCCCTCTCTCTCTCTCTCTCTCTCTCTCTCTCTTTTATTCCCTGTCACTGTCTCTCTCGTTGCCGGATAATTATCATCCCCTTAGATCACACGATTATCGATCCTTTCTGTGCATGTAGGAGGGAAAGAAAATCATGGCGGGGAGTGAGAGTGAGAGATAAAAGAGATCGTCCGCATGCCCGCGGCGTATCGGGAGCAAACCAGTGATACTCGCCGCTCGGTCGCTGAAGGTCGAAGACATTATCGATGAACGGAGATTAAAAGGAAGGTCAGATGTACGAAGCATACAAGGTGCTAAAAGGGACGTGAAGCATAAAAACGTTCCCGTGCGAGGGGAAAAAAAAAACAGCACTCTCTTTAGGACGCACCGGTACCCAAAGAGCAGGCCGGCATTTACAAGAACTCGCGTTACTAATTGACGGAAATTAATCGAACGCGATGTCTCGCCTGAGCACCAACAAGCAAGAGATCTGATATAAAAAAGAGTGAAAGTGAGAGAGAGAGAGAGAGAGAGAGAGAGAGAGAGAGAGAGAGAGAGAGGAGGTTGCTGCGTGAATGCCAGAAATAAAAATCTGATGGACGAGCACGACCAGCATCTTTTAAAATAAATATCTTATTCATCGGCTGATAACAATTAATCACACAAGAAAGTCTTTCTCGGATCCTCATTTTCCGAGTTTATTTTTAAATGTTTTGAGATGAGCGCCATATCGGTACCGCTGGGACGCCTGAAATTCCATTCGAGCGATCTGTTTACGAAGAGCGCCGGTGGAAAAATAGAGATGTCACTATTTGTATATTACGATACGTTCGAACGGCACAAAAATAAAACGGAATCCACGAGTCGCGCATTCGCGTGTACATATATCAAAGAGCAAAAATGCTTGGTTTTGCGAGCAAATTCTTAGAGCAACGTCACGGGGACGACCGCGCGCTCGACGAGCGATTTACGCCCGCATACGCATTGTGGATTTTCGCGGGCGATCGAATGATCAAAGGATACCGTATGAAACGCTCTTCGTTAGAGTGAAACGATAAAATAAAAGGACGCGCCGGGCAATCGATTTGCCGGCCGCGCGCGAAATTTAGAATACGCTAAACGCGAGAGCGTAGGCTGCATGACGGCGCCTATGTATGTGTATATACATACTCTCACCGATATCGCCGCTTTGCAAAAGTTCGCATTGCATCGCAAAAAAATGTCGAGTTCAAGTAGACCGGTTATTTGCCGATCGCGTACCGCGCGCGCGTGTACGTCATTCCTTCATTCGCGAATACACGAGTGAGCAATTTTAGAGTGCACGGTACACACAGAGATTTCGGTCAGCAGTGACAAAATGACGCACCGGCAGTTTCCGATTATCGTGAGCGCGACGAGCGAGTAATCGCCGAGGTTCCATCGGCCGCTTCCCACTCGGATCAACTGTGGATGCGTGAGCGTATGTTTCTAATTTATCTCCCCTATAGTCTATTCCAGGCTTGACCAACCAACACGCTTTTTACGGCATAGGTTTTATTTCGTCGAGAAACAACAAGACTACTTCTTCCGACGAGCTAATGATCCAACTATAATTTCAAAGTCGGCGCGCGTTCGGGGACGCGATACGTGACAATGAGTATTCGATACTCATTGTCTATGAAGACGACGACGATAGTAATAGACGTCGCCGTGGAGGCGATGTGCAATACTCTTTTACGGTACATACTCACGACTCGGAGCCGCAGATACGTCCCTTAAAGTCTCGGAATCGAAGATTCCGGGTCAATGCGATCTCTCTCTTTTCCCTCCTCTCTCTCTCTCTCTCTCTCTCTCTCTCTCTCTGTTCCTTTCTGGCCGATCTCTGGCTGGATTTCTTGGGGAGACTTTTATTGATGGAAGTAACGCATCAGGAGGAGGAGGCGGAGGCGGAGGAACCGAGGGCCACGGGTCGGGTATTTTTCCCGTACGTATCATTCACTTAGGATCCCAAAGTGTATCGCGGAACTAACGTACTTGACATTCGTTAAGCCGGCGAGCTGTCGATACCGACCGAATTCTCGGAGATCCTCCGGCGGGAGGCCTCCAACCTGGAGAGTAACGACAGCGACGACCGGGAAAAAGAGAGGCCTCGCCATCGGATGCTGAATTTCCAGTTCGCTTACCCGGCATCCTCTTCCTCTAGAACAACCACTACCACTTCCTCCGCTTCCAAGCGAAAGGCAGGAATTCAATTTGGAGATCGTTGCGCAACGCGGTTGATCGTACGTCACTTTGACGAGACGCGTCAAAAAATTCGTGCCCTCGGGCAGCCACCACACACATAACAGAAAAGATAAGGGGAAAGGGGGCAAGAGAGAAAGAAAGACAGAGAGAGAGAGAGAGAGAGAGAGAGAGAGAGAGAGAGAGAGAGAGAGAGAGAGAGAGAGAGAGGGAGAGAAAGAGAGTACCGGTCGATACGGCGACAGAAAAATCGCGTCCTCTGAACCTTGCTTCTATGATCCACTTCGCATTAGAAACAAATCGGCCAAGTTCTCGCAAGCTGATTCGCGCGCCGAGGGAGAAAGACGGATAGCTCACACATGACCGGGACGAGTAGGAGTGGAAAGGTAAAAACGCGAAACGGAACAAACAAAACACACACGCGGGTCACACCGAGGGCGCCGGAGGAGTGACGTTTAATCTGCTAAATGAGTTCGCTTAAGCCGGCGAGACGTTTCGATGCGTCATCAGCGGTAAACTGACGTTGATCGCGCCACATCCGATAGATTGATTTATCCCTGTTGCCGGGACATCGGTTACAGCGCTGTTGCGCGATTCCAAAGGCAAATGGATGACGTCGGCTGGCCGTCAATCTATTAAAATGATTAATTTAATTTATCGTCGAAATTTCAACGACGCATAGGCCGCTCGACGCGACGTCGCGCGTTCAAATTCTCTCTCCCTTTTTCCCTCTCGCTCGCTCGAAACACACGAAACGCACGAAACATACGGTGTTTTAGGGAGTAAACAATTTGGGATACAGCGCGGCACGACGAGGACGTCCACATGGCTGTCTCGGCGAAGGAAGAGGCAAACGTCCATGGGGAATTCGAGAAGCGAAAAGTTTCTGCTCGTGCGCAAAGAGTTCCGCCGTCCGGCGCATTTGTCCTACTTTAGTCCGCCGACGACATGTCTGACAGTACACGATAATATACGACGGGAATCGCGTTCGCCTTCGCTGTCGCGTTTGTTTTCATGTTCGTTAACACTTTTTGGCGAATCAAGATTTCGCGTTGATACAATCGAATAAACCGAAATATTCTCTCTTCAGCAACGCAAGAGAAGAAAGACGCAAACGAGATTCAAGTTCATGCCGTGCTCGCTGCTGAGATAATTGATTTCCTCGTATTATCGTACACTAAGAGGCAAAATAGCTTCAATAGGCAGCGTAGTTGACCTACTAATATTTTATGGCCGTACATACTGGTCTTTAAATGTTAATATACAGTTATCATAGAGGTAGATCACTGTTGTGACGCATTATTCTAAATCGATAAGTAATAAGATGATATTACAAACGATTAGGAATCTCTAATGACCTGATCACATCGTGCATTAATTTTTTCAAGTTAATAATTTATTAAACTCAGAAGTGAAATTCAAGTAAAATTCACTTTAAAGAGAAACTCATACGACGTCTGTTAAATCACAAGACAAGATTTCCTTATTTCTAATAGAATTTTGTCACGAATGTTTATTCACAGTTTATTACACGACAATATTCATCGCATTTTTGTTGCGACTTTTATATGTCTGATATGAAAAGCAAAAAAAAAAAAAAACTGGACATGCCAAAGTGTACGTGTACGCACAGAGAGAACGATTTAGTTGAATCTAACAAACGCTGCTTTGGAATGGTCCAAATAAATTTTTTGGTTGACCGAACAAAGTTTTGTTTGACGCAACAAAAATATTTCGTTGGAATTAAGCTGCAACAAAATATTTTTGTTGCGTCGAACAAAACTTCGTTCGATCAATCAAAAGATTTATTTGGACTATTCCAAATAAGCATTTGTAAGATTCAACTAAATCGTTCTCTCTGTGCGCCTGCGTACGCATGGCATATATACATTAAAAGTTTAAGGTTGATTAGCGTACCTTCTCAAACGACAACGACTACGACGATGAGTGTATTGACATCAGAAACGGCGATCGTCGCTAACGGTTGAAGTTTCATTTTACATTACGCATAAAGACCGTATCACACTAGCGACTCGTGGCTGCGACTGCAACTGCGATTTCTTGTTTTCCAATCACACTTGCGATTGGCGATCGCGGCTGCGGCTAAATACTGTTAACATACTGTCACACGTACAATCCCAGAGAAGGGGTTTACATTCTACGAGATCTACTAAATAATAGTCTATCTCTTTATTAAATTGTTTCGACATTTAAAAAAAAATATGTAACACATGAAACAATACTAGATATAACCTTATTCCAATGATCACCAACTTCTACATACTATTAAATAAATGTGATTATGACGAGCGGGTCACGTGATTATACGGAGTTCTGTGATTGGTTGCGACTGCGGCTGCGACTCGAAAAATGGACAGCCGTCCAAACGATAGTCGCGAGTCGCAGCTTTCTGACTGGATGAGAAAGAGTCGCAATCGCAGCCGCAGTTGCGAGTCGCTAGTGTGATACGGCTATCACGCGACAGACGCACACTCGCGGCACACGCATATAGACGGCGACGAGTGTACTACGCGAGTACGACGCGCGCACGTCAGTTTCGTATATATATATGCGCGTCAGAAATTTAATTAGACGTATACTTGAAGCCGACGTTGCGCTACTTGCGCACGATAGATTTTACTCGGCGCCGACTGTCGAGTAACTTGGCACAGCCACATGCGCGCGCTCTCACAGTCATATACACACACACACATACACGAATTACATTGCGCGCACTCCGCTGCTTATAACGTTCTTTAATTAGCGTGGGGGTGTATTTCGACTTTCGTCAGCTACGCTGACGATTCCGTGAGTAAGGGCCGTGTACGAAGACCGCCTTGAACGTCTGTCGCTGCCGCAGCGACAGTAGTGCGCGCATAAGTAGATAATTTTCAAGAAAAAAGGAGAGAGAGAGAGAGAGAGAGAGACACAGAGAGAAAACTTGGCTAACTCGCCGAAAGAAATCCAATGCCGCTTATTCTCTCAAAACCTTCGCGATACGCTCCTTTATAATCCTGGGATGATGCCAAAAAATAAAAAAAAACGAAAAAGGAAAAGAAAAAAATTGCCCGTCGCTGTGAGAAATCCAAACGAAAGTTTCCGCGCGCCCGTGAATTACACGCGCGCGCGCGCAACACGGGTCCAGAAGCGGACAAATATAATTACGTAACATCGAATAATGGACGGCTGCCGAGTGAGACACGTTGGAACGCGGCTCGCTTCGCAGTGGCACGCGTGCCGCGATACGGTTGATTACCAAATTGCGAAACACCTGCGTATCCCATGGGAGAGACAGGAAGGCAAAGAGAGGGGACGGAGACAGACAGATAGAGAGAGAGAGAGAGAGAGAGAGAGAGAGAGAGAGAGATTCACGCGCGCACGTGCGTGCATATTACACGCTACATGACGACAATGGTACGAGCACGATGCGTTATCGATCGTAATACGAGCTTCGTTCCTACCTCTCTGTCCCTCTCCCTCCCTCCCTCTCTCTCTCTCTCTCTCTCTCTCTCTCTCTCTCTCTCTCTCTCTCTCTCTCTCTCTCTCTCTCTCTCTCTCTCCCTCTCTCTCTCTCTCTCTCCCGTGCTCTCCGTGGAGGTCCGATCGAATTTCTCGAACATCGACTGATCGGTCAAAGGAGACGCGTATCCTCGGAGAAACAGCATCACACGAGCCGGGGTCGCCGAGGAGGTTGCCTCGTCAATTACTGGGCTGCGCGGGGAGAAATTTCCGACGCGCACGCTATCCCTAATTGGATGCACCTTTCGCACGTTTCTCACGATCGCTAGCGATACCGGCTGAAATTTCGATTCGTCGGCATCTTTCGAGTAGGCAAGAGGCACTCGCCACGCGAGTTTGTTCCGAAGATGTGATCGCTAACTTTGCGCGTGTAGGCGAGATGAACTTTCGACTAACTAACGGGACGAGCGTGTCAGCTATTTTCGCGCAAAATGTCTCGGAACAATCGATCGCGCTTTCTCTTCATGGAATACCGCGAGGGCGACATTTGGTCGGTACCGGCATACCGATTTTTTTCTTCTTCTCTTCTCTCCGTCCTTTCTGCTTCACTTCCTTTATGTAAAGAGAGTATATAGAACAATATCGACATTTGCAATGGCTTATGTACAACTAGGGCGGCTGTTTATGTCCCCTGCGAGTGTGTTCGCTTTCAGACACAGCGATTAAATCTTCAAGCGCCTGAATTAATTGAACGGCTAAATAATGAAGTTGGGACATCTGCCATACAATCGATGAAATTGCGCGTGTCGAGCACGTCTATGGAAACTTTTGAATATTCCACTCGGCGCATAACTCGGCGGTCAGTGATAATCCACAATTAGCTCCCCTTGCCGGTAATATCCACTTTATAAGGAAAAGCCTCCAACGTGGCGAATGCATAACGTCATAATTTAGCGATGTTACATAGATGAAAAGAGGAACAAATTAATCTTTGCGAAACACCCGCGGTGGGAGAGGTGGCAGGCAAGAGGGAGAAGAGGGAAACTGTCGTTTCCCTTCTTCGTCTGCGTTCCGTTAAAACGATCTCCCTCGCTTTCTATTAATTCATTATCCTCCGCGTCCCAGTACTTTACGTGAAATCAGGTGCAATGAAAAGCACTATCTCGCAAAGTGGGAAAACCCTTCCATTTCAACAGAGACAGGAATCGGAATATCGAACGGACGTTGTCGCGTCGATGCGTCGCTGCGGGGGTCATCGATCGGGTCGTCCGTTCGTTCGTTCGTTCGGTCGGTCAGCCGGTCGGTCGGTTGGTCGATCGGTCGGTCGGTCGGTCGGTCGGTCGGTCGGTCGGTCTGTCGGCTAGCCATGCGCGCGCGCGTACGCGATTTATCGTCATCTTCATTCCGATAAAGCGACAGAGTTCGTTACGCCGTGAAATTTCATCCCGCGAGGAATAAATTTCGACCTTTCGTCGGCGAATGATCTTATCGGCTCTGGTGTGCCAGCCAGCGTGTTGCTAAATTATGAACCCCGCCGACCGAGCGACATACGAAGCTGTGTCGATATCCCGCCCGCGCTTCTCTCGCGAGAGACTCGGCAGCAGCGACAGCAGACAGAAAGCGGACGGAAAAAACAGGTTAAAAAGGAGACCAAGAGAGAGAGAGAGAGAGTAGATCAGGCGAAGGACCAGTACATACTGTTCGACGTAGTAAAATATACATGGCAGAAGATGACCGACGGGACAGTTTTCACTTCGACGCGCGGCCGAAAACCCCTCTTTCTGTCTCTCTTGCGGATTGGTACCGATGCTGACCATGTGCGCCGCATAAAGGCGAATGTGTCTGCCGCAATTTGGCACGGTGAAATGTATTTTAGCCGTACTTTAGACGGCTATGACTAACTTAGTGATATTTCATCGAACAGCCGGTGCGACGACTGTGCGTTAACGGTGGGAAAAACGACTGGTGTTGCACCCGGTTGGTAATTCGATTATAATTCACGACGCCGTGTTATCTGATACGCCGCGTACGTTGTACATGTATACGCGTATTAAATCATCGTGACGACGAAGTGAAACTCCGAGCTGCTGCATCGACGGCGTGCGATGAGTGTGACGCAAAAAAGTTATTAAATCGACCGCTGCATTTTATTGCATACCTCTCTCTCTCTCTCTCTCTCTCTCTCTCTCTCTCTCTCACCCTCTTTCGCTCTCTCAATCCTGTTCTCTTTCTCTGAATCTTGTCAGTGGCGCCAATCCGCCTCTGTTTCGCCACCGCTAAGATTGACCACGCGGGCTAATTGGACGAAAAATTAAGCTTAACTCTATCGATTAAAATTGTCCGTAACTCACGAGAGGACCGTGTAAACGTCGGCCGGGGGTAGTTGGAAAGACGTCTGATTAATAGTGAAACCCGTCCTACGCACACTCCGGCCTGAGGGCCAACGCCAGGTTTTTGCCAGCACGTCCATCCGCTCCCTCCCTAGGAAGCTTTCACAACTATTGAGTCTCGTTAATTAAAAGTTACCTAATAAACCGCGCCGTGATTTCGCGGCGAGGCGTGATACGCCGGGCCGTCGCGTGGCCACTTCCGCCGCGAGAATGAACGTTCCGCTACCCGTTATTCTCCTTCATACTCATTCACGCGTTTCTAAGTAGCCTGCAAATAATAGCGCGAGGTTAATTAAAAACGTGATTAACAGCCGCGAAAGCTTCTGTCGATAAACACGCCCGGAGTGATTGCGTTTCCCGCGTCACCCGCGAAAGAGCCTCTTGGTTCGACTTCGTGCGGCATTTTGCCGGAAGTGCAAGTTCGATTGCTTTCTTTTTCTCTTGCGCGCTCTTTTGCTCTCAGCCGAGACAGACGCCACATTTCGATCTACGGAATTACCGCAACGACGAGCAACAAGCCGAAGCGCGTATGAAAGATACATGAAGAGTGACGTAACAATTTGAGTCAACGAACGCGAAACGACGCGACGCGGCTCGACTCGACTCAACCTCGGCTCGGCCGAGGGATGAAAATACAGCGGCATCGGAGACTGTAAGACCCCGTCGGCGTTACAGAGAAAAGGGTAAATTGAAATGCGAGGCCAGGATGTCGCTACACACACTCCTACGTGTGGGGGTAGCTTTCCGCTAGGTAAGTAGCTACCGCTACGAGTAGCTCGTGCCAAACAATTTGCAATGCTGAAACGAAAAGTTGTCGAGCTTTACCGCGCGAGTGAGAGAGAGAGAGAGAGAGAGAGAGAGAGAGAGAGAGAGGATGAAGCGAGAGAGAATGAAAGAGACCGCCACGCAGACGGAAGTCGTCACTGACGAAGCTCAAGTTCCAAGGATAGAGAGGCCACCGCCGTTAAGTAGGTAAAAGGAAGTGGCGCGAGACGGAACGAAAGACGGAGGCACCAGGTGAGAAGACAAAGAATGGAGTCTCTCGATACGATGATTCAGATTCGCTCCGTTACGGCGATTTGCCTTTCGCGTCAGCGTAAGAAAAGTCAGCACAGACGCCGAACGGAGATCTTACATTCTCTTTCTTCCTCTCCTCCCCCAGCCCGCCCACAGTCTTCCGCGTTCTGTCGTATTCCATTACTTGTCTCTCCTTCCCACCCCCGTTTCCCTTAGTTTCTCTCAGTCTTCCCAACTTCTTGCATAGCTTGTTGCGCGCCAGTTTTATGCCATTTCCGTTCTGTATAAATACGCTGTCTACGACGACGCTGTGTCTTCGACATGGAAGAGAAGACCGCGCTTCAGGTCGCTCTCTCTCTCTCTCTCTCTCTCTTTCTCTCTCTCCCCCCCCTCTCTCTCTGTCTCCCCCCCCTCTCTCTCTCGATCCGGTGACGGATCGGCGCGTCGCGATTTAAAATCCCTCTTCCCTTTTCCGGTGTGCATCTCCCGAGCGGAAGACGTCGTTCCCGATGCCGTTGGATCCGACATGGCGACGAAATAATAGCGCGCGTCTCTCTTTCTCCGTTTCCTCCGTTTTGACTCACGACTCGGGCTCGCTGAAAGTAAGAAAACCACCACCACGTTCACTGTCGGCGTGATGGTATCACGTGTCATTCCTCGATTACTCCGTTCCACCTTCCGCTCATTTTCCACACCGTGAGCGTTACTTTTCAACGTCAGTCAACGTGCCGCCGCGACCGAAACGAGTGCGTAACACATAGCGCGAGTCGTAAAGCGCGATCGAACACAACGATCAAGTTGTACGGGAAAAAATGGCACAGCGGCCGGAATTGCGCGAGCTATCGCTCGCGCAATAAAAACCGAAAACACGCTGTTACTACTTTCCTGTATAATTTATCCGGCTGCGATGTATGATGAACGCACCTGCAACGACGTCAAGCGGGAGAACTTTTGCATTGCAGATTTCTTAACGCTCCATTTCGAAGCGTCATCGATTGAATACGAAGAAGAGCGAGAGAGTCGGTTATAATTCTGAAAAAATACTCCTTGTCGATACACGGCGGCGTGTATGAAACGTACAAACTAACGGATGAACGAACGAGTTTCGCACATCTCCGGAATTAATCTCCTGGCACACAGCTGTCCGATAGCTTTCGCAGGAGATCAATGCTTCGTCAAAACAGGCCGAACAGCAACGCAGCACACGTTTCCGGAACGCGTTTGCCCGAATTATGTGAAAATTATCCTTGTAATTGGTTCGATGAATCTGTTATAACATTTCCGTTTATAATTCATATAATACGCAGTAATATCACATAGTTTACGTAAACAATGGCAGAATTAGCTACACACGTTTACGTTTACGTATAATACGATTACCTTACTCGGAGCGGATATTAAATTCTTACTGAATCAAATATGAATTTCCAATTAAATATACATTCGCCCACGATACACGCTTCCCTGCACATCTTCTTTCTCTTACGCGTGTTTAATCGCCATAAGTAGCTCAGCGGGAAAAGCTTTGCGGAATTATCATTCGAAAGAGGAAAAAGGTAAAAGTAGACAGAAAGAGGGACACGCGCGTCTGGTTTACATTTTTCTTTTCCCCCGCGAAAGGATCGCGATGGAAAATCTTAACTTCTCACGTGCTGGCAGAGAGAGAGAGAGAGAGAGAGAGAGAGAGAGAGAGAGAGAGAGAGAGAGAGAGAGAGAGAGAGAGAGAGGAAAACCAAGGAAATTACATTTCCTAATACATAATTATCGAAACGCTCACACGCAGCGACGGTGGGTCTGCCATTGTCCCTGCGCTCCGACATTCCACGCGACACGTCACAATTGCCGGCACACAAATTTCGATCGTATCGGCATCGTATAAACTATCGTACGATCGGCTATCGGGCGATTGGCCGAGCATAACGATCGCGCAGGCCGCAGAGCAGTGTTAATACGTGTACTTTATCGGCGTTGATCGGCGCCACGAAGGGCTTTAAACTGTGGAAAACTGGAACGGCATACGGGGGAGTATACGTGACTGCCAGCGGTGGCAGTAACGCGCATACGTGTACAATTCTCCCCCCAGATTAGTTTAGTCGTGGCGGGAACACGTTGCGAGGGCGGACAAGCGCGGGAGCGGCTTCCACCGGCTCCGTAGCGGCTTCTACCCTTCCCATCCCCACCCCCAACTCCTACTCCAATCGGCGCTGGCTAGGGCCGCGTAGTTTATGCGTATGCAAATTTCGTTGTCGATCACAAATCATTACTATACGACGCGAAAGTTATCCCCCGGTAATCGTGATAACCTCAGCCCCGCCGCCGCCGCCGCCGCCGCCGCCGCCGTACGGCAGCGGTGGCGGCGAGTTCGCGGAAATTCATGGTGCACCGAAGCTGTATCGAATCGATACAATTAACCCTGCAAACCGCAATAGGGGGCTGTGCGCGTGTATCGGCCAACACGACGTTATAATTGCCGCCGTCGCCGTTGTCGTCGAGGGTGAAATAGTTTTATTCGCCGAGCGTCGAGAACGGGGCACATAATATGATTCAGTCCGTCGTAAATAGTCGCGCATTATCCGTCAGATCGTTGAAGTTAATCTTCTTATGGGGCGAACGTGACGTAGAGTCTGATAGATTGATTCACGAACATCCAAGTTTTCGACTCGCGAGCGCGAAACGACGACGGTGGAGGAATTGGCGAATCTCATTCCGCTCGATCCGACGACGCTCGTAGCTCGCGATCTGTTAGTCACAGATTCATGCCCTTATACATGGCCTTGCGCACTCGAAACGGCTCTTCGGAGCTCCCACCCTCTTATTCTCGGCAACTCTCTCGGCCGACACGGTATACACGTCTACGTGCGCGTAGCGCGAAAGTCACGCGAAAATGAGAAAAGAGAAGTACAAGAAGAGAGGGAGAAACGGAGGAAAGGGGGAAAACGAAAATGCAATAGCAAATGCCGCATAAATTGGACCGCTCCGTCGGTGGAACGGGCAAACAACATTCTTCGCGACTTAGATCTCGCGAGGGAGCCCATCAAAGACGCGCATCTCGCGAGGCATCCCCTTTGACGGTATGTGAAACTTACCCGGGGTATCTGGGAGCTTTAATAAGGCGGACCATGCCACCAAGTTCGCGATGTAAGCGCAACGATGCGGGCAACGCCCATCTCATCCCTATTTCCGAGCTATCATCCGACGCGAGCAAGCGTACGAACGAACGAACGAACGAACGAACGAACGAACGAACGAAGGAACGTACGAGCGAGCGAGTGAACGTCCCGCGGCATCTCCGGATTCGTTGCTTCGATTCGTCTTCCCTCACGGGCCAGGTAACTCGCACCTGGGCGCTGCGAAAACCTCAGCGGAATTCGACCGACGGAGCCGTTTCCCGCCGGCTCAACTGGTCGTCGCTTACTTTAACGCTCGAGCGGTCGCGTGCGACGACAGCGTCGTTCGCGCGTGAGCGACGCGCCGCGGGAAACGACGACGACGAATGGATGGATGGATGGATGGATGGATGGATGGATAGATCGACAGGACGACATCGACTCAACGCGGATTCGCGGGAGGATACTTGGAGCGCGCGTTTGATCGATTCGCGCCGAGGAGCAACTTTTCACGTAAGCGCGAGGGTGAAAACTCACCGCGACGCGAAGCAACCTTGATCGTTCGTGGCGATCCAATTACTCAAGGCGAACGAGCGTCATCGGGTCGCTAAAGCGACGGAACAAATTATTGTTATCGTTGCTATCGCCGGCTCTAATCTACGAGTAGAATTGATCCACTCTCGAGACTCGCTCTCTCTCTCTCTCTCTCTCTCTCTCTCGCGTCCCCTCACAGCTATTTATCCAAGTCTCCCCGAGCGGGCGGACTCGTAGACGTTCACCTCGCCTCATTATCGCTCATATAGCGTGAGCGAGAAGTCGCTGTAATCGCTCGTCTGAAACTCATTAGTTTCGTTGCTTTGCGTACAGCGGATAACCCGTAAGTCGCGAGATTCGTATAGTCCGCACGGGAAATCGCAATCGGAAAATCGCAAACAAATCATCCGCGTAACGTTCGGGGTCGGCGAAAGCGTGTGCGGTACGCGATGTAAACGTCACACGTTGTTTCATCTCAAGCAAAATTGCCTGGTAGTAATTCGACAAGACGAGGAATCGTTGACGGTATGCTCGCTCGATCGGGACTCCGCGGGCTCGACATCACGACGATCCATTTGTATTTTGGGCTGTCGACATAACCGCGTATGGCACCACACCCGATACATATACCCGGCGAGGAGTAATCCGGCTGAACATCGCGGGCGCGTCACCCGAGACGCGTTATACGCCGGGTTATAAACGGCAGCGTTGAGATTCGCATGAAACGTAATAGTGGGCTTTAAAGATACATCGCCGATTTTACGCCGTGCTGTTTTCAGCGCATGAGATGTGTTTAACGCGTGGCTCTCCGAGTTTTCGCCGCGACGTATCGTCGCAGCGTAGGGAATCCCGCGGAATTCCTTGCGCAAGTCAAATCGCTATTATCTTTTATCTGGTTTTTAATTAATATTTGGTCTCCTTATCGCTCGTTTGTCCTTTTTCATCACCTCATAAATTCCGTCAAATTAATTTATCTCTCTACCTGTCTGTCGACTCCCTTTTCGATCCGACGAATTGAACCTCTTCAGTTATATCAGCGTAGAATCTAAATCTTATAATACGACTTCCATTAAATGTGAAACGTGAAAGGTGAAATATGTATATTAGTGTAATGAATCGGTTAATTTAGTCCACGGATCTAATAACGTTAACTTCTATAAATTTGGATAATCTAAAAGGAACTAAAGTCTTGTTTTTTGGCAAGATAGCATATTCATCGATTCAAAATAAGAACCGTCACAAAACGCGTTCTCGGGGGAAGTTGAGAGGGTAACGCGCACGTGCTCGCAGTCAAACGGTGTCCCTAAAACAACATGGGGTAAAGCGCGAAGCGGCGTTGCGTGTTGTATCGTCGTCGAGACGTCCCGCAAGTGTTTTCCCACACTCGAGCTCAACTTTACCGATTTCGCCATTAGCGCGCTTTGAGAAAGTAGTGCCGAAGATTCATTCGAAAAGTCTCCAACGCCAGCGAATACTATCAGAGACGTGTATACCGCGGTTCCCGCAGTATTGACTCTGCCAGTTCCCAAGAAAAATATGAAGCGCATAGTATCGCCAGTTGCTTGTTACCTCGCCAAATAATAATAATAATCGAACTTCCTTAGAACGACCCACCGCAACACACTGTTTACTCTATTCCTTTGATTGCTCCACTTGGTACATAATCGAAAACCGCTCATGTCGCCGTCGAAGATGCTCTTGACGCGAAGAGCGCGAGAGAGAGACAGAGAGAGAGAGAGAGCAATAAGGAAACAGAAACTGTAATTCGTAATATCAAAGGATACAAAGTCATGTGTGCTCGAGTGTCGCAAAAAAAGAAAAAGCGTGACTTTGTAGCGGTCGACACGCGCCTGCAACCTGCGCTCTTGAAGCCCTTCGTGGCACCGTATGAGAGAGAGAGAGAGAGAGACCGTATGGCAACCGTGAACCGGACGACCCGCTCGCAGGGGTGCGCGAAAGGAATAACTCTAGGGGGGGAGGGTGGTGACGCAGCGGGGGTGATAACATAAACCGGGGACACGTAATTCGCTGGCGACCACGCCTCGGTGATCGTGCGGCACGCATGCAGACGCACACGCGGCACGCACATATGCACGCACGCGTGGCCCGCACGCCCACCCACGCGTGCGGCCTGGATTTGATTACAGAAAAGGCCTCGGCGATGGTGACGGTGGTGTGCTGGTGACGGCGGCGACGACGACACCGAGTTTCTCGAGCCACCCTCGTTGGGAGGAGGAGAAGGAAAAACAGAAACAGCACGAAAGATCGCGGCGATAGCGGCCCGTACGATGAATGACTGTGAGAAGCCAGGACCATAGGGTCAGGGGTCGCGAGTAGAGCGCATAAAGTGGAATAGGGGTACCGCGTGTTCAAGTGGGATCGCGCGGCTTGACTTCGATTATCCTCTTGAGCGAGGGATTATTGTAAAATTATCGCGCTTCGTTTCTGAGGCAGATGGCACGCGCCGCGCGTGTCGAGTTTTCTTTCTCTTTCGATTCGGAATTCGGGGAATCAAACGATCCCTCGACGAGAGAATAGAGGAGAGAAAGAGAAATGACATAACTGATTAGGCACTCTGAGATAATTGCCCTCAAACGCAATAAAGAGGACGACGCGATATTAACTATTACAATTATTATTGATAAAGGCTAGATTGTTACAGAGAGCAGCTGTAGAAACTACTCAAGTTCGTAATAAATGCAACTAAAAGTTAACGTCGAGAGATGATGAATTCAAATAAATCAGACGTGACGAGAGAGGCAAAAGTAAAAGAAAATTAGCATGGAAAGAGATGGAATTATAAAAGGCGCACACGCGGTACTCCAGCGCGACCGCTCGTGCGCCTTCTTGAGACTCAAGTGCACAGGCACATACACACACACACACACACACACACACACACACACACATACACACACACACACACACGTGGCGATGTTGGCCGCGCAAGTGCTCGCGTCGCGGAACGATTAAGCGAACCGGATAAACCGGAAACGGGAGTTCCCTCTGAGATTACAACGAGTAATAAGTCTGCCGAGGGACGGACGTTTCGCGCATTAATAAAAACCGCGCGGATTTCAGCGTGTGCATGCAAAACGCGGCGATAATGAATACAGTATCGCTGTGCGAGTGCACGCGTGCGCGCTCGAGCACGCTATTGACGGGTATTATATGCCGAGAGTTATTTTACCGACCAAAAATTGATATCATAAAAGAGTTAATGAGCGCGTCGAGCGGCATTATTTGCAGCGCGGAAATAATGTCGCACGCATAATTAAGCCAGCAAACAGCCAACGAAACCCCTGGAAAATCAATTTGGCGGAAACATCGACTTATAAATGCCGCCGATAATCTCCGCGCTTTATATGTTGCCGGGATATAATGATGATAATAATAATAATAGTAATAAAGTTATGCCCCGAAAACCCGCCATTATAAATATTTTCATAATGGAGAGATAAACGCGCGAGACTCAAGCACGGACATACGCAGCCGGACATACAGTAAAGTCCTTATCGATACGGTTCCACGCGACGCGGGGAAATAAGAAAGCGGAGAGCTGTCCTCGGTCCGAACTGCGATAAAAATTCAGCCGCGTATAAAATTTCGTGTTAAATAAATGACCGCGAGAGCTAAGTGCGTCGTAATCTCCGTCGCGGCCTTTCACCCTTCGCGTTGCTGTCACCCTTTCTGTACGCTTCAAAGCGGGGAATTCAAGGGAAGAGCATTGAAGGGTAGAAACGTCAAGAGAGAAAGAGAAAAGGGACAAGACAGAGAGAGAGAGAGAGAGAAAGAGAGAGAGTGAGTGCAATATTCTCTTTCATTGGGACGTAATATTGCGTGTCATGTATGGATGATTAAAAAAAAACTTGGTTTTAAAAAGGGTGAAAAATGAGAAGAAGTAGGATGAGAGAAGAAGGGAGAGAGGGAGAGACGGAGGAAGCAAAAGATAAAGAAAAGGAAAGAACTGTAGGGGTAGGAACAGAGAGAGAGAGAGAGAGAGAGAGAGAGAGAGAGAGAGAGAGAATCGTGCCACTCTGGTAAAATAATATTGTAGTTGCTTTTAGGAAGCGTCCTCGCGCGACGATGATTAATGGCCAGCCCGCGACAATGGGTAGACGTCACCAGATACGCGTGAAACCACGGCGTTACACGTGAATGTCGGCACGTGCGCCATTGTTAGGGAAATAGACTGAATGGTGTGTTAAACAAATTTCAGTTGCGAACGAAATATCCGACAGGGATGAAAAGTTGCGTCGCGCAAGATTCTATGTCGACGACAAATGCGATTTATTCTGTCGCGATAAACTCATACACCGTACGCGGAGGATTTTGAGTTTCCACCCCCTTCTCCCCCGTGCGTGCATGTACATATACACGCGTATTCCTACCGAGTCTCGGAACTCGCGCGTGGAGACGCGCGCGCGACAAATCGGTGCATCATGCTAAATTAGCGCTTTGCGTCATTAGATACTCGTGCGACAGAGAAAGTTATTTTGCAATTGTAGGATTCATGAATGCACTAGTACGTGCCCTTAAATTCAGTCAACATTGAGGGCGTACATACCAATCAGGCTTTTACAACTGCAAAATAGCTTTTTCGGCTGAACGCAGCCATTGTCAAACGAAGAAAAGCACCAGTGTGACTAAATATTTGCTAGTAATTAATAAAAAACAATTCCCCTTCGGCTCTCCAGAAAGCGATCAGGAGATCGCTATCGATATGTACACAATATATCGTTCAATTTCTCACACAAAACTTGGTAAACATGTCGCGTTTGACGGAGTATCGTCTTTGGCGGCTCACCAATTGAGAAGGTTTACAGAGTATTACATCTGCCGGCGGCTATTTGAAAACTTTCGCGAGTTAGAAACACGGAGAGGGAATTTATACTGCCGCTCGTATAACGGAAAACCATGTAATTAAAATTCGCGTCATTCTCGTCGGATACTGCAGTCTACTCTATGTCAGAAGACCCGTGTGTGCATAAAAAGTTTGACAAGAGCAAATGGTTGTTGCATTTTGTACTCGTGTTATAACTTCATATATATATATATTTAATACTTAATGTTATCAAGGCCTCAAACTTTTCGCGAGAGATATATCGCGTGTCATATAGTTCCGAGTCTCGGTATAATTAATTGTTATGAGCCGGACGCGCATCAAAGCGACCCTAAAGCGACGTTAAACGCGATCCCGACGCGGCGACGTGACGCTACCAATTTCTTTCCGCCGCTCCGACATCCGGACTATCGTCCGTCGTGCTTATCGTGCGATGACTGAGTCGCGAGACTTCTCGCGCGGTGACTTCGTGGTCTCATCGAGCGAAATGCTACTCTTCACGGCTGGGACGCCTCCCCGATATGTATTTCCGACGAGAGGAGGAAGGAGAAGACGCGGAAAGAAACCAACGGGCAAAGAAACAACGAGTTCTTCGGAACTCGAACTGCGAACGGTTCCTCGCAGACTGTGAAAATATCGCCGCCTTGGAATTACACAGCGGAATGTCCAGGTCAGAGGGGGGAACGCAAAGTAAGACATAATTGGCACCATAGTAAGAAACGAAGAATAAGAATAAATAAGACGGTAGGATGCCGGGCAGAGAGAGACTGACCTTGTGCACTGGCGACGGTGAGCAGGCCGGCGAGGAGAACGATCGGATGGCACCGCATCTTCTTTTTCACCTTCCTTCTCACCTACAGGCTACTTCCACCCGGTCGTCCTCCAGCTCGTCTCACTTTTCCTGTCTCTCTTCTGCGCCGCACGCGCTTCGTAGCTTCGCTTCCCTCCACGCTACCAAAAAGAACACACTGTGGCTCCGTAACTCTCGTCCTCCTTTACCTCCGCCCTCTCCTTCTTTTCTTCTGGTCGTCCTTCGCGCGATCACTTTGCTTCCTTCCCCCCCTCCTCTTTCTCCCTCCCCTCTCTCTCTCTCTCTCTCTCTCTCTCTCTCTCGAGATTCACCCGGTACTCCTCCTCAAGACGTCCGGTTCTTTCTCGCCAATCACTCGATGGTATGTCTATAGAACCGCTCGCGACTCGATCGCCGTTTAACGTCACGAAAGAACCTGCGTTCAACACTCATATCACTCTCTCTCGGCTGGAGGTTCGTTCTCCGAAGGACCTCCGAAGGACCGTCGCGCGAGCGCGAGTTTCTTCTCGTTCCTTTTCTGCGCCACCGCGGATCTCCGTGAATCCCGCTTTTTGCGACGGGTGAGTATCTTCCACGAATCACGAGTCACGCGTTTTCACTGATAACTGTAGACTCTCCCATTGGATCGTCATCGACGACGGGACTAGACCTCGTTCATCCTGGAAACCGGCAAAAGGATCCTCGATCGAGTCTTCGTCGCAAGAACGAAGAACAGCGAGATGCGACGAGCTCTCGCTTCCTTATCGCGGGGTAGTCCCCAGCTCTCTCTCTCTCTCTCTCTCTCTCTCTCTCTCTCTCTCTCTCTCTCTTTTTCTCGGGCAATGTCCTTCTGCCGGTTAAATCGCTCTGTTCCCACATTCCCGACTGGAAAACTCGGGCGTGACTGCGGATTTACGCACCCCGACACGAGCAATGATTTCTCGCAGTCGACGATTAGGGATTCACGCGACAACGAGAATATCACGGATACCAAAACTAGCAGACCGCAGAGCAACGGCGGGCTAACTCGACGACACGAAGAAGGGAGGAAACTCTCGCGGAGAGGATCAGCCGAGTCGCGCGAGTCGTCCGACAACTTTCGCGGAAAGAAACGAAGTGTCAACAACGTTGACCCAAAGAGAGAGAAGACTTTGGCTCCTTGACTTCGCACCGGCCGAGCGGAGTGAGAAACGGGGCTGACGGCGCTGAGGAGACGAGGTCCCGCAGGAAAAGAGTAGAATGTACTGAATACGACTCTAATGATCAGCCGCGTGAATTCGTCCTGATGTACCGCGAGATTTCCTACGCCTGCGTCTCGTTCGCTTTCTCTCTCTCCCTCTTTCCTCGTTCATATTTCTTCCTCGTGCGTTCGCGTTTTATCGCGACGAGATACGAGAGAGAAGGAGGAAGACGCTGGCGTTTGCGCGTTTCACCGAGGCGAAGGGTAAATCAGCTTCTTCGGTTCGACAGGCTTTATCGTCGATGATCGATGAACTCGCGGCGAGTGCATATAAACGTGGGCGAGAACCTGGCTGACTTTTCGTTAAAGGTACGCACGCGCGAGAGAGGGAAATGGAGAAGAGACCCCGCGCGGCGCCTGACGTTGCGGCGGACCACCGTTGCGATCCACGGTTCGAATAACACTTTTGCGAGGTTTCCGAAGCTCCCTCGGTTGCGACGGTAACTTCCCGGTCGCCCTGTACCGTCCGCGTGCCCCGACATTCCTTCACCCTCTCGCTCTTTCGTTGTATTTCCCGTCCTCTATCTCTCTCCCTCACTCTCTCTCTCTCTCTCTCTCTCTCTCTCTCTCTCTCTCTCTCTCTCTCTCTCTCTCTCTCTCACTCACTCCATCTATTTCTCTCTCGCCAGTTTCAACGGCACTCTGCGCTCCGCAACGAGACGTAATTGAATAAAACCGCTAAGTGATTAATTGCCGGAGCCTCCGCGGCGTTCTTCCGCACCAGCCAACTTCGTACTCGAGTTTAAAAGATCTCGAGCTCGGGCAACTTTAAAGGATCTATGAACGGAACGCCCCGCGGTCCATCCCCCCTCCCCCAGCCCGGCAATTTCGAGTACCCACACCTTTCCCACGCGCCACACCGGATATCCTCTTCGCGCGAATGACCCGCGCGTCGTTTCGAGAATTTCGTTTTCTCCTTCTCTTTCCCCGTCAAAGCGTCTCAAGATTGTGAGCAAAGTATGAAAAAGTATAAAAAAAGATATAAAAATATATGCGAAACAACCTAGACGCGATATATATATATATATATATATAAATGTATAATTGAATATAGATGGAGAAGTTTTCGACGCGGGATATTACGAAATAGACGCTCGGCTTTGGTTGATAAATTACAGCTTTGCGGTCATACGGCCGCGCGCGATCGATCCGACGAAATTGCGGCGGAATATATTCTCGAAACCTCCGTCATTTTTGTTCACCGAGCAACTTCTTCAGCGCCGTAAAGAAAGTCCCGACGAAGACGACGACGTTATTATCGCACGGACGTAAATGTCGAGCGAACTTGACATTTACGAAGGATCGCGCTCCACTTCCAAGATTATTTGTCGGGCAATCAAAGTTGCATTAATATACGCGAACGTACGTGCCACGACTGTGGCAGTGAAAAGTTTCACCATCTCATTATTTATATTGAGCTGCTCGATCGATACGCGGTAACGTGATTGCACACGGATTGCTACGGAGCTACCACTACTAGTAGAAACCAAAACGAGCATAGCGTTACGATACTATGTTGAGTACAACAGAAGGAATCTGTCGCGAAATCCATCACGAACTTTTGTGCTCTCACTGGAAATTTCCTTGGGTCGAACAAAGAAAAGCACATGTGGTCGCGCGTTCCAACGAGAAGCGCGAGTTTCCCCTACGCGCCCGAGTTACGTCGCGGATGTTATGATTTCTCGATGTGTTTCAAACATTCGATGCATCATTCCGAGGGGGAGAGAAGAAATGAGCGAGAGAGAAACGCCCTGCGATGCTGTTTTTTCTCAAAAGACTCGCTCAAGGACGTGCTCGAAAATGGGATAATGTGAAAAATTTCGTGAGTTCAAGGAACGAATGAAGCAGAGACGGCGGCCGCCGTCGCAGTGTGCGCAGAACGAAATTGCAACACGTACAATTTTTCTACCCCCACTCCCCCCCCCAGGCCTCCTTGATTCTCCACGATACATCCCAAGTTGTTTTTCTTTGAACGAAAAGTCTGCCCGCACGAGTTGGTTCCGCTTTAATCGTGATGTATGGTTCAACTTGCGCTATTAAATCGAATTTACTTATACGTCTCCTCACGTTTTAGGCCGACAGAGTTTTACTAGTTTAAAACTTGAATCACGAGAGAGAGAGAGAGAGAGAGAAGGGGAAAAGAGGGGAAGAGAGAGAGAGAGAGAGAGAGAGAGAGAGAGGAAGAGAGGAAATTCAACGGGGGTTACCGAAACCGAAGTGGGCGAATGCGCATCCGTTCTCGGAAAGTAGAGACCAATGAATTTATTGCTTTTCTCAGAAAGTTTGGAGTTTTGACGGGCCGAAAAGTAATCACGCCGACCTTGCGGCGATGTCTCGCATTCCTTTATTGTACTCACGCCCGCACCGAGGCGCCACGATAACGCGATAATTAACATTATCCGCCGGAGGGATAGAGAATGTGTCGGTTCTCCTACCGCTTCTTCTCTCTCTCTTATTATCCCGTGGCAATCTTCTTCATTTCACGAACACGACTCCTACGCTACCTACGATAACTCCGTTTTAGCTCGTCGTGGATTTTACATGAGGAACTACATAAAAAAATAAAGAAAGAGAGAGAGAGAGAGAGAGAGAGAGAGAGCGCGCAAGAGAAGAGAGTTTCGTGTTCATCGCCCAAAGCAGTTTTCGGGAGAAAAGGCGTGGGAGAAGAGAAGCCAAATAATAGCATTTCGTCGGCACCGTCGAAGGAGAAATTCTCTCCTGCCGTCATCGTCGACTGCGGCGGCGGCAGCGGAATTACGCGACACGCCCAGGCACCGATCCGCCGTCGATTTCGCGAGCATGACGAAAAATCGCTCGACTATCCGCCTCGTGGCGTCAAGAGAAACTCTGGGAAGTTATCCTAAAGTGACGAATCGAATTTGCTAATATGGCTTGCTCGCTCGTTCCTTCTCTCTCTCTCCTTTTCCAGCTGAACCTGGGGGAATCAACTCAACGTACGTCGGTGGCAGTGTATGTGTGTGTCCTGCGGGCTGTTCGCCGACCGACGAGGGTACGGAATGTCGTGCCAACCGTGCTAACTGAAAACGCTCGTTAAAACGCGCTCATCAGCTTCACACGTAGCGGGATCCCGCGTTACGATTAACTAAACCGTATATTGGGGGTAGCGTTCTCGCGACGCTAACGAGAGTGTCTCGCGGCGGCGGCGGCGGCGGCGTCGTCATAGCTTGCGCGTTCTTTCGCGCGTGTAAAAGCGCGCGCTATTTAGCCTAAATACGCGCAACTTTTCAACTTGCGTTCTCGCAACGTTTGTTCTTTTTTTCTCGAGCCCGATTCTTTTTTCTCTTCCTTGTTGTTTTTTTTTAGCGAGGGAGGAGAAACGAGGGAAAAACCTAACACACGTGCGGGCGAAACAGCCGCGAGAGACGGCACGAAATACGTGATCACGGTACGCTGTTCGGGAACGCGGCCGGACTCATTAAGCGGATATTAAACGTCGCCGCGTGTAATTGCTTGCGACGGTCGAAGCGAGAAGGTTGCTTATTGTCGGGACAAAGCGAGACAGAGTGGAGTTCGGCACGAGGAGAGCGACAGAAATCGAGCTGCGAACTTGGCGAATCGCGTCCGCGCGGATTATTCGAAAATCACAATTATCGGAACGTAGCTAGAAACGTAGATAGAAACGGTGATCTCTGATCGAGTTCTCGAGTTTTTTCCAGCTCGCATCTCCAGGAAATTCATCGTTTCCTGCTGGAAACGCACAATGATTCGCGATCCGAGAAAGTATCGTTTCATCGCAGAGGGCTGACAAAAGAGGTTCTCGTCGATATCGAACGGCGCCGCTGATCCACTGCTCGTTAAGAGACCTCGGTATCACGAGGCTGCTACGTGCCTCATCTATCATTCAGCCAATTGTACCATGTTTCCTTGGCAAAAACACCTGTCGGCACCTTGCGGTTCTTCCGGGCACACAGCGCATTGGACACACAGCAATCGTTTCGTCGGCGATGAAAACGACGAAAAGCCAGCTTCACTGTAGCCAATTATCGAACGACTGGCCGGCAAAAAGCTCAGAGACTCGTTAAGTGACTATGTCGCGAGTGTTCCGCAATCTACGATAAAACTGACGTCGAATAAGAATAGTGTGAGACAGAGAAAGAGAATGAGAAAAAGTGTGTGTGTGTGTGTGTGTGTGTGTGTGTGTGCGTGTGCGAATAAGTACAACGAGACCAGAGAAAATCACGATCGGAAAATCTCGGCGATGCACGTCTCGCCCCGTGGTTATCGACCTTCCATGATCCGCAGCAGCGGCAGCAGGAGCAAGAGAGAGAGAGAGAGAGGTGATAGGAACGAAACGAATGTACGAGAGACGGAAAGAGAAAGAGAAAGCAGTCGGAGTACGACTCATCGTCAACGAGACGCCCCCGCGGGACCGACCGCCGACGCGGTCGCTCTGGCTAAAGAAAGACGCCTCGAGAGCCCGGGACTCCCCGCGGTGGTGAACGACCCCGCTTTAAATTCGACATCGACCTCCTTTATAAATCCTGGATCGGGAACTCCGTTGCTCCCGAGCGGCCGCTCCGTGACCTCGAGGAGGGGGACGCTGAAGAAAACGTAGACGAAGGCGAAGACGGAGCGGCGCGACGCGTGTTGTGATTTTGCCCGTGAAAATAGCGGCGCAACCTGCGGCGGCGGCGGCGGCGACAACGACGACGACGACGACGTTGTCGTTGAAGGAACCGTCGTCGAAGGAAAGTCGTCGTGGTCCGTTCCGTTCGTGCTCGTCGGTTCGCGCGCGGCCGTCGCGTGCGACAGTGCGCTCACAAAGATCGCGGGCCTTCTCGCGCGTGCGAGAGAGAAAAATTATATACAGGACACGCACACGAGATACGTCGCGTACGCTCGCCACGATCGCGGGCTCGGCACTGGCGCGCGGAGGTACCCGGACTTTTAGTTCCTGGCGCTACCGAGCAGCGTCGCGACGCCCGTCGTCTCCCCACCAGGGAGCGGCGACGTCCACCCGGCCGCGCCAAGGCACAGCGCAGCGCAACGCAACGCAACGCAACGCAACGCCGACCGGGGGCCCTCCTGAATATCCTAATACTGTCGACGATGGGAACCCCTGGCGATCTCTCTTTCTCTCTCCTGTTTGCACGCACGTACTGTCAATCAAAAGAACGCGAGATAACATCCGCGGATATAAAGGCTGTCAGTCTGCTCTGTACTTTACATAATGAAATCCCTAACTTCATTTTCCATGAGGGTGAAAATGCGCAATTATTACGGCGCGCGTCTATTGACGTCCGTATATTCTAGTCGCGTCAACAGTGCTATTGAGAAAAGAGATGAAGGGGTTAGGCGAAGCGAGCTGCGCTTTCTTCGTGAAAACATCACGTGAAAAAGCCGTGAAATGAAATTCGCACTGTGCGCACGCGAAAAGTAATGTTTTTGTTAGAAAGAGAGAGAGAGAGAGAGAGGGAGAGAGAGAGGGAGGGAGAGAGAGAGAGAGAGAGAGAGAGAGAGAGAGAGAGAGAGAGAGAGGGGGGGGAAACAATTCTTCGAGATTCGCATTCCAATAATAGTAATACTCTTCGCTGGGTGAGTTTCTGCGGCTTGAAACCAAAATGGAAACACTGTGGAACGTCGTCTGGATTATGAATGTAACAAAGTCACATTTTGTTCGCCGACATCGCTTTATTTCAATTTCGCGTAAACTTCGATATAACTGATTGAGCGAGTTCAACCGAGTTCTCTCCGCGTTTATTTTAAGACATGATCTGAAACTTTTACTGTCGTAACAGTATTTAATTTACGTGTCAGTGAGTATCCCACTTATATTATAGTCAAAAATAAAAAAGAAAACTATAATCTCTCTATATATATCTTTAAAATTCCAGTGCACGCACGCGCACATGTCGTTATCAAATATACGCTACGTGAGATCCATTTAAATTACGCAAAACAGTTCTCATAATCTCAATGTCTAAAACTGGTCTCTCTCTCTCTCTCTCTCTCTCTCTCTCAATACTCTAATTAGTCTAATTGTCCCGCGAAAATATATAACAATGTCCAAACAATTCCGGAATCTCGAGAGATACGTAACATATCCGCGAAAAGTATTTTAAAAATATGCAAATAATCACCAGAAACCTCTCGTGGATTATCGTAAATTCGTCACAATGATTGCAAGAGTGAGAAAAAGTCTTTGCAGCATTATCGCCTGTACCACATGCGATTGACGGTCGCCACGTGTGCGCGGATCCTTTCCGTCTCGGTATTGCACCTGGATTCTTCGTTAATCAGCATGAGGAACGTTCGACTGAATATGCGATAGAAAATTAAAATCAAACGTGAGAGTGTTTTTTGCACACGATGCGGCGCGACATAATGGCACGACGCAACGATCGCCACGCACTTTATAAGAACTACGTTGCCATGGTAAAGGGAAGCTTATAGGATTTCTCGTTTCTATCACTGGTTTGCTGTAGTTTCCACCGAGGGTGGAAGCGGTAAGCAGCTCTTTTCCCGGTGTGCGGCTCTTACTGAGCTGAGATGGAGCCTTTCAAGAACGTCTTGTCGAACGTCTCAGCGACCATGGGGGTAGAAATAGACGAGGAAGAGACAGAAGAAGAGGAAAGAAAGAAAACAAGGAAGAAATAAAGAATGCCAGAAAAAGTCGCGAGGGTGAAAACGAGGCGCGTACGTGTTTACACGTTAATGTAGTTAACATACGATCGAAGGTATTCCCGCACAATTAGTCGTGATAACATTTGCAGCGATAAGTTAGTTGTCTTCGCTATCTAACGATTCCCGGCGGTATTGTGAAAGATAAGATCATATACGGAAGTCTGTCCTTCGCACCATCTTGTCTGCCACGAATGAGAGAAGAAAGAGAGAGAGAGAGAGAGAGAGAAAGTACAGTGTTTATTACGCTTTGAGATTATTCATTCTTTGGAGCTTTCAGAAATACATCAAATGATTGCAGAGTCCAAACGTATTTATTCAAAAAGAAAGAGAGAGAGAGAGAGAGAGAGAGAGAGAGTTCGTCAAATATAACCTCGCTTGATCGGCGAAAAAGATATACGCTTATATTCGAATGTCTAGTGTGAATTATTAGCATAATAAATAAAACTCCACATATTTCAATTATTATCACGGCTTGTACGAAAATCATTTTGAAGTCTCATCCTATAAACTAGAAATAATATTTGAATGAACGCTTACATATAGTAGTTCTATCTCTCTTTACCTCATTCCCTCGCGCGAATCGAACGATAGAATTAAACGTCGCTATCGGCTTTACTCTGATCGACAGCGCGATTTAATGAGAGCGTTTGTGTTCTCGAGTGCTTGGAAGAACACGCGTCATACACACGTATATATCCTAATAATAATTCCCTGTCAATATATATAAATAAAATAATCGCGCTTTAGCGACGGCAAAGCAACCGTGTTGTTGCGTGCGTGCGCATTTATGCAGCGGTAACCTGAAGCCGAGAGTGGCTGAGGGACAACGATCACAATAATCTCGGTAATTGCACCAACATGCCCGTGCACGCGCGAGAAACAGCGCTTGCAAGCCAATAAAAATATAAATCACGATATTTAATAGAGACATGGACATGAAACGCAGGACGATTGTTTCAACATCTCGGAGCACTTGCACGAGCGAAATACTCACACACACTAATGCGGGTATGCACACTACGCGCACGTGGAACGCAGACAGAGCCCCTATCTCGTTGTCAGAATTTTAAAGAAGCTGGTTCCTGATCCCATCAGAAAACCTCGTCTCTGTCTTTCCTCTTCACGTCTCGCACGAGCGCGTATTATTTTTCGTTAACGCGAACATTTAGCGGAAATCACCGGGCGAGCCATCAATGCGTCGGGTAGAAAAGTATGTGAGCCCGCGACACGGAGTCAACGTGAGACTTTTTACTCCCGGTGAAATGAGAGAGGAGATATTTTATAGGCTCGTCGGCCGCGTCAGGACGTATCATTAATTAATCATTAATCGGCAAATTCTGGGATAAAGCGAGAACGCCCGATTGAGCGTTTTCGGATGGCACGGAGGGATCGCGATATGCCGAGAACGCACGCGCGTCGAGAGTGAGGTGAGGATAAAGTGTGATGCGCGGGGGACGGAAAGGGGTGCGCTGATACGCGGCCGGTGAAATGAGGGCGGAAAGGGGGATAAGCGCAGCGAGAGCGCACGAAAGCTCCAGCTGCAAGCAATAAACGTGCATTAAGCTACGCACATGTGGTCCGAAACCAGTGGGATTATGGCGAGAGCTAATTAACCCCCTTAAACGGCCGTTGTCTCTCTCTCTCTCTCTCTCTCTCTCTCTCTGTCCCTCCCTCCCTTTCATTCAATCACCCTTCTCCCTTTTGCCCTTCCACTTATCGTCCCTCCGCACCAGTCCCTCGATAAACTATTTTGACAGACTGACCGATTACACAACGTGACAGGACGAACTTCGCTACTCGATAGCAGTCGCCAAACTCGCCACATACGCAGACAACGAAATTTTCGCCAACTTCAGCCGCTCAATTCCGACAGCCGTGTCGCGCCACGTGAAGGGTGAAATGCCTGAAAAGCGCAAGTACATCCCTCTTTCTTTCTCTTTTTTTTTTTTTCAACCCGACCGAACGCGCGATAATCGGCCGTGGCGCAGCAACCAGAGCTAAACGAATTGCTGTCTGGCAGCCAATTGGAATCTCGGTGCATCGAGTCGCCGCATTGTTGCAGCGACCACCACCGTCGTGGATAGCCTCCGCGTACGCGTTGCTCAGCAGCTAGGCCATCACGATTCTCTCTCTCTCTCTCTCTCTCTCTCTGCTCTCGAGCACGAGGCAGGCGCGAGTAAACGCGAAGCCCGGCTGTTTGCCCTGGCGTGGCGCTCGATTAATTTCTCGGGCAAAGCCTGCGGGCTCGAAGGACATTGGCACCGATTGTTTTCGGCTTTGTTGTACTCAGCACTGAGTAAACGTCCGGCAGGAACCCTAGTCCGTTTCCTAATTAAACCAGCCCTGTGAGACAATCGCGCCGCGGGAAATGGGTGAGCCCCAGGTCGCAATGATCGTTCGCCGTTTACCACTTCGACGTATTTGCTTAAATGTAACATGCAGTTTGGGTACACACATGCGAGTTGCGCGTGCGCGCACGGACGCTCACGCAGGCACACACGTGTGCGCGAGGGAAGTACGTACGAGTACACGGCGATAATTTAACTTTAAGGCCGAGGCAATAATTCAGGTTTAGGGCGGCAAAAGTAATCGGCCGTTGTTGTTGTTAGCCGACGCTACGAGTATCGCGTATCTGCACTATACCCTCGTGGAAACGGGGGGCACATTGTAAAGGAAACGAGGGTACGGAGATACGGCGGCCAGCTCGCACCTTTATCATCTTTATCGCTTGCAGCGGATGCCGGTCTTCTAGTTCGGGGAAACGCGCGCACATTTTCGATCGACTGCGGATTCTTTCGGCTCGCACGCGAATAAAAACGAACGCGAACTACGAAGGGCTGGTATTTCAGGACGATGGAAATTTTTCATTTGATTACCGACAGCGATCTTCTCCCGGCTAGGTACGTCTTCCCGGTGTTCCCTTTTGTTACGCGTCGTCGCCGGGGAGCGAGCGGGCCGAGAGATGGACGCGGAGCGGATCTCTCGATCGTATCGATATCCGGCGCGCGAGGATTTCATCATCGTTTATTTGCTCTTTTTGCGAGACCTCCTGGAAACAGGACCCGTCGAAACGAACGAACGGACGAACGAATGAACGAACGAACGAACGAACGAACGAACGGACGGACGGGCGGACAGATAGACAGACGAATGGCGACGACGAAAGACGAGAAAACGATGAAAAGTGGACAGTGACGAGGATTCTTTTCAACCGACCGATACCCCACGTTTGCGCGCGTGAAAGCGTCGACGAAAATCGTCACGTTTCGTTTCTCGCCCTTTTTCCCGTCGAAGTCGTCTTCCTCCGTGCCCACCTGTCCCCCCCTCCCTCCCTCCCTCCCTCCCCCCGCCCCGCCTTCAACGCCATCTTCATCCTGCTCCTACTTGCTCCTCTTGCTCTTCTTCCCTTAAACTTGCGCCTGCGACCTCTTTGTTACTTTATCCGGGTACAACCTAAAGACATTCACTGTCGTCGACCCTTCCGCCGGCCAGAACGTCCGACAACAGTATAATAGACCGCCGCGTTCAACCGACGACGAGGGCAATCGCGCCCTTTTACAGGGATCCAGCTTGTCAATGGGAATATATCTAACATCGACCGTATGTCCGTGATGCCCTCAGCTCATCTCATGCGCTGCTATTTTCACGGTCGACCGCGATTATTCCTATTCTCCGGAAGCGCGCGTGCGGCACCGCGTGTGCCGAATTTGCCACGTGATAAGTATCAAAATGGGAATCTAATGTCGCTCTGGCACGGCACAAGCGATTGCGAAATACTCGATTATGCGTGTGAACGCGTAATCGAGTATTTCGCAACCCTGAAGAATACACAAAATTTTTCCGAATTTTTTTATCGAGAACTTTTTTATCCGCGAGTGATTTGTGAGCATCGCGATCGCAAGAACGGTACGGGGAGAAAAAAGAACTACGTTCTCCCTCTATTCACCCATATTCATCTATCCACTCACTTAGTCTCTATATTTTTTATTAATCTTATTGAGAGAGACGTTACACTGAGGAATAAAACAATTGGGATATTAGAGGATAGAACAGTAGAGAGAGAGAGAGAGAGAGAGAGAGAGAGAGAGGATTGGGCAGCGAAGGAACGACAATCGCGTGTCGAAGGAAATCGGATTAGCGCGAGAGTTTTACACCCTGTGATTGTTTTTTATACGCGACTGCAGCGCAATGGAGGTTATGCTACTCTTAATCGGCGAATGCACTCGTTTATGATAACCGACATGCCACTGCGGATGAAAACGTCCGTAGTCCGTGTTTTTTGCTCCCCTTGCCTCCCTCTCTCATTCACTCTCCCTGCATCGAATATCCAACCGACTCGCCCATTCTCGGATCTTATCGGTGTACCATTTGTCGAATTGTAGGATAGCCATTGTTCCATTTGCCTCGTTTCGTTCTAATGCAGGAGCACGACTCGCCCTCGCTTCTCTCCCGCGATGTCCGACAGTGTAAGCGCGTACGAAAAAGGAGAAGAGCCTATATTTCGGAAGAATATTTTGCTACTCTCGTTATATTTCCATACAAAAGTCATTAGCGTTAGTAATATCGCGCGACTTCTATTCACATCTGATTCTTAATAACGATGATTCGATATTCACATTCTACAACATTTAATTAAACGTCTCTCCGTGTAGACAGTGACAGGTGGGGAAGAAAATGGAATGACTATCTCCTCTTTCAATCGGGGATATTGGAAATAGAATCCTCCCATCATGAACAAAGACGAAAACGTCGCGATTAAGTTTCGAAGAAATCGCTCTCATTCAGAGAACACAACCCGAGAACGCGCTGTCACTAATATCATCGTCGTGCGGTCACGACGCGAACGTTTCGCGGCGGCATTTTCCGAATCGACGAGCGCGTTTGCTGCTCCCCTCTTCCTTTGTCTGTCATTAAAGAGCCTATCGGTTAATTATCCGCATCAACAGTGGCGTCGCCGGAGAGAGACCGATGACGAAGAGGGAGATCGACGCGGAGGGATTGTCGAAATATCGGATTATTTATTCGCATTATACGCGTAGCCGGCTACAAGCGTGTGCCCATGTTTACCATCCGGCTCAATATTTAACGATAGGGGTTGCTCAAAACGGCGTCCATTAAAACTACTATGCGAGGCTGCGCGCAGCCAAGCGTCCCGCGTTTTCGCTCGTACGTGTCGTCGACGGCAGACGGTTTATCGTTACATTTTCTTCGCGTTTATTCGCATCGCCAAGAGCTGTGCGTCGCGCCGGTGAATAAACGTAGTTTTCAACATGTCGGATATTTTTCGATCTCACTTTAGCCATCAGCCTAACGCTGATGTGTGAAAGATGATCTCCGAATTAACATCGACAGAGCAGCTGCTTCAACCAGCGAGCTTGAGGAAGACTTGAGGATCGTGCCGAAACGTTAGGGGTTGAAAATAGATTTAATTTTGCGAATCAATAGCTCGCGATGAATAATAATGCTTCCGTGACAATTTCGAAATTTAACGTGGTATTCGTGTAGCAAAAAGGACGCAGGATAGATGTGAAAAGGTCTGTACGTGTGTGAGGTTCGAAATATAGAACTAATCGCGACACGGCCATTGAAATGGACCAATTTGATGATGGTGCATTTGACGACTGGTGTCACGCGGGTACGCTATAGCTCGCACACAAGGTACATATTTTATGTCCCCGATGCAAACAGATTAATTGATCAACGAACAATAACAATGATAATTATTATATGCATACGTAAATATTTTGGCAGAGGAGATGGTAAAATAAAATCAAGCGATTGTAATCCCTTTGGCGCGCGATGCCAACACGATGGAATCAGAACGGAAGTATGTCGCTTCGTTTCCGCAGAAAATTTCACAAGACGAGAATCTCCGAGAATTTCCCTCTCTATTTCTCCCGTGCAAATAGCTCCCGTCGCACGTAATTGTGCACCACGAGTCGGTGCACAAATCAATTTCGCCGTGTGAAATTATGCCGCGATCGGGAGTAAAGTGTCGCCGAACGATCCTTTAATCGCCTTTTTTCAGTCGCAACAAATTCCCGTTTGCACGAACGCTTTTGTCATTCCGGTCCG
The DNA here is from genome assembly GCF_003227715.2 of Harpegnathos saltator. Lineage (NCBI taxonomy): Eukaryota > Metazoa > Arthropoda > Insecta > Hymenoptera > Formicidae > Harpegnathos > Harpegnathos saltator. The sequence continues at coordinate 599,011 of NW_020230012.1, forward strand.
ATATTTCCGCCTTTATTTCATAGCCGTGAATCCCCCGATAGATACGGTGCTCGATACGACGACGATGAGAACGAGGGCAAGGATAGAGAGAGAGAGAGAGAGAGAGAGAGAGAGAGAGAGAGAGAGAGAGAGAGAGAGAGAGAGGGCGAATGAGACACTATACATACGGCTTCGGATTATTTGCCAACTTTTAACATGACTGATTACCATATTTATTAATCAATCGACAGTTCTCAAGATGAGCACGGCAGCTGACAGTGACATAATATCGCCTGCCCGGCGAAAGAGTTCTTTCCTCCGGGGTCTCATTCATCGGCCCGGTCTCCCTGCGGTATATATCGAGCGTTCCATCGTCGTCGTCATCTCTCGGTTCTCAAAATTCGCGAAAAAGCGCCGAGTCGCCGGTATTGTCGACTGTCGTCGCAATCTCACGATGATAACTCGACTTATTAAATACGTGTGACTAGTTCTCGGTTCCTTCTCGTCTTCTTCCTCCTCCGGGGAAAAGGAAGAAGAGAAGGAGAAGGGAAAAATACATCCTCGTGCCACTTTAAGAAAATGCCCTGGCCTAATTAGTCTCCGATATTCCATCGAGATTCCGGATCATTAAGTCAGGAGGTGAAACTCAAATCTCGGCTGGCGGGTCAGTCGTTTCAGTCAGTCGGTCGATCGTTAAGGAACAATTAATGAATAACGATGCTTGCGCCATTGGCGTTAGCCGGAATTACGTAAGTATAATCGTCATCGAACATACGCAAAGAATGGATCTCCCAAGACCGCCCAAGTAAACGTGCCGTTTAATTGGCAACGTAAGAGTAGGGGAACGATCATCGTCTCGAATACGGTCGGATTGTCAGAAATTCGGCTTCGTTCGATCAGACGCGCTGATTGACGCGGCGTGTCCTTCGCCGATCAAGATATTACGCATAGTCACCGCTCGGTCGCACACACTGTCGGCGACGATTTAATAATTAACCGATCGTAATTGCG